>NC_141597.1:56374079-56974079 GCF_047967505.1 Dipteris shenzhenensis | reverse complement strand
CTGGGTCTTTTATCGCCAGATAACCTGGGACTGAAATGCTTTTCATTACCTGAGACAGCTTCCAATGTATTACAACATAGCTTTTGTGACATGGAGGGGCTTTCTAATGAGGAGAAACAAGCAATATACTCAGACCAGTTGATGACTATCACAGGCACACCCAACACATACCTACACAAACCCCTTCTTTCCACCCTGGGTATTAGAAGCGAAGTTGATGGCGTATGATAACAAGACCTGGGAGCTGAATTTCAAAAACAGATAGGAGGACACCAAAGTACTTGAATGACAGATTCAATGTGGGACGCCCGTACCTAAAATGTTGATGTGTCAAAGAACACATTGATTGTAAAGCCCAACCACTATGGTTTGACCATGCAATATGGTTCATTGCTAATAACATCCCTTCCTTCTTCCCCAATTGCCCCTTGAAGGCAATATTTAACTTGTTCCTACTCTTTATGAAAACTAATGATATGTAGTTTTGCAAGGCATCACTCAGCTTTTACTACATGAGGGAGTTAGTTCTGCTGTCAGTCAAAAATCTGGAGAAGAACCCACAGGTCCCTTTACTTCCACAACCATCCCCGGGTGTGATATCCTACAGAAAGTTGATGCTGAGGTCACTAGAAGTACAACCATTGAGATCCTTTGGTCCTGCAAAAAGAGCACAACATGCTGGGCGCACATGAATGACGCGTGGGCACATACGCATCGCACCCTATGCTCAAAGGTAGATTTATTGACTGGCAGCCTTCATCTGAAAGCTCAGTCCATCTGGACAGCCCGGAATCCCAGGTAAGAACTACGAAGGCAACAAGAGATGGAAAGACAATCTCGTATACAAGTTCAAAGAATGGTAACCTCCCTGTACGCCACCTGTTAATGATGACAAGGATTGATCACTTAAAGGCATGTTTGTGTTTCAGAGAAGAATTTCACTATTCCCACATGGCAGAATCACATTAGAATGTAATAAAAATTCCCCAAAATTATTCATACATGCGTTATTTGACAACCCTTTAATGGAAATGTTCTCTATAAAAGAATTGTTCACTGGATTCTTTGAAGAATGGTGGGTCTGCTCGCGGGGACTAACATCAATGGATGAAGTTTCATTTGCTTGGAAGTTCCACAAACCGTTATCATCAATTCTTCGCAAACCTGAAGTGTACATGTGGTGACGCTTGATCTAATGGTGATAAAAGTGAAGGCCCTATGTGTAGAAATCAAGAAGGGGTTGAACCACATTGTCAAACAGAACTGCAACATAGAGGGGACACTATATGCTGTATGGGAAGTATGGCACAAAATGGAATCTCTTAATACAACCTCGGGGATCCCCTTTGGACACTTACAGCCACACTTCTTTAACTTCAGCAAAGATAAGATAGAAGAAATAGCCCATAGAAGGATTAGAAACTACAAGGACATCCCTCTAACCATGGAAAGTGCAAACATGGTTGAGGAGATTGAATGTCTAAAATCATGTTTACTGATTACCTCTGCTGATAAGTCCTCATACACACCAGTGTTTATATGCAGGGATTTCATATTTAAACAAGCAAACGAGAGACTGAAAAGCAAGGACTTCAAACTTGTGATGGATCCACATATCCTCGACCGACTGATCAGAGAGATAAACCACTTTGACTCACACTTATCACTACAATCAACAACTTTACAGTATCTTATGGCCACCTACAAGGCCCACATAGAAGCATTCCGATGGATCACTAATGCTCACTCATGTGTATTCTCAGAAATAGCTTTGGTCATGACATTGATCCTACAGGGGTGCATGGACCCGATAATGAGATATGCCAATGATCTCCAAAAAGAAATCTCGAACAGCACGGGAATCCTACCTAGAACGTTCTGAATAGTAAATTAATTTGACGAAGTAAAGCCGAACTTACCCAGTAAGATCCATTCACAGTATTTACAGCTGACATTGGTAAGTGTTATGAGTATCCCATTGGATGGGGGATGGGGCCTAAAAGAGGTCATGAAACATATCTTCGCATGCGCAATTGAAAAATAAGACCTCCAATACATATGTGTACACCTTGGCAAGAGACAAACTACTTGGACGAACAAGAAAACTAGAACGGGATTGTGTTTGACGGTACAAAAGTGCAATGAGATGAATGATTGGCTATTGGAAAACATGCACATCCGCCTAGGTGGGGAAGTGTTTAAACAAATTTCTGGGATCCCTATGGGCTTTGCATGCTCACCCTTATGGTGCAACTTGTACCTCTTCCGAGTTTAAGGCTATACTCTGCTGGATCTGGAAACTAGACCAGTGGGACCTACTCAAAAACTTTGAGAACGTCTATAGGTTCATGGACGACATACTCATAGTAAATGCGGTGTCACCTATTGCATTCTTTGACCCATACATCAGGTTGAGGATGACCCTTGGTGGGTATACCCCCTACCATTCCTAGAAATAAAGGAAACCACAATTACTAAGGAACGGGACCTCGATGGCCTAGAGATTGGCACGAAAGTCAATTTTTAAAACATGACAATAACACAATCACCACCCATAGAAGGAATGGGAACATAGTTACAACTAAGCATGACAAAACAGAATCCCTCCCATATTAGGTGTGCAAATACGTTTGGGCGGATGGAAATAGACCAAAATCCTTTGCGCAGAAAGTAATTATATCTCAAATAATGCCAATTCTATATACGGAGAAACATGAATTTAATGCCTTTGTGCAATTGAAGTGGTTAATTGAAGCATTTGAAAGGAACGGATTTGATAAAGACAAAATCCGGAAGATAGTTAGGAAGTTCCTAACTCAACCCTTCCGAGGATGCGAGCTCGACTTGAAAAGAATCTCTAGATGGATCAGTGAGTTATATTACTACCCTTGCCTCCTTTTAGAATAATAATGGTATATACTAATGTACCTTGGAGCAGTAGTCCGCGGACCCACTCCTAGATGAGGGGTGGACTACTGCCCTCACTAGGAATGTGTGCTGGACTTGCGGGTATGCGGTCGGTGGGAACACGCGCGCGCGCGCACACACACACACACACACACACACACACACACACACACACACACACACAGACCCTTCCTATCCCCTTGCACTCCGGGGTATAAGGAAAGGAAATAGAAGCAAGAGACACTAGATGACTAGATATGGGGAACACATACGATCTCGGACCCTAAGGAAAGTGAAGCCCTCTGATGGGGTAAGCACCAACCATAAGGGGCATGAAAAGGATACCAATCAGAGGGGTAAGCACCAACCATAAGGGGCATGAAAAGGATACCAACATTCCAAAACTACCATTGGAGAATACTTTGAACTCATCTAGACACATCATGGACCATACATAAATTATTAGACCTTGGGAAATAGAGGTAGGATATGGCAAAAGTATGGCGTCATAGGACTAAGGGGACAAGGATGTGCAAGGGAATACATTACTAATAACTTTGAAGTAATGTAAAAAGGGATGGAGGAGTGATGAAAGAATTTTTTATAAAAAACTATGATTTGAACAAAAGGGGAATGGCTATGGACACCCTTCGATACCCTCGGGATAATGGCAAGCTATAGGGGGTAAAAGATAGAGTTCTGGAGACCTCTAGAGGATCCATTGCCTGATTGGCAAGAACCCAAGTAACCAATGGACAAGGAGGATAGGTGGGACCTAAGGGTACGCCATAGGGACAAGACGACGCACCCGCATGAGAGGGATGGTGGCATCGTTGGAAGGTGGAAGTATTATGGAGTAATGGGGTGATCGGCATGGGCAATGAGGGATGGAAGTACGAGATGAGGGGACTAAGCTCTTGGCACCAAAAAAGAGGGAAGACCCCATAGTTATGAGCCTCACATTTGGAACTAGAATCGAGACAAAGGAAGATGGATTACTGGAGTAGCCGCACAAGGAGGACAAATCCTAAAAGGCTTAGGATACTGATCCCTGAAGATCACTATTGGTGCGGGAATCAGAGCATTGAAAGTAGTCTGAGGAGGCATCATAGTGCGCCGTTTGGAGCCTGCGAGAGGTAGCTGCACTAGCAACCTTGGGGAGCGCACCTAACAAGCATGAAACCACTATAAGCAGCATGGAAGATAACTAGGTGAGTGGGTTCACTAGCGTTGGCACTCCTGCCACCCTCGCCAAACATCTTAACAAAAGCCTCTCTGGCCCAATCTTGGTTCATTGCCTAAAATTCTTTCTCCTAGCTCACACAATCGCCTTGGCGACGGTTTGCGCCATTGCCTTACGACTGTTGGCATGGTCACGCTCGACTCCTTCATTAAATTATGTGCCTTCTTCCACCCTTGCTGCCATCTACCATGTTTTCACAAGTTATCTCCCTTTGTTTTCACACCTGGCTCTCTGACTTACTGTGCCTTCATTTTGCTTGCCCCTGGTTCACTTCCCTTCCGGTTAACCTGCCCTTCCAATGCACTACCCTCCAATTCACTGGCCTCCAATCAATTAATCCTCACATTGCCCTTATTCTTTATTACCCCTCTAGCCTTTCTAATTAAAATGTCTCTATGTAAGACTAATCGCTTATACCCCCACCCTTATAATTATAATTTTTTACTTTATGTTTCTTGCATGACCCTTTTGTTTTTCACCTTCTATAGTATTTTGATTCACAATTCATTATCTTGTATGCTCTTATTAAAAACCTTAGGTAGCTCATTTACTAATGATGTCTTGATGAATAGCATTTAAATTTATTATCTTCCTTAAAACTATTCTTCTATCCCTTAGTTTTTGTTAAACAAAAATAGAAAAACTTCTTTCCATAATTTTCCATCAATTCCCCCTCCCCCCCCTTTTTTATTCTTTATATTCTTTCCTTATATATTCCCTCTGTATTGCTTCAAAATTCTTTGCCTTGTTCTTTCCTCAAGCACACATCACTCCAATAATCTCCACACTCACAGATTTACTTTAGGCCATAATTTTCATCATTTTTCCATCCCCCCCCCCCCCCCCCCGCCCCCCCTTTTTTCACTCCTTAAATTGTTTCCTTATAAAGTCCCGCAATAATGCTCCAAAAGTCTTTGCCTTGTATACAACACTCTTTCCTTAAGCACGCAGTCAACGCCACACTCATAGATTTACATTAAGCTTTATAAGTTTATTGTTAGGTGATTATTTTTATTGTGACAACGATAACAAGGGAGGGGCATTTATGACACATGTCTTCCCAACTAAGGTTTAAGCTGGTTCTCACCTTGTTGTTCTTGTTGGATGGTGGCAAGTATGCAGACTCCCCTATTTAATAAAAGTGATGCTTGCGACTTATCAAAGCAAAAGTTGGTTGTGTACACACAGACACAGACACACACACACACACACACACACACACACAGACACTTCTTGTACTCCCTCACAGATACACAAACACACATATGCTTACAGAGGTACCTTTACCTCGGAAATATTCATTGGTACGACATGGGAAAGCATTGCATACACATTATGTACCTCTTGACATTATCCGTCTTTGCTATTCATGTTGGAAGTACATACTTGTGACAATCCTATGATGTTCTAATCTATCCCTCACTAATATTTAAATAGTTCTTCTAAATTTCTTTTCAAAATTATGGGTTAAAGCCAATACACTTGTATTTCCCCCCCCGCCCCCCTTCTTTTTTTCCTCTTTGCTTTTATTTGTCTCTAATTATGCTTCAACAACTCCTCATGATACCCCAGGGATGTATAAAAGGTACTTATATGGTCCTATGGTGCCTTATTGCTCTTGAATCCTATTTAAAGAGAGAGAAATGGATAGACTAGTGATGGGTAAGGAGGCCCTCACTGGCTCATGACGCATTACATGTGGGCGCCTTTAATTTAGGAGGAGGTGTGGCCTATATAAAAAAAGACTCTCGCCCTTCTCTACTATCCTCACAACCTATCCCCCATCCGTTGTGCCACTCAGCTATCATACGCTGCGACACGGTTATTTTATGAAAGAACATTGAAACGCTGCCGCTACGATGGCCTTTCCTCCACCTTCTCGTTACGTCTATCCTCAGGCTATCGTCTCCCTCCTCATGTCCGAGAGCTATCCAAGAAGCCATGTCTTATAGTGGCTTCCTGTGAGACGGAACTTGTCCTGAGGTCTGCCTACCTGCATGGGTCTGGTCGCCCCTTCCACTTGCTCATCCGTTGCCAATATACCTCGGCGCATCCGGCTCTGGTTGGCCTGACCTTTCTCTGTTTCCTCCCATGACCCGCTCTTTGCTCTCTGCCATTTCATTTCCAGTAGGCGCCAAGAGACTATTGCATCGCACTTACCTGCGCCATGCTTTGTACCTCGAAAAATCTTGAGGGCCAATGCTCCCCGGTACCTGTCGCCTAGTCCATGGATGCCATGGACCTGCTTTATGTAGCGTTGCGCTAGTCCCGTCACGCCAAACCAATATTTTGCATATTCATTTAGTCTTGTAGTTATAATTTTTTTAAAAAAAGCTGTCATTGGCTTAGGATCACTAATTACGTTTGTTCCCGTTTTTTTCTCTTGCAATCAATGGTTTCCGGTCGTGCTAACCCATTAGTTATATACTTTCATGAATATTAATTGAGCTTGTAGGTTTACAATTTTGTTTACGTACTTATAACTTTAATTTTTTGCATACACTTTTACACACTCTTATCTTTTCGTTTAACATTACATCGGTAAGTCTTCCCTACATAGATAAAGGTGCATGTCTTAGTAAGTTATAATAATTATAGATTGCACATTGTGGATAATGGAGAACTCTCTAGTGTTTACCTTCCATACATACTAATGAATGTATGTCTCATTTTTAAAACACATCTAACACTTGTGCCCCTTGCAAGACAGCGCGGATGTCTGTTAATTTGGATCTTGCCTTTATTGCTTACATCAATAAAAAAATGAAGGCAGCCAGAAAAGATGGATTAATACTACATCAGGGTAGAACACGACCCTACCTTTCTCGAGAAACCAAGAAGATGTTTTAATTGAGACTTTTTCAATAATGTTAATTTTCATGCCTCCTTTATGGAAGGCCACTTTATTCGGCTTTAAAACAAGTGTCCCTTCTAGAAGGTCCTAATTGCAAAGTTTTTTCTTGCGTTTATGCCTCCTCTATGGTAGTCTAGGACTCAGTTTGTTTTTTCCATTATAATGCCTCCTACATGGTAGGCTTAATAAAATTATTTTTACGCCTCCTGTATGGTAGGCTAAATGTTATTTTTTCAAAATAATTATCCATACTAATGTCTCTAAAATAATTATCTTTTCTAACGACATTCTGTGCCTCCTACATGGAAGGCTTGTACTTTTGCCTTAAACTTTTCAGGTTGCCCCCTCTGCCTTTTCTGGTCATGGATCTTGACAGGTCTCCTTCTCTTATTTAAAGCAATAAGCCAGGGTGTGCAGGCATTACCCGTCTACCATTTTAAAAATTTGTTGTCCTAACAACTGGTTTTCTATAGATGGTGGCAGGCAAGTGGACCTCGACTAGGAGTACTAGACACCTGAAAGATTCAACTTTGATTTCTTGATGTACTTGCAAAATCTACACACTAGTGGAATATAATAAAATGATTACGTGTTATAATCCTTTAAGAGCTTCGAGTGCCATGTTCTTGGGATATTTTTGTCTACACACACACAGACATGGGCGTGCATGCACGTGTGTGAGCTCACACACATACATACACACACACACAAAATTTGATTAGTTAATGTGTCTCACACACACAGACACTTGTTTCTTTACACACACACACACACACACACACACACACACACATGAATACTTTCCTAACTATGAAATATTATTTTATGTACCCTCCTGAAATATTCCCTTACACTTCTTTTTAAGCACTCCACATACCAAGCCCACTAATTGTCCCATACTTCCTCTAATACCTTCTTAACTCATGCACTCACTTGCTCCTTACTCCACTTGTTGTGACTTAAACTTCACTTGTGGCTAAATTGTTTTTTTAATTATATAAGAATCCATATGGTTTTCTATATTCCTAAGTAAAGCGATTACAAGCCGGGGAAAACAAGCATTACTTGTCTACCCAAACATAACTTTGATGTTCTAACACCTAGTTTGTTTGGATGGTGTCAGGTAAGTGGACCCCGACCTCAGAATCTGGACTGCTTGAGGATTCGACATCTTTTTTCAATATTATGTTTGTCAAACTCAATATTATTAAAAAATTTTAATTTTGATCGAAGTTTTTCTAAACTCTAGTTGTATTTTTCAACTTAGATGTCTCAAATATTTTTTCCTTATATGTTTCTCCAATAGTTTAAGCCACACCAGCTATGCCAAGCTCAGTGCCTCCATGCCTCGTCCGACCGGCTCCATGGACTAGAAGACAAACAACTCGCCTCCACGACGTCCGGGTCAACGGAATCTTACAATTTCGATGGAATCTGGAAAGATTCCATCTAGTCTTATCTCCACCATAGTGGTCACCTTTCTACCACGTGGCAGATAAGGTTGGACAAGGGTTGGTCCACTGGGTTAGGTAAGGTTAACCCTGGTCAACAAGTGGATAGAGTTGGTTAACCCTAGCTGTGTTTAACCATGGTCAAGATCAGCCAACCATGAGTTAGGGTGGTCGGTTACCATTATGCCATGTGGAAGCCTTATCCATATGTGACATGTCATCAGTGCCCAATCAGCACATCCAATCATCCTACCATGTAAGCTTCCTAGTTA
Organism: Dipteris shenzhenensis; assembly: GCF_047967505.1. Lineage (NCBI taxonomy): Eukaryota > Viridiplantae > Streptophyta > Polypodiopsida > Gleicheniales > Dipteridaceae > Dipteris > Dipteris shenzhenensis. The sequence continues at coordinate 56,965,352 of NC_141597.1, read as the reverse complement.
GCATCCACCTCAGCTACCACATGTCACAACCCCTGTCGGCATAGTGGCCTCTCAATTGGCACACTTTTCTCTTTCACGTGAACACCCAGTTGCCATCTCATCACACAGTGTCCCGAAGGCACAACCCTTGGTAAAAACAGGCCCTGCATGTGACTCTGAGTGCCACATCATCACTAGCACTCTTTTTGCCCCTCCACCTTGATTAAGCTATATCTCTTGATCCAGGAAGAATTTGAGGGTGCTCCGAAAAGGAAAAACGATTGATTTTTTGTGCTCTACATGCTCATCACATCACACACACATTTTGGCATAAGTATCACACACTTTTGAGCCTCGGCAACAAATCCACTTCTTTCACGCACATCAACCTCTACATCGACGCATCTTACCCAACACCTAAAAAGAATAAAGAAAAGGAATTATTTGGCTATTTGGCTATTTTCTAGCATTGTGCACTTTATTCAAGCCTTTTAAAGGCCCTTGGCTATTTCGAGCATCATTTGCCACAAGCCTTGTAATAGGTTGGATTATATATTGCAATTCTATCTTCATCGACATTTCAGATTCCACTTTGACGAATTCACTGGACATAAGCCACACATTGGGCATCTCTGCATATTTGGTTGCATAGCATATGCCCACATACATGATGATCACTGCAGGAAATTGAATGCGAAGTCACGCAAATTCATCATGCTTGGCTATAGGGAAGAAAGAAAAGCATACAAGTTATATGATCCCATCAACCACAAGATCATTATCTCTAGAGATGTAATCTTTGATGAGGAATCAGAACGAAAAACCTGAAATACACAGGAGATGGAAGCATCGACTTTAGAGTCATCTACAGAAAAGGTTGATGAAGAAGAGCAAGAATTGCCAAAAATACCCCAGGCAGAGCCACAGCAGCTCAGACGGTCTACTAGGGAAAGCAGACCATCAGCCAGATTGACATATGCTCAGAAAGGCAAAGCAATTTAGGTTGAAACCACCAACTATGCTCTTATGACTACCATCATGGCTACAAAAGAGCTAATGTACTTCGAAGATGCAGTAGATAAGCCAAAATGGCAAACTGCTATGAATGAAGAAATGGATGCTTTGTATAAGAATAATACTTGGGAATTATGTGACCTTCCACCAGGAAAGAAGGCCATAGCAAACAAATGGGTATAGAAATTGAAGTACAATCCAAATGGAAGTATCCAAAGATACAAAGCTAGACTAATTGCAAAAGGATTTGCATAGCAATATGGCCAGAACTATGATGAGACTTATGCTCCAGTAGCAAAGATGGATTCCATATGATTCTTGATATCACTAGCGACACTCAGCAAATGGAATGTGTATCAGCTCAATGTCAAGAATGCATTTCTCAATGGTTATCAAGATGAGGAAGTCTACATGCAACAACCAGCAGGTTATGTAGAACCAAGAAAGGAGAAGGTTTGCCATCTCAAGAAGAGTCTCCACGGCTTAAAGCAAGCACCCAAAAGTTGGTACAGTAGAATCGACAAGTATTTTGCTGATTTGGGATACATGAAGTCCAATGCAGATCATACTCTCTACTACAAAGTTCAAGGGGAAGACATTACTATTGCACTTTTGTACGTAGATGATCTGATTGTGACAGGAAGCAAGGATAGCTTTATCAAAAAATTAAAACAAGACTTATATGCAGAGTTCGACATGAAAGATCTTGGACTTATGCACTATTGTCTTGTTCTGGAGAGATTCAGATAGCATATTCATGAGTTAGCTCAAGTATGTTGACAGTCTCCTGAAGAAGTTTCATATGGCAGATTGCAAGATTGCAGCCACTCCCATGGAACAGCGTTTGAAACTTACTAAAGATTCAAAAAAGCCTACAGTCAATGACATATACTACAGGCAGCTCATCAAATCTCTTATATATCTGACTATCATTCGGCCAGATATTTGTTATGCAGTAAGCTCATTAGCACAGTTTATGGCAAATCCAAAACAGTCTCACTGGAATGCAGCCAAAAGAGTCTTGAGATACATCAGAGGTACAATATAGTTTGGGATAGAATACAGAGGAAGCCATCCACGGTTGCATGGATACTATGACAGTGACTATGACAGAGATCATGAGACCAAGAGATCGACACAGGGATATGCATTTTTCCTTGGTCAAGGTGCTATATCATGGCTGTCACAAACAAACAGCCAACTGTTTCTTTCTCTTCAACTGAAGCAGAATATAGAGCACTCACTACAGGTGCATGTGAGGCTATACAGAAGACTATGGTCAGGAAGAGCTCAGAAGACTATGGTCAGAAACAGATTACTTTGATGAGTCAAAGCCAACAACAATATACTATGATAATCAGTCGGCTCAAGCATTGGCCAAGAATCCAATATACCACTTAGGACAAAGCACATTGATGTCAAAGAGTACTTCATCAGAGAAAGAGTGTTACTTGGTGACATCACACTGCAACATTGTGATAGCAAAGAGAATGTTGCAGACATCTTTACCAAACCACTTGGTAAAGAGCTTTTCGAGAAACACCGACTAGCTCTTGGTTTGATGCAGAGGAAGGACATTCCCATTAAAGGGTTTTGATGGAATGTAATGTTCAGTCCTTCGATTCCCTAGAATCATCATCTTGAGGGAAGGCCTACTTCATGATGTTGATCTTGAGGGAAGGTGTTGAGAGTTCATGCTCAACATCATGTGATCACATGTGCATAGCACCATCATGTGATCATATGTGCATAGCACTAACCCAATAGAGTGCTATAAAGGAGAGGGTTAGATCCCCTAACCCTAACCCTAAATGGGTTCATATATATTCTACATTTTTAACTAAATCTGGTGTACAGTTAGTGCTCTCTAGCTATGCCCTCTCTCCTCATCTCCACTCTTCTCCTCTCCCCTCTTCATATTTTGTCAAGGTACTATCGGTAGCTCATCTGATCTCTTATATGTCTGACTATCACACGACTAGATATTTGTTATGCAGTAAGATCACTAGCACAATTTATGGCAAATCCAACGGTCTCATAGGAAATGCAGCCAAAAGAGTCTTGAGATACATCAGAGGTCCAAGACAGTTTGGAATAGAATACAGAGGAAGTCATCAAGGTTGTATCGATACTGTGACAGTGACTATGTCCGAGATCATGAGACCAGGAGATCGACACATGGATATGCATTCCTTAGTCAAGGTGCAATATCATGGTTGTCAAACAAAAAGCCAACTGTTTCTTTGTCTTCAACTGAAGCAAAATATAGGGCACTCACTATAGGTGCATGTGAGGCTATATGGCTCAGAATACTATTGTCAGAAACAGTACAATATACTGTGATAATCAATCAACTCAAGCATTGGCCAAGAATCCAATATATCACTCTAGGACCAAGCACATTGATGTCAGAGAGCACTTCATCAGATAAAGAGTGCTACTTGGTGACATCACACTGCATCATTGTGAAAGCGAAGTGAATGTTGTAGACATATTTACCAAACCACTTGGCGAAGAGCTTTTCAAGAAGCACCGACAAGCTCTTGGTTTGACTCAGAGGAAGGACATTTCCATTAAAGGGGTGTGATGGAATGTAATACTCAGTCCTTCTTTGATTTCCCAAAATCATCATCTTGAGGGAAGACCTACTTCATGATGTTGATCTTGAGGGAAGGTGTTGAGAAACCATGCTCAACATCATGTGATCATATATGCATAGCACTAAACTAATAGAGTGCTATAAAGGAAAGGGTTAGATGCCCTACATTATCTTGGAAGCACTTTCAAGTGGCTAGAAGGACTTTCAAGTGCCTATTAGCTCTTGATATTTTATTTGGCCCTAAGTATGCTTTCCAACACCTTTGAGTGATTTCTAGCTCTTAAAAGCATATCTTAAAGCACTTAAATATACTTTTCAAAATAGAATTTAGTGTTATTACCTGTAGTGACTTTGGATTTTCTTTCATTGGTGAGTTGCTCTGTAGGTCAACTGGGCAAAAGATCATACCATTCACAACAATTGGATTTGTGCCCCTAGATATCCAAACTCCATAGGTCGGCTTGCAAGGCTACTAGTATGTGCAACCATCTATTTTTTTGAAGCTTTCATACTCTAACATGAACATTGCAATAGTATTGGAAGCACCTTAAAGGCAAAGCAAAGCATGTCTCATACTTTCACGCTCTACTTTTGCTATCCTTGATGCTTCTTCCTTTTTAGCCAATCTAAGTTGTCACACTAGCAAGCATTGCCTTTGCCAGCTCTACATGTTTTACAGAAGTTGCTTTGAGCTTCTTATCTTTCACTTCCTTCACAAATGGAGGAGGATTTCCTTTTGAAGTGTCCAGCTATCACATTGAACTTCTAGCATTGGAATAAGCTCTTACTAACCCACTATATTTCCTCTGATTGTTCAACTTCCTATTTAGGTCACCCATTTGGCCCACTACAATCTTCAATACATTGTCGCCAAAAAGGGCCCATGAAATTTTGTGGGCCTCTGCATCATATTTGGTTGCTTTGAATTTTAAAATGTGAAGCACTTTGCAAACTTTATTGTGATTTTATTGTTTAGAGGAATCCCCTATTATAACTTCTGGTAAAGCAACTAGAACTCATCCAAAAACTCTAGGCGGACCATGCTCTAAATAATCTTATTACCCTTTTGGTGGCTGGCAGTGAAGACCATCAACTATAATCTCATTGCCCTTTTGATGGCTGGCATTGAAGATCATCAACTATTGAGTCTCTAGAATGTCATTGTCAAAATGAGATGTATTGGGAGCTTACATGTCAAGCTGAGTCCACACTTAACGTTTAGCTCCTCGGTTGTATAGGTAAATTGTGCAAGATGAGGGTATTCAAAGTTAGCCAACTACTTACCAGTCTTTGCATAGAAAACAATGCAACACAATGAAGAATCAATACTGCTTACCTCAATTAAAATCATGTAGAAACCATGAAAGAATAGGCCACTAAAATTGATATTAATAGGAACACCTTACCTTGGAAAAGAGATTTGGATGATGAATTTATTGTTCTAGCATCGTTAGGATGCATGTTCTTGTTGACATGCTTTCTTGGTGGAGTTTTCATTCTACACAAATGACTAAGGGAAAAGAGCATGCTACATGGTTAGTCTTTAGACACAGCAGCGTACTAGTTCTCTAATGTGTGTGTGTGTGTGTGTGTGTGTGTGTGGTGAGAGAGAGAGAGAGAGAGAGAGAGAGAGATACTTGTTACATGCTTCCGGTCTTGGTACAACTGTAGTCTTCCAGTGAGAGAGAGATAGAGATGAGTGAGAAGAGTATAGTGTAACACCATAAGAGAGAGTCTTACTAAAGAAGACGACAAGGTAGTACCATGAGAGAGAGAGAGAGAGAGAGAGAGAGAGAGAGAGAGAGAGAGAGAGAGAAGAAGCAGAATGGCACAGCATGAGAGAGTGAGGGAGTTTTATTGGAGAAAAGTACATCATAGAGCAGAGAGAGGGGGAGAGAGAGAGAGAGAGAGAGAGAGAGAGAGAGAGGAGTAAAAAAGCAAAGGGAGTTTTATTGGAGAAAATTACACCATAGCACCATGAGAGAGAGAGAGAGAGAGAGAGAGAGAGAGAGAGAGAAGAAGAAGAAGAAGAGGAAGAAGAAGAACACAAAGCATGAGAGAGTGAGAGAGTCGAGTGGCACATGTGCCACCACCACCACAACCTTTAATCATGATTTTAATGAACTCTAAAGGTTTTCCTTCCATGGGAAAATGCCTCTTTGCACCCCCTTAAACCACTTGTGAAAGCCTTCCAAAAAAGAAGAAAAATGGTAGCACCTATGCATGCTTTGACCTAGAATCTAATGGTTAGTCCTTCTTCATTTCCCTAGAATCATTAGCTTGAGGGAAGGCCTAATTCATGATGTGGATCTTGAGGAAAGATTCATGGCATGATCATGTTTATATTGTGGACACGCACTAACACAAAAGAGTTCTACAAAGAAAAAAAGGTTAGAGACCTAAAGCTAAAGGGTTTTTATATCTTCATTATCTAACACTAAATTAGTACACTATTAGTCATTTGTAATGTGTTCTCTAGTTGTGCCCCCTCTCCTCATCTTCACTTTTCTCCTCTCCCTCTTCATTTTGATCAATATAAATCTAACCCAAAAACATAGAAAGTAGCAAAATTGTCATTTGGATTTCTTGTGCATATAAAACTTTGTGCTCATTTAGGCCTGTATGCTACATCTTAAATCATACTCCTACTTTATCCTACCATACTTCATAGGGAGAAAAGACATTGGAATCCATTGCCATCTCATAAATATCTTTTTGTAAAATAATAAGTCCCCTACCTATCGTATTAGCATCCATAAAAGCTACTCTACTTCCCATTGATCCCATGGATAATATTTGTTCAACTTCATCATTTTGATTTCCTTTGGATCTATAGTAAAAACCTTACTAATCTTGCCATCACTTTACATCTCATGTATTAAGTCAAAATTGATTCTTGTGCTACACTTCTCCTTTCACATACAATAGAGGTTCCCTCATTACCTTGTTTCCTAATTTTTGGTTTTTTTGAGACTATTGTTCAATGCACTATTCGGCCTTAAGTGGCCCATAATCTTGTGTCTGTTAGTAGTCCTTGCATTTATATGCTCAAATCTTCTTACTATCCCAATTTAATATAGACTATGCCATTTGCAATAGTCACTTCAATATTTATTAAATGAGTAGAATAATGTTGGACCTATGGATCAAATAATGGACCCAAGTAGTACATGTTTAGAACTAAGGAGAAAAGGTCAATCTAGGAACATGGTGAGTGCTCTTGAAATTGGGGCAAATTCAATTTAGGGAATTGATACTTAAAATGGTCTGAGATTCGAGCCTATGATATTGAAGCTATACTTGTCGTGGTCAAAATTGAGTAGCATCTACTCACTTGATTAGGAAAATCATAGTCAACACTAGGCATCATAAGGTTAGAATTGATCATCTTAAGGTTGGATCCAAGCAACCTACTTGGCCAAATCATCTTACTATTAGGTCCAAGTAGCATATAGTGAGGATCAAGCAATAATAGGGTCAAAATCTAGTAGTGCATGGCAGGTGTCCCAGTAGCATGGAGCAGATTTGTTTAAAGAATTTGAAGTTTGGAGAGATAATGGTCCTTTTGATAGTCAAAATTGGTCAACACCTAGTCAGTAGCTTAGTGTCTATCACGGTTAGAACTAGATAGCATGAGGTCAATGTAGAGCACTTGATCAAATCAAGCAGATAGTCAAAATTGAGCAATAGATGACATGAATCGAGTAACATAAGTCCAAAATTTAGTAACTCACTATGGCTGTCTCAAAATATGAAGTAGATTTCTAGTTTGGAGAATCTAGAGTACTTTAGAACTTGAGATTCTTGGGCTATTTTGTAGCCAAGTGTGAGAACTAGGCCTCTAGTTTACATGTGAGTGTAAAGGGGGCTTTGGGTTTGTTACTTGTGTAAGTTTGAAAGGTCACTTGACCTTTGGGAGTAGAATAGATTAGATTTCATTTGATTGTGATGTGTGGTGTGTGGAAGATAAGGTTGTCTCAGCCTATAAAAGAGGCCCGTTGTGCTTTGCCAAGATGTTTGAATATGTTACCACTCTCCTTTCTTCCATTTGTTTCCTTTCTCTAGGATATAGACCTTCTCTTTAATTTCCAATAGAGCTTAAAATTTTAATTTTATCCTCATTGGTCAAGATTTAGTTGTGGATGGCTAGTTGATTAGGATTATTCATGGTCAACATCAAGCCTCATAAGGTCAAAATCGAGAAGCCTAAGGTCAAGAACCTCGTGGGTAGTTCCAAGTAGTACATGCACAAAATCAAGATAGGTTCAGAGTCTAGCAACATGGTGGGTGCCTCCAAAATCTAAAGTAGAATCTTATAGGGAATCCAAAGCTTGGTGTGATCTAGAATCCAAAAATATAGTATTCAAGCTGACCCTTTCGGTTGTCAAAATTGAGCAGCATATGATGGGTTTCTTAGGATCAACCATGCTCAAAATTGAGTTTCATAAGTTCAAATGAGTAATACATGATCTAAATTAACTATAAAGCAATTGGAATGGATCACTATTAGTTTTTAAACCAAGCATTAGCGGAGAGCAATATAAGGTTGGTATTTAATAACATCGTGGGTGCTCTTGGAGCATAGGGTATTACCACTAGAGGTTATAAATTTTGTACTCAAGGACATTTGTAAGCTAATTTTTTGGGATTCAATAAAATTTATGATGGACAAGATGTGTGTTGATTCAGACTGTGTTATTCTAAAATGGTGAGAGGCACAAATTTGTAATATAGGAATCTTTAAAAAATTGAGATATTTCATTATTCAAATTGTATAATGGGGTGTGCGTGTGTGTGTGTGTGCGTGCGTGCATGCATGCGTGTGTGCACATGCACGTGCGCCTATGTGTGTGTCTACATATGCGCATGCATTCATGTGTGCATGCATGCATGCATCTGTGCGTACATTTGTGTGTGTGTGCATGCCCACATGTATGTGTGTGTGCACATGTGCAGGGTTGTGTACACACGCACTCATGTGTGCTCCATGTGTGTGTGCATGTGCATGTGTTCAAGTGTTTCTCTTTTCACTCTTATTATAGGTAGCAAAGACCTTAGATCTACAAATGTGGTTTTATTAAAGTTTCAAACAATGGTGTAAGTGACAAATGAGAAAGTTGTAAAAAAATACCTTCCACTATGCTACAAGAGTAGGAAATGTTATATGCATCCATAAAGGAATATGATAAAGTGAGACTAGACTAATGTGCATGGGCATAAAACAGTGTCGTAAAAACTACTTATTACCATAGTCAAGAGTAAAGCAAGGACAAAGCTTAAGTGGAAATTGTTTTTGAAAATAGATTTTGGATCGAAGTGATTTGAAATGGTGGGGTTAGGCTATGTAGCATATCTTGCCATTATTTGGTGGTAGGCATTCAAATAAGGGGAACTCTTGAAATTTCAAACAAATTGGCTTACAAGTAGACTTATACAAAATCAAGACATAACCTCCTTGACCTCAACACTTTAAGAGGCAATCTGAATTCTTGTTATTGCCCACTTGCTGCTCTAATACATATATCATAGTAGTAATGTAGATATTCTTCTCCGTTGCCAACGAGTATAGTCACTTCTTTCACTAACATCTTCTATGATTTAATCACCACTTCCTGTTGTTATTCAAAAACCCTAGCAACCTTTTAGAGAGGAAGCAAGCTATGAGTAGAATGAACAATGAGTGAAAATTTGGCAGAGTTTCATTATGATTGCTTGAAATAGTGGCAATGCCTTCCAACTCTGCTTGCTCTTATCCTTTAGACAAGATCTAGTCATTAAAAACGCTCATCATATTACGGGGAGGCAAATCCATACAAAGATCCTTGCCAAAGCCCTATGAATCCTTACTCGATTTTCATCATTACTATCTAGTGGTTGAATAAATGCAGTGAACTGTAGCTCAAATAAGTACAACTGGCACCTGCCTAGTTCAGAGTCAATGCTATTTTTTTCCCATGCCACCAATTTCAATTCGTCTATTATATCAATACTAGTAGTGGTAGGTTTTTGTACTTCAATCATGTGACTTTGGTAAAAAATGCATATTCTTTATTTTGATCTATTTGAAAATGTTAGTTTACACATGATAAAGAAGACTATTGTGCATACCATACCAAACATGATTTTTCAATATAAATAGATAACCCTCGCAAGTCTTCAAGTATTCTTCCATAATGTATGTTATGAGTTTGCCTATTAAACCTAGATACCAATCATTTGGTGTGTGAGTGGAAGTAACATCATATACATTTATTTACTTATTTACCTATCAATAGAAAGCACATCAAGTAAGCATTATATATGATAAACATTGTAGAAAGAAAAAGATCGTGATGTAATCATGTGTGTCACGTTGCCACAATGAATGATGTGGTTTAATGCAATATAAGCCATGTGACATGAGGTTATGTAGAATTTTGTACTAGCTCAATAAACATTGCATGTGTATCACACCTGAATTACAACAAAAACTAGGTGAAATGTATTTGTGTCCCTTATCTCAACAGTTTCTCCAACAAATCACATGAATAACTCCAACATATGCCATGTGATGCTAGTTTATGGCTAGCCTTGTAGCTACATATATTGTAGCCCCCATTCATTAGCATATGTAGGAGATGATACATTCCATATAATGAAACCCTATATTTACCTATTTAGTAGCTCATAACAAAATACACTATGGTAACTAAAGATCAACAAAATTGCTAACATATAATACTATTGTAGATGAAGTGAGAAATATTGAGCAAAAATGAGAACTAAATGGATCTTTCTTTCCATACCATTAGGCTACCTATCATAAGTCCCCAAATACACTAAAAATTCGAAAATGTTTTATTTTACTCACTCTAAAAAGTGAGATTAAAATTTGCACATTTTCCATTGAACCATGGAATGCACATGGGAAAAGTTAAATGGTCTCAAATTTTTATACAATATCATATCAACATTTAGAATCGAATACCCATTCTTTAAAAATGATCTCAATTTTTATTATACCATCATATCCAAATGAAAGAAGCAAATACAACATTCTTTAAAGTATACCCTTTTTATATTTGACTCTAAAAATTCATACAAAAGGTCTTTAAAATTATCATATATTGCATCTTCATCTTGTATCCACAACCCCTACCTTTCCTCACTATGAACATCATGATCACTAGGAGATGAAGCCAGTGATCCATCGTCCTCGACACTACCGATGAACACATTGTCATCATCCCTATGTAATCCTAATACTTCTTGTGATTGTCCTTGAGTAAATCTAGAACATGGTCCATCATCATCAATGCAATTCTTTGAGGGAAGCTTCTACTTGATGATGTCAATTGTGGCCTTGCAAAATGTCCAGAATTGGCTAGTTGAAAATCATGAACAAGATTGTCAACATCATCAAGAACAGGCACAATTACATGAGGTTAATTTTTCATTCATTTTTTCTTACCCTTGCCATCAAAAGTATTTGCCGCCATTTTAAAGGTGTACTTTCCTTTGTAGGTTTCATGACTATTGGTTCTAAACCAATGCATTTATCATACCACCTAGTTGTGCAAGAAGAGAAATTGTTGCATTTCCAACTAGAATTCCATTCATTGAACCTCCAAATTGTTATGCGATTGGAAGCCTATGAGGAAGACAATTTTTGTTTATGTTTCATGAGCATGTTAAGATACCTCCCCTCAATAGATATATGACACAAATTGATGCTATTATCAAGTTATGTTGTGGCATAAGCTATGACATCACTCAATAACAACACCGATTTGATTAGGATGCTGTTATTTGAGTTGTGTGAATTGTTTTGCCACAACTCAATGCTATTATCCAGTTTTGTCATGAGTATTTTTAAAATGGAAAAATGTTTTCAATTTTTTTTGAAATGAATGAATAAATAAATAGACATATGATGCAGTCTCCTCTTATCAAGTTGTGTCATAACAAAAATCTTTCACATTCATTTTCTTTTAAATAAATTTTTGCTACCACGAGCGATGATGGAATCCTAAGGCTAAAAGATCTGCAAATTCTAAAGGAAAACCTCAAAATTTTGAAACCTCTTTTCTTTGAACATTCAACGGGTAACTTATAAGAGAGCATTCCCATGGTAGTGATTCTAGCATTCCTCAATTTTCTATTGCCTTAATTTGTACTTTCCAACCTTCTCGCCATGGTTTCGAAATGTTGCTGCTAAATCTCTAGAAATTCGTGAAATAGAAAACGCATGATTGTCCTATCAGAACACGCCAGCCTACAGAATGAAACTCGACATCAGTCAATTTGCTCTCTGCCACGAAACCTTTCCAGCCCACTCTTATTCCCTGCACGTGTCCCTGGCCGCCGAAAATCCTGTGTGACGAGGTGTGACCCAACTGACACATCCTCCCCGACCAGAAATTCCCCAACATGTGTCAGTTGGTGTCACTTTCAAATATTTGTGTGCTGTTCATTCTTCCTTAACACCAAAAGATAAGGCATCTTGAAAAGTTCAGATGTTAGACGTCTTCTTGGAGGACTCGCTGGCAGGCGACAGTATGAATTTGGGTGTGGCGGATGGCCCTCTTGAATTGGTTTGAAGCGTGCATAGGATCTATGGACGGTCATCTTGTAGCTCAGGCTTCTATGCATGGGTCTTTCGAGAGGGTCATCCGCCACATCCGAATCCACGTGCCCGTCTTTTCTAAGGGCTGTGCTCGTTGTCCTTGGTACCCTGCAAGAGATGGTCCGAGACCTGCTATCCTACGTGCGCCTTATGAGGATTTGTCATTCGTCTTTCTTTTGGTACATACGATTTTGATCGAGTTGTTAGGTAGGATTCTTTGTAAGGGGTGAAATACAATGGAGTTGTTTCCTGCGGATGAATTGTCTCTTTTCCTTTTAACCTGTTGTCCTTTTAACCTTTTCAGCCCGAGGATATGGGAGGTTGGCACATTTGGATCACTACACCTGCCTTATACCCCAAAACACGTCTGTTCGTCAACTGAACGGCCATCTGACTTGAAATTTTATCTATCAATGTTGGAGTTCCTCAACTTGGGACATTCGACTTTATCAAAGTTGGCGCTCCTTAACTTGGGAGATTCTACTGTGGCACAGAAAGAATTTTGTCAAACATGGTAAACTAAAACATAGCTCTCAGACTGGATCTTTGTAAACTAATAAAACTGATGTGCAATCATCATGAAATTGAGGACAAGGTGAAGGGAAGTGGAAATGTCATGTACCTCCACGAGAGGACCGTTTGCTTAGTCTGTGTACCAAGGCTTCTTGCCTTGACAATTAGTAGTTAGATTTTAAGGATCCAAGTCATCGGCTTGTTAGATTTTGGGGGTTCAAGCCATCAACTGTACCCTTCCCCTCTATATGTCACAACTACAGTGCATAGGTGTAATGATCGGCCAAAGTTGCAAAACATTTGGCTCAAAATGTTTATCATTGTAACTTCACAACAAGAGTCAATGTGCTAGCATGAAGTGGTTGCTCTCTTTCTTTCAGCCGGTAATTTAGTTCTTGCTTTGCATCCATTCGACCCTCTTCCTCAGCTCTCGTTGTCCTTTACCTGGAACTCATGGTAGTATTTCAAATTCCTAGTCCACATTAATTTGCTCAGGTGAGCGTCTCACCTAGGACAGCATCTTGGAGTCATTGCAGTAATGAACTTGTGTATGTATATACAGCTATGTTGTTTATGGAGTTGGATTGCCTAGACAATGTGTGTCTCCATGAAGGTGAGAGTGAATGACTTTCCTATGTGTATGGAGTTGGATTTTCTAGACAGAGTGTGTGCACTGTGTGTGTGACTCCATGAAGGTGACACTAGCATAAGTTTTTGAGATGCAGTTCCTAGCATCTGGTTTTCTCTTATTTTAATCCATTAAATGAACTAGTTCGTTCTGCAAAATAATATACTCCCTTTTCTTTTACTTTAAAATGTATCCTTGCTCTAAGTATGGCGAATCTTGGCTCTTGCAATATTTTGCACGCTCCATCAAATGCAGGCAAACACTCCCTGATGTGAGAAGCTTCGACGACTAGGTGGCTCTTGAATCAGTTGATAATTTCATTGTACAGGCACATGGCAGCTAGCCAGATCTTATTATCCTTACGGAATTCGTCATTATAAGGCTTGTTTCCATTGCTTGGCTTCTATAGGTGTAAGGGGATTTCACAAGCAGTTTTTGTGGTCCCACTTCTATAGGTGTAAGTGGATTCCGCATGCAGTTTTTGTGGTCCCAAAGTACTTTTAGAATCTAGACTAGTGTCTGCTATGTGGCTAACCCTTAACCCTTATAGGTGCCCTTGCTGCTTGTGCATCAATTGCTCTTCCCTTTTCTGCAGTTGAGATTTGCTCATTGCATTCTCTACAGGATCACATGGTCGGAGCAGGGGATGCATGCGACATGACAGCCTATTTGCATCAATGAGTTTTCCGCCTTTCTGTGTTTTTTTCCTGTCCTCTGTGTGCTCTAAGGATCACATGGCATGAGCAGAGGATGCATGTGACATGACAGCCAACCCTAGGGGCTGCCAAAAGGTAGCCAAGAAGACAGCGGTAGACTGCCATGCATGCAGCTATGTGGAGGAGCAAGTGAAGTAGCCATGGGACTGCCTTAGGAGCAGCAAAGGATAGCACAAGGATTCAGGTAGACAGCAGCAGGACAGCCATGGAGAGGCTACTTGGGACAGCCATGCAAGCCAACCAGCAGGAAAAAGCAGGCATCAGCCTCATGGAGTGACAGCAGCAGCAGCAGCAGCAGCAGCAGCTTGGTTGGCACTGGGAACAAGTCTAGTTCCTCCTTGCCGGTCTGATCTTGGATTGCTTCGAGGACATGCACCTGCTTTCTAATGTAGCCCAAGACCCAACAGCATTTCCAAGGCCCTTAGGTGGTTGATTGGGAGCTGGTTGGAAGATATACCAGCAACTCAACTTGTAGCTCGCAGGGGACGTCTCAATTTCTCGAGTCTTTTACATGCGAATATCACAGTTGGGTGTTGAGCAAGCCTGCACCATTGTAGTTGTTTCTATGGTAGTTCCTTTTTGCTTATTCTGCAAGTCCGATTTTTAGGACCTCCGGGGTCGTGTCAAAAGAAAATGAAGCGCTACTTGCAAATGGAGGATTGATGACTCAGCTAGTTGTGCTCTGACTCGATTGACTAGCGTAATTGACTATGCTTTGATTGGAGTGACTGACTAACTATGCCTATATGCAGATGCAAGCGTAATCTATATGCTTCTATATGCATGACTCTCTGCCTGAGATCATTCTGATTAGGTACTACTACCTTGCCATTTCTTTTCAGCATACCATCCCTTATGGCATATCTTGCATAAATTTGGCCTTTTCTCGATGCCAGGTCATCCTTTTCCCCGGGTTTTAACATACGAGCCTTAGGCCATAGGCTCTGGACAAACTCGTCCACCTTTTGAGTTTCTTTTATCTCGGCCATTAGAGCACTCTCTAACACCGTGAAACTCATGTTATGCATAATGCGTGACACCGCATTAGCAACTTTATTATCCTCCTTCCCTCTTCGATACCGAATCGTCAAATTAAATTCCTGCATGAGTTCTGTCCACCTAGCTTGGCAGCCTCTCAAGTCAGGTTGTTTACAAAAATGTTTCAGAGTATCATGATTAATATCCACATAAAACTCTGATCCATACAAATAATGTCTCCATGTTTTCAAAGCATGGACGATAGCATACAACTCTAATTCATGAGTTGGCAAATTTCATTGAGAGGGAGAAAGCTTCTTGCTTTCAAAGGCTACTGGCCTTCCCTCTTGGAGGAGAACTGCTCCTACTGCAATGCCACTTGCATCGGTTTCCAAGAACAACGGTTTCTGGGGATCATCTATTTTTAACATCGGTCCTATGACCACAGCTTGTTTTATGGTGTTAAAACTTTCCTGTTGATTCTGTCTCCATATAAAAGGTATTTTATATGAGGTCAGATCAGTCAATGGCGATACTATTTCGGAATATCCTTTGATAGGCCTTCGATAAAATTGGACAAATCCCAAGAATGATCGCAAAGCGGTCAAACTTTGAGGGATTGGCCAAGTCAGTATCGCAGCCACTTTCTTTGGATCCATTTCTACCCCCTCTGGAGTAATTATGAATCCTAAATATTCAAGTCTTACCATACACAGTATAGTTTTCTTTTTATTTACATAAAGACTGGCTTTCCTCAAAGTACTGAACACTATTCTTAAGTGTTCGTGATCCTCAGTAATACTTTTACTGAATATCATAATATCGTCAATAAAATGTACTACAAACTTTCCGATATACGGACGTAGTAAATCATTCATAAGCATGACGAATGTAGCTGGAGCATTGGTAAGTCCAAAGGGCATTACCAAAAACTCATAATGACCAAACCTGCTTCTAAAAGCGGTTTTATGCACATCCTCGGCTCTAATACGGATCTGATGGTAGCCACACTTAAGATCTATCTTACTGAAAATTATGGCCCCATGTAATGCATCTAGCAAATCATCGATCCGAGCCATCAGATACCTGTGCATAATAGTGATATTATTCAATGCCCTGTAATCTATACAGAGACGAAAAGTATCATCTTTCTTCTTCTTTAATATCATTGGCGAAGCAAAAGGTGAAAAACTAGGTTGAATCTGCCCCAGCTTGAGGTATTCTTCCAGTTGTCTTCGCACCTCAGCTTCTTCTGTAAAGCTTAATCTATAGGGAGGTCTATTTACAGGTTCTGCCCCTGGGATAAGCTCAATTTTATGCTTAACATTTCGCTCTGGAGATAACCCATAAGGTAACTCACCCCTAAAACAATCAGAGAACTTCTCCGATATCTCCTTAGCCAACTCGGCCATTTCCCCAGCTTGGGTAGCCTCAGTTCTAGCCGATGCATCATCAATCGACTCTACCGACGCTATATACAGACACAGAAACTCTTTCGGAGTCTTCCGAATTTCCATGGCTGAAATCAATGGTCCTTGAGGTAAATCCTTTTCACCTCGCAAAACATATTCTACCCCGTTCATCTTGAACTTGTAAATATGCTTTTTCCAATCAATGGCTCGATTTTTCCAAAAATGCCAAGCCATGCCTAGGGCTATATTTGCGTGAGCAAGCCTGGTCAACTCAAAGTCCAGCTTCTCAACATAGTCCTATATTTGAAGTTCTAACTGGGTAACCCTCTGGTCCCATACTTCAGTTGAACTTCCGTCCGCCATCCTGACCATATAAGCATAGTCAGACGGACTAGTTTTCAACTTGAGCCTCTTAATAAGCTTCGAGTTAATTACATTGTGCGTTGACGTTGAGTCAAACAACACAATCACATCATGATTGGCTACTTGCCCTTTCATTTTAATCAACTCGAGCTCATCGAAAACCGTATACCCCGTTGCTGCGGGCTTTAAAAGGATGTTATCAAGTGCATCGCTTACTAACTTAGTAACAGACACACTTAACAACACAGGTACTAACCTCTGAGAAGGTCCCGCTAATTGCATCTGCATATGTTCTGCATTGGGACTCTCCTGCATTTTCGCGTCGCATTCAGATATTATCATATTGGCCGTGCGACGGTCTTTGTTTAGTGGACAATCTTTCCACTGATGTCGTTGAAGGCAGCCGAAGCACAATCCTTCTTTTCTAGCTTTTTCTTTTTGCTCAGGGGTCAATGAGGACTTTGACCAAGCCCGGGCTGCCATTGGAGTTACTTTTCTTTTCACCCCAATGGTGGTACTTGTCTTTGCTTGTCCCTCAACCGGCTTCACCTGCTTGGTTTGGCTACTTGGCTGTAAGACACTTGTCTTTGAAGTCCATTTCCTCTAAAATCCCCCTTTTCTAGGGTACTCATGCTGAGTCCCTGCCTGCACAAACCCACTAGGTCTGCCTCTGGCATCCTCATAGTTCAGGGCTACTATAATAGATTCATCTAATGTAGTCACATATTTAGCCCGAACTTCCATTTTAATCTTGTCGTTCAATCCATAGATATAGTCTTTCAACTGAACCAACATAGGGAGAGGGTCTGTTATTTTCATAGCACATTCCCTGAACTTGTCAGTGTACTCTGCCACCGACAAATTCCTCTGGCGAAGGTTTCTGTAAGCATCCCAAGCTTGGGACTCTTTGTCAGGTGGAAGAAAGTGTTTCTTAGATTCAGCCTTAAACCCTTCCCAGGTGGTAGGGGCAACATGATCTTTCTGTTGTTTTATCCACCACCTATCCGCTGCCTCAATAAACAGGTGAGTGGTCTCGCGGATTTTCTTTAGATCAGATCTGATTTCACAAATGGCGAAGGCTTCTTCCCACTTGTGTAACCAAACCTCGATCACATCAGAACTGCGTTCGGTCATCCGACCAGCGTACTTTTCTGGTCTATGATTAGCAGTATTAGGTACCTTGACCTTCGCACGTTTCGACGAGTGTATACTGGGCTCTGGCTCTGCTGCTCTGGCTCTGCTGGAGCTTTGCCCTTTTCATTTCTAGATGGTCTAGCCGACAAGGCTTGCACCATCTCTCTAATTTCATTTTGACCAGTGTTCACTTGAAGCTGCTGGTTCATGATCTGTTGTAAGGCATCTTCTAATATAGAAATCCTACCCACCAGAGTAGGTGTTGTGTGATGGGACACTTGTGTAGGCTACGCTCTAGATTCACCAGGATTTACCCTAGAATCTTGTCCCTCTGCCTCCATTCTTTCAAAAGGGAAAATAGATTTAAAAAAAAAAAAAAAACTTCTCTCCGTATGTCAAAAACCCCAAAAAGATATCACACTTCAAATTCCCCTTTTTTTGCTATACAGGAATAATAGACTGCAACTGAAAAGTTGTATAGAAGGAAAAAAAAGATGCTCCCTGGAATATCCCGGAGTCCCGAATTTCTTCTTCTGCCAAAGCCTCGCAAGTCTCGAAAATCCAAACAATTTGCTTCTCTCTCAGACATAGTCTCACTCTTTCGGAATCATCTTGGTCTTCTCCATCCTACTCTCTGTTTCAGAATCCGCCTCAGCCCACGGGCTATCTACGTGACCACAAATAGCACACGTCGTCACACGCCCTGCGTATGATACCAAAATGATACGCGTCCACAGTGTAATCCTGCACTGAAGCCTTGCTTCTAGTCCCATCGACCGAACCGGTACCCGACCCCTTCGTTAAGGCAATTAGCCACGTATCGCCGTCCAGCCACCACGTAGCCAGCCGTCTTATGTATTCCCAGCGACAGTCCAAAACTGAGCTATGCCATGATCTGCCCACGGTGCACCGCTTGCTACGTTTGCCCAAATCGTCACAACGGCTTTTGCATCATGATCCTGCGTGGAAGTCTCGAATTCCTTTGCGTAATACCACTACAAGCCTACGACTGTGCAGCTACGGTAGGTTGATACATGCCCTGCGCTCCTCGCCGTACCTCGTCGAGCCAGTCAACCATGCTGATTTCCGTCGTCACATATCCCGCACCTGCGCTCCCTTCATACGCAATCCCCTCGTCCAGCCTAATGCTCTGATACCAAATGATACACTATTTACTACTATTTGTTCCTTTCATCCAATCACGGGCAATCATAGGCAAGATGACATCGTATTTTTCCTCCCAACCTCTCTCATGGATTGCATGCACACAAAGATACGTAATTACATTCCTTCATGCCTATCCACAAGCCCACAATTCCCTAGATGGTTCCCTCCTGCCACATGTCATCATTTTAGACCTTTAGCTTGGTACACCATTTACCCCTCTCTTGGGGCACAATGAAAACATTTGCCCCTTGGCATTCTCACACATTTAGGTGCACCTAGGCCTGAGCACTCAGAACCACCTAGTTGATGCCAATACACCCTCACCTAGGACCTTGGTAGTTACTTCCCTTGACCATTTTACTTACGCACATAAAATATTACAAAAGTCGGTCATCTAAGGGAAAATGCCCACCGATCTTTTCGAGGTCATGCTATCTCAGCTAGAGCATAACATTAGGATAGACTCGTCGGAAGGTCAACGTCAACCGTTGACCTTGGTCAGCTGGTCAACGTCAATAGCTGACTTGGTCGGTCATAAGTCAACGTTGATTAAAGAAGTCAACAAGTTGACTTTTTGATAGGGAAGTCTACTCTGCATTTTTTGACCTGCATTGTCCAAAATTATGCGAATCTGCTGCTAATTGATGCTGTGAAATTATGATTAGGCAGTGAAGTGTCATTGCCACCTATGTTGCACGTGATAGTCATAGATCTTTGCCCTAGTCTCCTTTTGTACCAACATAGCCCAGCTCCTCAAAGGTGAGTGGCCTTGATCTTTACGAGGTCGTAATGCTGGTTACAACGGTTTCGAAGCATGGACTTCTTTCTATAGTTCCTGTGCTTCCTCCACTAGAAGAGTCATCCTCCTCATCAGATTTGTCGTCTTTCTTCTTGTTGGGCTTGCCGTTGCTAAACTTGCCCTCTCCTATGCCCTTACTCTTGCCTTGTGCAACGAAGGCTTTGTTATTGCATATATCTGTCATTGTAACATGCATAGGCTTCTAACCATAGTTAAACAACCTCAATTAAGCTCAATTAAGGGTTAGATAGCACCGAGAGAGAGAGAGAGAGAGAGAGAGAGAGAGAGAGAGAGAGAGAGAGAGAAAGAGAATGCAAATCTGACACAAGGCACACCAATTGGCATGCAATGCAATGTGCAACTGCTAAATGAATGCAATGAACTGGTTACAATGATTAGCCCCTTTAGGTTTGGGCTATGACTGACTCCATATGCTGCTGCTGACGACTAGACATCGATGGAGAGGCTGTAGTGGATGTTGATGAAGAACCAGGCTGCGGGAGGCCTGATGCCTTCCCAATGCTGCTCCTACGTGGAAGATGAAGACTGCGGATGAATGCAGGACTTGCTGCTGTCTGCTATGTGGGCTGAATGCTTAGGATGGAGGCTAACTGCTGAAGGCTGAACTGTATGAGCTGAATGCTGAAATGAACATCCTTTTAGTCTTTTAGGGTAGACTGGTCGACCCTAGTTGGATGGTCAATGGTCGACTGACAGTTGATACAAAGAAGTAAATGCGTTGCCTTTTTTACTAGAAAGTCAACTCTACAGTTTTTGACTTGCATTGTCTTCTATTGTCCAAAACCATGGGAATATGCTGCTAATTGATGCAATGAAATGATGATTGGGCAGCCAGGTGTCACGGCCACTTGCGCTTGGCACTGGTGCACATTGACATTCCCCTCTAGGGGATACCTTGCAATGCCTGCCCTAGCAACCCGAACTGCTCCGCCTTTGCTTGTGACTTTGGGGACCTGTCGACCCGATGCAAACTCTCACATGTATGACCTATTTGCCCTATTACTTTTCCTATTTCTTTTAATTGTAGTTTAAATCATAAACTGTTTGGACCCCAAGACCTTTTTTGAGCCTATGGAGAAGTGAGGCATCAACAAGTACATGGTCTCTTTGATCCAGGCAGCTCTCACAATTTTGTGAATTAAAAACTCGTGCAGAAATTGGGCCTAACTACAATACCCAGACTAGCGATCACACCTACGAGGTGCAGCTTCCCGTTGGGAAGTGGTTTTGGGATCATAAGGTCGTTGGCCTTCCAATCAAGATCCAAGCCTATGATGATGCTTTAACGTGCTGTGTCATGCACTTAGATCATGTCCACTTGCTACTTGGGATAGACCATGTTTGACATGTGCTCTGGTGACACAAGACGATGCTTTGGGAGGCTTGGGTTAGGCAGGTGATTCTCGGGTTGAGTGCAAGGGCACTAATGGATTAGGGTTCTTGTTGTTTTAGGCGTACTGGGTTCAAGCCTGCATAACGAGCCCAGGGGTTTGGTTTTCAGTAGTGCAGGTAGGAACTTGCCATTGAGTTGAAGTTCCTTGAATAAAGTAAAGACAGATGCAATTGATCCGACAACTAGCAATCCCTCACTAAGACACACAATCTAATTCTTTATCTCCTTCTTTCTCGTAAAAGTAACCTATCCTTCAGACATAGGAAATGATTTCCACAAGCTCGAATTGAGATCTCCTTCCAAAGGATCTCACCTCCAAGCTTCCCTCGCTTGTGATTCTTGCTTAAGGCTCTGGTCGCTTTCTGTAGCCAACACTCCTCAAAGAATGTGTGTAGAGATGTAGCCCAAGAAACACATAGTGCTAAATACAAATCTCGCTCCTTCCCATCATGCGCACACAAGTTGATAGAGATTGATACAGAACCAGGTATTGAACAATGCGCAGAGAGTAGAACAATAAAGCATAAAGCCCCCATCCACAAGGAGCAAACAATGGGCCTGTCATTTGTATCCACCCAATCAAGGGGAAGTATCCTCCTCGCACATCCTCTGAGGTGACTATCCGTTTGTTGTTGACAAACTTCTAGAAGCCTCTTGAAGAACCTACAGAGGTGGCAGGGCTTCTCTCTCACCTAGACCATTGCATATAGTGAGACCTACCAAATTGGCTACCATTCTCACACTCATAAGCATATGAAAATGCTTATGCTTATGCATGAGCACATGTTCAAATGCTCATGCATATGTATATAAGCATAAGCATAATCATATGCTTTCCCTCTCTCCTATTTCACTCATAAGCTCTCTTCCCCTATCCTATCACTCCTAAGCATTTGCTTATGCCCTCTTTGCCTTGGTTATGCCCTCTTCCCTAATTCCCCTACCCTCTCACACTCATAAGCATATGCAAATTCATATGCTCATGCATATGCATATAAGCATAAGCATAATCATATGCTTGCCCTCTCCCCTATTTCACTCATAAGCTCTCTTTCCCTATCCTATCACTCTTAAGCATTTGCCTATGGCCTCTTTGCCTGGGGAGCAGTCGTAGGAGGTATCCCACCCCCTATCAAGGTCGAAGGGGAGCTGTTGTACCAAAAGGCATTTTGGGCCTTTTCTTCTTTCTAGGGCAATTCTTGGTGAAATACCCGATCTTGCACTGGTCCAGTCTACCTGTAACCTCCACTCTTGTTCGAAAGAAAGATCCATCCAAGCATTGAAGCAAAATAGGGTAATTGGCCCTTGTATGCCAAAATCAATCGAAGAATTAGGTAGGAAATTGATCTCATATACATTCCTTCTACTTTATGAGAATTTGACAATAATAGCTAATAATTTTTAGAATACTTTCATGTTCAACATTTGAGCCATAACCCATGCTCCTTGCTATTGTAGCATAGACACATACACAAAATAAATAAATAATTAAATAATAAAGAAAAGAGAGGAGGTATATTGCTTTTTTCAAGACAAAGAAGGTTGAGCATATCCCTGTCCGTAAGAATCAACCCTTCAATTGTTGAGAAGGGCAAGATGACCTACAATTTCCCAAAGAGAAAGGTACCTTACAAAGTGTTTAAAGAAAGGACAACACTCAATCATTGAGAAGCCCATCATTTGATTGTACCTTTTGAAAGATGAGAACTTGCATATTTTCATTGTGTTCACTCTTTCCCACATATTTTCTTTGTGATCTTCACTGAAATGTGGAAGAGATGGCAAAAGAAACAAGATAAGGTGAATTCAATATCTTGTGAAAATTGGTGACCAGTTGTGGAAATCTAAACAGTGCAAAGGTGAAGAGGAACTCAGTCTCATTGATCTATTCTTTGGAGGAAAAGACTCAACCATGCAATTTCATGAGGCCTGCTGTGAGAAACACAAAGAAACATGCTTGTTTGCTTTTTCAAAACAAACATGATGGTATGGTGGTGAAGTTGCAACAGTGGTAAAAGAGAGTTTGTTTGATGCTTTTTTGGAAACCCTTCTTAAGGTAGAAGCTTTAAACCAAAAAAATCCACAATATTTATGTTGCGCTAACTTGTTCTATGTAAAATGAAGAAGTAGTTTAAAGACTTGGAAGAAGAGATTAATGATAGGAAAAGAGAGACACGTTCTCTACCCTAACAAAAACAGGTGTTTTCATGTAAAGGAGGTACCTTTATCCAGAAGTTTAATAAATTTAGTATCAAAAGGTATTGCAATGGTGAAATGTTAGCGAATGAGTGGACTTTTGATAGTATATCAAGGAAGTCTCATGCTTTAATTGTGAATAGAGAGGATGCCTTCTTGAGGAATAGAAGGATCCAAGGGCTAGTAGTATCAAAGCTCCCCTACACATGACGAGTGTTACCTAAAGCGTAGACAACCCTAGTTCTCATTGATGATGGTGTTATGGATAACTTCATTTTTCATGACCTAACAAAAGAATAGAGTGTTGCAATGGAGGACAAAGTGGTACTTCTAGCAGCATCACGTGCTTTCAAAGGCTTCACTAGAAAAAACATCCTTGAAATTAAGCTCTATCATATATCTAGGGATACTTGGAGCATTCATCTTTTTTAGTTGCTATCCTTTTGTGCACCGATGTCATTTGGGGCATATTATGGTACATTATGAGAAATCGTGCCATGGGCACACAGAATGTGTGCTCCCCATTTGCTATAAAAATAGAAATATCATGTATGACTTAAAGATGGAAACACCATTCCCTTAGTAAGTCATATCAGGTTTTGATAGTTATGAAAAAGGCCATGTCAGTATTCATTTATGTGTGAAAGAAGAATCTCCTCTAGTTTGGGAAAACCCTTTGACCATTACGTTTTTGTAAACACATTCTAATTATTTTTTACAAAGATTTACTAAATTCTCTTACTTGAATGATCCTCAAGCTCACCGAATGTACATGCTCTCAATCCCTCCTTATCAAGAGGAAATTGTTACAAAAATTCATGACCTTTTGGGTATGGCTTTGATCCAAACAAGTAGCACTCCTTTTATGCATTATGCTAATTCTACAAAGGAGGATGACTCATTTGGATGCATGTTAATGGTACTTCTATTAACAAGGATCATTATCAATAATAAATTTATTTCTTACAATTATGTTACATTTGATATATTAGTAGGAGATAGTAATTTTAGCCCTTGGGGTGTAAAAGAAATTCAAATATGTAAGGGAAATATATGAAAAAATCATGTTCCCCCTCCACAAAATATAAGGTATATACCTTGAAAAATATGCAAGATTTTAAGATTTATACATATTTTTCATAATATATGAGGTCCAGGGGGGGGGGGGTATTTTGGATGAGGGAGGTAAAACAAAAAACACACTAAAATGTGAAAACCCATCTCATTTCAAATTAATGTAACTTTTTCATGTTACCTAAATTTCAAGGCATAAAGATATATTTGAATCTCTTTTAGTCTAGAACACAACGACGGTAATTTGACTAATTTCTACTTTGGCATATTGTTAAATTCATCTCATACTCAAGATTTTGATAGGTATTCCTACTAAAGGGATTTGGAACCTCAAGTTTTAGCCATATTGATTTGAAGAGTGGGTATTATTAACTTATGTTTTACGTAAAAATGTCTACTAGACCACTTTTAAAATCACATTGAACTTGTATGATATTAGGTAAGCACCAAAAGGTGTATATAGGACAATGTTTGGTAGCACAATGAATTGAAGAGTGGGTATTATTTGGTTAGGTTAGTAGTACTTCAAGATGATGGATGCCTATAAGATATTCTTTTGTACAACATCCTTTTTATATGAGAACGTTTTTGTGATTCTAGGTTTGGCTTAAGGTTGAAGTGGAACTCATTGTAATTTTAGGTTTGGCTTAAGGTTGAAAGTGCAACTCATCACTAATTGTACAAAGTTATATTTTTATCCCAAGCAAAAAAGGCAGTGCCAAAGTGTCTTCTTTCATTCTTCTGTTAGGCCATTCTTACAAATGTTGTTTTGCTTGGAAAGAAAAGGTGCACGAATAAGAAATGAAAGGAGTGCATTAATCTGACAAATTTTCTCCCTAGTAGAGAAGTTACAAATCTTAAAGTTTGGATGTACAAAGAGTCAGCAAGCCTTTGTTCATAGTTGTTGCTCATCATCTATATTATCAAAACCTTGTTACTTGTTCTTTTTGTTGTGTGGGATTCAAATTCATACTCTAATGTGAGTAATATCTGTATTATAGAACTTAAATTGTAATACTCTCAAGTATTAGATATTATTTGCACAAATTGTTTTAATTCTTTAAGATGTATTATCATTGAAGGAGGATTCCTAAATTGTATTTTGTCCATGGTTATGATCGTTATTTATAAATTACTAGCACTGCCTTTAAGGCAATGGTATGGAATGTTTTGGGATTCCTTGACATCATCCTTAAGGATTTTACTTTGACATGGTTGTTATCGATTTCTAAGAAAACTATTTAAGTGTAGTAGAGGTTGGATCTTCCTTATATACTTGTATACTATTCCAAATCAAGTGCCTATTGAAACAAATTGAGCATTGTGGCTTGGTCTTCTAGTGATTCCATTCTATCCTGGAGGATTTTAGTTTGTAATCCTTCTCTTTGTTACTTCTCCCTTACATGTCCTTCTATAATTGGTCCATACTTAGGAGTAGTCTATTATGGACTTAGTTTTGGGCACTAACACGACCCCCCTTCAAGATCATGATGCTTCTGCTTTACTTCTTAGCACCCATTAGAGGTTCATCCTTTGGCTAGCCCTTTAGGCATGTGATGCTACTTCTTGATACACATTGGAGCTTCATCCTTTATCTTGCCCTTTACATCCACACTACAAATGGCTATTAAAGTGATATTTATTAAAAATGATTGAAAATTTGTATTAAAATATTTTAAGCAATTGAAAACAAAAAAGGATGTATATGGTGATTTACAAAAGGTCAAAATGAAGCTTGCAGTGGGAGCTCTTTTTGGTCCATGCAACATAGGTAGCATGTATTGGCTGATGCAACACATTTTTCATGTGGAGTTGGATGTGTGGAACTATCTCTTTGCATGGTTGCTACTTGGCGTGGATAAGTTCTAAAGATGTTTTCTACATGGTAGTTTTGCTAATAGATTTAGCTTCTATATAATTGGGAGGATGGCAATTTGTTTCCCCTTTTGAGGCTCAGATGATGGCCCTTGTGCCTTCTATCAAGAAGAGTCACATGAGAGTTAGTGGAAGTATGCATATCATCTCAACAAATAAGTAGAGTTGTAGCTGCAACTGCTCTATTGGGCCCTTAGAGAGGCTTGTGTCACTTTGTAGAAACTATAACAAACCCGGTTGGGGTGGAAAGGAGTTCACAAGTTCTTGATTAATGTTTAGAGTCAAAATCAACATAGAGAATTTGGTCCATTGACTATGCCACTCCTGTCTCGTGATAATTTCAACCTGTTTAAGGTTTTATTGGTTGTGGGATTTTAGTATGTAGCAATCAATTTTATGTGGGGAAAACTGGTCATTTTATGCGATTATCAAATTGTGATTCTCTCTATCATGCAATTTGAGCATTCAAGGATTTTAATTGCATGAAATCTTCATGAAAATTGAAGCTCTAAAAACGTACCAAGTGGTGTTAGAGCCAAGTTATCAGGAGGGCATCCTAGACTAGTTGTGTGACATTTTGAGTTGGTGCATGATTGCTTGCCAAAATTTAAGAATTAGATAGGTTTTTAAAAAAAACAAGATTTTTTAAAATAAAAAACACAAGATTATAGAGGTCTTTTTCAGTCAATATGGATCTCTTGAAGGAGAAAGTTGTGGTAGGTTCCACCATCCATCAATGGATGGAATTTCCCCACTTGGCAGCTAGCTACAAGATAACATTTCATTTAGAAAAATTTAAGGGGTGTAGTCTCGGTACGAAAAAGAAGCCAATGATAAATGAAATGGAAAAGCCATCATAGGAAAAAAGGGATGATGTGTTGGGCACTCGGAGATGCATACTTTCATCACTTCAATCTATCAAAGACTGATGTAGAGAATTGGACAATTCGTGAAGCTTTATTTGGGGTCACAATGAGGCACTCAAAAGCCACATTAAATCATGAGCTTTAAAGTTTGTAGATGGGAGAGACTAAAGGCTTGATAGTCTTTCTAAATTGAGTGAAAGCCTTACTGAAGTAGCTAATTGAACTCGGTTCCAAAATTGAAGAGGAGGATCAAAAAGCTATCCTACCAAAGAGTTTACAACCCAGGTATAATGACACCATTCAGTTTTATGTCTAGATGATAATGCTAATTTTGTAGATTGCATAAGTGAAGAAAAGCAAGAGAAGTCTTTGCAACTTGCAAGTGAAACTATGTGGGTTGTGAAGGAGAATAAGAACTAGTATACGTGTGAAGGCCATATCAAGAGACATTGCCACAAAAGGCAAAACGATGAAAAATTGAAGGTCAATTCAAAGGACTAAGCATGTGCAGTGGAGGAATTTTCAACCAAGGAAGAACTTGCGGGATTTGCTAAAGCGGATGTTAGTGTGAAGATAGGTCTTTTTGACTTAGAAGTATTTGTAGGGTTGGTCAGGCTTTTTGTAAGCGTCCAATTGTTTGAGATGACTTTGGATTTTCATTTGTAAGTCATGTTTTTAGATACTGGATTAAGTCATTTGTGTATCTCAATATTTTTGGGACATTGCTTTTGGTTCAAAGATTGTGTGATTCCCTCATGGGCTTTTAGGGTGTGTTAGATAGAAGCCTCTTGGTGGTTCCTTTGTATGATGATTTAGTAAGCTCAAAAGGAAGCTTGCAGTGGAAGCTCTCTATTCATCCATGCATGACATATTTTTCACATGTAGTTGGGTGTATGGAACTAGCTGTTTGCATGGTTGCTACTTGGTAGAGAATGGAGATGTTCTAAAGACATGTTTTTCTTAAAGGTATTGTTGACAAATATGGATTCTATATAGGTCACATCAGAGTTGGTGGTAGTATGCATAGTGTCTCGAATCAGTAGAGTTATAGGAGCAACTGCTCTATAGGGTCCTTAAATAGGTGTGTCAATAACCTAACTGGGTGAGTAGGAGTTCTCAATTCACATTTTGAGTAGGAGTTCTTGGTTCATCAATTGTATCGCTCATCTCTTGTGATAATTGAGCAAGTATTTTAGTTGGGGGCATAAAAGAGAGACGTTAGATCTAATGGTTATGTTGTGGCATTGGGCGAAGGGGCACATGAGCCATTCGATTAAAGTTTGATCTGACGAATGGAAATCGATCACGCAGGCACCATTGGATGTTGATCCAATGGAGCATATTTCTTTACAATGCTTTAAAGGCACGGATGGTGGCAGCTAGTGCCTCAAAATGTAGGCTGTTACATCTTACAAAGATCTAATGGGGTGGATTTGGCACTACACGATAGCAAGCCTTGCTCTAGTTAACATGGCTATTAATATATACACTTTAAATCTAAAAAATCCATTAACATTTATTGATGGAGAAAAAATGAAGTTATTATGTAATCATACTTGTAAAGATCTAATGATAAGAAAAAGGAAGCAACCCTTAAACATAATATTATGCACAACCACAATGCATAAAAGATCTTTATTTTCGGTTCTTATATCCAGTACATGATGATGTAGTCTAATAAAGGTTAACTAAATATAAAAATAAAAGATAAAAAGAAAAGAATGATTGACAAATTTCATTGGTTGCTTCACAATAGAAGATCTCTTCTCCATAACCTTTGATTATTTAATCGGTGGAGAAAGTGCAGCTATTGCAACTTTGATCCTCAACACTGACCACCATAAGCTTCTTCCATACAAAATGGTGAGGAATTGAGATTACCATTGCAAGCTTCCAATGTTCATTCATCATGTCAACGGTGTACAAAGGCGTTTGATAGTTTATCATGGGCTTGTAGATTTCCACCACAAGCCACCCGGTGACCCATGACTTTTCAATGTTTCAACGATTTGTAGAGGCATTTGATAGTTTATAATGTGCCTTTATACATGATGTTATATTATGATGCAACATACGTCATAATACATGTACACTTTAAAGGATTTTATACATTATCATATCTTTGGTGAATAGACATCGTCTTCATACTTGTTGTGCATGTCATCATGGATTAATAATGCAATCTCAGCCCTTATGCTTATCCTCTTGCATTGCTTCACATTTGTAAATTCAAGCTTAAAATCTTGATAGGAGCTCATTAGGAGAGAAGGAAAAATCAAGGCAAGTTCCCTTAAAAAGCTTGCATGCAAACATATGGAAGCCAAAATTCCTAAAATTATCTTTTTACAAAAGCCCTTGTAGACCTTCCACACAAATGTACAAAGTTTAATTTTCTACTTTATTCGCATTCTATGTTTGCCCACTCTATTTTGTATTCATATATTATCTAAATACATAGAAACAAATACCTACACATATCATCACATACATCGATACACAGACAAAATAACTACATATAGATATACATGTGTATATGTGTGTGTGTGTGTGTGTGCGCACACGTGTGTGGGTACCTGCATGTGCGTGTGTGTGTGCGTGTGCGTGCGTGCATGCGTGTGTTATAGCTTGTGACAAAATTCAATAAATAATATTAATAATTGCAAGAGATCTTTCTTGTCCCCTAATGGAAGGAGCATCTCACTCTTTCAGTAGTGGGTGTGGTGCTGCTTAAATTTAGAGCTAAAATGCTTGATGTAATGTATACTTTGATAATTGAGATCTTAGAGATAGTATGCTTATCATTGTGACCATAGTGTGTGAGTAGACAAGTGTCGCTCAAGGCATCATTCAAAGTGTGCAAGATGGATCATAGCGCATTAACATGGAGTTTACCATTTCGGATGGCTACCTTCTCTTATTAAGCTTGCTAATATATGAAGTTATCATTGCATATATAGTAGCTAGTGACTTTGGATGACAATTGATATGTATTGATGGCATTCGCTCCATAGAGAGTACATGATAGAAACACCAATTGTGTTCTCCTCTCATGTCAGGGTACAATTGGTGATGGAGCTTAGGCTTGTCAAATTGACATTGCATGAACAATTGGTTATATGATCACCATCGTAGGTTGGCTCATTAGAGAGGTTGAGCAATTGTTGTTGCACAACATAATGGAGTAGTTTTGTTGAGTGAGTCAATGAATATGCTTTGTTAAGCGAAGGGACACAAGCTAGTGTAATTGTATGCCAATGAGTACTATTGGGTGCACATACCAATGTGCCTAATTCTGCTACAGTGGCAATGAAAAGGCCCCCTTCTCAATTGGCTACTCTAATTGGGGATGAGATGAGGGCCTTTTCGTATTGCAAGTGTAGTAGAATTAGTCAGGACAATTTGCATTGCCAAGATGGCAATGCATTTGAGCAAAGGGGAATGATGTTATCCACGGGTTCTATTGGGAAGTTACATTCCTATTAGAGAAATGATGTCTTAATAGAGAACTCAACATCTTTATAGATGGTCATTGGTGGGAGTTGTTCATCGAGATGGGGGCCCTCCATTCACTCTCAAATGCTTCATTGCTCATGTTTGCTACCGAGTAGCACTTTCTAGAGGTGCTATGGAATTAGGGTACACACCGTCGAGGTGTGCCTGAACTCTAGCCAGCCAAAAACTTCAAGTGTGCTGTTGTTTTGTTTACACATCAAATTAACTTGCTTAATTGAACGGAGCGTGCAAACTTGGGCAGGCAAGCCCACACTGAGGACTCATGAGGATTCTGTTTTGCATGTTTTCTCACAATGTGACCACACTCTTAGGAAATCTCGCACGAAGGTGCCACGTGCGAGGTGCCTTTTGGTCCTCATGTTTTCTTCTTCGTTGAGCATTTGTCACATTTGAAGCTTTTCGGAGCTCTGGCTATGGCGATCTTCAGCTCACAGAGACACTGAAAAATGTCCATGGACTCAATCCCAATTTCCTCTTCTCAAGCTATGGCTTCCTCAGTAGCTCGCAGCCTTCGCGTTGGCTGGATCGGCACAGGCCTCATGGGCCTCCCCATGTGCCTCCACCTCCAACTAGCTGGCTTCCCCATTACCGTCTACAACCGCACCCCCAGCAAAGCCCAGCCTCTCTGCGACCGCGGTGCTTCCTTTGCCGATTCCCCCTTTGCTGTTGCTCAGCGCAGCGATGTCGTCTTCACCATGCTTACCAACGCTCGGGACGTCCGTCAGGTGATCTTGGGCAGTAGCGGAGTGCTTGCAGGCCTTCGTCCAGGTACTTTCATCGTAGATACCACCAGTAGTGAGCCTTCCCTGGCTCGAGAAATCTTCGATCTTGCTTTGTCTCAAGGAATTGAATCTGTGGATGCGCCGGTTTCTGGGGGCGATGTGGGAGCCAGAGAGGGAACCCTTTCCTTCATGGCAGGAGGCAAGGAAGAGACCGTTGAGAAGCTGGATTCTCTGTTCAAGTGCATGGGAAAAGTGACCTACTTAGGACCTGCAGGAGCTGGGCAGGCTTGCAAACTGGCAAATCAGATCAGCGTCGCTGCGAATTTCACCGGATTGTCGGAAGGTCTGATCTATGCTAAGCAGGCTGGCCTCGATCCCACTCTCTTTTTGAAGGCAGTATCAGGTGGAGCGGCAGGATCCAGGATTATGGAACTGTTCGGCCCGAAACTTATAGATGGTGATTTTACACCCGGAGGCTTCGCCGAGAATATGGTAAAGGATCTTGGAACTGCTCTCAGAGAGAGTCAGGCAATGGGTTCGTCTCTCCCAGGGTTGGCGTTGACACAGCAGTTGTACGTGTCCCTCTTAGCGCATGGAGACGGTCAGCTTGGAGCTCAAGCAGTATTCTTGTCTCTTCAGAGGCTCAATAACCTAGCAGGTTCGGAAAAACCATAAACGACGAGCATGGCAACAATTCGCTCATCAACAAGACATTTCTATACGGTGCTTGGCAACCCATTCCTTACAATAGTTTACTTTGTGCCAGAGTGTCGAAATGAAGATGCTTATCTTTGTTTTGTTAAGATGTGGTCCTGTTGAGAAGTATGTGAACGCTGATTTGAGCTCCAATGCTGCAGTGGCTCGTTGGACATCACATGCAACAAAACACACTTTACTAAGAATTAAGCGATGGCTGCTTACTGCAGAGAACGCACTATGGACTGGTTTTCTGTTTTCCTCTCTCTCGGGTGCTAAGAGATGAGGAAATTTTGGTTTCTTCCAATAGTTGTCGTTCACAGCAGAGTTCCATTTTCCCTATTCCTTGAAATTTGACTTCCATAGCCTAGTACAATTTTGTCTTGGCAGTACGTGAACTTGATCATCTTCTTTTAACCAAACTACAGCTGTAATCTTGTGCTTTTATCATTACTATTTTTTAATCTGTAAATATTTTTGCTTTCTTCTTGCGATGATGAGCCAACTTGTGCATACAGTTATTTGTTTATTTGCTGTAACTGTGTAATTCTTATTCCTTGCCAATTATAATGCTCTACGAGCACCAGCTTTGAGGATGTATCTCCAGCTTGATCATCTTCTTTTTGTATGCAAAAGTACAGCTCTAATCTTGTGCCTTTTATCTTTAAGGTGTAGATGTTTTAGCTAGAAATTCTCAATCATTGTAGAATTTTGGACTTTAGAACAACAAAAATCTGAATTTGTATGATTGGTTATATTCTAGTCTTAAAAGTTATATATATACCCCTTTCTTTTTTCACCTCATGTGTACTGCCGTTATGTGTTTGTTTGCTGTCACCGTATGATACTTCCTTTGCCAACATGGGGTGTCAGCATGTTCGTGTGGCTTTGGTTACTTTCATGGATTGGTTTTTGACAAATTTAGCCTCAACTGCCAAACTGAGAATTGTCACAGGCTCACCTGTTATTCTTGGCATGGCCAAAGAATTGGTTAATGGCATAGATTGGTTTTTGACAACTCTAGCATCAACTGCAAAACTGAGGAGGAACTACTTGCATTAAGTAGCTCACATAGGTGCTCCTTGATAATATAATTGATGAGGTGCGTTGGAATCTTCTTCACACCTATTTGAGTATGGTGCATGTCATTGTTATCAGTAGAATGGAACATCCAAGGCATACTGATTCGAGAACTTCAATAGCATGAGGTAGTAATGCGAGGCAACATTGACCACATCCTCCGCCAAAGTGTCATCTTTTGCAAAACCTTGGAATACATTCTGGAGGTCCCCAGCCACATCGATCGCCATTTTTCCACACTCAATTTCAATCCCAATGGACGGATCGATGCTTAAACTACAAGTAGCACTATTAAAGAGTCATCTTCTTAGCACGCCCCATATCACTTTTTGAACAAATTGTGGATACAAGCTTCTTAAAACAAAGTAGAAATTGGATGGTGTAAAGGCATTACAGCATGATCGACTGGCATGCCATAAGTTTCATGGCCACTGGGTCACACGCATGGCATCCCAACTCCATGAGTCACAATAGGCCATAACCCGAGCATGGGTAATAAAATGGATCCAAGGTATGTTAACTCTATGTCAGCATCCATTCAAATAGCACATAATGTGTGTGTGGAGTAGCAACAAAGCTCTACTTGTACTTGCATAAGGCTAGGAATAATCTCTCTTATGAAGTTCTACATGTAAGCTCTACATGCAAGTTCTACATATGATTCTTACATGCATGTTCTACATGCAAGTCCTACGTGTAGCTCCTACATGCATGTCCGACGTGCAACTCCTACATGTAGCTTCTATATGCACATCCTAGATACAAGTTCCACATGTAGAGAGAGAAGGTCTTACAATTCAGAGAGAAGCTCTACATGCAGAGAGAGCAGCTCTTGAACTTGTATAAAGATCCCATAATGGAATGAAGCCCACAATGTTTGGAACATTGTTTGAGTTCATATAGCTTCTATATGCACATCCTAGATACAAGTTCCACATGTAAAGAGAGAAGGTCTTACAATTAAGAGAGAAGCTCTACATGCAGAGAGAGAAGCTCTTGAACTTGTATAAAGATCCCATAATGGAATGAAGCCCACAATGTTTGGGACATTGTTTTAGTTATATTTTGGTGTTGTATGTAATTTTCTCCAAGTGTCCATGTTCCCTTGCACTCCATGTCCAAAAACGTGTCTTATCCTTGCCTCCTTCTCCCTTCTCCTCCAACCTTGCAACTCCTCCTCTCCTCTCCCTCTCCTCCTTCTCTCTCCTCTCTCTCCCCCATTCCTATCATCTTACACCTTTTTTCTTCCCCACTCCTATGCTTCCCCTAAGCCCTTACCCTCTTAGATTGGTTCATCAACCATTGACCTCCATGATCTATGAGAAATACAAGTTCTACACCATGGACTCTATTCTAAACCCTGGATCCCCCTTCTAACCTTGAACTTCCTTATGAACCCTGCAACTCCTTTTGAACCTTGAACCGTATCAAGAGGCTTCACTATTAATAGAAAATGGAAGAAGAATGATGGAGGGATGTCCCTCCTCACATCTCAAATCTTAAGGGAGCTTTCATCATTATGTTCTCAATATGGCTCAATCATTGGCCAATTTACGGTGCAATCCTCACCCAAAGTGTGTATGTTGGCCTCCCATCTATGCCGTTGTGGAACTGCATAGAACTTGGGATGGTTTCTAAGGCGTGGAGGTGCACTGAGGTATTCATTCAAGAATTTTACATCAAAGAGCTTGGGGCGGCACCAGTCAGGTTGGGGATCCAACTTGCAAATCCAAGTCTTAGTAACATGATGTTGATGAAGGTTGGATAGAAAGTTGTTCAGGGTCCATTCGCCTTGAGTTTTCATATCCACATATTTGTTCCAGAAATCCTTGATGGGGCTACTTGGAAGTGGTATTACATCAAAATCATACCCGTCATTGGAATCTGGCATGGGAGTGCAATTCGGATTATCTAGATCTTGATATTCAAAATCAAAGATTAGGTCCATTTCTACTGATGGATCTCCAGTAGTGGTAGAGGTAATGGCAGTGCATGGAGAGAATCTGGGGACATGGGGGAATAATATGGAAGAGTGTTAATTGAGGGAGGGGTATCTCAGGGGAGGGGGGGAAGAACTAGGAAAATGGATTGAGTACTTAGTAATCTTTGGGGGTAGGATTAGCAAGGGTAGGGAAGAAGCTAGGAGTGAGGGGCTGCTAAGTTTGCAATTGTTGGGTGAGTTGGAAGTGGTGAGAGGCATGAGCAAACTTTAAGAGAGGAAAAGGGACTGGGGAAGGTTAAGAGAGAGAGAGCAACAAGGGAAAGTGATGTTATTAGATCGGCGTAGAGAGTGATTAAATATGCCAAGTTGGGTGTGAGGTAGGACATGTCATCCTCCAACACTTCTTTTTTTTGTGAGATGGGATCATCAGCTGGCTGCAAGGGTGGGATGTTTGAACTATCATGCCCTATAGATAAGAATGGCAGCTTTTGTAGCAATTGCAGCAAACCACCAATGACCCTGAGGGGAGGACTACCCACGAGGCATACATATGCTATGAAAGCATCCATCCTAAGGGTAGTAAAGGACAGGCAAAATATATTTTTTTCATCTTTTGACAAGTCTTGGAAAATTTTGCGCAGAGTTTTTACCCCTATGAAACATTCCCATTTTATTGCTGGATGAGCAGATATGATCTTGAGCTGGATTTGTTTCCATTGGATGAGTGCTCATGCTCTTAGATGATCTTCAACTTCTAGAGCAACGACAAGCTCTTGGTACACCACGGTCATGCACTATAGTGGGACTTCATTTGTGATGTCATACATTGCCTCATTATTTTGCACTAGCAATTGGAGTTCAAGATTTGAGATGGTTACCTTGTGGAGTGAAGCTCATCAGACTTTTCTTTATACTTAGGGTAGATGGGTGTATATGCATCCTTAAGATTTTTTATCTACAAGGTGTCCTGTTCATGGCTTCATTGGTATTTGACCATTGGTCCAAGACTTGAGCTTGAGCAGTGGTGGCCTTTGTACTGGTGGCAAGTTGGTCTTTCAGTAGTTGGCATTCCCTTGTAAGCTCCTCAATGCTAAAAGTGTGTGTTGCCAAATCTTGTTGCATCTCTACAAGCTTTTCTTGGCAATCCTAGAGTGCTTCTTTTTGGATTAAAGTGAGCTGAGTTGTACAAGTTCCTTTGCTTGTTGAGCATGTGATGAGGTCAAGTGGTCATAAGATGTTTGTAGAATTTTCATAGCATGAATTGCTGTTGTCACTTATATTTGGTACTGGTGGAGGTTGGAAGTCATATCTCACACTATTTTCTCATGAGCTTGGAAAGCTTGATTCATGCGCACTTCTTCAACCCCTTTCTCAGTTGTTTGGACCCAAAGTGTTGTGGCCTCTATTGCGATTCTGTGGAATTGGTCTTGGATGCCTACTACAGCTTTTCTTTCCAATTGTCAGGCATGCTCCTCCTTGGCCAAGCTAGTGAATAGTTCTGACATTTGAAGCATCTGGTTGGCTTGATGATGGAGGATGGTAAACAGTGATGAGGTTTGGAAAAATACAACTGGTGCCCATGTATCCATCCTGATGACCCTGTAGTATTGGCAAGGGGTTGCTCCATTGGTAGGTCTAACATGGGGTACAGTAGTCATGTGTTTGATCTTGCACTAGATGCCCTTATGGCTCATTTACTAGCATGATGTTGATGAATGTGGCGGGTACCAATGTAGCCTCTCAATCTTATTGCTACTATTGATAGAGATCTATTGGTTGCAACTATGCATCGAGCTGTAGCATCTCATGGGGTAATTCCTCATGTTTTACCTCCTCATAGACGGTTCTTCTAGGACATTCTCATTGGGCAATGTGGTATGAGGAGAAGATTGTGATGGCTCCCACATAGGTGATAAGAGGATGTCTAGATCCTCAATAGGTTGTGGTAAAAGGGGGAGAGTCAATTTCTTTTCTTGCACCTCATTACTGATGAATTTTTGCATTTAAAAAAATAGGGTTTTATATTACTTCTAGAATATACAACTTGTTCAACTACTAAACATGAACAAAAGGAAGCTGAGACAAACAGAAAAGCAAATCATACATCAGTTATAGATTGAGGCCTCAATCTTTGATCTTGATTTTCAAGTGTCTAATCGAAGCCTTGACATCTTGAAAGACAGCTCATTTTCCTTCTTTTTTGGCCGCCTTTACCTTTGCAAGCTCCGAGGTCTTAGTCTTTAGCTGAACTTTTGTGAGTTCCTCTACCATCCACACACTTTATCCTTTTAGCTTATTCGATTGTCTGATAATCTAAGTTCTTTCATCTTTTGACTCGAACGTAAGGATTGCATGCGCTCCTGCTTTTTCAATATTGAACTCTAGGTCTTTCCATTCAACTTTTGGTAAAGCTTTTCTAATTTTCTCATGATTCTCTTCATAAGAGCCTTCCATTATGAAAAAGTTGTTTGGTAAACTTCAACTTTGTCCCAAAAGAGAAAAATATAGCTTATCTTCCAAAGAATAAACTTTCCATTTACATTGAAGTAATTTGAACAAGCCTCTAAAAGTTATGGTCGATTCTTTGACCGTGTAGAAACCAATCTACATCAGTAGAAACTTCGACCTGGAGTAGAACGACAACCAGAGAGAAGCCTCCTAAAGTTATGATCGATTCTTTGACTGTGTAAAAACGAGTCTACAACAGTAGAAACTTCAACTTGGAGCAGAATGACGACCAAAGAGAAGCTTCCTAGAGATCAAACTGAGTGAGGTCGATTTGTAGAGAGCTCCAAGCTGAGGTCTAACCCCCTGGGCTAGGCCATGGAGTTCAGCCCATCTCGGAGTGGGGAGAAAGCGATGGAGGGGAGAGGAGAGGGGAAATATGTGTAAGTTGATTAGTTTCCTTTTGCTTGGATATCGGTTTTGAGATACCTAGAACAATTTTGTTCTGCATTAATACTCGGGGGTATAGTTGATAGCAGCTATGTATTGAGACTACTTGTACCTTGGTACTGCACAAGCTTTATGGGTAGTAAGTCGTATAGTCCTGGACTAGTGAGATGTAGCACCAGGAAGGTAGTAAATTACAATTCCGAGCATGAAGTGTGGACTAATTTGATCAGGATCTAGTTGGCTCCGGTCAAAAATTTTGTCCCAAAATTTTCGACCAACACTGGGATGTGCCAAGTGTTAACCCAATATAGTATCTACCCGGATATGGGTTAGCAATGTAAGATATGAAGGGATATGAAATGAACCAACACAAGTACTCCTGATCTGATAGTTTTGGAATGATCTCTGCATGGAGTGCCAAAAAAGAATGGATCTTTGTATTGACAAATGTTCAAATCTTGTAATCCAAATTTGGATCTAAATTATAATATGAGTATTTACAATTTTACTGGCTTATCTTCTCTCTCTCTCTCTCTCTCTCTCTCTCTCTCTCTCTCTCTCGATTTCTCGCTTGACTATTTGTTAAGATTGACTTTGAGAGAAGATCATGAAGTGAGGATCAATCCTTGCATTGCAACCCATTCCAATCGAATACAAAGTCAGAGTGTTTAACCCCATTAACACCCATACTTCCATAAGCGAGTCAGATTTATCATACATATCCACCAAGGTGATACCAGTAAAAGGATTGTTTTCCTACCATTTTTTTGCAATGTGAGAGTGCATCTCCTCAACCCATGTTTACAGCTCTATTCTGCCCCAGGGTTTCAAGCTGCAAACTAATTCAATATCAGTTATAGAGAGATGCTCTACTTGCATTTGCTTGAGCAAGTCCAACACTTCTCCCTAAGACCATGCTTGGCATAATTCCATGAGACCTCACTTCAGATATAGGAAGCTTGTTTAGAATTGACCATGATTCTAGAAGTGAGTCAATTTGGCATAAATATTGACAAACCTATGACGGTGTTGGCAATAAAAAGATCTCTTTCCAGCCAATTTTGGCAAAATCTTAGCATGAATTTCCAGCCCTTGTATATGGCTCCTTGCCTATAGCTCCTAGCACTGCTATAAGTTTTCAAGTGATTAATACATTCTATGAGACCATTTTATGAACTGGTTGCTTGTTAAACGCTTTGTGTGCTTTCGCACGCAAGCCGCATGTGCCACACGTGTCTAGTGAGTTGCAAAGACCCCTTCAAAGAACATGGCATCCACACATAAAGCATTAAAAGAACAAGAAGAACAAAGCATCATGCATCAAGCTACGTCAAGCAAGAAAGAGAACGCCATTGACATCAAGCATTGAGAAGCAATAACCTTGCCATCTTTAGCCCACGTTTGTAAATCAAACCTGACCACCTGAGAGAAGCCATGTAAGCACCTAGGGGAGGATTTGGTTTTATAATACCCACATTTAACCACCTTAAGTAGCAATGTATGCACTAAGGGGAGGTGATGGAATGTAAACTCACATCTGACCACCTTGCGGTAGCCAATGGATCATGTTACCAAGGGAAGGTGTTGAGATATGGTGCCATGAGCACATGAATTAGAGGAAAAGGTATGTGATAAGGAATGTATTAAAGTAGCCACCCTAGGATGTGGACTACATGATGTGAGGATGTGGATCAAGGATATCCACAAGGAGAGATGTGGATCAGAGGATCCCAAAAGTGTTGACTATTCTAAGGGCACTCTTTATATAAGAGGCCTATCATGTATTGTTGAATAGAGAAAATGCACATTCACTCAAGATTCTATTTATAAGTCTAAGCTAATCTATCTTGGAACCTAATTGACTTGAGATACATGTCATGAGCACTCTCTTCATCATGTTTGCACTTAGGTTGCATCCTCTTTAGATTAGTGTTTCATTGGGATGTTTTCTCATGACTAAGAGAGCTTGATCCCTTACTTTCACAGATAGTTGTAACTGTCTCTTCTTTTCTCCCTGAAATTCTATAGGTAGCTGGGGGGCTCTGCTAGGGCATGTTGTAAAGGAATATAGGTGGGGGGAAGGATTGAATGTAGGGCTTTGTTAGGGCTTGGTTATAGGCTGTCCGTTGGGATGGGAACATTTTTTGGTTAGTGGCTTGACCTAGTTGTTTCATAGATGTGAGTTGGAGCAAGTGGAGAATGATTAGGAATAGCGCCTGAGCTCACAAGGGGGGTGTGGAGGAGGAGTGATTGATGGCAGTAGAATTTGAGGGCTAGAGAGGAGAAGGGAGTTGTTAGGGCCAAAACATGGGAAGGGAGAATGCCAAACAAGTGAGCCTAGCGTGGGCTTCTTATAGGGAGAGAAGGCGACTTGGTGCTTCCAAAGCCCACTAAACTCCAATGTGTAACCCACCTTTCCATAGAGCATTTGGTGCTTTCTAAGGTGCCCAGATGTCGTAATCTTTGATTTGAAAAAATTACTTCTATTTTTTTACTCCTTTGGAATGAACTATTCAAATATTCGAACCTATAGACATGATGCCATTAGATTCAGAAATCCCCAATTGCACTCAATTTTTCATTTTGCCAAAAATAATAATCCAAGCTATTAATGCAAAACGGTCCTTGCTGCTTCATCTCAACTATGCAAAACTAATATCCTATCACACTTGGCCTTTTGCACTCATTTAGAAAATCCTTATTACAAAATAAAATTTTGAATTTTCTTATGATTTTATGGTGCATACTTTTCCTTTTAGAAGTAATCGATATTGTTGGCATGGCTTATTATTATGCCACCCGCTAAAACAATGGTAAATAGATATATCCAAGTATTGTTAGAGAGCCCATCCTTTGTCAACATTTGGAATCTGAATACCTTTCACTTCAGGTACCATTTTTCAATCATCATTGCTCCATTTATTAAAGATAGAAAATATGAGCAATCATTATATTTCGTTATTCCTCGCTTTACTATAAGTTAAAGAAGATGTCAAAGTTTTGTGAAGAAGAGGCCTTTGATGATGTGGCAGAGGGATTCACATGCTGCACTCACACTCTATGCTTAGCAAGAAGCTGTGTGTTTAGGTGGCCA
The DNA here is from genome assembly GCF_047967505.1 of Dipteris shenzhenensis. Lineage (NCBI taxonomy): Eukaryota > Viridiplantae > Streptophyta > Polypodiopsida > Gleicheniales > Dipteridaceae > Dipteris > Dipteris shenzhenensis. The sequence continues at coordinate 56,924,078 of NC_141597.1, read as the reverse complement.
ATGGTGATGTGGCATAACTTTGACCAAACTGAAACTTAACCAACCTATAACTGAACCAAACCTTATGTAACCTAACCAAACTCTTTGAACAACACAAGGTTAAGCTAAACCTAACCATTGTGCTAACCAGGGTTAGTATCTATCTACCACGTGGTAAGAAACTAACCAAGCTTATGAACCATTGGTTAGATGCTATCTGCCATGTGGCCTAAGGCTAGAACCTTAGCAGAAAAAGAAATGGAAGCTTTGAAGCTTGTAGACGACGGCGACGAGGTGAGGATGGCTATGGCACTGCAGGCGTTGACGACGAGCAAAAGGTCGTGCAGAAGGTTGTAGCCGATCGATGGGTGAGCCTTGGCTGAATGCTCGATAGATTTGAGGTCAAACAACAAAATATAAAAGCGTAGCGCTCTCTCTCTCAAACCTGATGGACACAAATCTCTAAATGGAATTTAAAGATTTAGTCAATAGAAACCATGAACACCTAAGGTGTGCCTACAACTAATCAAGGAGAGCTAGACCTAAGCTCTGATACCATGCAAAAGTAAGGGATCAAGCTCTCTTAGTCATGAGAAAACATCCTAATGAAACACTAATCTAAGGAGGATGCAACCTAAGTGAAAACATGATGAAGAGAGTGCTCATGACATGTACCTCAAGTCAATTAGGTTCCAAGATAGATTAGCTTGGACTCATAAACAAAATCAATGTGCATTTTCTCTATTCAACAATACATGATAGGCCTCTTCTATAGAGAGCACCCTTAGAATAGTCAACACTTTTGGGATCCTTTGATCCACATCTCTCCTTGTGGATATCCTTGATCCACATCCTCACATCATGTAGTCCACATCCTAGGGTGGCTACTTTAATCCATTCCTTATCACATACCTTTTCCTCTAATGCATGTTCTCATGGCACCATATCTCAACACCTTCCCTTGGTAACATGATCCATTGGCTATCACAAGGTGGTCAAATGCGAGTTTACATTCCATCACTATCTTGGGCGGGCATACCCACATAACAACCCTCACTCCCTATGGCAAAAAAATGAGAAGACTAGAATTCTAACACCTCTATTAAACAACCCCAACCAGGTCAAGGTACTTCTAACCCTAGTAGGATGTACCTCTTTAGCCAGGATCATCACTTAAGTAAGCCATAAAGTAGCAACCCACGAGGGTTGACCTAACAACTAACCCCACAGCTATAGGCTTAGTACTTCGAGCCGCCCCTGTGTATAGTTACCAAAGAACGAGAGGGTCTCGACAACGTCCAATGTCGAAACTCGGATGGAGGAACATGGAAAGGAAATATGATGAAACCTAAAGCAAAGCGTGTGTCAAAATCCTATCTTACGAAAAATGCCAAGTAGTGGTGGCGAGTGATAAAATGACAACATCATTGTCCATATCATAGAAGGCTCCACCTAATTCAACGTATCAATATTTTCCATGCAAAGAGGGAAAGTAATGCTAGATTACTTCTCCTCGATAATATTTCCTGCTACCCTATTGGCATTCTCACCATTGAAAACAAATTGACTAACGTCATTTTCCCCCACATACTCAATTGTCTCCATCTCATTTGAACTACCAATAGCTGTAATTAAAAAAACTGGCTCCTTTAGAGCATGCAATGATCCCCTAAATAGAACAGCTCCTATTGTCAATTCATCCATCTCCCATCACTGTGGCACCACATCCCAACCATATGTCTTTGATGGGACTCAAAGCCTGTTGAGAAACCATGCTCAACATCATTTGATCATATGTGCATAGCACTAACACATATAGAGTGCTATAAAGGAAAGGGTTAGATGCCCTAACCCTAACCCTAAAAGGGTTTGTATATATTCTACATTTTTAACTAAATCTACAGGTGAACCTCCAAATCCACAAGTTGACACACAGTGCCAAAGCCAACCGAGCCTCAAGGCTCCTCCAACCAACTCTTCACGAGCAGCTATCAGTGAGACGGACCTGAGCCTTCAGGTGACCCTACCTCCAACCATCAACCTCAATGAGTCAACGCAAGGCTCTACGCTCGCACGGTAACCTTCACACAATGTAGCGACTATGTAGCTTCCTTTCATGCCCATGTAAAATGACCAACGACCAACCAACATGTAAAGCCTCAGCGCTCCATCTATAGCAATCAACATGCTCAACTCAACTCGCTCCAAGGTGGCCACCATACGTTTGATGCCAAAAGGAGCTCCATCAGCCACGGCTCCACAAATGAGCTTGTAGACGGACTCCAACGCCTACCTCTAGTGTCGACAGAAGCTACTCCATCCATCTCAATGAACATATACTGGCTCCAGCAGCATGCACACGAAGCTCCCCTATGCCTCCGACGATAGCCACGAACTAAGGTGGCTCCTGTGACACTCCTGAAAGGCTAGCCACCGTCATCGACAAATAGAAGCCTTGAACAGAGTCTCTCGTGATTTTGTCGGCAGAATCTACAAGATTCCGACTGCTACTCTAGGACAGGTGGCTATCCATAGCTTCTTATTCCCAGGGCAATCCCTGTGATTATAAGAGTGACACATGGCACCACCCAAAACAAGACACATGGCACTTATCCACACAAGTACCACGTCAGTCTTTTCTTTGGCCACATAACCCATGCCACGTTACACTTGACACATCATCACTGACTATCCACATCATTAGTTCCCAATCAATAGTTGACTACTCAAAGCTGACTCATCAGTGCCCATTCATCAATCCACCTCAGCACTGCCACGTGGCACTACACCTGCCACGTACAATTATCCCTTCACAGACACTCTTGGCTTCTCTCATGTGAGCATAGGTGCCACCTAACCATAGAGCTTCATAGTAGGTAGAGCCCCTCACAAGCACAGTTTTGCATGTGACTCTAAGTGCCACATCATCACTTGTACCCTTTTTGCCCCTCCACCTAGATCAAGCCTTATCTCTTGATCCAAGAAGAATTAGAGGATGATCCAAAAAGGAAAAATGCTCAATTTTTCATGCTCTATGAGCTCGTCACATCATGTATACATTGTGATGCAAGTATCACAAACTTTTGAGCCTCAACGACAAATCCACTTACATGCACATCAGCCTCTACATTAATGCATCTGACCTAGCACCTAAAACGAACAAAGAAAAGAAATTATTTGCTGCTTTTTTCATCACTCGAAGGTTGGTCTAGTTCTAGTTCAGACTAGATTAGATCATCCATAGCAGAGAGAACTCCAAAGCAGTCAATCGAAGCCATGCCAAAAAACTCCTAAATAGTTCTTGCTCGAAGTCAGTCCCTTCGCTCACATGCGATTTCACATTAGCACATTACCTGAAACTTAACGTTCCACAGTTCAGTGAGTAGACTTCAGAGTATTCAAAGGCATTGACCGACTGTTTAGTGGGCTATCTGCACATGATTTGATTTCATACACACATGCCATCATTGTAAAGAATATTTGGCTATTTTTTGACATTGTGCACATCATTTCAAGCCTTGCAAAGCCTCTTGGCTATTCCCGACAGCATTTGCCACAAGCCTTCTAGCCATTTAGATTATATATTGTAGTTTTATCTTCATCGATAGTTCAAATTGCGCATGATACAATCAGTGTTTTGCAATTAATTCAGACAGTTGTTTCACACACTTTTGAGTACATTTCTTGCACTATGTCTACGACTAGCAAGCTCAATTTGGAGGCATTTGAAGTACAAGACAAATGAGAGTATGTTGATGGGTCTACACCTAGACCATTGGATGATCCAACCAATAGTAGCTCTACTCCACATATTGCCATAGCACTAGCAGTGGGATCTACAACAGCACCAACGGTGTCCACACCTGTAGTAGATCATGCCATTGCCTGAGCACAGGCCAAATGGGACAAGAAAGACAAAATTATATGCATAACATCTATCAAGAAGAATGTGTAAGATGTCATGCTAGGTAGCTCAACACAGTCAAGACATCAAAAGAAGCATGGGATATGTTCTCAGATCTTTACAAGTCCAAGAACACTTCCAGGATTCTCACACTGAGAAAACAAATCAACCAAAGTTTTTGCAAAAGCAGTGAAACCGATCATGCTTACGTACTCAAGATCAAGGATTACAACAATCAACTCATAGTAGTAGGAGAGAACATAATCCCACAGAAATGGTTTAAGTCATCTTGAATAGACTAGGAGAATCTAGTCCAGAGTATTGCCACCCAACGGCAAATTCTGAGACTATAAGAACTACAGTTAGTTTTACTTGGTAAAGAACTCAGGGTGCAAGCCATTCACACACGCAAAGGTCATTCCAATGATTAAGCATTCACAGCTTCAGATAGAAGCAAAGGCAAAAATAGAGACAAAGGTAGATCGTTCCAGCAAGTGATCATCATCAAAATCAAAGTCAAAATGAGCATCAACATCATCCTCATTAACATCAGCATCAACAAAGAGGAAATCATTCCAATCGAGTAAGATTCCAAGGACAAGGAAATGTATCCATCAACGTGTCAAACATTCAATATGCACACTATGAAAGAGATTGCCGCAAGAAGCTGCACGACCAAGGCGGTAAATCTAGCAGCAATCGAGAAAATTTTCGGAGATAGGAAATCATCGCAGTGGACATTCCAATCATAGTCATTATGCCAATGAACTTGAGCATATGTTTCTTGCAAGTGAGGATATGCAGAAGACTGAAACATTGTATCTTGACATAAATTGCAATTCAAAAGGGGAATGCAATTATCAAGTCGATCAAGCAGATCAGAATCCTTAGTACATCGACAGTGGTGCATCACTCAAATGACAAAACATCAAGAATGGTTCACAGAGATGAAACCATTAGAAGGACAGAAGAATGTCATCTACACGATAGATAATACACCAAAAACTATCATGTCATCTTCGATGAAGATGAATGCACGATCAGAACGATCAGAGACAAATCCAAAGGATATCACTTAGTAGGAAAAGCAATCAAGGAAGGATGCTTGTTCAGAATGCTAGCTACACTACTAGATTTGCGTGCCATGTTAACTCAATCCCATCAGATGCTACTTTTCACATGGACATGTCAATTTCAAAAGCTTAATAGAGCTCAAAAATCAGAATATGGCAATTAGAATTCCTAAGCTTCAATTTCTTGGAAAAGTTTGCAAAGCATGCTGCTTCGGTAAACAAAAGCAAACCAACTTCATTAGAAGCACCTCTCTCGAGCACGAGGTATTCTTGATTTGATATAAAAAAATGTATGGAATTATACCCAGACCCACAGCATCAATGGTTCACTTTACTACTTGACTTTCAACGACAACTACAGCAGATATTGGTGGATCTACTTTCTGAAAGAGAAATCTAAAATCTTTCAGATTTCAAGAATTTAAAGCCATGGTAGAAAACTAGATAGGTAGAAAGATCAAAGTCATGAGATCAGACAGAGGAGATAAATACATGTCTTTACCATTCATGGACTTTTGCAGAAGTAATGGCATTCGAAGATAATTCACATATGCAGATTCTCCTCAGTAGAATGCAAGAGCTTAAAGGAAGAATGGTACTTTAGCAGATAGAGCTAGAGCAATGCTCAGTGAGATACATCTTCCGAATCAGTATTAGGCAAAAGCAATAGCCAGTGCAAACTACTTGCTTAATTGGCTTCCAACCGAAATGATTTAGGGTATTACACCTTATGAAGCATTCATTGGACACAAGCCACGCATTGGGCTTCTTCACATATTTAGGTGCATAGCATATGCCCACATACACTGATGATCATTGTAGGAAATTGGATGCGAAGTCATGCAAATGCATCATGGTTGGCTACATTGAAGACAGTAAAGCATGTAAGTTATATGATCCCATTAACCGCAAGGTCATTATCTCCATAGATGTAATCTTTGATGAGGAATCAGAATGAAAAACCTCAAATACACAGGAGATAGACGCACCAATTACACAGTCATCTATAAAAAAGGTTGATGAAGAAGAGCAAGAATTGCCAGAAGCATCCCAAGCAAAGCCACAATAACTTCGACAGTCTACTAGGGAAAGCAAACGCCCAGTCAGATTGGCATATGCTCAGAAAGGCAAAGCAATTCAGGTTGAAACCACCAACTATGCTCTTATGACTACCATCATGGCTACAGAAGAGCCAGTATACTTCGAAGACGCAGTTGACAAGCCAGAATGGCAAACTGCTATGAATGAAGAAATGGATGCTTTGTACAAGAATAGTACTTGGGAATTATGTGACCTTCCACCAAGAAAGAAGGCCATAGCAAACGAATGGGTATACAAAGTGAAGTATGAAGCATTGAAAGATACAAAGCCAGACTAGTTGTAAAAGGATTTGCATAGTAGTACGGTTAAGACTATGATGAGACTTATGCTCCAGGAGCAAAGATGGATTCCATATGGTTCTTGATAGCACTAGTGACACTTAGAAGATGGAATGTGTACCAACTAGATGTCAAGAATGTTTTTCTCAATGGTTACCTATAGGATGTCTACATGCAACAACCAACAGGTTATGTTGAACCAGGAAAAGAGAATCAGGTTTGCCATCTCAAGAAAAGTCTCTATAGCTTAAAGCAAGTACCTAGAAGTTGGTACATCAGAATCTACAAGTGTTATGCTAATCTGGGATACATGAAGTCCAATGTAGATCATACTCTCTACTAGAAAGTTTAAGGGGAAGATATTACTATTGCACTTTTGTACATAGGTGGTCTGATTGTGACTGGAAGTAATGATAGCTTCATCAAAAGGTTGAAACGAGACTTATCTGTAGAGTTCGATATGAAAGATCTTGGACTTATGCAAAATTGTTTTGATATTGAGTTCTGGAGAGATTCAGACAACATCTTTATTAATTAGCTAAAATATGTTGATAGTCTCCTAAAGAAGTTTCATATGCAACCACTCCCATGGAACAGAGTTGAAACTTACTAAAGATTTAGAAAAGCCTACCGTCAATGACAAGTACTATCGGCAACTCATCAGATCTCTTATGTATCTGACTATCACACGGCCAGATATATGTTATGCAATAAGTTCACTAGCACAGTTTATGGCAAATCCAAAACAGTCTCACTGGAATGCAACCAAAAGAGTCTTGAGATACATCAGAGGAACAAGACAATTTGGAATAGAATACAAAGGAAGTCATCCAAGGTTGATGTGATAGCGACTATGCTGGAGATCATGCGACCAGGAGATCTACACAGGGATATGCATTTTTCCTTGGTCAAAGTGCTATATCATGGTTGTCAAACAAACTGCCAATTGTTTCTTTGTCTTCAACTGAAGCAGAATATATAGCACTCACTACAAGTGCATGAGAGGCTATATGGCTCAGAAGACTTGTCAGAGACAGATTACTTTGATGAATTAAAGCCAACAACAATATACTGTGATAATCAATTGGGCATTGGCCAAGAATCCAATGTATTACTCCAAGACCAAGCACATTGATGTCAGAGAGTACTTCATCAAAGAAAGGGTTACTTGGTGACATCACACTATAGCATTATGATAGCAAAGAAAATGTTGCAGACATCATTACCAAACCACTTGGTAAAGAGCTTGTCGAGAAGCACCGACAAGCTCTTGGTTTGACGTAAAGGAAGGACTTTTCCATTAAAGGGGTGTGGTGGAATCTAATGCTCAATCCTTCTTTAATTCCCCAAAATCATCATCTTGAGGGAAGGCTTCTTCATGATGTTGATCTTGAGGAAAGGTGTGAAGAAACCATGCTCAACATCATGTGATCATATGTGCATGACACTAACACATACAGAGTGCTATAAAGGAAAGGGTTAGACACCCTAATCCTAACCCTAACCCTAAAAGGGTTTGTATATATTATACATTTTCAACTAAATCTAGTGTACAATTAGTCATTTGTGGTGTGCCCTCTAACTGTGCCCTCTCTCCTCATCTCCACTCCTCTCCTCCCCTCTTCATATTTTGTCAAAGCTTGCTCTAAATTATGGTGCATAGGGCATCACACTAGGGAAGAGTGTACGATGGTCCAAGGGCCGCAATATCCTTAACTGTATCAATGAAGGATTGGGATTCTTTACCATGGATACATCTGCTCTATAAAAGAAACGGCCCACTACTGTATCTATCTATGCCCTCCTCCAAGATGCCATGAGGCCACAAGGTTAGCCAGTAAAAGTCCTCGGGCTGGCGAAGTGGTAGCCCAGCCTATATGTGCGGATAAAGCTCTACTCCGATCTTGACACACTTAGGGCTAGCAACAATCAACCTCAAGGATCAAGAAGAATAAGTCGTAATCCAATATTATCCAACCTCTCTACAAGTGCCTTCAAATGTATGAGGTCTTGTGCTAGAATTGAAGGGCTAGGGGAGATGCCTTGCCCCCTCACTCTTAATAAATGAGCATGCCCTCATCAAGCCTCCACTTTTTATTGCTTCACAAAAGCAACAATCCGAATTGCATGCGCTTTGTCATACTTGACAAGGGGATCCACATCCACCCACCAAGGAGACTTATTGTCCATCTCAATGCCAGATGGAGGAGATATTGAAAGAGAGGATGAAACTCAAAAGCACCCTTCTAGGCTAGAAAGAGCCAAGAAAGAAATTGCTGATAGCAACAACTTGCACTAGCCTTTAGGATGGATTGTCCATCCGGATTACAGAGTCACCCTTGAAAAGAGACTGAAGCGTCTATTGAAAGCTTCAGTTATGATGACCACTTCGGACTTGAAAAAGCATCAATCCCTACTGGAACAATGGTCAAAGGGGCAGGCTGATTGCCTCGAGAGTACACACTCCAATTGAGCCCCCTTTGCGGGCAAAAATGACTATAGTGCAACAAGGGGAGGCGATGAAGAGTGTGGGCTGCCACTCCTAGGTTTAGTGTAATCTAGGCTCTTTTGTAGAGAAAAGTCTATTGGCTTTTTACACACGCATACCACTCTTCACGAAAGTTTTTTTTTTTTAAACACTTCATTTTGCACAATTTGCATAAAAGTGAAAAATCCATTTACTTTCCAATGCAGAGCAAAACAACATGCAAGCCACACAATTTATCCTCCGTTGTTACATGCACACAAATGGAGTTTACACATGTAAAATATTTAGGCAATCCCATTTCCAAAAGAGCCACATTCCCAGCTTCTAAGAAAGCTTCCAATTTGTGTCTCAATGAGATGCATTCAACAAGTCACGCCTGTATCTAAGTGATGGGTGAAACCTGCCCAAGGTAATCGCACAGCTCAGCACCAACCACAACATACTTTGTATGTTACAATTTTCATTTGCTAAATAGGACGGCCTCAAACAATAAGCAGCTTCAGCGCTTGATAGCCACAACCTCAACACTCAACTTTAGTGCTCCATCTCTAGCACATCTCGATTCACCAAACCTTCCAACCACTAGCAACACACTACTCTTTTCAAAAATCGATGATCAATGGCTGTATACCAACAGCCACACCCTGATAAGCCATTCCTATTGCTTGCCAATTAAGCAAAAAATTACTATTTGTTGGCAAAAATCAAGATCACACTACAATGATTAGCAGCCATCAGCATCACGTTGGTAGCACACAACAGTCAATACTGATAGTATTAAGGTCACGCTGTATTGTGTCATGACATGATTATTTGTATTAGATCCTAATGGATCATTCTAGGGAATCTGGCGATTACCCTATGGTTGTAACATTGTAAATTGGCCAATTGAATATAATAAAATATGCACGTATGCATTAGGTCCTAGAATGGTTAGGAAAGGGTAGTATTGTGCATGGGTATTGCATTAATCAATGGTAGGCATAAAGAGTCACAGGCTAAGGGTAGAATAATGGGGTATGCCCAAGGGATGTGATCCCAAGAGGCATGAGGATTACACCCTCTCGTGTCATTCATGGTGTGTGAGTATGAGCATTTGCATGCATATGGATTGTGGCTTCAGATGAGCATGTAGGAGAGTCTAGCAAAAATACACTCACATGCGCACTCCTTCCATCCCATTTGGAGGGCCAATCTGCCTCAATTTATGCATCATCTACACACATGTGCATCCCTGCATTCAAGATCGTGACAAGTGGTATCAAAGCCAAGATCCTTTGACTGTGAGAGCCTGCCATGTGGAAGTTGCAACAATCGTTGACATCGGCGTGAAGTCATTAATGAAAAACAAGAAATCACTAAGGGTCTTCTTTCTTTTTCCTCTCTGAAAGTTGATTAAAATAGAATCTCTACTCTCTCTTGTGCACTAGTAGGCAAACTTAATTGTTAAGAAAAGAGAGACAGGGCCCGCGCCGTCAATCGCGGGCCTTCAAGGCCCGAACTACAGCAGCCACCTTAATTAGGCTGCATTTAGTACTGCCACGTGTAGCAGTGCAACAAACAACCGCCTAATTACCCCCCAAGTCGTCGCGCAATCACCACCTCTTTCGCCATCTCCTACTAGCCCGACGTAGCCCGTGTGCCGCATGGCACACTGTGCGCCGCGATCCGTGTGACCGCCACGCGGAGGCATCGTCGATGGTGCCCGCAAACCCACCAGTGTCCGACAGCCCTGCCTCTCCCTGCAATCCCGCGGGCCGCCATGTCCTGATACTCTACCGCCGCTGTTATCAACCCTTGTAGCCTCGCTAGATGTCGCCACCGCCCCCTGTCACCGCTTGCAACCCCGCCAACTGCCTCTACAACCGCCAACTCTACCCCCTCTATCGTCGCGTGCAGCTCCAACAGTCGCCTCTATCCCCTTTGCCACCGCGTGTAGCCCCGCCAATCGCCGTCATCATTAAGCCCCCTCCCCTAAATTGCCATTCAAATCCCCCCCCCCTCTCCTTATTTCTCTCTAAGTTCCACTTTCTTTCTCCCCCCCCCCCTCTCTCCTTATTTACATAGCCCCTCATTTCCTTCCCTTTCCTCGCATTGCAAAATAAAGGAAGAGAAGAAGAAAAAAGGGTTCAAGACATCGATGCTGTCATCTGTAAATTGGAGCGTTGCAACCGGTCTACGATTTTAAAGAAATAAAAAAGGGGAGTGATTTATATTTCGCGAGAGTGGAAGATGCAACGACGTGGAGTGGACGCTTCATCAAACGGGCATGGGAAAGTACCACTACTTTTCAACTCCCCTTTTTCTATCACACTTTAATTCATTTCACACTCTTAGCTCATCACGAAGCTTAATTGAAAACTTGATTAGTTCCATTTGCATTTCCAAAACATGGAAGATAATCAAGAATTCACACCTGAAAATGTTCCACAACTCACATTAAACCTCATGGAAACAACACCTTACACCCCTATCTACCAAAACGTATTTGATCCATTATCTGAGAACGTCTACCAAAACGTATTTGATCCATTATCTGAGAACGTCTACCAAAACGTATTTGATCCATTAGCTAAGAACTGTGAGCCACCTACCAAACCTCCACCAAAAACGCCATCACCACCACACTACTCGAACAACGCAATCCAAGAATTTCTTCAAGGATTGTCGACAGTCATAAGTGACACAATTCAAAGGGAAATGCCCTTAAAAAGGAAATTATTTGAGGATCAGGAAGACCCTTTAGAAAAGACTAAGAAAAGAAGATTTGATCCTAAGGAGCAGCTTGAGTTTTCGAAGTACGACGGGGCTAGGCATCTGGAGAAACTCCTCGATTGGATAAGACATTTCCAATTGTACTTTGTACAATTTGATCGTATGAAAGATGAGAAGTGAGCACTAGCTACTCTACATTTAGAGAAGGATGCGCTACTTTGGTGGTCCGTACGCCAATCGAAAAGTAGTCCAATCAAGGAGTGGTCTAAATTATCGGAGGAATTAAAGATGACATTTCTCCCGCTTAAGTATAAGGAGGATCAAATGTTTAAATGGGGGAAATTACGGCAATTTGATAGGGAGACAGTGAGCGACTACACAACGAAATTTTGGCGTTCATCTCTAGAGTTCACAACAAAGATGGAAGAGGAGAAATTATATAAGTATCTCTCGGGTCTTAAAAGACGCCATTAGATTGGCCGAGGCAACGAAAAGGAAAGTCAATCCTAGAATGAGAGAAGTAACACATGAGGTGTCAGCTTCACAAAGTAGACCCTTTGTTCGGTCAACTAATTCTAAACGAAATGGACGACACTTTCCTAGGCAAGCGGGAGTACGAACAATTAGTAGCAAACCAACAGGGAGACCTACTGTGAAACCTCCATTCATGTCTCCTCAAGAAAGGGATAGATTGTTTAAGGAAAGAAAATGTTTTGGATGCAAAAAGGCAACATATCATAGATTCTATGATTGTCCACAGTTAAAGAACATGGGTAAGCCAATGTAACTAGGGCTTCTCACCCTAAGCAAGAGGGTGAACCTTCTTGTAAAAACATTGATAATAATAATAAAAGAGCAATAATGCTAGTTTGCATTACACCTTTGGTCTACAACCATGTTTTGGAAATGCAAATGGAACTCATCAAGAGAACCATTGCCCTGTTGAAATTGGGCTCAGAACTGCTAGTGTATAGCAGCAATGCTACCCAACAGCCAGGGTGCTTCAATGGTAATAGCACAATAGCAAACACTAACATACAGCAGTCAATGCTGCTCTGATTGTCAGACCACAACAGCCATCAAGCCAGTGATGCAATCAGCCCCAACAAATTGGCTATGAGGCATCAGCTTCTTTGCTGTTTCACAAGTCCTACATCTGCCTAATCCAAGACAACCAAATCACTAATCATTCCAGGCGAACGGTCGGACAGATTTGATCTAGGCCAAGCACATATATGCATGTTTTGCCAGCCATTAGCAAGTTAAACTTCTTGTGTCACATGACCCCTGCACTTGGGTGCAAGGTGACACACTGGCTACATCGACAAGTGCATTATAGTTCCCTAACAGGAGATTTTGTCGTACGCTGTGACCCCTTTGTGAGCCCTTGTCTAGGGACAGTTAGACACAAGCTACGTAGGTTAGTCTCTCAGGCTTAGGTCAAGTCAAAAGATCAGTCCTTGTTCGCTGGTATCCACTGAAGTACAGTAAGATAGTGTTTCCAACTTAGAATTCTAGGTAGGATAGGATCCCTTCTAGGCCCCCTCAGGGCTGAGACAATGAGGGAGAATGGGCTCGGAAAGGGCTGCTTTCATCGGTTGCCCTGCACCCCTCCCTAGGCTACTCTTTACGGGGCCAAGGGCCCAACCAACCAGCCCAAACCAGCTGGTTGGCTCAGCCCGCAGCCCCTATAAATAGGGGGGCCTACATCCCTCGTACTCACTCAGCTCCCCCAGCATTCAGCACTCCAATAGCTCCCTTCCAGCCCCTTGTGTGCAGCTCCTGCACACCTCCAGATCGGGCCCTGATCAGCCTCAGCTTTTGGCCCTCAGTTCAGCCTTTCTGGAAGGTGTATACACAGCACAACAGTTGGGGATTCGGACCAGCAACAGGTTAAGGTTTGGGTACTGTTTCAGCAGCTCTTTGAAGTTCTCTATTTCAGTTTTGCACAGCTCACTTCTCAGCTCTATATCTGAGTCATATCTCAGCTCTCTCTTAGATCCCATTACTCCTAGCTTTCACTCTCACTCACGCAGTAGCCCTACTTACAATAAGGTGCTACCAACACAATGATTTTTTCCCAGCCCCTTTGTCGCAATCTCAGCATGCATCTATTGGCCCTTGTCTATGGCTTGGAGGGTGCCACAGACTTTCAAGCACTGTAGACCCTCCACTTGCATCTATTTAAGACAGTCCAAAACGTCATCACCAAGCCCATGCTTGTCATATCCTGCCATGAATGCATTTCATGAGACCTCATTTCGCTTGTTAAGCACTTGCCATGATTCTGCAGGCTAGCCACATTTGCCAAGCTGCTACCAATAGAAATACCTCTTTGCAGCCCCTTTCTGAAATCTAACATGTATTTCATGGCCCTTATCTATGGCTCCTATGCTACTACAAACTAAATGTGATTACATTTGCAGACAATTCCTCAACTTGGGCGGGGATGAGACAGTTCAGCTCGTCCTCGGTATTTCCTTCCATCAGTGCAATCCATGAGACCTCGTTTCAAATTGGCAGCTTGAGACAGTTCAGCACGCTTCATCAACATGCCCACGCTTGAAATATTCTACCATTATATTGCATTCCAAAGACCTTGTTTCAAACTGTCAGCTTTTCAAATGCTTTGCCTTTGCAAGCTTGCCAGATTTTGAAAAAATATCCACCAAGGAAACATTATCACCAAGGATGTGTTTCCAGCCCACCCTGATTGTTTTATGTAAGATTCTTAAGACAAATTACCAAAACCTTATACAAAGTCTACCTGCTTGCAACATCTTCATCTCAGCGATTCCTCCTTGAAGCAACCACATGCATAATCTGCTCCTCCTGCCCTGGCAAACTATCAATCAAGCACCTCCTTCATATCTCTGCAAGGTCTTCTTGTACAGCATGAAGAAGAGCGAAAGGGAAGTTGACAGGCCAAAATTGTTTCTTGAAGTTGATGTGTTAGTGCTCAGAACAAAACCAAATTCACGTGCCTCAACGTAAGCTCTTCCAGAAATTTTATCATATTCCATGATTTTAATTAATCACAACCAGAATGCATTTCCAAGGGTTATAAAATTCCATCAAATCGATATAGAGATAGGAAAGTCGCCTCACAAGAACTGTGCATGCCAAGGATTTACCAAACCAGTGCAAAAATCAAAGTCGGCATCTGTTGCCTCCATGATGCATGTGAACCAGGTGACAGCATGACAGTCCACTGCAAGTAAGCGAGGAAAGCGTTGAGCACCTTCTTGTTGCCAGTCCTTCGCAGGCAGAAAGGCCACCTCCTGCCAAGTGTGCCGAGAAGAAGGTGGTTCGAGACATACTTGACAAAAATGGACCACATAAACTCGCAGAAAAGGCCATATAGACTTGCTAGGTGCAAGCTTGCAAATCAAGTGAGGATTGGAGGTCGAAGATGTAGTGTTGGCACTACAGCGATTCCTTGGCTGTCAGATGCTCTCTCTCTCTCTCTCTCTCTCTCTCTCTCTCTCCCCCCTCTCTTTTCTTGTCATTATTGCACGATTATTACTCTCTATCCTTACGTCAAATGCAAGCACATATGCAACAAATTGCTCTCAACCCGAATCCTTCCATCAAAAAAGAGTTCTAACTCTTGCCTCTCTTTTCTTGTCATTATTGCACTATTATTGCTCTCTATCCTTTCGTCAAATGCAAGCACATATGAAACAAATCGGTGTCAACCTGAATCCTTTCATCAAAAAAGAGTTCTAACTCTTGCATGACATAAAAAGGCCAAAAACAACAAATGACAACTACATTGTCTGTGTTGTCGCCTTCCTTGTCATTCTACGTTCAAAAGGACACAAAAACACTGATCTGCATGCACGTATACACACACACACACACACACACACACGCTCAAATAGAAATGCCAAGGATCAAGATGGCAACTCCATCTACAAATAATATTTGAGTTATTCTCAAATTTCAACAATATACCCACATGAACCAACATGTGACCAAAGAGCCAAGAAAGGGTATAGGCTGGACTTCTAGAGAAGAAAGACACTCCCCTAGGAACAAAGAAGGCCCTCGGCTTGTGAAGGCTGGGACATGTATGATATATCCCATCTGCTGTGTAAACCCTGTATCCTGTTCAAAGACTTCATAGAAAGCACAAAAAAAGTTCACAGTGTGGCAGGCACGTACATACCAGGGTCACAGAAAAAATTGGATGTAGGATATATCAACCATTCTGGTCAAGAGTATGTTGAGAAGTCCGAAACTCATGCCTTGAGTAAGTTTTTCTGTGCATTATTTGTGACATTTTGAGGGATGCCTCTGGATAACGAATCACGTCACCTCTTAGTGCACCATTCCTTACAGCAGGCACGTGCTTCACATACTAAGCCTGAAAAGAATATTAAAATTTCAAGCACAAATTAGTGCCACTTACTAATCTTACAAGTGGATCAAAAAGGTCAAGCCTTTATCGAGAACTCATCCTGCCAAGAAATTTTCCTCTTTCCTGTCTTCTTTGGTTTGGGGAAACCGTTTGGAGCATGCTTTAAACTAGAAGTTTTCAAGACACCACCACCATCCCTATTTTTTGATGAAAACTGTGTAGCTGCTATCGCCAAATTTGAAGGTTGGGAACGTAGAGACTTAGAGGCAGCATTCAAGCCTTCCGCAGGTAGCTGCAACCAGTTAACGCTATTAGGGGATAAAAGCCTGACTTCCTCCACCCTTGTCAATAAATCACATTAACCAAGTGATGAAAGAGCTTTACCACTCTTCCTGAGGGACCCCAGGATGAAGCAACAGTTTGAGTAGCTTTGCCTGCTGCCAATTTCAGAGAAACAGCCTCTCTGATCTCCTCAATGCTTGCAGCATTTTCTTTCAGCATTTTTACCCTCTTTCGCAAGAAACTTTGCAGGCACAAGTAAACTATTCAACAATCTTTTGGTATTCATCAAAACTCCTTTAAGACACAACTCTACACAAAGTATTTGGTATGGATTACACAACATTTGACCAGAAAGGGGAGTTTTCCTTCAACGCCAAAGCTCTCAAATTGCAACATCGTCAGTCTACTAACTATTGACGGAATTTAACAACCCTCAATTACCAGGACCACCGCCATACTAAGCTTCTAGCCTTGGCGCATCATGGGATCATCAATAGCTGTGCCGTGCAGAAAATCGGGAGGAGGACACCGAATTTTTAATAAAATATTTCTGGAGACCGCATAGGTACGCAATCGCATAGACTCACCGAACCTCTGCTTGCAAAATTAGCTTTGCCTCCTTCGCCCTCTGCAGCTGGCTCGTAACTTCTTGAGTTTCCTGAAAAAAGAAAGCCTTCAGAATAAGCGGATTGTTCGCATGGAGACATTACAAAATCGCAAGCAATTAGAGAGGAGACCTCACCGCTTGCAATTCTTCGAAATCCTGCTCCAAGGCGCCGTACTTGAGCACATATTTGTCCTCATAATCGGGCTCCATCACTCCTTTTCAAGTCGCATGTCCGCGGCAAGCAGTAGCGCCAGAGCTGTTTGATCGTGAAGAAAAGGCAAAGCAGCCCCGGAAGGTCTCCGTGGTTGCGGAGACGGAGGAGAGGTGGGAATCGGAAGGTGGAAGGCCGGGGGGAGGGACGTGCGTCTAAAGGCAAACCCTAGGGGCGAGAAGTCGGCATGGAAGCGGGGCTGCGATGAAACCACGGCCGGGGGGGGGGGGGGGGGGACGAGGGGGGGAAAAGCTGAAAGAAGGAGGGCTACAGAGGTGGGAGAGGAAAAAGGGGGAAATGGGAGGTAGACAGGAGGCGAGAAAGCAGGGGAAGCGGCCGGCGAGGAGAAGGTTGAAGGAGGAGGGGGGAGGGGAGTAGGAAAGGGACGAGCAGAGGAGGAGATCAGAGGAACGTGGAGCCCATAGCGAAGGCGAAGGGCTTGAAGGGAGCAAACAGAGAAGGATGGGGAAGAGGACTAGTAGGTGCAGCAGCAGAACGTGGAAAGATGATCGGCTTGCTACTGCAGACCGCCATAGCTCTCCCTTTCCTGCCCCTGCCCCCATCGCCATTGTTCCTCTTCCTCCTCCTCCTCCTTCCACAACCCTGGGAATTTCTTCCATAGCTGCTGTTGCATCATTTGCTGCTCCTGCTGCTGCCATCTTCGCCATTGCCACCAATCGTCCTTATTACTCTCTTGCTCTTTTGCTGCTTTGTATTCTGTGTGCTTTCTACACGCCCCTCCATCACCATCGCCACCATGCCTCCACCTTTGTGGAGCTGCGTGCTCACAATTCAGCATCGCCATCGTAGTGACATTATCACGACTGAGACTTTTTATACACAGCTACTGTGAGCACGTTAAACCTTTATGTATAGTGTATGAGAGAGAGAGACAGAGAGAGAGAGAGAGTCACCAAATGGCCCCGCCTTCCTAAGCTTTGAGAAGCGGGGCACAATTTCAGCAAACGAATACTCCCTTAATCTCTGAGAAGGGGGGCACAATTTCAGCAAACTAGTACTCAACCCGTGGGCATGCATGACCATCCTTAACCACTCCCCATCTAAAGGAATCTTTCACCTATTAACCAAGAACACTAGAAAAAAAGAGAAAGGACACTTGGCAGCTTGGAGGAGAAGAGCCTACCACATGTCACAAAGAAGGAGCTCTTGGATGGAGGCTTGAAGAGGGGAGCAAGAGGAAAGGAGGAGAGACAAGATCAATGGAATGGAGGAAAGGTTAACTTTGGGAGGAAGGAGAAGCTGGAAGGTTAATGGAATGAAAGGAGGAGACGGAAGGTGAGCCATGTGTTAAGACAAATTTCAATAGCCAATCCAAGTATGCAAGGTGACTTGATTAGCAATTAAGAATCAATCATTTTGTTGGCTGGCTGAGGAAAGATTCACCTTCGAATGGGGAGTGGTTGAGGATGATCATGCATATTTGCCCGTGCAAAGCACGAGTTCAGTACTCATTTTGGCTAAGTCTTAACCCATGGCTCTGAGACCTTTCATCTCCTGCTTTCATTCCATTAACCTTCCATCTCCTCCTTCCTCCCAAAGGTGACCTTCCATTGACCTTCCATCTCCTCCATTCCATTGACCTTCTATCTCCTCCTTGCCCTTAAAGCTGCCTCTTGTCTTTCCACCTTCTCCCCAAAGCCTGCCTCTTGTCTTTCCACCTCCTCCCCCCTCCAAGTCTCCATCCAAGAGCTCCTTCTTTGTGACACGTGGCAGGCTCTCCTCCTCTAAGTTGCCACGTGTGCTCTCCTTTTTTTTTTGGTGTCCGTGGTTAGTAGGTTAAAGATTAAGGTAAGTGATTTGACACATTCATCAGCGGATTCGAGAAGGTTCAAGGAGTTCCAGATTCCAGAAAGTTGTGACAGCCTTGAGCAAATATAAGAGGGAGATAAGGCAAAGGCGATAGGATGGAGAGTCTAAGGCTAAGTGAGGGAGGGCAGGGCAGACGAGTTGGCCCACGAAAAAGTTACATTAATTTGAAAGGAGATGGGTTCTCATATTTTAGTGTATTTTTTGTACCCCCCCCCTTGGGCCTTACATATTATGAAAAATATGTATAAATGTTAAAATCTTGCATATTTTTCAAGGTATATAACTTATATTTTGTGGGACATATAAGGAAAAAATGTTTGAGACATCTAAGCTAAAAAATACAACAACTAGAGCTTGCAGAAATTTCCACCAAAATTAAGATTTTTTAATAATATTGAGTTTGACAAACACAATATTGAAAAAAAATGTTAAATCCTCAGGCAGCCTAGGTTCCTAGGTCACGGTCCACCTACCTACCGCCATCCAAACAAACGAGGTGTTAGAACATCATCATTACGTTTGGGTAGACAGTTAATGCATGTTTTCCCCGGCTTGTTGCCTTTGCCTCGCCATCTCCCTCCCCTCCCCCCTCCGCTCCCCTTCTCTTCCATCTCTCCCTCCCTGCACCCCTAGTTCAACTCAGCCTTTACTCTCTTCCCTGCCTCTCTTCCCTCTGTCTCCCGCTCTCTTCCCTCTTTTGCCACCTGCCTCGCCATCTCCTCCACCTTCTTCCCTCTCTCCCACTACTCCACCTCCGTGCCTCTCCTCTCAAAATCACCTCCGTTCAGCACCCCCCCCCCCGCCCTCCCCTTTCCTTCTCTCGTTGTCTCCCTCTCACTCTGCTCAACCTCCCCCCCCCTTCTCTCATTGTCTTCCTCCCCGTTTCTGTCTCTCCTTGTCAAGACACAATAGCCTTTCTTAGTGAATGAAAGGAGGAGTGGAAGAAAGGGAGAGCAAGGAGGGAGAGAGTGTGGGGAGGGAGCGATCACAAGGAAGAAATGTGAGGAGAGCTAGAAGGAGCTAGAAATATCCAAGGAGCGATCAAGCAAGAGAGTCAGAAGAAGAAAGAAATATCAGGGGATGAAAAGTGATGGGGAAAGGACAACGAAGGGCAAGCAAGATCAATTTCCCACATTGAACTTAGATTAATTCAAGGGGTCCTAGTTTAATCACATGAAGGGGGGGGAGGGAACTAATTAAATAGATTTTGGAATAAAAGTTCCCATTGGGGACTTATTCATATGTTTTAACGGAAATTATCAACTCATATCTTTTAGGAAGTCCTAATACCACATAATGTGGTAGTGTTGTGAGAAGGTTGTGAACATTAGGGTTGAAAGGATCTTGGGGATACATTTTCTACTTGTTGAGAGAAATAAGGAAAACATGGACACTCATCTACTTTGATTGAAAGTGCATAGGCTTGCCCCTTTTGTATGTTGGTCACATTGAAATAAATTTTGTGGTCAAGTAAAGAAAAGAGAGAATGATGGTTGGATGACATGTGAGGAGCACATGCACAAGTCAATAAAAGCTTTTTGTGCATGCTCACTTAGTCACATGGCTTGCTTACATCCTATTGCTCCATCTACATGACTGTAGCCCCCCCCCCCCGCCACCTCCCCCTCCCCCTCCCACCCTCCCGAGAGTAGTGTGCTCATGTCTCGATTCAAGTTGGAGGCACTACCTCTGAAGGATTCAATAGTAACCAAGGCTTTTTAAAAATGAATGATAAAACAGAGTTTGGACTTTAGTATGGAAGATGCAATAAGAATTGGTGATAACTTTCAATTGAATAAAAATGATTGTCTTGACCATGAAAGTGCAAGTTGACCATTGGTATTTAGTCAAGGCAATGGAGTTAGAAAAGGGGGCAAACACTCATCACAATCTATCACGTAGCTTTTGTATGTTCCCTAGAGTGTTACCTTTACATTTTTTATGGTAATGGTAGTAGCATAGTGTTCATTGTGTAGTGATGTATGACAACAATTAGGAAAGGGGGTAAACACCCATCATAATCTATCACATAGCTTTCGTAGGTTCCTTAGAGTGTTACCTTTACATTGTTTTTGCTAATGCTAATAGCATAATGTTCATTGCGTGGGTTGTTTGATGGCATACCCAAGCATTGATAAAGTTTGTCCCATTGTATATTTTGAGGTGTACATGGTGAATCACCTTTGTTTCAAGGTTCGCTTTGCATTGGCTATAGGTTCTCAAACAACATTATAGGCGTTGAACTGGTGTGGCGATGGCGGATGTCTAGTGCTAGGGGCAATTAAAAAGGGGGAAAGTGGGCATGTAGTGTGCAAGTTTTAGTTGTTTAGTTGGCTTTTTGTGTGATTGGACATCTTAGAGAGGAGGAGTTTGAATGGAGGGAGAGACGGGGAGGGAGAGGTTGAGTGGCGGGAGAGATGGGGAGGGATAGAGGGGCTAGGGTGGAGTGACAAAAGAGAGGGGAGAGCATTGACGGTAAGGCGAGGGAAGAAGGAAGAGGGGCATGTTGAGATATCGAGCTCCACTCATGATATGCCAGGGTGACAGTTGTGCATTTATGTCACCGACTTGTTAGCTGCAGATGCGGTTGGTACACCGCCCATGAATAATAGCTGGATGATAGCTATCTTTATGTACTCTAGTTAGTGGCTCAGTTAGTATGCCACCCTAGTTAGCTGAGTTTGGTTTGAGACCCACATATAGGTTTCACCTATTCTTTTGTACTTAGAGTTCTTTTGGCTTTCACAACTAAGAAGAGGAAAATTGTTTTCAGCCTCCACCTTTGTGTATATTCCCCCATTGTGTATGTGAGAAAGCTGCAAGTGAGACTCCTTCCTTCTCTCCCACTCTTCACATGGTATCAGAGCTCGGTTTGTGGTAAGGATTGAGATGCCCTTCATGGTGTGGCGAGAGGGCAGTATATGCTATGGGGTAAGGGCAAAGCCTTTGGCGAAATTATTTTCTTGATTTGAGGCCATTTTGGGGCCCGTTTTGGTGGCAAAAGTTTTTCGCAAGCACTCAGGAAAGTGCCCTGTTTTTGCTATGTGACCACTGTTCTACAGGTTAGTGAAAAGTTATCACAGAAATTACATCGTATGCTTGTGCGCAGAGATATTGGGAGTGACAGAATCATTCTTATTTCCTATTGATGCATAATCATCACTAAGAAGTGACTGTGTGGTCAAATACCACTCTCATCAGTTTTGCAGATTTGCCCTTGTGAGGCAAAAGTTGTGTTTTTTTGCAGTGACAGAATATTTTGCAGTGTTCTATAATGGCGTTTGATGCTCTTTCACAGATTGTCACTGAAAAGCTTGGCAAGAACAACTTCCAAGCATGGAAATTTAGAATGACAAATTTCCTTAAGGGAAAAGGCTATTGGCAGTTCATTACTGAAGCTGAACAAGAACCAATTATTCCTAATGTTCCCAATCAACAGAAGTTGCAGGCATTTAAAGGCTAGCATGAGAGAGCCAAAAAGGTTATGTACTGGCTGTCTATCAGTATTTCAGATTCTATGATTATGCATATTCAAGATGCAAGCACGCCGAAGGAGGCATGGGATACTTTGACAAAAATGTATAGCACAAATACGCAAGCCAGGAAAATGCAACTAGAGCAGGAGTTGCATAATGTGCAGAGAGAAAATATGAGCATCAATGACTACCACATGAAGGTGAAGAAGATTGCAAATGCACTTGCTTCTATTGGGTTGCCAGTGGAAGATGATGATTTAGTTTCTGTGACCTTGAATGGTCTAGGAAAGGATTATGCACAATCCCGGACATCCATTGCCATCCGTGAGAATTTTCCTGATTTTGAGGAGTTGATTGCTCTTCTAATTTCTAAAGAGCAGAGAAATGGTGGTGCATCTTCTTCAGGAGGAACTCCAAAAGAAGCTGTCTTCTACTCAAACGCTGGAAGAGGCAGAGGCAGAGGTAGAGCAGGCCGATTTGGAGGCCATGGCAGAAATCAGAATATGCAGCAAATTTAAGAAAACCAATCCTATGGAGGAGGACGTGGTAACTTTAGAGGCAGGGGAGCCAAAGAGGTCGTGGTGGATGACAGAGAGGCCAAAATGCAAACAACAATGTTGAATGCTACTACTGTGGTAAAATTGGTCATATGGTTAAAGACTGCTATAAAAAGCATAATGACATCATGACTGAAAAATTGCAGCAAGGCAATTATGCATCCTCTAGTAGACAGGGTGATGATAGAAATGAGCATTTGTTTATCGTGCAGCACATGACCAATTCTATGACAAATGCAGAAGAAAGCAATGATGTGTGGTATGTTGACTCAGGTGCATCAAACCACATGACAGGTCATGCAGAATGGATGCAAGATGCAAGGAAAATGGAAATTCTAGGATTTGTGGAGACTGGTGATGATACTACACATCCTATTGTGCAGATTGGTAGAATTCCTTTGTATATGCAGGATGGAAAAAAGAAATACCTGTCTGATGTATTTCATGTCCCGAATATCACCAAGAACCTAGTTTCTGTTGGTCAAATGGTTGAGCAGGGCTTGCAGGTCAAATTGGATGCTTTGTTGAGAATATGAAAAATAAAGGTCGCTTGATAGCAAAAGGGAAGAAGAAGGGCAGGATGTTTACGCTGGATGTGGACATGCCTGAATCGAGTGCAGCTATGATGGATTTACAACCATTCACTATGTCTATATGGTCAAAGTGATACATGAACCAGAACCCACTTCTTTTGAGCAAGCCATGGGCAAAGAAAAATGGGAGAAAGCCATGGATGAAGAAATGGATGCCTTGGAAGCAAATGCTACATGGGAATTGGTGCCTTTGCCTAAAGACAAGAATGCAATTGGTTGCAAGTGGGTTTATAAGGTGAAGCACAATGCAGATGGTCCCGTGAATAGATACAAAGCAAGATTAGTTGTCAAGGGGTATGCACAGACATATGGCATTGATTATGAAGAAACATTCAGTCTGGTTGCAAGGATGGCAACCGTAAGAGCAGTGATTGCTATGGCTGCATTAAAGGGATGGTCTTTACATTAGATGGATGTAAAGAATGCTTTCTTGCATGGTGATTTGCAAGAAGAGGTCTATATGGAGCAGCCACCAGTTATGTTCATGCTGTTCATTCTGAGTTTGTTTGTAGGTTGAAGAAAGCCTTGTATGGCTTGAAGCAAGCACCCAAAGCATGGTCTGACAAGATAGGACAGTATCTTGTCACTATTGGCTTTTAGATTTCCAAGGCAGATTTCTCACTTTATGTGAGAAAAATAGAGAAAGGCATTATGCTGCTTGTCATTTATGTTGATGATTTGATCAGCACAGGTGATAGTGATGAAGATATCCTTCATGTGAAAATGCTATTGAAGCAGAAGTTTGAGTTGAAGGATTTGGGAGAGCTACGTTACTTCTTGGGCATTGAGGTGATTAGATCCACAAGTGGGATATGGCTCTTGCAAAGGCAGTATGGATTGGACATGCTGTCCAAATATGGGATGACAAGCTATAAGCCTATTTCAGTTCCTTTAGAGCAGAATGTGAGGTTGAGCGCAGATGCAGGTGAGCTTCTGGAAGACCCTACTATGTATAGACGCATAGTAAGAAGTTTGATTTATGTGACTATTACCACGCCAGATTTGAGCTATGCTATTGGGTTGGTAAGTCAGTTTATGTAGGCTCCAAAAAACCGCATTTGGATGCGGCTAGACGCATAAAGAGTTTCTGTGTCTGTATATAGCATCGGTAGAGTCGATTGATGATACATCGGCTAGCACTGAGACTACCCAAGCTGGGGAAATGGCCGAGTTGGCTAAGGAGATATCGGAGAAGTTCTCTGATTGTTTTAGGGATGAGTTACCTTATGGGTTACCTCCAGAGCGAGATGTTCAGCATAAAATTGAGCTTATCCCAGGGGCAGAACCTGTAAATAGACCTCCCTATAGATTAAGCTTTACAGAAGAATCTGAGGTGCGAAGACAACTGGAAGAATACCTCAAGCTGGGGCAGATTCAACCCAGTTTTTCAACTTTTGCTTCGCCAATGATATTAAAAAAGAAGAAAGATGATACTTTTCGTCTCTGTATAGATTACAGGGCATTGAATAATATCACTATTATGCACAGGTATCCGATGGCTCGGATCGATGATTTGCTAGATGCATTACATGGGGCCGTAATTTTCAGCAAGATAGATCTTAAGTGTGGCTACCATCAGATCCGTATTAGAGCCGAGGATGTGCATAAAACCGCTTTTAGAAGCAGGTTTGGTCATTATGAGTTTTTGGTAATGCCCTTTGGACTTACCAATGCTCCAGCTACATTCGTCATGCTTATGAATGATTTACTACGTCCGTATATCGGAAAGTTTGTAGTACATTTTATTGACGATATTCTGGTATTCAGTAAAAGTCTTACTGAGCATCACGAACACTTAAGAATAGTGTTCAGTACTTTGAGGAAAGCCAGTCTTTATGTAAATATCTTTATGTAAATAAAAAGAAAACTATACTATGTATGGTAAGACTTGAATATTTAGGATTCATAATTACTCTAGAGGGGGTAGAAATGGATCCAAAGAAAGTGGCTGTGATACTGACTTGGCCAATCCCTCAGAGTTTGACCGCTTTGCGATCATTCTTGGGATTTGTCCAATTTTATCGAAGGCCTATCAAAGGATATTCCGAAATAGTATCGCCATTGACTGATCTGACCTCAGATAAAGTACCTTTTATATGGGGATAGAATCAACAGGAAAGTTTTAACACCATAAAACAAGCTATGGTCACAGGACCGATGTTAAAAATAGTTGATCCCCAGAAACCGTTGTTCTTGGAAACCGATGCAAGTGGCATTGCGGTAGGAGCAGTCCTCCTCCAAGAGGGAAGGCCAGTAGCCTTTGAAAGCAAGAAGCTTTCTCCCTCTCAACGAAATTGGCCAACTCATGAATTAGAGTTGTATGCTGTCGTCCATGCTTTGAAAACATGGAGACATTATTTGTATGGATCAGAGTTTTATGTGGATGTTAATCATGATACTCTAAAACATTTTTGTAAACAACCTGACTTGAGAGGCCGCCAAGCTAGGTGGACAGAACTCATGTAGGAGTTTAATTTGACGATTCGGTATCGAAGAGGGAAGGATAATAAAGTTGCCGATGCGTTGTCACGCATTATGCATAACATGAGTTTCACGGTGTTAGAGAGTGCTCTAATGGCCGAGATTAAAGAAACTCAAAAGGTGGACGAGTTTGTCCATAGCCTATGGCCTAAGGCTCGTATGTTAAAACCCGAGGAAAAGGATGACCTGGCATCGAGAAAAGGCCAACGAGAAAAGGCCAAATTTATGCAAGATATGCCATAAGGAATGGTATGCTGAAAAGAAATGGCAAGGTAGTAGTACCTAATCAAAATGATCTCAGGCAGCGAGCTACAAGTTGAGTTGCTGGCATATCTTTCAACCAGCTCCCAACCAACCACCTAAGGGCCTTGGAAATGCTGTTGGGTCTTGGGCTACATTAGAAAGCAGGTGCATGTCCTCGAAGCAATCCAAGATCAGACCGGCAAGGAGGAACTAGACTTGTTCCCAGTGCCAACCAAGCTGCTGCTGCTGTCACTCCATGAGGCTGATGCCTGCTTTTTCCTGCTGGTTGGCTTGCATGGCTGTCCCAAGTAGCCTCTCCATGGCTGTCCTGCTGCTGTCTACCTGAATCCTTGTGCTATCCTTTGCTACTCCTAAGGCAGTCCCATGGCTCCTTCACTTGCTCCTCCATGTAGCTGCATGCATGGCAGTCTACCGCTGTCTTCTTGGCTACCTTTTGGCAGCCCCTAGGGTTGGCTGTCATGTCACATGCAACCTCTGCTCATGCCATGTGATTCTTAGAGCACACAAAGGATAGGAAAAAAACACAGAAAGGCGGAAAACTCATTGATGCAAATAGGCTATCATGTCGCATGCATCCCCTGCTCCGACCATGTGATCCTGTAGAGATTGCAATGAGCAAATCTCAACTGCAGAAAAGGGAAGAGCAATTGATGCACAAGCAGCAAGGGCACCTATAAGGGTTAAGGGTTAGCCACATAGCAGACACTAGTCTAGATTCTAAAAGTACTTTGGGACCACAAAAACAGCATGCAAAATCCACTTACACCTATAGAAGTGGGACCACAAAAACTGCTTGTGAAATCCCCTTACACCTATAGAAGTCAAGCAATGGAAATAAGCCTTATAATGACGAATTCCGTAAGGATAATAAGATCTGGCTAGCTGCCATGTGCCTATACAATGAAATTATCAACTGATTCAAGAGCCACCTAGTCGTCGAAGCTTCTCACATCAGGGAGTGTTTGCCTGCATTTGATGGAGCGTGCAAAATATTGCAAGAGCCAAGATTCGCCATACTTAGAGCAAGGATACATTTTCAAGTAAAAGAAAAGGGAGTATATTATTTTGCAGAACGAACTAGTTCATTTAATGGATTAAAATAAGAGAAAACCAGATGCTAGGAACTGCATCTCAAAAACTTATGCTAGTGTCACCTTCATGGAGTCACACACACAGTGCACACACTCTGTCTAGAAAATCCAACTCCATACACATAGGAAAGTCATTCACTCTCACCTTCACGGAGACACACATTGTCTAGGCAATCCAACTCCATAAACAACATAGCTATATATACATACTCAAGTTCATTACTGCAAGGACTCCAAGATGCTGTCCTAGGTGAGACGCTCACCTGAGCAAATTAATGTGGACTAGGAATTTGAAATACTACCATGAGTTCCAGGTAAAGGACAACGAGAGCTGAGGAAGAGGGTCGAATGGATGCAAAGCAAGAACTAAATTACCGGCTGAAAGAAAGAGAGCAACCACTTCATGCTAGCACATTGACTCTTGTTGTGAAGTTACAATGATAAACATTTTGAGTCAAATGTTTTGCAACTTTGGCCGATCATTACACCTATGCACTGTAGTTGTGACATATAGAGGGGAAGGGTACAGTTGATGGCTTGAACCCCCAAAATCTAACAAGCTGATGACTTGGATCCTTAAAATCTAACTACTAATTGTCAAGGCAAGAAGCCTTGGTACACAGACTAAGCAAACAGTCCTCTCGTGGAGGTACATGACATTTCCACTTCCCTTCACCTTGTCCTCAATTTCATGATGATTGCACATCAGTTTTATTAGTTTACAAAGATCTACTCTGAGAGCTATGTTTTAGTTTACCATGTTTGACAAAATTCTTTCTGTGCCACAGTAGAATCTCCCAAGTTAAGGAGCACCAACTTTGATAAAATTTCAACTCAGATGAACAGTCGAATGTCCCAAGTTGAGGAACTCCAACATTGATAGATAAAATTTCAAGTCAGATGGCCGTTCACGAACAGACGTGTTTTGGGGTATAAGGCAGGTGTAGTGATCCAAACGTGCCAACCTCCCATATCCTCGGGCTGAAAAGGTTAAAAGGAAAAGAGACAATTCATCCGCAGGAAACAACTCCATCGTATTTCACCCCTTACAAAGAATCCTACCTAATAACTCGATCAAAATCGTATGTACCAAAAGAAAGACGAATGACAAATCCTCATAAGGCGCACGTAGGATAGCAGGTCTCGGACCACCATCTCTTGCAGGGTACCAAGGACAACGAGCACAGCCCTTAGAAAAGACGGGCACGTGGATTCGGATGTGGTGGATGACCCTCTCGAAAGACCCATGCATAGAAGCCTGAGCTACAAGATGACCGTCCATAGATCCTATGCACGCTTCAAACCAATTCAAGAGGGCCATCCGCCACACCCAAATTCATACTGTCGCCTGCCAGCGAGTCCTCCAAGAAGACGTCTAACATCTGAACTTTTCAAGATGCCTTATCTGTTGGTGTTAAGGAAGAATGAACACCACACAAATATTTGAAAGTGACACCAACTGACACATGTTGGGGAATTTCTGGTCGGGGAGGATGTGTCAGTTGGGTCACACCTCGTCACACAGGATTTTCGACGGCCAGGGACATGTGCAGGGAATAAGAGTGGGCTGGAAAGGTTTCGTGGCAGAGAGCAAATTGACTGATGTCGAGTTTCATTCTGTAGGCTGGCGTGTTCTGATAGGACAATCATGCGTTTTCTATTTCACGAATTTCTAGAGATTTAGCAGCAACATTTCGAAACCATGGCAAGAAGGTTGGAAAGTACGCATTAAGGCAATAGAAAATTGAGGAATGCTAGAATCACTACCATGGGAATGCTCTCTTATAAGTTACCCGTTGAATGTTCAAAGAAAAGAGGTTTCAAAATTTTGAGGTTTTCCTTTAGAATTTGCAAATCTTTTAGCCTTAGGATTCCATCATCGCTCGTGGTAGCAGAAATTTATTTAAAAGAAAATGAATGTGAAAGATTTTTGTTATGACACAACTTGATAACAAGAGATTGCATCATATGTTTATTTATTTATTCATTCATTTCAAAAAAAAGTGAAAACATTTTTCCATTTTAAAAATACTCATGACAAAACTGGATAATAGCATTGAGTTGCGGCAAAACTTATCACACAACTCAAATAACAACATTCTCATCAAATCGGTGTTGTTATTGAGTGATGTCATAGCTTATGCCACAACATAACTTGATAATAACATCAATTTGTGTCATATATCTATTGAGGGGAGGTATCTTAACATGCTCATGGAACATAAACAGAAATTGTCTTCCTCATAGGCTTCCAATTGCATAACAATTTGGAGGTTCAATGAATGGAATTCTAGTTGGAAATGCAACAATTTCTCTTCTTGCACAACTAGGTGGTATGATAAATGCATTGGTTTAGAACCAATAGTCATGAAACCTACAAAGGAAAGTACACCTTTAAAATGGCGGCAAATACTTTTGATGGCAAGGGTAAGAAAAAATGAATGAAAAATAAACCTCATGTAATTGTGCATGTTCTTGATGATGTTGACAATCTTGTTCATGATTTTCAACTAGCCAATTCTGGACATTTTGCAAGGCCACAATTGACATCATCAAGTAGAAGCTTCCCTCAAAGAATTGCATTGATGATGATGGACCATGTTCTGGATTTACTCAAGGACAATCACAAGAAGTATTAGGATTACATAGGGATGATGACAATGTGTTCGTCGATAGTGTCGAGGAGGATGGATCACTAGCTTCATCTCCTAGTGATCATGATGTTCATAGTGAGGAAAGGTAGGGGTGGTGGATACAAGATGAAGATGCAATATATGATAATTTTAAAGACCTTTTGTATGAATTTTTAGAGTCAAATATAAAAAGGGTATACTTTAAAGAATGTTGTATTTGCTTCTTTCATTTAGATATGATGGTATAATAAAAATTGAGATCATTTTTAAAGAATGGGTATTTGATTCTGAATGTTGATATGATATTGTATAAAAATTTGAGACCATTTAACTTTTCCCATGTGCATTCCATGGTTCAATGGAAAATGTGCAAATTTTAATCTCACTTTTTAGAGTGAGTAAAATAAAACATTTTCGAATTTTTAGTCTATTTTGGGACTTATGATAGGTAGCCTAATGGGATGGAAAGAAATATCCATTTAGTTCTCATTTTCGCTCAATATTTCTCACTTCATCTACAATAGTATTATATGTTAGCAATTTTGTTGATCTTAAGTTACCAGTGTGTTTTGTTATGAGCTACTAAATAAGTAAATATAGGGTTTCATTATATGGAATGTATCATCTCCTACATATGCTAATGAATGGGGGCTACAATATATGTAGCTACAAGGCTAGCCATAAACTAGCATCACATGGCATATGTTGGAGTTATTCATGTGATTTGTTGGAGAAACTGTTGAGATAAGGGACACAAATACATTTCACCTAGTTTTTGTTGTAATTCAAGTGTGATACACATGCAATGTTTATTGAGCTAGTACAAAATTCTACATAACCTCATGTCACATGGCTTATATTGCATTAAACCACATCATTCATTGTGGCAACGTGACACACATGATTACATCACGATCTTTTTCTTTCTACAATGTTTATCATATATAATGCTTACTTGATGTGCTTTCTATTGATAGGTAAATAAGTAAATAAATGTATATGATGTTACTTCCACTCACACACCAAATGATTGGTATCTAGGTTTAATAGGCAAACTCATAACATACATTATGGAAGAATACTTGAAGACTTGCAAGGGTTATCTATTTATATTGAAAAATCAAGTTTGGTATGGTATGCACAATAGTCTTCTTTATCATGTGTAAACTAACATTTTCAAATAGATCAAAATAAAGAATATGCATTTTTTACCAAAGTCACATGATTGAAGTACAAAAACCTACCATTACTAGTATTGATATAATAGACGAATTGAAATTGGTGGCATGGGAAAAAAATAGCATTGACTCTGAACTAGGCAGGTGCCAGTTGTACTTATTTGAGCTGCAGTTCACTGCATTTAATGAACCACTAGATAGTAATGATGAAAATCAAGTAAGGATTCATCCATAGCTTGACTCAAGAAGGCATAAACTCAACTGAATGCTTGATTGTACCTACAAAGGCAAACCTCAGTGGCACGAGGGCCAACAAATGCAAGCAGTGGAACGGGAAAAAAACTCCCAATGCAAAGCAGTAATAAAAATGAAAGTTTACCAAACCAAAACCCCTGCTCTCTCTCTCTCTCTCTCTCTCTCTCTCTCTCAATGGTAAACCTTTCACTCAATGAGAGGAATTAATGGATGGAGAAATCTCTTTCATCAACGGAATGAAACCTTGCTCACTCAATCTCTCTATCAATCTCTCTTGCACTAGGATCACAATACCTCATCAAAAGGCAACGGATCTCTCATACCATGAATAAATATGGAGATAAGAGAGGAGAAGAGTGGAGATGAGCAGGGAGAGCACAGCTTCAGAGCACACCACAAATGACTAAATGTACACTAGATTTAGTTAAAAATGATCAATATATACAAATCCCTTTAGGGTTAGGGTTAGGGTTTTAAACCCCTTCCTTTTTAGCACTCTATGTGTTAGTGCTATGCACATATTGAACGTATGATGTTGAGATGGTTCCTCAATAAGGACTGCCACAAAGACATAAGAAGTGCTAACAAGTTCCGCTTTAGATATAATCTCTTTTGTTCAAATTTTACTCTAGATGTAATCTGTTTTGTTTCAACTTTAATATAATACTATTATCACAAAAACTATTGTTACTATTACTTCAAGGTAGTCATCACAAGTGGTCTTAAAGAAGCACAAATTGCGCTTGTTTATGATTTCTACAAAAAGTATTCTTACTTCAGTAGTGAAAATGGTTTCAAAGAAGCACAAATGGGATACTTTTGCCCTCATCTAGGATTTACTACAACTAGTGCGGTCTTTGCACAAGCAATTTTCACACAAGAAAACTTCATTTTCCTTGGTTTAGGATTAACTCAAAGAAGCACTAAAAGAGCTCCAAGTACTAAGATGTTGGTTGCAAGGAAATACCAATTGTTGTTATTGCTCCTCCGGTAGTGAAAATGGTCCTATAGAGATGTAAAGAAGCACAAATGACATAATTTTGCCCTAGTTTAAGATTTATTATAGTTGACAAGTGCAATAGTTGCATAAGGACTAAATAGGCTTAAAATAGCTAAAAAATAGGACCTATATTTTCCTTGGTTTAGAACTGAAATAGCTCCAAGAACCAGCTTGGTGGTGTGAGGATATACATTTAGAAAAATACAATTAAGAAATGCAATTGTTGATATGGCCCTTGAGGGATCCCCTTTAGGGGCACAGGCCATATCGACATATATGGCATGTGGATCTCATCAATTGCCAAGTTTTTAGTTTTTATAAACAGTCTTTGGATGTAGATGCAATCTCTTTTGTTCAATTTTTGCTCGACTATCATTGGATGTAATCTCTTTGTTCAACTTTTGCACTCAGTAATGGCTAAGTTGTTATACTCATAGGGTGATATTCAAATTTATCCCTTTCTTTGACATAGTGTGTCTCTTCTAGCTTCTTGTCAAACAATACGTTTTTTTCTTCATCAATGTACCCTGTTGTTAACAAATTCTTATGTGTTTTGTCCCTCAACAAATTAATTTTTTTTTGTTGGGGATGGGCTAAATTCCTTTGTGTAGCCCCTTGTTTGTGTTTTGTGTGGGCAATGGTTAATGGGTGAAGGGCTAGTGCTCGGTTGGTGGACACAAAGCTCTCTCTCTCTTTCTCTCTCTCTCTCTCTCTCATCCCTCTCGAGAACTTTTGAGGGGGAGAGATAGATTCACATGGCTATGGGGTGGGTATTGGCTCGGTATTAGGACCCTTGCACCCAACGCATGCCCATTTGACATGGAGTTCAAGTGTATTATTGCAACAATTTTCTAGAATGTGGTAGCTATTACACATGGATCATGTATGGCAACTATCTCTTGGTTTGATGTCTAGTCTGACACAAGAGGTGGCAACCCATGCACACTATTTAGCAGTAGTCTATGGAGAGTCTATGATTGCATGGAGGTGTCACCATCCATGGCATTAACCTCTTTTAGAACTTTAATATAAATAATACTATTATCATACCCATTGTTGCTGGTTGCAGTCATTGCTCAAGCACTTGGTGCAATTTTCTTGGTTTTAAGATTGACTTCAAGTGAGCTCTATGCAACATCAAAATAGTTCCAAGAACCAACTCTATGGTCGCAAGGAAATACATTTTCCTTGCAACCCGTACTAAAATAGAACCAACATGGTAGTTACACAAGAAAATACATTTTCCTTGGTTTATGATTCACTGCTAGTAGCACTAAAATAGTTCCAAGAACCAGCACAGTGATTGCAAGGAAATACATTTTCCTTGGTTTAGGATTAAGTGCAACCTGTACTAAAATAGAACAAAACCGATGGTTGTTCATTAAAAGGATTAACTTTTAACCTCATGTTTTAGACTATTAATTGCACTCTCATTACACTATAACAACATGTTGTTCCAACCACTGGGCTGGTTTTAAACCTGCCTGATGGCATGCTAAGAATAAAGGGGACCCCACGATGTGAAATATATGAACAATTGTGTGACTCTAACAATTAAGAGAAATACATTTTCTTTGGCTTAATTAGGAGTAGCTACAGCCACCTCCAAGAACTAGCACGGTGGTTGCACTAAGGCAACATTAGCATGATGGTCATGAATCCAGATTAGAGTAAAAAATATATGCATAGATGACAAGTGGTGAGCTGCGGGTAGATGACAGTGGCGAGCTGCGTGTAGATGACATGACGGACTGTGGATAGTTTGATGCACAAAGATGTAGCAAAAGGACTGTGCGAAGGAGGGGAAAATTGCTCGTGTAGTGACATGTGTTGAGCTTTGCAGTGTTCTAAAATTACATCAATAAGGCAATCATTATGTTAGAAATTTTATTGGTGAGAATGTGAGTCGCAACAAAATTCGAAATATCTCCCACCAGCGCATCACATTGCGGCCCCCAAATTGCTCCCTAAAATATTTTTGTGATTGGCTACAATTAATTGTGCATTGACCCATACAAATTGCCATGCCATTGGAGCATTCATATAAGAGACTTTTCACACCTATGAATATCATTTACCAACAATCCTCTCCTTAATCTAGATCAAGAAAGATTAAAGAAAATTTGACAAAATAAATATGCCTGCTCATGAAGCAGATTACTAAGACAAGGCATAATGAGGAACACAATCCCCAATTGGACAAGTTGACAAAACCAAATCTTGTACACACGTGCATCTTCCAAACAAAGTGCAGTGCACAAGCTTCTGTGAGAATATCCAGTGCATTCTTTCTCTTCTTTTGGTTGTTACTTATTGGTTTCTTATACTTCCAATGCATAATAATTTGACTTCAATTTATCTTGTGACCAGTAATCTTTGAAAAAATCTTATCTTCATGTTCATAAACTTATGTAGAAGCTCACAAGTCACTAGTCCCTGTGTTGTACTGTTGACACCTTAGATGTATAGTTTTGTCTTACAATGCTCAGACCGAAGTCGAATAATTAAAATGATGCCAAAATAGAGACACCACAAACATGGAGATCATAAACAATAACCTCAACAACTATGCACAAAAAATGTGTTGCTCTCTAGATTGGAAAAAGGTACCTGCAGCATGCTACAAACAATCTCATTCTCTACAAATAAGATAAGATAAACCAAGCACAACTTCCTGCATAAAAAATATTACCATTAGAGTGAAGAGACAGTCCCAAAAGACTCGAGCATTAATTTCAATGGACAACTGCATATGAACTTCTTTTGCCAGAAACACTACATGAAATGTTGACAATGAGCTTTTCACATCGAACCATTATAGACCAACTCTTCCTCGAATATATGACCTGAAGAAATCACAATGCTTCCAATTGGTGTGCTCTTATATCAATTTTTGAAATTAAAGGTATTCACACACTGGATTAGTGGTCTCTCTTTTCTCTCATATCCATATGTCACACAAAATCATATAAACTTTTCATGCAATTATGATTGCAGTAGATTGAGATCTCTCTTATGAGACCTTCTTATTTTCTCCAAAATAACATGCAAATAAATTTTAGGGACACAATAATACTTAGTAGATAATGAGATAGAAACACAAAGTGATAGTATTGCAAAATGAGGTGCAACCCGATTGGGTTTGTTGCCTTTAGACAAAAGGTTCCATCAATAGGAATGACTCCTATGGACCTTGTTCTACAGATATTCTCACTGAGGTCAACTCTCATATGAAGACTATAAGACTGTGAGCTAGAGAAAAGTAAGGAGTGCATTGACTTTGCATATATTTATAGGTATGTTATATTGCCACCTTAGCCACCTCCATGACCAGCTGTGAGCATCCTCCAATTTGCCATCCATCATTTCACCAATCATCAGGCAATCACCACAAGCCTCACTGCCACATAGTCGCCCATGCATTGGTCAACCCACCACATGAGCCAATCAACCATTAACTTCATGCATGGACCAATTATATATGAACTCTATGTGAACTATCATGCCATTGGACCATTCATATAAGAGACTTTTCATCCCTTATATGAAGATCCTTTACCAAATTTAAGTAAGCTTGGGGCACACATTCCTCTATCTAATAACCCACCCCCTTGCAATGCTAGAGCACACCCTTTTATTTCACTAGTTTGTGAGTAACAAATTTGTCAGCCTTGTCAAGGGATGCAAGTTAGCTTATCATCAATGTGAAACATGTGGGTGCCTTTAAACATGATACGCCTCCTATTGGAATCAACCTTCTCAATACATCTAGTAAATCCCCAATAAATAATTCAAGGGAGAAATTATTAGAGGATTTGCTTTTTGGCATGAATTCTTGACAGAGGGTACCAATGTATTCTAGCATGCTTGTTTTTCATCTTATCTTATATTCCTTATTTCTATGTTTGACGTGGCATTCAAAGGTTAACACACATGTCCATCAAGGGAAGTGGGGATCAAATGCTATGCCATGCCTAATGCGGTGGGGATCTATGAGGGGTTATCAATAGATTGATCGATCTGCCGACTCTCCCTTTGACTCTTTTGCATCTACAACCATTCTATTCGATAGTCCCTCATCGACAAGATCTCCTATCCCCTTTGCCCCTCCAGCAAAAGCTTCGCATTCTCAAGACTATGACTTGACTTTGGGCAACACGTTCTACTGGATTGCGAGTCGCTAGTGCAACATGTAGGCAAATTTGTGCCATCCATTTTGTTCAAATGAGGCATTCAATGAATAAGCAGTAGCGTGACATCATTCATATCTAACGGAAAGGGAGAATGAGTTATGGAAGGAAAGATAACAAAGGATTTTGGCAGTATTGTCAGAAGCATATGAGATGCACTTCAGTATAGCTGGTTGTAAGACAAAGGTTTTGAAGAAATCGGTCAGGAAGATCCCGCGATCAAAGCAAAAGAGGCATGTGCTTTTTGAGGAGTCAAATAGAGTCTCATGATAATCGAGTGTTGGAAGGAGATGGCTAAGCCTAGGCAATGCAACAAAGGAAGAGGAGGAGATGGAATTAGTGTCTAATGAGTTCCAACTATTCCAAAAAATCAAGCATGGCTCTACATTTTTTGTTTGAACTACGCTTTTCTACGATGGTACAATTGGGTGAATAACAAGTCGGTAGAGTGATCAAAGTAAATCCATGCCATTTTATTGTTTTTCTCAATTCACATAACGTAGTGTTCAGAAGGGAGGCATGAAAATGAGACCACGCTATCAAACATAAACAAACAGCAGAAATATCCAGAAGTCCTAACTTGCAAAAGCGACTCCCAACCGATTAAGGAAATGAAAAGAAACAATGAATTCAAGGAGCGAAGGGAGCAAAAAGGCACACCCAGTTTGGTTGTTACAACGGCATACTTTCCATGCAATTCAGAATGCACTAAAGACTGGCTATGGAAAGAACACCCTACCCATGAAATGAGTCACTCGCAATTCCAAAATCGTCCCGTCAGTATTCCATCCATGAAATCTTAACCATAGGGTAGAAAGTTGGCCCTCACAACCATCGTGAGATTGCTGTTCACTCCTACATCTACAACGGAGTCACCAAAAAATGATGAGCATTGGCGGCACACAAGGAGCTGCATCGTCCCATTGAAAGTTACGATAAACTTGAAGGTTTGGGTGTGAATATGAGTGGCGCCACAACAATGTTTTCAGAGAAGACAATGCGAACACCTCGGGTACAAACGGGAAGATGAACATCACTTTGGCATGGATGCACCGGATGGTCAGGCTGGATATTTCATTAGACCTACCTTTTCATTTCCCCAACCTTGCAGAATCTAGAAATGTAGTGTTGCCTGAAAACTCCAATAGTAGCGTCTGTCAACATCTATCATAGATTTTCGTGAGCCATAGCCTTTGCTCCATTTAAATTTTAGTTGTTTCATTGCTATAGGCTTTTCCATCCATGATAGAATGGATGGTGTTGGTGGTTGTAGATCAAATAAGGGCTGCCATCTCCTCTCATTTGCAATCGGTGTGTAAGATGGCTTTGTGACGACCAACACGAGGATGCAAACTTCCCATGAGAATAGAGGCACAAAGCTCTGATAGAAATTCGCATTCAAACATTAATAAATCTTTGCCTTGGTTGTTGATGGAGCTCTTAAAAGCAAGCCTATTCCAAAGACACTAATCTATTTATAAAATGTGATGTTACACTATAGACACCAAAAATAATATACCTAGATGTTACAGTGTAGATAGGAGGGGGTAGTGAGATAGCTAGGAAAAAGGAGGGCAAGTATACTTTGGAAGAGCTCTGGATCATAAATACCATTGTGCCAAGGGAAAAATAAGATAGGTTCAATGTAGTGATCATCATTCAAGGTTATTAGGGATAAATATGAAGACTATAATTGCATCATCTTTCATGAAGATGATGTGTGATAGTTTGAGAAAATACGAGGAAGGAAAGAATGTGTATAAAGCCATAGTTCAATGGGTGAAAAAATCAAAGGATCATAAGAAACCTTTACCTGTATATATCAATCTTCAAGGTCCTAACCTGTTAGAGACGGGTCATGCTACTTGTAATAACCAATCACTTAGAAAATTGCTTATGAACATCTCTCTAAGTGTGTTGCTAATTAAAATCTCAGTATTGCTATCAATAATTACTTATATTTAAAAAAATACAATTATAGGGAACAATGTTCGTGACCTTATTGGCCTCTAGAGAGGTTTGCTTTAGTCCTTTAGTGTATGTACATGGCACTCGGATGAAGTAGCGCAAAACATAAATGAGATATTGGTACTGATCAAGCTATCCAAAGCTTCTTACTTTCACAACAAATAAAAGTAGCCCCTTAAATCCACATCTAGTTACATTTTGAGCAAGAAAATCACCACATGTCACAAAAGCTGCTTGCAATATCAATAAAAATTCAACAAAAGGCACCTTAAAGTCATGCATGTTTTAACTACATGGTAAGGAGAAACAGACAACATTTTCGTGGTCTACAAGCCATATTGTTGTAGGTGATAGGGCATGCTAATTAAAAGATATGAATGAACACACGTGTGCTTCCCATTTTCAATTACATGATTAGCAAAAAGTCACAACATTTCCATGAGTGTTCGCCTTACCACATTTGATAAGGCATTGTTAACAAAAAGATACTCCAAACCAATTCTACACTTAGTCTATTTCATTATGATTCACTAGTTTGAGATGAAAATGAGCTAAAACAAGATGCCAAATGTGACATAATGAGGACATATTAGCAAGGCAATAGCAAAACAATGGATGTATTGTGTAGCATACATGAGAAAACCATCTGAATCTCATCTTACTTCAAATAATAAGATAGAAGCTGAAAACTTCTCCACAAAGCATCTACATTGCTATATCGATGCACTAAAGCCTAGAACATAAAGAACTGAATAATAAGAGGGAAGGTGAGACTATGTCCACCAGAGAGTAGAGAGGAAAGTGAGAGGAAAGTGAATTTCGCATTGGTCAAGCACTTTGGGGAATGCAAATTCAGAGCATTTCCATGTAAGGGAGACTTGAGCATTGAGCAAGGACTAGGACTAATAAATTATGATCTCAGTGTGTTGAAGTTTGAGGATAGGATTTGAACATATAAAGGAGAGATGCAACAACAAAATGCATGCTAGGACCACCACCATCGTTTGGCCTTGCGACGAGCCATCTCTTGGTTATGCTTCACGTGAAAATACCAAACAGCTGCGGCCACAACTGCCACCCCCACCGCCATAGCCACCCACTTCAAGCTCCTCCTCCTCCTCGTATACACCCCCTTCAACCATGCCCCTCCTCCTCTCCCCCTCCTCGTTGGTTTGATCGCTTGTTGCTGCTGCATATTGTTCCTAGCGGTTGTTCCTTCGTCTTTGGCCGCCCCTGCTGCTGCACCTCCTTCCTGATCCGCCTTCTTCCCCGCTACCTCTACGTCCCTCACACCCGAAACGCCGTATAGCCGAACTCCGCTCAACGCTTCCCGGTCCTTCAGGTTCAGACTCGCCGTCCTCGTTGTCAAATTACGCTTTGATCCGCGCCTTCCTGTGGAAAACGTGTTGGACCGCAGAACAACGTCCTGCATGAGTCGACACAAACCTAGCCATGTGACGCGAAGAGCATTGTGCAAAACAGAAACAGAACATGCAGCCTATACGTGTGTACGGTGTGAAGTCTGGTCGCTGAGGCACTCACCTTTCTCTTGTAGTAACCAGGGGTGCTGCCCGTTCCCGATTCACCTTGCTGATATTCTGCTTCCTGCTCTACAGCGTACTGCATCATAGACTCGGCCCGAAAGTTTTGCAAGAGCGTGATTACGTGCAATACACACAAACATCCATTGCGTGACTTATTCCAGCAGCCTCCAAATTCCCATCAAATCTAAATGCGAGAACGATCCAGGAGCGTTAGGTACGGGCGGAAGTTCGACGATTAATTACCAAGCAAAGCGTTGGAATTCACTACATGCTTGCTGAATCCTAGCGGAACGGACAATGGTTCAGTGGCCGAAGTCTTGAGGAGTTCTACGGGATGGTCAGAAAGAAGATGACTAGAGTCTACGAGCATTGAGTCGCAGTGCTTCCAAAGTGCGATTGGGTGGACGACCCTTGCCTGAAAAGATGCAAATGGAAACGAGGTGGGAAAGGACGCGAGATCCGACCGCTTGCATCTCAATGTCTACCACCGCTTCCCCTAAACGTAGTTACCATATCATCAACGGGGGTCAAGGTTGGATCAAAACTCTACTGAGTGGCTAGTCAACACATTGATCTGCTAGAGACCAACTACTCTGACCAACATTGACTAATCTACAAGTGACAAAAACACTGATCAGCCTCACCAACATTGACATTGACCAGGTTAACCGACACGACATCACCACTTGGACCAACACGAAAGCACCACTTGGTTGTAGAGCAAGACAAGATCTCCAGGGATAGTGGCTTTATGTCCTTGAGGCCTAGGTTGTAAGGTGGGAAATGATGACGGGTGAGTGTATAGTGCTTCTACTTTTTTGCACATAGGTTTCAACAAATTCTTGCAGCTTGAAAATATGGAGAGTTTCTCGATAAAAATTTTAGAGCTACAGAAGGAATCGTCTAGTACAGTAGAGAAGTTATAGTGAGATCTTGTTCAAGCTGAGTTCAAACCCAAGTGGAGTTGTGCGCATTTGAGTCACAAAACAAAGGTGCGGATGTCACAACATTTTGAGATAGGAGAATATTCCTACTAGAGATTTGATTCAAGAAATCATTTTGATAAGAGAAGTCACAACCATATCGTTCAAAGCTTTGAAGCTTTTTTTTTTTGGATAAAAACCCGCCGACTTTAATATTAAGAGATGGTCAATCTCGAAAAGAGACCTAAACAAAAAGAGAGGCAAACTACTTGACCAGGGCTCTATAACTCATGGCCGACCTCCGCTATGGAGTTTCTAATTAGAAAATCTTATTTGCTCACGATCTAGCTAATATCAGCAAGGACGTGTGTCCTTACAAGCGAAACAACCTTAACCCTAAACCTAACAACAATCTAAGGCTTAAAGGCACATCTATTACATAACTCCCAGATGGCATGAAAAACCGCAGAGCAAAGATGCACCCAGTAGACTGCGAGCAGAGGTTGCGAGCAAGCTACCAAGGTTGAAGGGAACCCCTTAGTGTCGCCAACTGCCCATGTGCCAACTCCCTTCCCCTTGTCTTTGGTTATGAAGAGTTTAACCATCTCAATCCATGACGTGTCCATCACAAATAATATGGGAATCCATTTATTGATAAGAGAGGTATTTTTCTAGGTGAGATGGCAACCTGAATCCCCCCCTATACTTGGGCACTTTAAGCACCTCCCATGGGATATTGTGAAATTTCCTTTTTGCTATATCCTTAACCCAAAGAAATGCTCTGAAAACTTGTTCTAACTCCACGAGGGAGTCACTTAGTGTAATAACTCTATATCACGTGGATTCCAGGATTCTTTTCTAAATCCCTATGTAACCTATTTTTTGCATTTCGTTATGTCCCTTCTGTAAAAAAATTTCAAATTTATAAATCCCATGATATATTTTTTTCCATGAAGTAATTTTAAAAGTACTTATGTGAGAGATACATCACTACTTTAAAGTCACTTGGAGGCAAATATTAAATATTCAAAATGTAAGATATCTACATCATATGTGTTATTTGAACCTACATATATGAACAAGAGGTGCCGATTGCAACAATGGGCAATGTGCAAATTCAAGCCTAGGTTTTACTCTTAGCACCTCTCCCTTTAAGACTGCAGTGCCCCCATCCTCATCATGCTTAGCTTGTACCTCTGCCATTCCAAACATTAATGCTAACTTCTTCTTCCAACTCCAATTAAGAGGTTTTTCTTGTCAGATTATAGGACTTTAGTTATACATGAAGCCCATATTACATCCCATTGTTTTATCCGTGATGCACTTCTAAGATTGTATGTAAATGATGGTATTGTAGCATAGGATTGCCCATACCATGAGTAGAGATTACCAATGAGCAATTCAACCCAAAGAAATGCATAAGACTCACATCCACAAATTTGACTTCAGCACATGAGCCTAGGCATCATCTTCTAACATCCCCTTCGTGTCTTCCATAACCTTGGCCTTCAAATTATGCAATCTTTTCTAGCTCTTTTTTGTGGCCTCCATCTCTCTCTTTTGCATACTATTTATCTACTCTAGCAAAATTGATGTTAAAACATCTACTTAATGAGCTCATGTTAGCATGCTTAATGCCTTTGTAAAGTTAGCATGCTTGTAGTTTAAAGCTAGCAAACCTTCGAGTTTGCAAATCGCATACAATATCAAAATAGACAAAATCCATGTCTTAGTGCAACTTGTGATGTACAACATATAGTGCGTGATACAAAATACATGCAAAAATGGAAAAAACAAAGGTCATCTCTCCCTTTGAGAGAGTCCAAGACTTGAGATTGGGAGTAGTCCCATCTAGCCCCATCGCCTTGTGGGCATAGGGGCCAAGAACCATTCCCTCAACTAGTCCTTGGGTGGAGCACATGGGCAGAAAATTGCAACAATGCAAGGTTGAAGGCCTTATATGTGAGGATTGAAGATCCCTAGTATGCCAAGCAAGCACAAGAACTTATGAAAGCTTTTAAGCATGAATGTAGTAGCTATAATGAAGATGAGTCTCTATCTCTCTCTTTGAGACTGTCTCTCTCTCTCTGAGAGACTCTCTCTCTCTCTCTCTCTCTCCTACGTCTCACCATATCTGCTCCAAAATGTCCACACAGACCTACATATGCACTTGGATGCTATCACCATGTTCCAAGTCTCCTGATCTCCTTCAAAGTGCTTCAATCAGTCCATACTTGCCACATGTCTACTCTGTATAGGATCTCTCCACCAAGAGCTCCACTCATGGCCAAGTATTCTTCTAATTATAATACCCACATGGCAACGTTGCTACATGCTGCCCATGTGGTAACCCCTTTTCTTGTGTTTTCTTTATCTGTGTGCTACCCACATGACAACCAATGTGTTCTCCATGTGGTAGCTCTATGTTCCACCTCAGATAACCCCTATGGCATCCTAAATCAATGCTAACATGTCACCTAACAAACACAAGTGCATATCCCCTTTGCTTTGGGGGCTCACAAATGGGGAGGTCAACCTACTACAAGCCAAGTTGGTAGCCTGATCAATTATAAACTAGGTCAGCCAACCTTTGAGGCTAGATGACTAGATTTGGAGGGAGGGGAAAGACTAGCTCCTCTCTTATAAATATGACCCCATTGGGGTATTGCTATACTTTCAAAGATTCCATTGAGATCACACAGTTGAGTAGGGTATAAGGTAGATTTGGAAGGTATCTTTGAGCTTCAAATTGAGCTATTTAGGTAGCAAGTTTGCTCCATGTATGAGTACTTGTGTGAGGTACTATTTCATGAGATTGAACTTTCATTGTCTCAGATCTGAGTGTCCCCTTGAGAGTGATATGTTCAT
The DNA here is from genome assembly GCF_047967505.1 of Dipteris shenzhenensis. Lineage (NCBI taxonomy): Eukaryota > Viridiplantae > Streptophyta > Polypodiopsida > Gleicheniales > Dipteridaceae > Dipteris > Dipteris shenzhenensis. The sequence goes on along the minus strand of NC_141597.1, from coordinate 56,880,226 downwards.
ACAAGTTGGACTTCTTAGGACTCTCCTTAGATTCAAAGTCCTTCATTTGGATTGTATTTGTTCCACTACATAGGATATATAATCAATTAGCAGTCACTATGTTCTAGCATGCTATCAAGGTCAAGAGTGGTACATGCCTAATTTTCTAAGAGATGGATAGATAGGAACATGTCCAATACTCACATCTAAAATAGCTATGGTGTCATCTACAAGGTTGAAAACCATAAACTCTTATGAAGCCTAGCACGAATGAGCTACTATGGCATCTCCTCAACACCTAAAACTGAGCTCAACTCTAAGAGAAGGTAGCAAAAGAAGATTCCACAAAAACACAACTAGCATAGAAGGAGAAGCCTATGGGCAATGGCAACAAGAACTACAAGAATCCCATAGAGAGGATTGTGGAAAGTATCGAGAAGCCTTAATGGACCGATCAAGTAGCCTTGGAAAAGATGGAGCAATGTTGGAGAAATAGAGAAACCTCATAGATTTTCTAACAATAGCTATTGTGACATTCCTTGACGTCTTGATGCTACTACCGATTGCCACCCAAAAGAACACACAAAACGTAAAGCAATTCACCACCTTCCAAAGCCATTCATAAGCCAATGCTTCTTCAAGATATTAACAATAACTATTGTGGCATTCCTTGACCTCTTCTTGCTCCTGCCAATTGCCACCCAAAAGAACACACAAAACATCAAGCAATTTACCACCTTCCAAAGTCATTCATAAGCCAATGCCACCAATAAAACTAAGCTAGCATAGAAGCCACTTAGAAGCCATAAATGCATACATATTACTTGTATCTTCAAGTGTGATATACGCGCCTTACATGTACGTGTGTGTGTGTTTGTGTGTGTGTGTGTGTGTTCATCAATGAGACCTTGCATCCATCAGCTTCTTAAAGTAACTATATAAGGATATTGACAAATTACATATGGTACTTTAGTACTTATTACAAGATAGAGCATCAATAGAATGTTAGCGATACTAGAGGATATCACCAATTACGTACATTATTTGTTATCAAAACTTTGCATTTCTCTCTCTCTCTCTCACTCTCTCTCTCTCTCTCCTCTGACACGAGACCCTTGGCACCTGGTAGCACTCACTCTGGTAGTGCTACCTTTTTACCTCTATCTTGACACTTTCATAGAACCTATCAGACTACGTGCTCACCAAGACCTTCAATGGGTTGGTTGCATTCTCAGGCGGGTCACTATGTATAAACCCTCTATATCACGTGTGTTCAAGGCCTATATTTAAAATCCCTTATCTGTAAATTTTTTCATTAATAAAATGTACCCCTTTTCTATACAAATCTGTAAATTTTTTCCAAAACTATTTTAAATAGTCCCTTATGTATATTTATTTCGGTAAATTTTAGAAATAAAAAATATCCTTCTGTTGAACTCACGTGATAGGGTTACATATGATGAGTGACCCCCCCGAGGTTGCATTGATCCCTTTTTTACACTCCTCCCTTTTTTGCGTGCTCACCAAAACCCTTGAATGCCCAAAAAATTGCATCCCTGGAGCTCCCTAGTGTTGTAACTTTAATGCTACCTACACTATAAAGAAGAGTTATTTTAGCTCTCAAAGTTTGTTCGGGGGGGGGGCATGGGGTTGGGGGCGGGGGGGTGCATGGAGTGTGGGGGGGGGGGGCATGGGGCATGCCAGAGGGGGGGGGAATATCATTACATAAAAATGAAACTTCCATACTATAAGCAAATAAAAGAAATATTGCCATACCATATAGACAAGGCATAAACCCACTGAACTAAAGAAGCACAAACAATGGCATTCACATAGGCACAAACACTAACATAGACATATAGAAACACCAATACAAACATAGGCATAGACTATAGAAACACCAATAGAAACATAGGCATAGACTATAGCATAAATAGCATAGCAGCATGTAGAAACATAGGCTTGCATAAACATAGGCATTCATCAATGGCAAAGAAGGCATCCATAAACATTTAAAGAGTAGATCCATAAAGCATAAAGCATAAAATTGCTCTCAAAATTTCCACAAAGAAAAAAAGACATCATGCTTATATTTCACTCTAAAAATTTCTATCTAATGCATATATAAAAGTTAGAGACACTCCTTTTAACAGCTCCAAATGAAATAGAGACTAAAATATGGAACTTTTAATATACTGTATTCAAAGGTATTCAAAGGCGCTGGCGCTGTGGAGGATGGGGAGGCTACTGTTAACAGAGAAGGTCCATGCAGAGTGGAGAGGGAAGAGAGATGCAGAGGCGGCAAGGGGGTAGATGAAGAAGGAGAGGGAAGAGAGCTGCAGAGGCGGCAAGAGGGAAGGCATCAATGCAAATATATACGTACCTCGAAAATCCTTGCAACAGTGACGCGCGTGGAGGCTAGGAATGATCTATTGCTGACGAAAAATCTGGCTCAACAGGACGTTATAGCGACTCAAGTCATGCTCCTTTGCTGCTGGCGATAAATCGGTGCAGCATATTAATCCCCTGCTGGAGGCCGCTGGAGAATCTTGGAGCTCGCGCGACGACTGAGTCGACGTTCTTGGCAAGCAATGCGTACGTCGACGTTGCAGAGTGGTGCTTGTTATAGGCTGTAGCTTCTCTTTCAAGCCCAAAAAATCGATGTCTTGAAAATAAACCACTCAAAAATATATTTTTCACTTGAAGTTAAAACTTGAGATAACTTATAATGAAGAAAACTTCAGACATGAACAGTTGTGGAATAGACTAGAAACCCAAACTTTAGAGAACTTTTATTTCTTAAGAGAAGTTGTATTTCTTAAGATATTGGACCATGGAGTCTTGCATAGAAACGAAAGTCACTTCTTCACATCCCAAAATCTCTCCTTGAATTTTCTATTATAATTCACACATAGCCATGGGTATGTCCACTCACTAGATAGCATCGCCACCTCTAACATTGAGAGCATAGGTTAATGGATGAGCATGTGCTCATTTTGATGGAAACCCATCACTGTTATAAGCACAAAGTATAGATGTGTTTGCATTAGAGGAGGATTATGGGCTGATTTTGTTGGCAGTAGCAAGGCGGTTTTAGGCAACAATGATTGGCACAATTTTTAAGGTGGATAACATAGGATTAATGGACTATGGAGTCCATGTGTGTTGGCAAGAGTGGCTAGATTTGTTGCTCGGCTCTTGTATCTCTATGATGGGTTGACCTTTGTGGGGAGTCGAGTTTGTGGTGCCAAGACCCAGTATTTCAAGGCAAGGATGTTGCTTGAAGTATTTGGCCCATAAGGGGGGGGGGGGTTTGGAATATGGGTTGCGTGGCACAAACCCCTTCACAAGACATAAGGAAATATATATGTGGCTATTTGAAGGAATAATGCCTCAAGCAGGCACTATATGACACGTGGATGAAGGAAAGACTAATCCCATAAGCATCGAGTGCTTGGGTATAGTTAAAACTACTTTTGCAACATCTCTCACAATCCCACTGACCTTTTTGGATAGTTAGAGAGGCAACGTGGCTAGAGGAAGGGAGACTGGGACCCCCCTCTACTTGGCATGATTTTTGGGCCATGTATGTGGCCAACAATAGTTTAAAATTGCCTCAATCCGAGTTATGTCTATTTTGATCCCACGTGGCACTTCGACGGCCGAAATGCCACATGGCCCTTTTTTTTTCTTTCGCCCCTTTTCACTTATACATAATCAAAACTTCGAAGGGTCATAACTTTTGATGCATAACTTGGATTGAGATGGTTCAAAAAGGAAAAATACTTGAAATTTCAAGATCTTTATGTTCGTGTGATCAAATTTGGGATTTGACAGTAAATTAAAGGTCTCTTTCAAGCTACAAAGTTTTAGTTACATGTATGAGAATGATGATGCAAGAGAGCATTTAAAAGATGAGTGTGTGTGTGTGTGTGTGTGTGTGAGAGAGAGAGAGAGAGAGAGAGAGAGAGAGAGAGAGAGAGAGACCATGTGTCCACCTTGCTCTCAACTAATCTTTTGGATGACTCCAGGGCCAGCCTTGATAGTCTCCAGTGCGTAGGTCCCAAACTCTATGAATGAATGTCATTGTATGGAAGATGGATTCAATCTGTAGTGGTGTCATGGCGAACTCTGCCTGGACTATGTCATGAGGGATTGAGGGCTTGCTCCGAACCATCCTAGATCCCATGGTCATTTATAGCCGACTAAGTCTCCAAAAGGGTGTTACATACATGGTAGTCGGTCGCACTAGCATATCAAAGAGCCAGCACTTCGCCGGTGGATCTTGAAAGTGTGCCTGGAAGCATTGTCTCTCCAATATTGTCGAAGCACCCCGCCCCTCTCTAAGTCATGCATGGGCTGCATGTGTCATAGTGAAATGGGAACCTGTGAAGACTGCTCCCAAATATGTGCTGGATTGCACTATCTCCATGGGCTCATTATGATAGGCGAAACTGAGTCAATGAAGCATTGTGAGTGAGGTGTTGAAGACCATAACCTTGGTCTTCCCAAGGCTGATTGACAGGTCTCTCTCTCTGCAAAACACCTCTAGGGCCTCTAGATGTCTCTATAGCCCCTCCGCTGAGGATGAGATAAGGACTATTTTATCAACGTATAGTAGTATCTATATCACAAGATCAGCCAATGGTGATCCTTCGACGGCGGACTATGAAGGAAGTGATCTCATCAATGTAAAGCCCAAAAAGCCTGCCGGCTTCACTTCGATCGTACTCTCGACCCAATCTGATGGATCACCTGGGGCATGAACTCTGCTTCTGACTGACTCATATAGGCTCATCACTTCTCATATCAGTGTCTATGGGATCTTTGTCCCCCGTAGTCTCTTGATCATGTGGGATCGTGGGATAGTGTGTCTCTAGGATCTGCATCCCTCATAGTCTCTTGATCATGTGGGATCGTGGGATAGTGTCAAAAGCCTTTCAGAAGTCTACAAAGCATGCATAGAGCTTCTAGTTCTAGTGATAGCCCTCAGAGGGAAGATGTGATTTATGGTAGAATGTTGTCTCCAGAATCCTGCCTGTCCTAGTGCCCGCTACCCTCGAGCCTTTGTATGACTACTGAGATCCTTCTCTAAAATAGATCAATAAATCTTGGCCAGTGTATGGATAATCAGAAGGGTACGATAGTTCCCAGTCTCCATAGGGTCCCCGGCTTTGTGTATCAACACACTAGGGGTGGTGCTCCAAGCAGGTGGGAAGTCATGACACAGTCCGATGGAACATCTGTGCTAGGACTAGAGCTAGGACTTATGCAAAGTGCTCAGCCTATAGGCCCTCATGGTCTTGCACTCTCTGATTGAAGTGCAGCCTGTGTGGTGAACAGGTGACAGGTGGTGGGCTTGGGCATTGAGGACATATCCAGCGGTGTCTGCATCTGGGCATCATAGAGGGAACATGTATATGTGACATATATGTGGGTCAATGATGGGAATAGGTGGCTTCCCTTCTAATAGAAACCCCCACCCAGTGGTCGGGTCTCCTCCTTGGAAAGATTTGACAATCTCATCTATACTATGTGTGAGGGAAGCACACCTCTTACAATGTGTCAATCACTGGAAGATCCTATGAGCTTCAGGTGACTCGAAGCCCTCTCCTGTGTGAGTTAGGTTCTCACCTCGTCATCATCAATCCAAGGGTTTTGAGGCATGTTCCCATCTCGGATCCCCATGGATTGGGTTGTGGGAAAGGATCTAGTAGCGCCATCTTGTAGCATTGAGACAAAGGTGTTAGAGGCACTGGTGAGGTTTATATCATCTCCAAGTAGGTCTGGGATCTCCCTAGCTAGGTGACTCAAGTACACTAGGTCAAGGGCACGGTCAAAGTCGATGCAAGCTTGGGAGGCGCTCTCCCTGTGGTGGCTGGCATGGTGGCAGAGATATGAAATTCCAAGTATGAGTGGTCAACCCCGAGTGGGGGGGGTAATGGTGGCAAATTCGTGTATCCGTGAGAAGGTAGCTCCTAGCTCAAGCAGGTGTCGTCCATATCTTGTTACTATGGGGCATCTGCAGAGTGCCTAAGTATCCCAAGCTCAGCTACATCTAGCTCTAGGACTATGTGTGGATCTTTGTCATCTATGAAGTCAAGCGGGCCCACCTGCCTATTTCCTATCCGTGCATTGAAGTCCCCTAGTAGGAGGATGTCTCCCAGTCTGGATAGCTCCATGAGGTCATCATGGATCGTCTCATATGGGCTGTGTCCATTTGTAGTAGTGACCTCTTGTGCATAGGATGACATGTCTGGAGGGAAGTAGCACACTGCAATGAAGATAGGTCGAGCATTTGAAAGCTAAATTTGTATCCACATGTGTCGTGCATGATCCTCTCTCCGAACCACAGATATGAGTGGCCTCAGATGTGATTTTCAGCCACGCAAGGGAGCCTCGTACTTCGCTCTCTCAATTCCCTCTTGTGGGCTGACTCCAAGCATAAACTGTCCACTGTAGGCACCCTGTCTCAGGGCTCTTGTGTGTCTCAGGGCTCTCGTGTGTCTCAATGTAGAAGATTAGTTCTCTTTCAGCGTGTCTATGAGAAGCCCCCAAGGTCGAACCAGAGGGTGCAATTGCAATTCCACACTGCTATCTTCATTTTATTGTGTGCTCTTATCTCATGGGTCTGACATCGTCATGTGTTGTTCATTGCACGTTCTTCCTGCCCTCTCTCGGATAAACACCTTCTTGTCTTTCTGCCCTCTCTCGGATAAACACCTTCCTGTTTTTGGAGGCTGCCCATTTCCCTTCTCGCCTTCATGCCATAACTCACACCATCCCCCTCTTGTGTTGTTGATGTAGGAGTGTGAGATCATCATCCAAATAGATTTTGGTGCCCTTTAATGTGGTCCTCATGTCGATGAGGGTGGATCTATCATTTGCTATCCACAATTTAATTACCATGAGCCTTGTCAGTGCATATGACTTACCCACTCCCTAAGGTGATTCATAGGTGAGGTTAATGCCCATATTTTCAAATAAAGCATTGTCATTTGACATGGGGGTATTACCTACTATTAGGCCTCTTACTAGTACATTCATAGCCTTGCTATTACGCCTCTTTTCTTCCTCCAAAGTTTCAGATATGAGCTCTTTTTTGGATGCAGTTGTGCCTTTCTTCAGTACATCCTTCCATGCAAGCATATTTGCCTTCTCCTTTGTGATTTGTTGTGCAAACTCAGCATGTTTCCCCTGCATAGTGGATTGTAAGGCTGCCATTTCCTTCTTGAGCTGATCATTTTCAGATTTTAGCTCATCAATGAGCTTACATCCCTCTTCTGAGGTCCCCTTTATGTCCTCGAACTACTTCAGTAGCCCTTTGATAAGTTGAGTTCTTCTTGGATAGGTGGCTGAAGCTCCCTCCCAAAGTGTACCTGCCTTCAACTTCTCATTCTCATATATGAGAGTGGCAACTTGGACTTCTATCATCTCAATTTGGGAGGCAGAGAGCTGATTTTCTCATTTAGTATTCGACTTACCTCTTTTGCCCATTTCGTTTGCATTTCCCCTTGCCATTTCTTCATGTCATCTTGTAATTGAGCACATATTTTGGAGAGCTCTTCATTCCTGCTTTCCCCTCATTACTTTTGTATGCATTCAAGCTCAGCATCCTAAAATTTACACACCTCCTTAATTATTGATATGCGTCCTTTGATATTCTTGTGTCTTCTATTTTCTTCGCTTTGGTCCAAATGACACTATATTTGTGCTCGTTTTCGCCTCTTGTTTTCTGGTCCTATCGGCTGCCAATTGTTCCTTGATCCCTTTCTTGATCAGTGCTGACTGGTTGTTGCAGAACTACAAAAGAGCAAAAATGAAGAGATTCAGGACTCACATATTTACCATCCCAAATGAAGCTCAAGCATGTTGGTAACTCTTCCCTTGTCCTTCTTTGTCTTTTCAGCATTGCATTTGCTGTTGGGATCACTTCTTCTACATTTTCTTGATTCTTTGTAGGCCTGGAGCTTGTTTGAATAGAGATAGGGTGCTGGAGTCGAGGTATAGAGGCTAGAAATAGCCTCTTGAGCTGAGGTTGGGCCTACAGAAGCCTAATCCATCCCACTCGGGATGTTAGGCTAGGTATGGGGGGCCTAGGTGCCCTTGTAGCTTGCGCAAATGGCGCAGCTGGTGGTGGGGAGAGGTACGGTAGGTAGCAAGGGTGGCACAGATGGAGCAAGTGTTGGTGAGAGTCTCCTGAATGCCCAATAACCCATTGTAGTAGCACAACAATAGGGTGGCCTGCTAGCAGCCCATGCGGGGGCTAGAAGGCAGCGCTCGCGGGTGAAGTGTAGTCACCATAACAGGGTGGCTTGCTCTACAGGTCTACACAGGGGCTAGAGGCAACACGCAGAGGTAGGAGGGTAGCCTAAGGGGGCTTAGAGGAGCTGGCAGGGATGGAGGGAGGGGCTAGCATTGATGGGGTGTGTGTGTGTGTGTGTGTGTGTGTGTGTGTGTGAGAGAGAGAGAGAGAGAGAGAGAGAGAGAGAGAGGCATGAGGCGGCGGGGGGGTTGGTGGAGGGGCTATGAGGGGCAGAGAGAGAGAGAGAGAGAGAGAGAGAGAGAGAGAGAGAGAGAGAGAGAGAGAGAGAGAGCATGTGGCGAGGGGGTTCTATGAGAGGTTGGAGAGAGAGAGAGAGAGAGAGAGAGAGAGAGAGAGAGAGAGAGAGAGGGAGGGGGTCTTCATTTCTCTCTTATTTATTACAAGGATCCAAAACAATGGAGTGCAAAAACATAATTCATGGTTGAAAAAATCCCAAATCTCAAAAGACTCTATACCTAGCATCTAAGTGAAGAAATAATAAATTTACATTGAGTTGATAAGTTTTCTTTGAGTTGAAAAGCCTCGTTGATATTCGATAGAAAACAAGATGCTTAAATTGGTTCTTTCAATTTTGATAGTGAATGGACCAAGAATGTAAGGAGGTACATTGAGTACAAGCTCTACAAATATATATCCTTATACATGCAAGGTAAGAAATATATCAAAATGAGAAGTAGAGTGATGAAAAATATAGAGGTAATGTAAGGTTTGTTGCTCGATGAATGTCACAACAATAAAGTTTCTCTTGACAATAATTTTTTATTCCATTTTTCTAGAATGTATACAATAATTTACAATTATATCAATTTCATGTTTAGTAGATGTAGTGATTATTGCTACATTGTAGAAATTCCATCATGGGTCTCGAGTTGGCATTTTGGTTGGTAGCACAATATAGTATTACCAAATATGTATATATCTTTAATGTCATTTTTACGCAATTTTTAGTATTTACATGGAGAATAGTGCTATATCAGTGTCACATGAGGAAAACGTAGGTATTTGAGAACCTTCTTTAGAATAAAAGTAAGATGTCCTACTCATGCGGGAAGAACAAAAAGTATTGTCACATAAGCCATCCTGATGAGATCTATCCTAGGGTTACAGAAAGCAATAAAGAAAGACATCAAACTATGAACCCAATTTCTATCATGGAAAGAGTAGTTGTTGATTCCAAAAGATTAAGAAACTAGTAGCCTCGAGAAAAGAAGTTCTGGAAATCCATACCTTGATAATAAATGCAGTAAGTATTATATGCTATCTTCATATAATAATTGAACATAATAATTGAACATTTGCATGGGAGTTGCACATTAAAGTTGAAGTTGATTATTTTATACATATGTTTTTGGTTTATTATACGTGTGTATAGCATGCATTCAAATTCAAAGGGTGCAAAAAAGAAAAAAAACAAATTAAAATCAAAAGAAGGCAAACTCTTGTTTAAATATGGCATTAATAGTAGAGTCTTTTCTTGTGCTAGAAATGTAAGCTCCATGTTATTAGTTCTTGACTAAGCTATTAGTGGAAAATATATGATATAGTGGAGTTTCCCCAAGTCCCAAACATAATTGAGGTTTTTCTAATGCATTAAAACATGGTGAAAGCTTCTGCAGATCTAGAGATGCTTATCTAATATCTTGGGACAAATGAAACAATACAAAATCCAAATAAGCATTGGTTATTGGTAGGCACAGATATCGTAAACTTTGCATGCTGCGTGATTTCCTACACATATTTAAAATATGATATAAGATGCTATAGGTATTGTTTTGAGTTAGTTTGGATGTCCTTAGAGCTTTTATGGCTCGATCCTCCACAATATGTTTTTAATACTATCCAATGCTCAATAGACATTACCATTAACTTTACCCCAACTTTACCCCAATAGAAGGTAGTCCTTTAGGGGAGGCAGTTCAATTTGGCAAGGATTGGCAACTCACTTTAGCAAGGTTTTTTGCAAGCTGGTTAGTAATTTTTTCTATTACTCTCTCTCTCTCTCTCTCTAATGGATTGCCTCTTAGATCATTCTCGATGCTTATACATCATGAGGAAGTGCACACTAGCATTCATGCTATCGGCTCCATAGTGTAATAGTTGGTGTCTTTTCATGTAATTTGAAATGGTAGTGAATATTCTTGAGTAGACTTTAAAGACATGAGTTGGTGTGGTGAGCATGATGATTTTGCCTTAGTGGGACTAGTCTTCCAAATATCTCACCAAAGATGGGAAGCTTTTTTTGAGTAGAATGACGTGTTGAGTTGAGCCCAAAGGAAGGAGAGTGACCAAAGGGAAGTGGGCCTTAACCCACTGTAGACTTCACATACGTGCCTTAAGGTCTACTATGAAGTGATTGCTTCTTGTGACTATACAAAAACAATCCATGGCCTTTCTTTATTTGGTGGTTGATTACGAGAATATGAAGCTTAATATGTTTTGGAAAGGAGTCTTCTTTGATTTTTTTCCTTTTTTCAGATGATATGCCTTCCCCCATAGGTGCTACACACTAAACAAGCGATTGAGTATCCTAACAAGACAAATGTTTCCAGGCTTTGGATAGGCATACACATTATGACCTTTGATTGAAGAATGAGGTAGCTTTAAGCTAATGGAAGCAAGGTAGCAAAGGTTCTCACGCCCTCTTTTTTGGGTTCTCGACCTTCTTACAAAGTTTTTATTTTGCTTGACTCACACTAAGCGAATCAAGGTTACACTGGTACTTGGCCTTGAGATGTGAAAGCTCATTCCCACAAAAGCATGGATAAGCATTCTCCAAGAAAATTTGCACTTGGTTGTCCAGGTACCCACATAGAAATTGCTTTTGGTTTATAAATCAATAGAAGCAAAGCTGAGGGAGAACTGTGAGAGCCACCACTCTTTGAGATAGATGATAGTAGCATCCCTTTATAATCTGCCATCTCATGATATTCATGATAGTAGGGTGTTTACGGATAACCTTTGTCCACGCATGTTGCATTGAAGGTATTTGGGCTAGGGGCTAGACGTGGGTGGGCAATCTTGCTTGTCCATGCTTTGTTAGGGGATGCTGGTTGCAAGCTGACTGAGAAGTCACATCCTTGCTTTGGGACTTCCTCGGTGATGGATTTGCCATGGTATGTACTTGGACATTGTTTGTCGGCCTTCCATCTAAGGGAGCATTCACAAACAGGTGGATGCTTCAGCAAGAAATGGCATTTGGGCGTTGCTGTCTTTCACACACAAGAGGACGTTGCACATCAACAGGCTCAAAAATGTGGAATGTATCAATATGACCTGCATCCCTCAACCTGTCGCAACCTTGGGCGATGATTTGATACTGGACGAAAATAAACAGAGAGGATGGGCATGCACATCTTCAAAGTCCCGCCACCCACAGAAGCACTCGTCCGCCCTAGTGTGAAACGAGCTTAATGTAAAACAAAGGGAAGTTCGAATCGAATCAAAATGTGAAGTTCAAAAAACACGCGGTAAAAAGAAGAGGGCGTTGGCGGAGCAAAAAAAAAAGTAAAAGGCGACGGGAGGGAAAAATCACAGCGGTCCATGTCATCGATCCGGGGGATCGGGCGGCGGGGAGAATTCTAGGGTTTAGAGGCGGTGACCGGCGACAGGAGGTCGGCGTAACGGGGTAACGGGCGAAAGCCGGTGGACCGAAGCAGCGTGAGCCTTTATATATATATAGGAGGGGGAGACGCCGTTAGGGGGCCGTGAAAAATAACGGCAGGGAGACGGCGCCGTTAAGTCCAATCGTCGGTTGATGAAGCTCTGTGGCTATGGCGATTTAGGGTTTCTGCGAGCTTTGCAAGCTCTCTGGCTATGGCGATTTAGGGTTTATCAGAGCCTTCTCCCTGACTATGGCTCAAGCTCCTTGAACCCCTTCTCCTTCCCCTTCTTCTTCTCCTTCCCCTGGCTATGGATGAGGCCTGGGAGCGCGCTGTCGAAGCCGCTCGCGCTGGCCAAGACCCCCCCTCCGTTCGCTCCCTCACCCTCGACGGTGCCCTCAAATGCTCCCAGGGTCGCTTGCCCTCCGCCTCCCTCCTCGAGCAGTTCTCCCAGTTGCGTATCCTCTCCATCGCTAACGTCGGCCTCGCTTCGCTCGCCGAGTTCCCTTCGCTCCCCCACCTCGAGCGCCTCATCCTCAGCGACAATCGCATCTCTGGTGGGCTTGAATTCCTCGTCGAGGCCGGCTTGCTCTCCCTCCGTGACTTGGATCTCTCCAATAACAAAATCCAGCTGCTCGAAGATCTTTCCCCTCTCGCGTTGCTCAATCTAGTCTCTTTGGATTTGTACGAGTGCCCGGTGACTCGTGTACCGGATTACAGGGCTAAGGTCTTCTCGCTGATCAAGTCTCTGCAGTATCTTGATAAGGTAGATGCTGAGAATAACGAGAGGCCGGAATCTGATGAAGAGGAAGAGGACGAGGAGGACGACGTCGAAGACGAACTCGCAGACGGCCTCGAAGTGGACGGGGAAGACGAAGATCTGGGAAAGTCGCTCGGTAGGGTTTTCACCTCACATGCGCCTGAGGATGAAGACGAAGCTGAAGAAGATGATGAAAAAGAAGAGGATGGTGAGGAGAGCGACGAACTAGATGAAGAAGATGACGAAAATCTCCGCTATCTTGGGACGGCCAATAACATAGCTCAAAGCAACGAAGACAGCGGTTCAGAGGAGGAAGAAGTCGACGACGACGACGAAGGAGACAACGTCGAAGTGCAGGATATCGAAGAAAGTGAAGAGGAGGAAGCGGGAGACGACGAGGAAGGAGAAGGGGAGGAGGATGAGGACGACGAAGAGGACGAAGAAGAGGGGACTGAGCAAGCTAGCGGACCCTTAGTTGATGTCGAAGGGGAGATTGATGCCCAAGACGACGGAGAGGATGAGAACGGTGAATTAGGAGACGAGGAAGAAGACGCTGATGAAGGCGTTGAAAATGATGATGGAGAGGACGATGAGGATGAAGAGGTGACTACTTGTCTATAGTTCTACATTCTCTGATGCCTCGCTTAGTTCGATTTCCTGTTTTTGTGTCTGATATTCTGTGTCCAAAGGTGGTTTTTGTGGCTGGTTGAACGATTTACTGCACTGGTTTTGTTGTGTGCTACTCTTCGTCTCACTCAAGCGATTTGCTTGCTTGTCACAGGAGGATTATGGAACGGAATACCTTGTACAGCCGATAGCCCAAGCAGAAGATGAGGAGGGAGCTAGTGATTTTGAGCCTGGTGATGACGAAGATGACGAGGAGGATGACATCGATGATGAAGAGGATGATAATCAACCAGCTGCTGCAGCCTCGTTAAAAAGAAAGAGGAGCAAAGATCAGGATGTTGATGATGAGAAGAAGGATGAAAGGCCTCCTAAGCATTGATGCTTCTCCGTTGGCACAGGCACCTGCTTGTTTTTACTTTCTCTAATTGGCAGGTGCTTCTGAGGAAGGCCTCGTGAAGGCTTCCCCTATGCTGCCTTATGTCTTACAAATCTCTGTTACATCCATTCTTTGCTTGTAACAAATGTAATAGTAAGGACATCATTAGCTGTTTTTTTGATTTGGAGTGAAGAGGGGTTAGATGCTTTGTCATTTAGAATGATGTAGGTTGCTATAGTGAAGTCTAACCCCTGCATGCAGACCATGCCTTTTGCTTTGTGCTTGGCTAGTAACATCTTTCATTTGTAGCTGTTGAGTATCTAAACCCAAGTATAGCCAGAACTTTTCGATACACAGCGCCAGGTTTTACTTTGGTGGTTTGCATCTTTCAGATCTGAATTATTGTCAGCTTTTCAGCTGTTCAGCATTGTGCCTTTATTGCCTTTGTCGCTTCCTTTAGCATCCATTTTGTGATCTATATTTTATGCCTAGTTTAAGCTGTACTTGCCTGAAGGGCTTTCAAAAGTATCACTTAATTTGGCAGTACTGCTCCACTTTTACTTGAAATTGCTATATTCCTGCAATCTTGTTTAGTATTGGTATCAAACTGCAACTTCAGGGATTAATAAAGTGAGGATATTGTCAATGGGGTCTCTTGTATCAATAAGAGAATTGTAACCCAGCCATCTGCTAAGAGCAAGGCCTTGATACTGTCTTTGAGTTTGTAAGAGTACGCAGTTGTTGATTCCCCTTTTTATTATTTCCTCCAAGGATAGAGCTTGGTTATTATAAAGTTTGGATGTCTTACATTTTTGTCAAGAGTCCAAAAGTAGAAGATTGGGATGTCTTTTCAGTGATGCAATTTAGTAAGGAAGGTCTGCACATTCAGGTGAGAGATTTACTCGATGGCAGCTGTTGGGTGAAATAATAAGCTATTTCACCCAAGTGCCAACTTGATATGTAGTACTGCAAGTCACCATATACTTTTGAAGGAACCTGCATCAAAGCTATTGTATCCACTATATGCGAGAAAAATCATATTGCTATGAATAGTTTGTGGCTTGTTTGCTTCCTGTTGGCTGCAGCTGTTGCTTCATAATTGAAATTCTGTGGTTTACATTCTGAGGTAAGCCTCACTGTCATGCATTGTAAGATGTTTCTTCTGTATGACATTGGAAATTAAATTTCTTTAAAGTATACTTTTTGAATAATTGTTAGTACTAGTGTATACTCATGGATGGCCACTCTGAATTTTTGAATTTTGGAGGGAAAAGTCACAAGAGATGTTCTTAATGCTGTCCGTTCTTATCCAAACAGGTGGTAGGAATTTATAGCTGTGCTTCAGTTGAAAAGTGGTTAGCTGATGTTTTTGTGGAGGTTATGCAGGGTTGGGTACCATATCGAAGCTAACTCTGGTTTCTTCAAATATTCAAAATGTGGAGGGAAGTTCGTTGGTGGGATAGATTTATTCTTGACCCTTGCAAAACATGGAAGTCTTTCGAATTCTCTCCCTCTCTTCCTCCTGCCTCTCTGTTAAACTGCGCTAGCATTTAAAGTCATCATTGTCTAAGGCACAAATGCACACCTTTCATTATATAGACAGCTTTGAATAAGTGGGAAAACCTGCATTGAAGAGGCTAGTTGGATCTGTGCTTTTGAAAGTGGATTACAGTGTCCACTGGAATGGTGTCTTACTGAAAGGTATTCTATATGCTTACGGCTGTGAGCGGGAAATTTAACACTAGGCAGTATCTTACTTTGGCAGGGGATAAAATGCACCTCACAGAACTCTAGCTAAAATTCTTCAAGAATTTTGACTCCATTTCTTTAAAAAAGAACCCCTCAAAACCTTAAAATCTTTTATCATCTCTGTGGTCTCTAGCTACAGTGTGGTCTCTAGCTACAGTGTGGTTGAAGTTCTTTTTAAATTTGTACTCTGAGGTGGTTCAGGGCAGGAGGGAGGGTTGGTGGTTTTGTTGCGTTCAGGAAGTTGGTCAGATGGTCATTTTCATTATTGAGTGGGATAACAATTAACCTCTCCATCACCTAGTAGTCAGTCACAGGTGTGGCCAACCAAAGCTCTTGATCAAAGCCAAGCAGGGAGCTAAATTTGTGCCCTTGCAGCAAGGGGACTTGTGAAGGTCTCCTACTTCACGAGGCAACAGCTATCATCTATATGTGTATGTATATCTATATCTATCTATACTTCTATACTATTCCTTAAGGAGAGGTTTCGATGTGGAGGTTTGGAAAGAGGAGCGAGATTTGCAGGAGGCTCAGAGGCTTGGAGGTCTCTAGGATTGCCACATGGTGGGGGCAGCGTGACAAAGACAGAGAGCACATGTGGGGTTGCGTGGCAGCCAATTAACATGTGCGGCCCAATGTAGGAGTCATGCTAAATTTGCCACGGTTGACGAGTTGCTAGACTGCCACGGGCTGCTTGAGGACTGCGGAGTAGTGCGGACAAGCAGAGGACTGCGCAGTGCACAAGCTGAGGAGGGCCACCGTTAATGATGCGTGCCAGACCAGAGAATCTGACAGCAGCCGCCAGCACGTGGGCACACGTTCTTGGGGAGGTTGATGTCTTGTGCCATGTGCCGTGCAGCTTCGCTCACCAGGCCACAACCAGTCCAATCTCATGTTAGATTGTCGTGCTGCTGACATGCCGAGAGAGAGAGAGAGAGAGAGAGAGAGAGAGAGAGAGAGAGAGATCTACACTTTTTTTTTTGGTGGTATCTACACACACACACACACACACACACACACACACATAGATAGATGGATGGATGGATGAATTGATAGATGGATGGATAGATCGATGGATGGATAGATTAGATAGATAGATAGATGTTGCTGGGCAATTGCATCTTTTTGAGCGATAATCAGTCTTTTGCAATGATGTCTTCGAGATGAATGGATGGGAGAGGAACCACCTTAGATAGATAGATAGGTGGAGGTTGCCGAGCAACTAGTTTTTTTTTGAGTCGTCATTAGTCTTTTGCGTTGATGTCTTTGACATGAATGGATGGAAGGGGAACTACCTACATAAATGGCTCGAGTATTTGTTGCAAGGTTTGTCCCTCAATCTCGACCTCTTTCGCTATTGTCTTCTACAAGACCCTCGACTTCATTGACTGCAAGATTGTGGCCTCAATCTTAGCCACAAATGGCAAGGTGATGTTAAGCACCACAAATGGCTAAAGAAGTATCCAATCATAGTCCACAATAAGTTTGTACCAGTATACGGCAAGATTGTGGTCTCAATCTTAGCCACAAATGGCAAGTAGATGTTAAGCACCACAAATGGCAAAAGAAGTATCCAATCATAGTCCATAATAAGTTTGTACCAGCATAAGCAAGTAGAGACCCAGTGGAGTACGCCTCTAACTTGTTGTAGACAAGTCATGCTACTCGTCATACTTAAAAGATATGCTACTTCTGCAATGGGATAGGATGTGCTTAGGCATGCCTCTTTTGGCTTTCCCTAATGAACCATTGGCTTTGTGAAATATCAATGTCACATAATAGGATGTAGAATGTATGAGAATGCATCTTAAGTAGATTAGAAGCTCAAACTATGAAAAACTATCATTTAATGTCGTAATATTCCATTCAATTAATTAGTTATTGAGTGAATCAAACCCCCCCCCCCCTCCCCTCCCCTCCACCCCTCTCAATCCCCAATCAACCTAATTTCCCCTCTTACATCCCCCCTACATCGTCCCTCTGTCGATGTCTCCCTTGCGTCGCACGTTCTTTGTCGCCTCTCGCTTTCTCCAACCTCTTCCTCCCTCGCTTCCCCCCTCCCTCGATGACCATCTCACATCACTCCTCCCTCCCCTCCCCTTGCCATCACTCTCCACTCTAAGCTCTTCACTCTTCCTCCCACCGCTCTCCACTCTCAAATCTCCCACTCTTCGTTCCACTGCCCACATTTTCACTCCCTACCATACTTCTTTGCATTGCCACATCCCCTGCATGTGCCATATGTCTCGAGAATGTTATGGAACGAAGATTCTGGAACTTGCATTGCTTTATTCATTTTAATTGTGCATTGCTTAATTTTTCTGTCTTACTTAGCTTAATTCTTTTCCCCCCCTCCACAACTACTAATTAATGAATATACTTCTATACTTACTTATTTTGAAGAATCCACGTGCTCTTCAAAGGCTACGCCATGTGCCCCCAAAGGGGAGTCCTCTTCTTTACTTACCAGGGTGGCTTGGGGGAGCTCGTAGAGGCTCGGGGCAAGCTTGGGGGTTTTGGACATTGCACACCGTTCGATTATGATCCCGATCCAAAGCGGATGATGGCATAGATGACACGTGGCGAGCGTGGAGGGCGCAGTGATACGTGGGGGTAGACAGCGTGACGCAAGTGATCGTGGCTTGCCACATGGCGTGATGGCTAGTGGATTGTGCAATCGCACAGTCTCCAGTGGACTACGCGTCGCGTCAGATGATGTGGCATGTGCAAGGAGCTGATGACATGGCGTGGATGCGAGGATCGATGATGTGGCATACGCGGATGGGACAACAAATAGTGGGAGGCGCCAAACAGACTGATGTGTCAGACAGCGAGAGGCGCGTGCCAGACAAACTCCACGTGTAGCTACAGACTGTGCATAGAAAGACACACAGAGAGAGAGAGAGAGAGAGAGAGAGAGAGGTAAAAAGGGCAAGACAGACTCCACGTGGACTAGAGAGAGAGAGAGAGAGAGAGAGAGAAGAGGTAAAAAGGAGCGAGATAGATAGATAGATATATATTAACGTCTCTAAAAGGCCAAACGGCCTATGAGACTAAAATAGTTGATACATCTGCTAGTGTTGTCTCATCAAAGAGAACAACAAAATAAATAAGCGAGAGCTACTAAAGGTACTTACAGTCAGAGGGACTGCAAGTGACCCAAAACTAATGAAATACCAAGCAAGTATTTACTAAAAGTACCAATTGATCAGCATAGGCAGAAAGCTAATCAATAAAAGGGTTGCACTCTTCTTATGTCAAAAATCCCAATCATGGGCAGCTCTAGGATCTCATAACTCGGTGCCACACGTTTCCTGTGTTTGGCAATGATGGCACGGATTCGATGAAGATATGGGTGCCGGGCACGGGGTCTTGGGAGCCTGGGCCTCCGTGACCTGGATATGGCGATGGCTCGGTCCAAAATCAGACCACTAGAGTGTGGCAATCTGCCTGTGTGTGATAAGGTGGTGGTGGCGCCAGGGGTTTCTGATGGCGGGGAGGGTATAGAACTAGCTAAGGTGCTAGCAGTGAAGAAGTCTCTGAGTGTACTTTGCCTGGGTGGGGCTGGTCTCGGCTGTCTGTCTCCCAACAAAGTTTCTCTATGTCGCTTGAGCTATCGCTTGAGCTCTGATAAAAACAAACCCAAGCATTTTTTATCTTCGTACTCCATCACCCTATGGAGTGGGCCAAATCCTTTTCTGAATAGACAGTGGTATCTTCCTCGGATTTCAAAGAGAAAGAGAGGTAAAAACGAGAGAGAGAGAGAGAGAGAGAGAGAGAGAGAGAGAGAGAGAGAGAGAGAGAGAGAGAGAGAGTACATATTATATATTACTTGATATATATTATATAGATATTATTTAATATTATATTACATTATGATTAAATATAATATATTACATCTACACAGTATAGTATAGTGTGTGTGTGTGTATATATATATATATATATATAGATCCCATCATGTTTTACAAGAAAGTCTATGGCCAACAAAATTAAATTTCCACATTGCTTACAATGTCTCTCACTTGATTAGAATGACATTATAACGATTGCTTTTGCAAACTTATACACACACACACACACACACACACACACACACATGGATAAGCGTAGAGAGAGAGAGAGAGAGAGAGAGAGAGAGGGAGGGGGGGGGGGAAGAGGGGAGAGAGAGAGTGGATGGAGAGAGAGAGAGAGAGAGAGAGAGAGAGAGTTTGATTAGCCTGACGGGGCCACTGGTTGACGGACCAAGGATTATGGGTATGGCTACTTGGCTCCTCTTGCGATTCTATGGTTATCATATGCTGAGAATTGATTATGTCTGTTGCATTTTTTTGTTAGGATCAAGGATGAGAGGCCTTATGTATGCGAAGGGTATCTAATCATCTACAAGGTGGTATGTTTTTGTATGCGAGGGGGCCGCTAAAGAGCATTGGGCACCGAGGTCAAGGAACCCTTCAAACTAATCGAAACTAGATGCCATTAGACATTCACAAAACTACCCAAAAACGATCTCCAATGATTACTAATTGCTTGAATGATGCGTGAGCTTTACATAAGGCTTTTTGATAGCCATGAAAGCTTGGGCTTGATCTTTCATGGATTGAAGGAATTGTGCAGATGAAGGGGATGATTACCACTGACAAAAGAACAAAAGAAAGAAATAAGGTGATCCTACAAAGGCGGTGGGCACATCAAAAGGAAGTTTGGACCTTAGCAGAATCCCAATAATGACTCAGAAGTTATTACTGAACAAGAAGGTAGGAGACAGACAAGCAAGTGACAAAAAGTGAGGGGGAAGGAGATGCAACAATTAGGGAAGAGAAAATGCAAGAGAGGATGAGAGGCAAGCCCATTCAGGCTTAAAGTTTCATTGACTTTAATGGGAGGGCTCTTTGTTGCAAGGTTACGACTTTGATTTCGCCTTGGATGAGTGGAGAAGAAAGTAGAACATAGGTAAAGCATGATCACCTAGGCAGCTTCCAAAAGAAACTTGAACCATGTTCACTAGAGCTGGATGGCAAGTCAGAATTAATAATTTCCGTTGATGCATACCTTAACATGGTTGTTAAGATCTTTCATAAATTGGAGGATTCATAAATATAGTTTGTCATTGTTTGTCCTTAAAATTATGTGCATATATTAGGTGATCTCTAAAGTTTCAATGCAACTATAAGCTTGGGGACGACGTCCATTCTAAAGCTTGGACCCTAGGTGAGGAATATAAGATCTACCCATTCCTATGTAGGTAGACCCCCGAGCTCATTTTGTTCCTTGAAATTAAACATAACCTTAGATCCCAACCTTAAGACCGATCTCAAGGTAACCTTAGATCCCAACCTTAAGATCAATTTCAAGGTAACCTTAGATCCTAACCTTCTAATCGAATGGAGGCAAGCTTCAATCCCGTTGTAGATGGGTCAAAATACTCGTGTTATTTCAAACTGGGGGCCCTATTCAATAGGCCCTCCCTCGACAACAACAAATTAATTGATATAGGAGTTTTTTCAAACTGGGGCCCTATACGAAGAGGAGAGAGAGTTCATGGGAACCTTAACATCAAGGTTATGCAACTATTTGCATCAAATGGCCTGCTGTGGAAGCAGTCTACCCAGCTAAGTATACAACGATGTTGGAAGCAATAGAAAGAAAGAAGAGAAAAAGAGGGAGAAAATGGTGGAGGTCAGGCCAAAAAGGGTGCTCTAAAAAGTATCGACTACAAGAAGAAGAGAAGTGGATTAGTTTCTGTTTTCCCATAGCAAAAGCAGAACAGAGACTCGACGCAACAAATTATATGATGGGAAAATACAGTCCTTCTAAGCCTAAACTCCACGGGTCTCACCATCCGTGTGCTTCTAAATTACCAGTCATCCCAAGCGTCGCGACAGCCCCAACCCTCATTTTTTAAATTTCGTTTCTGTCGATCTACATAATTTTTCGTTTCTAGGAGCAGTAGGAGCTAGGCTTTTCGTATAGCCGATGCTGCGTTGCAGTAGCTGCAGTTTACGACGTGTCATTTCTGAAAGCTCTTCTAACCAGGTTTTCCTAATCAGAAGAATCTTGCGGAGCCCAAAATCGACGACTGAGGTTTCTCTCATTGCCTTCTTTTAGCCACTTCTTTGTTGATTAGCAGAGTGCCCATGTGAACATGCAAGTGTGCATGTGGTTGCCCGAATTGGCAAGTTACCTCTCAAAAGCGCCGGCGGCCACATGCGCAAAGCACTAGCACTCTTTGAATCAATTTTGGCATCACACCACCATCCACGCCATCCAATCATTGTTTTCAATAGATGTGGCGCCTTTGTGAATTAAGCTTAGTTTAGTTAGATTTTGCTTACACTTGGAGGCTCATCCATGGGACCGTTTACTTCCACTCCATTCAACTTTGTCCTTGGAGGCCGCATCATTATCATTGGGCAGATTACCCTACAAAACCTCCATGCATGGCTGCACTTCAGAGCTCTTGAGTGAACTAATAGCTCCAAATTAGATAAACATAATAGCTTGTTTAACTACTATTGACAAAAACAAAAGGAAAGAATTTCTTGAAATAGTTGACATCGCTATTTATCCAATGCCAACTTGCAAAAGAAAAACTACTACTAACTGTATTCTTCGACTGTTACACAAAATAAAAACTACCACTAATTGAATAGATAACACCACTATTCTTCGATTGTTATGTTTTATTTTCCCTTTTCCTAAAACCTTGCTAAGTGATATTTTTGAACATTTTGATGGCCACCTTGTTTAGTGTTTTACTTGTTTAGATATAGTCTATTCTATTTCTCTCTCTCTCTCTCTCTCTCTCTCTCCCTCCCTCTCTCCCTCCCTCCCCCCCCCCCCTCTCTCTCTCTCTCTCTCTCTCAACGCTACCTAGTCACACAAACTAACAAAAAATTATCTCAAATACTTAGTCCCTTCCTCTCTCTTGAGGAAACCACAATATATTTTCAACATGCAAAGCTCATAAAACATGCACAACTACAACAAAAATAAATTGCATAAAATATTAACACATGAATGTCAAACTCCTTGTCTTCCATGAGCTAAAAAGAGATTACAACTCAGATAAACATAAACATCTCACTACATCTAGCCATTGCATTGAAGTAGACGAGCTCAAGGGACTCGGTGGGGTAATCAAAGCTAATCATCATGACACCTATCTGCATGAGCACCCGAGAGGAAGGTGTCTACAAATTTTCCATGATCACCGCAAAGACCACGGGCTCCCAGTCGAGATATTTCTCCAACCAAGTATGCCATGCAAAGCACCACTTGGCATATTACTCACCAACCCCCTTCCACCTAAACCTCTACCTGACCTAAGGACCAAATGAGATTTGCTACCTCCAACACCAATTCTCAAAGAAAGTGTAGACTATCAACAAATATGGTATCCAAAACAAAGGAACCTTACATACAAGTTTAGAAAAGAGATGAGAAGTTCTTACCAAACTAGCACAACACAAATCCAATTGAGTGCATGTTTGTTTTATTATGAGAGCCGGCTTTGCTGTGTGAGGCACTTACACCCACAACTAGACATCTCATGGAGAACTCTTTCCCCTCGCCTTATTTATTCAGTGCCACCTCAAGTGTGGACCCTTTGCAGAACTTAACATCAGAGAGCGGAGAAGATACCAGGGCCCTGACGGACCCAGGCATGCGGGACTTGCCTTCGACCCCCAGGCCTCTAGCTCACCACGCTAAAACTCTATAAACCGCGATGGGTGCTCGAAAAGACACAGGTATTCCAAATATTTGGAAGAAAAAGAACGTGATAGAGACAACGGACATAACTATTGTGCCTCAATTGTATGGGGTTATAATAATAATAGTTTATTGACTAGCCATCAGAGATCTCTCTACAGCTTTAGAATGCATATTTATCATAGGTTGTGTCCTCCATCTCGCACAACACTGCAATATGCTCTCGTAAGTCGACCACATGTGCCGACTCCTTTGCTTTTATGGATTCTTTTTTCTTTTTCTTGGTGTCTTCTCTCTTACAGTAGCAATATTCTTCTCGATGTCTAGGCTCTCCATAGTAGCCACACACTTGAGATTAGGACACTGTAGCCGCACACTTGAGATCAGGATGATCGTCCTCTTCTTTAGCATATTCTTCTTCCTTGTAGGAAACCTCATAAATTTCATCCAACTTTTGCCGATCATCTCTAGGGCAAGGAAACATCTCCATTTACATGTAGTATTTTCACTATCCTAGCGTATGCTGGTGGCAGAGGCTTGTGTAAAAGATGTCTTATTCTTCTTCCTAGTTGGAACCCATCTCATAGCTCTCATTTGGCTTTTTGCGATCATCTTTGGGCAGGGGAAGATCTCCATTTACACACAATATTTTGACTATCCTAGGATACATTGGTGGTAGGCTTGTGTGAAAAATAGCTTTGATATCGTCGTCCTCCACTTTCATTTTTGAGTGAAGGAGGTGATTTAAGATAGACAACATCTTGTTTAGATATTCACCTAGAGAAACATTATTACCCATTTTGAAACTGAAGAACTCCCATTTTAACATCACCTTGGAATTTTTAAGGCGGGATCCAAACAAAGTGTCCATTCCTAGCAGCGAGTTCTTAGTTGCACTTGCCATCAAATCAAGGTGCTAATTATACTTTTCTCCAAGAGCTCCATTGATGATTCCCAATGCTGTTTCATTACGACTTTCCTACTGAGCCAATTTTGATTTGTCAAAACTAGTCTCCTTTGCCACTCTAGATACAACATGCCACAACCCATTCTCCACATGAGGTAGAGTTGCACACTCAGTTGCTATGGAGGAAAGTTGGCTCCTATAATTATCACAAGCTTCATAGCCTCGGGCTTGGTCTCCATGTTGTTGATGCTTGCTATGATATAATTGAAGAAATTGCAAGCTATTTTCAACATGCAATGCTCATAAATAATGCTCAACTACATAAAAGAAACTGTATAAAATATTAACACATGAAATGCCAAACTTCTTGTATTCCACGAACTAAAATGTCACACATTTAGATGGAAGATGCTCATGTGAGAGACTGATGTAGAATTTAAGAAAGATTGGCTCTCCAGATGGGGTGGAAGGAGTGCCCACGTGAGTGTAGTTTTGCTAGACCCTTCCTACATGCTCATCACAAGCCACAATCCATATGCATGAAAATGCCCATACTCACACACCATGAATGATGCGAGAGGGGACAACCCCTCATGCCTTTTGGGATCACATCCCTTGGGCATACCCCATTCGTCTACCCTTAGCCTATGACTCTTTTATGCCTACTATTTATTAATGCAATACCCATGCAAAATACTACCCTTTCCTAACCATCCTAGGACCTAATGCATATGTGCATATTTTATTATATCCAATTGACCAATTTACAATGTTACAACCATAGGGTAATAGCTAGATTCCCTAGAATGATCCACTAGGATCTAATACAAATAATCATTTCATGACATGCCCTCTTGCTTAGGGAAGCAGATGTCCTCATTTGTGTGCCTTCAAATAATCTTCAACAAGAGCGCGGTAGTGATCTTCAGCGAACCAGTGACAATCTTCCATTGGATATCCTTTAAACTTTACCAAATATTGAGATATCTATCTATTCTTGGTACTCTAGACTTCTTAAGCTTGCTGAATATGTGATCTAACCTCTGTAACTACTTCGAGCACATCTTCAGCAAACTGATTAGCTGCCAAAATCCTATCTACTAAATGTGTCATGGGTGTGGGAAGGACTTGGCCATAGGTGATCTCAATGGTGCCTTGCGGGTAGCAGAATGGGTTGAGTTGCTAGATATGAAAACTCTAATGAGGTAAATATACTTCCCATAGGGTAGGGTTGTCATGGACATAACTACGTAACAATTGCATAATAGCTTGGTTAGCTATGCCACTTTGTCCGTCGGTCGATGGGTGATATGTAGTGAAGAATTGCAATTTAGTTCCTAAGTTCTCGAAAAGGGCTTGCCAGAATCGGCTTTGGAACTTGGGATCATTATTTGATGTGCTATATTTAGGTTATCCATGTAATCTAAAGATTTCTTTAATAAATAACTTAGCGGTTTCTATGGCAGTGATGTTCTTCTTACATGGAATGAAATGGGCCGATTTACTTAGTCTATCTATAACAATAAGGATTTGTTCATTTTCTTCTCATCTTCTATATGATCAAATTATACAAAGTACAATTGGAAATATCTAATCCAATCGAGGAGTTTCTCCAATTGCCTAACCCCATTGTACTTTGGAAACTCAAGCCACTCCTTAGGGTCAAACCTTCTTTTCTTAGCCTTTTCTAAAGGGTCTGCCTGGTCCTCAAATAATTTCCTTTTTAAGGGTATTTCTCTTTGACTTGTGTCACTTATTACCATCAACAATCCTTGAAGAAATTCTTGGATTGAATTGTCTGGGTAGTGTGGTGGTGATGGTGTTTTTGGTGGAGGTTTGGTAGGTGGTTGAGGGTTATCAGATAATGGCTCAAATATGTTTTGGTAGATAGGGGTGTAGGGTGTTGTTTCTATGAGGTTTAATGTGAGTTGTGGAACATTTTTAGGTGTGAATTCTTGATTATCTTCCATGTTTTGGAAATGCAAATGGAACTAATCAAGTTTTCAATTAAGCTTCGTGATGAGCTAAAAGTGTATGAAATGAATTTAAGTGTGATAGAAGAAAGAGGAGTTGAAAAAATAGTGGTACTTCCCCATGCTCATTCAATGAAGCGCCCACTCCACGTTACTTGCCGTGATACACTGCTACTTAAAATGGCCCCTTTTATTTTTTTTCCCCTTTCCTTTGCAATGTAAGGAGGGATTGAAAAAGGGAACTTAGAGGGAAATAAGGGGAGGAGAAGGTTTTTGAAATTTCGATATAGTGGTAGGGGGGGTATTTGACTTGCAATAAAAGAGGGGGGGGGGGGGATGGCAAAGGAAGTGGGTGGCTCATAGATGGCAGCACAGGCAAGGCGGCAGGAAGTTGTACTAGCTGCATGTGCCATCTACGGCATCAACACATGGCAGAAAGGCGATTGGAGAAGGCTGGCATACTCACACGGCATGACGAAAGTCACTGAAGTTTAAGGGGACATGAGCTCCCTCTTGATACCATGTGCATCACAGAAATGCTGAAAGTCATGAGCGAGATACTCTCCACCATTGTCAGCCCGTAGGCATTTAGGCATTCTACTTGACTGATTTTCGATCAAAGCCAACCATTTTTGATATACCTAGAATACATCGCTCTTTCGAGCTATAGCATAAGTCCACACTTTCCTAGTTGCATCATCAATGAATGTCACATAGTATTCAACCTTGGCTAATAACTGTGTAGGCACAGAACCACATATGTCTGAATGTACCAAATCAAACTTTTCAAGCTCCTTCTTTCCCCTTCTTTTATGGGCTAATTGAGTCTGCTTCCCATAGAGACAATTCTCACAAAATTCAAAGTAAAAAAAACTCAAATGTGGTACATAACCCAAGCCATTCCATTCTGGCTCATGTGCCCAAACCGAAAATGCCACAAAGAAGTACTTGGCTACTGAATTTTCCAACTCTAAAAGCCAAAGGTGGTCTAAAAACTAGCATCATCTAGCTGGCCCACTGAAATGAGACTCTTGGTCAGCTTAGGCACATGTTGCACATTTTTCAAAACAACTACACACAACCTTTCTTTTCACTGTCATAAATGAGAACCATTCCCTATGAAGAGTAACATGGAATAAAGCACCAGAGTCCAAAATCCAATCCTAGGAATATGCATCATCTGAAGTGGTAAGAAACTCTATAGGTAGACTAGACATGAAGATAATGTCTTTGTCACTATTATTAGTGATGACTACATTGATCTCCTGGATTTTCACATTTTTAAAATCCTCCCTTGGACTCTCTTCCTTATATCCTTCATGTGAAAATGCTATTGAAGCAGAAGTTTGAGATGAAGGATTTGGGAGAGCTGCGTTACTTCTTGGGCATTGAGGTGATTAGATCCAAAAGTGGGATATGGCTTTTGCAGAGGCAGTATGGATTGGAAATGTTGTCCAAATATGGGATGATAGGCTGTAAGCCTATTTCAGTTCCTTTGGAGCAGAATGTGAAGTTGAGCACAGATGCAAGTGAGCTTCTGGAAGACCCTACTATGTATAGAAACATAGTAGGAAGTTTGATTTATATGACTATTACTAGGTCAGATTTGAGCTATGTTGTTGGGTTGGTATTTCGGATGATTTTTTTAATATATTGGAATCAAGTATGGGGAATTTAATTGGTCATCGTGAACTAGCAATAAAGAAGGCTGTATTGCACTTGGAGCACATTCTTCAACAACATGGGCGAAGGTTGGCTGAGTTTGACGGAATGCCTGTTGTAGATAGAACATCTTTGTTAGAAGCTGAAAATGGCTTATTGCAAGAAGAAAGAATGTTTGATTGTGTGAAAGAAGCACAGACTGCCCAGCAAATGGAAATGTCCTTGAATCACTGTCAACGTGCTGCATTCAATCGGATTTTGGCAAGCGTCTATGGAGATGGTGGTGAGGTCTTTTTTCTCGATGGTATAGGAGGGTCTGGAAAGACCTTTCTCTACAATTTCTTGCTCTCTCGATTGCGTGGGGAGGGGCTCATCGCTTTGGCATGTGCATCTTCTGGGATTGCTGCATTGCTACTAGCCAATGGACGCACGGCACACTCACGATTCAAGATACCATTGGAGCTGGATGGTACTAGCAGTTGCAATATTAAGGTTAATAGTCAACTTGCAAATGTTTTGAAGATGGCTAGGCTGATAATATGGGATGAGGCACCCATGACTCACCGGTTTGCTTTCGAGGCACTAGACAGAACTTTACGAGATATCATGTCCAATGAGCAACTTTTTGGTGGGAAGGTGGTATTGTTGGGGGGGGATTTTAGGCAAGTCTTGCCAGTTCTTCCAAAGGCAGGACGAGAGGACATTATCAATGCTACCTTATGCCACTCAAGGATTTGGGGTCACACTACAATATTGAAGTTGACGCAAAATATGCGGGTCCTTCAGAATGGTGATAATTGTGCTGAGCAAGAGTTCATGCAATGGGTTCTGGACATTGGCAATGGGATAAATAGATGTACAAAAGAAGATACTGTTGTGATTCCATCGCATATGCTTTTAGAGACAAAGTCCATGGAAGGCCTCATTGGATGGGTGTATCGAGGGCTTGCAACTGTTTTGGACTGTGCAACATACTTTCGAGAGCGCGCTATTCTTGCACCTCGAAACACCGAGGTTGATGCAATTAATGCTATGGCATTGAATGCAATGCCCGGTGAGGAAAGGGAGTACCTAAGTGCAGACTCAGTGGACAACTTAGGGGGAGATTCCTTTTTGTTTGTAGTCCAGTATTTGAACAGTCTTGATCTTGGTGGTGGATATCCCCCACATCGGTTGGTTTTGAAAAGGAATGCTCCTATAATTTTGTTGCGTAATTTGAATCCTCGCCAGGGTTTGTGCAATGGGACACGGTTGATATGCAAAGAGTTTCACACAAAAGTGTTAGAAGCTGAAATCATTACTGGTAACAATGCTGGTGATAGAACGTTTATTCCAAGGATAACATTCATTCCGACCAACCTTAAACTTCCATTCGACATGAGGAGACGGCAATTTCCTATCCGATTGGCATTTGGCATGACAATCAATAAGTCACAGGGTCAAACATTGTCAGTTTTGGGGCTATACTTGGCGACACCGGTATTTAGTCATGGCCAATTATATGTGGCATTTTCACGTATCCGAGCATCAAATGCTGTTAAGGTTTTCATTTCGCAGGGTGCGTCTGATGCCAGGGGTGAGGAGATGGATAATACTTCTACCACAAATGTTGTGTACAAGGAAGTTTTGCAATTGGCAACAGCAAGAGCCTAGGAGTATGACATTGCTCTTTCAAGCCCTCCTCAGACTTTCTTGGGTGGAAAATCTTCATTTCGGTAATCTTTGTATAGCTTTTTTTAAGTTCTTTCAATATTCCAACTATCATAGGTCTTTGGGAATGTTGGCTATTTATACAAAGATAGAGTGAGACGTAATATTTCATGACTTTGTCCTTGATAATGTTTGGATTTCATTTTTCATTTGAGTTATGGATTTGTAATACACTAGAGGCTATTTTCTCTTCAAAGCCTATTGTTTTTTTTCAGTATATGTAGATTGACACGTTCATTCTTTTTTTGCAATGTGATAGGATGTCTAGGCAATTCACGTTTGTCACCGAAACAAGAGCACAGGTGCAAGGTACATAGTTGCTTGACAACCATGTTTTATGTTGACACATTTAATAGTATAGTCACTCACTTTTTAGAAAATTGTAGATCCTGCGGGCTGGGGATCTCTGGAGAGCTCGCAACTGTTGTTGGATTTGCTTGAGCTGGAGAGCTACCTTGGGTAAGAACTGTGTACATTGTTTAATGCTTTATTTTTGTTAAAACAAAAGTTTTTTTGGATTATATTTGAGTGGGAAAACATGCTATTGTTTGTCTTTTAGGAGTATTCCTGATTCAAGGTTTCTAATGAATCTCCACATCCACAATCCTTTGGATGGACGAGTCCATTTGGGATATTACGCTGTCCTGGCTTGCCGGCTTCATAGGGGTGATGGACCACAGACCATCACTGTTCCCTGGCTGGGATACTATGAATGTGTGCGGACACAAATTTTCTATCGAGGGCAAAATGGGGACTACACGTATACCTTTCTCAGCGTTGTTGACAGCCCTTTGCGTCTGAGTAAGTACTCTAAAGAATGAGTTGGGTTTTACCAACATACATATATAAAACTTTTATGGCTCAATAATTATAGTTCCTAAATTATCTTTCTATGTGATGCTGGTCCAGATACGATTGTTGGTACTCCGTTGTATGTTCGTAGCCGCGGTGGATGTGGCGGACGTGGTGGACATACAATGAGTGGCCGTCGCAGGCTTTTCCCTGCAGTACATGGCCGCAGACTTTTCCCTTAGGGATGTTTGTGTGTGTATTGTAGATTTTGTATGTTCAGTTATGACTTTATTTTGCGGTTGTGTATTTGGATATATCAATCAGTTCTTTGATGTAGCTATTGCATGTTCAGACATGTGACTGCACTTTTGGATGTGATATTTTTTGAAGTACTATGTCATAGAGAAGTTTATTTTGGACGTGGCGGATGTGGAGTACATGGCCGGCACAGGCTTTTCCCTATAGTGCATGGCCGCAGACTTTTCCCTTTAAGGATGTTTGTGTGTCTACTGTAGATTTTGTATGTTCAGTTATGATTTTTGTATGCAGATGTGTATTTGGACATATCAATGAGTTCTCTGGTTTCACTTTTGGATGTAATATTTTGAAGTACTATGTCATAGATTTTTTTTTTGGTTAGAATATGTTGTTGGATTCAGACATTTTAGCATCTTAAGACCCAGCAGAGCGGGTCGCTAGCCCATGTAGATGGGTCAGGTTACTCGAAAGAGTTTCACACGAGAGTATTAGAAGCTGAAATCATTATTGGTACCAATGCTGGTGATACAATGTTTATTCGAAGGATAACATTCATTCCGACCAACCTTAAACTTCCATTCGACATGAGGAGACGACAGGAGCGCAGGTGCACGGTACATAGTTGCTTGACAACCATGTTTTATGTTGACATGTTTAATGGTATAGTCACTCACTTTTAGAAAATTGCAGATCTTGCGGGCTGGGGATCTCTGGAGAGCATGCAATTGTTATTGGATTTGCTTGAGCTCGAGAGCTACCTTGGGTAAGAATCATGTACTTTGTTTGTTGCTTTATTTTTTTGTTAAAACAAAAGGTTTCTTTTTGATTATATGTGAGTGAGAAAACATGGTATTGTTTGTCTTTTAGGATTGTTCGTGATTCAAGGTTTCTAATGAAACTCCACGCCCATAATCGTTTGGATGGACGAGTCCATTTGGGATATTACACTGTTCTAGATTGCCGGCTCAATAATTATAGTTCCCAAATTATCTTTCTGTGTGATGCTGGCCCAGATACAATTGTTGGTACCCCATTGTATTTTCATAGCCATGGTGGATGTGGCGAATGTCGCAGGCTTTTCCCTATAGTACATGGCCGCAGACTTTTCCCTTAGGGATGTTTGTGTGTTTGTTTTAGATTTTGTATGTTCAGTTATGACTTTATTTGCGGCTGTGTATTTGGATATATATCAATTAGTTGTTTGATGTAGCTATTGCATGTTCAGACATGTGATTGCACTTTTGGATGTGATATTTTTGAAGTACTCTGTCCTGTGAGGAGAGAAGATTGATATCAGAAGCACTTTCTCGGCTATCTTGTACAAAGTTAGCCATGACTCCACAATCATAAGTGACTCTCCTGGAATGGATGCATTCCACATGAAAATGCCGCCCAGATGACCACAATGCATTGTACTTTTTATACTACAAAAGAACATGTTTAATATGATGAGGATACATTTTGTAGCGATTGTGATCACAAATACCCAAATTAAGTAGAACAGCTAAAAACTTACATGTGGCATACATCCGACTGCAAGCTCCCACTCTCGATTGGTTACAACTTACGTCCTCTCCATCACGTTTTGCTTCATGAAGAGCTTCTTGTAGCCAATGTCGGGACATGTGTCTGGGGAGAAGAGCAAGGTCCGATGGATATAACATCCTCCGCCTATGCATGACTCTCAATCTCGCCCTCTAATTTATTCTTCTTGCTTTTGCCTCTTCATATCTGTTCACCCATCTTTGCATCTCGGGACTATTGAGGACACAAAACTTATTGAATTTCTCTCTTTGCTCTTTGGACATGGCAGATGTGGAGTACATGGTCGGCACAGGCTTTTTCCCTATAGTACATGGCCGCAGACTTTTCCCTTTAGTGATGTTTTTGTGTCTATTGTAGATTTTGTATGTTCAGTTATGACTTTGTTTGCAGATATGTATTTGGAAAGAGTTTCACACGAAAGTGTTAGAAGCTGAAATCATTACTGGTACCAATGCTGGTGATAGAACGTTTATTCAAAGGATAACATTCATTCCGACCAACCTTAAACTCCCATTCGACATGAGGAGACACAATTTTTTCTATCGAGGGCAAAATGGGGACTACACGTACACCTATGTGAGCATTGTTCACAGCCCTTTGCATTTGAGTAAGTACTCTAAAGAATGAGTTGGGTTTTACCAACATACATGTATAAAAGTTTTATGGCTCAATAATTATAGTTCCTCAATTATCTTTCTATGTGATGCTGGTACTTCGTTTGTATGTTCGTAGCCGTGGTGGACGCGGTGGACATGGTGGACATGGTGGACATGGAGTGAATGGCCGTCGCAAGCTTTTCCGTGCAGTACATGGCCGTAGACTTTTCCCTTAGGGATGTTTGTGTGTCTATTGTAGATTTTGTATGTTCAGTTATGACTTTATTTGCGGCTGTGTATTTGGATATACCAATCAGCTCTTTGGATGTAGCTATTGCATGTTCAGACATCTGTCTACACTTTTGGATGTGATATTTTGAACTACTCTGTCATACAGAATTATTTTTTTGGACATGGTGGATGTGAAGTACATGGTTGACGCAAGCTTTTCCCTATAGTACATGGCCGCAGACTTTTCCTATTAGGGATGTTTGTGTGTCTATTGTAGATTTTGTATGTTTAGTTATGACATTGTATGGGGATGTGTATTTGGACATATCAATGAGTTCTCTGGTTTTACTTTCGGATGTAATATTTTGAAGTACTATGTCATAGACATTTTTTTTGGTTAGAATATGTTGCTGGTTTCAGACATTTTAGCATCTTGAGACCCGGCGGAACGGGTCACTAGCCCATCGTAGACGGGTCAGGTTACTCGTGTTGTTAAAAGAGACAAAAAGCAAGATTTTAAAAAATCAAATCAGAAAAAAAACTAGAGTACATTTAAAAAAAAGCATGACACATTTGTACAAGAAGTAGATCATATAACTCAAAGCCATATGGTGTTAAAAAACACCTTTCATTAGCTCAGCCTAGAAGATGTCATCTTTGTCTCTCTTGTCTATTATAACTTTACATTAGAGAACTAAAAAGTCTTTGTGGAACTGTAGTTTCATTTCTTGTCTATTATAGTTACTTTAGAAAACACATAAGTCTATGGAATTAAATTTCATAGTTACTTTAAATTTCTATGGAATTAAATTTCCATCACTTGACTATTAAGTCATTACAGAGAGCGTATGTCCTTGAAAGTGCCTACTATGGCATTGGCTTCATGAAAACAAGCAGACTTTAAACTTGCAAGCCATGCGTAACCAGGGTTGGCATCGCAAATCTCCTCACAGACTCTCCTCACAACTTGTTTCGAATCTTCTACCGACTTGTAAGCATTCAACAACTCTTCTTTTCTCTCTTGGCTTTCCTCATCTTCACCATTTTTTTCAATACAGCTTCTAGCCACTGCCATATCCTGTACAAAAATTTAACTCGTTTGCATAAGAAGTATGTGATTAAAAGAAGCGAAAAAGAAAGCTAAGGATATTCACCCCTTCTGCTGAGTTCAAATCAAGCAGCCATGTGCGTAACATATCCTCCTCGAATGATTTTCCCTTCATTGGTCCATACAAAAGAGATCTAAGATAGAATTTGAGTTCAAAAAATGAAGTCGGGTAGTAACTAGTCATTGTCTTAGAGGGAAAGTGGGAGAAGGAGAGTAAGGGAGCGATAGCAAGGGATGCACAGTGAGCTGCCCCTCCTTCAAGAGTGATAGAAAGTGAGGGAAGACGTAAAGTGAAAGAGAATACAAGTTAATCAGAAGGACTAGGATGTAAGAAATAAGAGAGTGTTTGTGGAAGGACTACAATGGAAGAATACAAGTGCACTAAGACACGATGTGTTTGCTATGATAAGGATAAGGGTTGGAATAAATGAGAGAAGCATTGGAAATGCTCTACTTTAAGTGAGTGGAGACTGTCCAACTGAATAAAATTTTGCAGAGCATTGGGAATGCTATACTTTAAGTGAGTGGAGCATTGGGAATTGATACTTTACCATGAAATATATTACAAATATTACATCATCACATAATCATATCAAAATTCTCATCACATAAGGTTATATTTCCTAATAATCACATCATCACACATTCATATCATAAAATTGTGTGCATGAAATAAATATATAAATATCATGACTAAATGCCACTTAAGTAATAAGTCAGAAATTGGTGTATAATCAACAAAAACTACATCATGATTCATACATTGTAACAAATAAATGTCAACCATAATATTCATGGAGTAAACAACATCATGAGAATATGCTCCTCATGCATATATACAAACACAACATCATACATGCATCACAACTCTTCTGATGCTTCTAGTGGAAACTGTGGCAACTCTTCTGATGCTTCCAATGGAGGCTGTGGTGCTCTAGATGTACACTCAGTCTCTACTTCTTCTATAGTATGTAGTGCTTTCGGAGTAGACTCAGTATCCTCTTCCTTAAATGCAAGCGAAGGCTATGGCAACTCTTCTGATGCTTCCAGTGGAGGCTATGGTGCTGTAGGTGTACACTGAGTCTCTACTTCTTTTGTAGTGTGCAGTGCTTTCACAGTAGACTCAGTCTCCTCTTCCTTAAATGCAAGCTCTGATATTGCTTCAGTTGCATGTTGTATTCTAATGGCAACAATTAGGTCTCGAATGATTTTAGCCCTAAACAATTGTATATCCTCCTCTGAATATTTGAGCTCCAAAGAGTCTTCTGATGAGATCTGTTGCTTAAGTGAGAAAATTTCTTTGAAAATCAACATGCAGTTGTAGGCAACTCTCCACCCACAACTATGCCCATCTTCCTGCTCTACTACTAAATGCTTTTGAAGTCTATCAAGTCTTTGTACTGTCTTGTTTCTTTGATAGCAGATACCAACTTCTCAATCGACCTACTCATCATGACATATTAAAAAAACTTAGTGTGTCTATTACATAAGGTACATAATATAGAAGTAACAACAGATTAATAGAATACTTACGTTTGCACTAAGCCATGAAAGCCTGCAATCGAGTTAACAAACCAACAATAGTTGTCTTCAAGGTCCCAAACCACCAGACTCCAATGTTCCCTACACGAATAATTAAGAACCATTATTATTTAACACAATGTTGCCAGTATAAGATGAAAATAAAGGTTGCCATGATACTTACATCTCGTGATATGCCATAAATAGGACTCGTACACCATGTAAATGTAAAGGCTGTAACCATTTACAAACATCAGCTATCGTCTTTCTGCTATCGCTAAGTATAGGAGAAAGGAGGGAATCCAACATATACACACGGTTTTGTACGGCTCTACCAAATTGTGAGATAACTATACTGCACCAACCAATAAATGAATATTAGCTTATTAGATTTAATCAAAATATTGAATTATCAAGCAGAGAAAAAGTTTGTATCAAACCTAAGAATGGCCATCATAACGTTGTTATTGACCTCATTTGAAGCTCTAGAGAGGATTGAAATCTCCTCTCCCCCAAATTCAAGATACTGAGGTCTATGTTGAATCATAACCCTAACATTAAAAGAGCTTCCCAATTCTTCCAATGAAGCCATGTTTGTAGAGTTGAGGTCTTCTATCCCCTTTGACTCTTTGACGGCATTCATTTCGCACTCCTCTGAGCCATTATCTATTTGCCTTGTGGGAGGGTCCATAATGTCGCCCTTAATGATTGCTCAAATGGTACATGTTATAAATATATAGAGATGCAAATCCGTATATGTTGACAGTGTGGTGTCATTTTGTATTTCAAAAATTTGACCAAGTAACAAAAAGCAATTGTAGCCCACCCTCCATCCACAATTATAGATGTGGATATTCTCTTGATGTGATACCTGACATGTTATATACTCTATTTGTTGTGCCAAGTCACATTGCCGCATTACTGTGTCGATAACACCTACTAACTTTCGAGCTGATCTGCACATCAAAACATATAACAATAGTAAATATGTGCATTGCATATCAATCTACATGTCAAGAAGTGACAACAAGTGTAGTCTATACTTACTCTAACATAGTGCCGTGGATGGATGTCATTGAGTTGGCAAAGAAGCACTTCTTAGCAAAGATGTCCACAACTACTAGACTCCAATGTGAGTTGCATTATCAATAAACAATAATTACTGTGTTTGAGACAATTCTAGCAATGCAATAGAAAAAACAAGTAGGGTTTGATGCTTACTTCTCATAATATGCTGTGAAAATAACTCGTGTGTCATTCATAGGAACGTGCTTCAACCACTTGCAAACATCCTCTATGGTTTCTTCTTTGTTGCTAAGCACTTCCGAAATACGAGGATCGAGCATATATGAAACGCTTTGTATATTTTGCAAAAAATTTACTATAACATTACTATATTAAAAAAAAAAGTATTAGCTTCTTGGGTTTAATCAAAATAAGCAAAGTATAAAGCCAAGGA
Source organism: Dipteris shenzhenensis (assembly GCF_047967505.1). Lineage (NCBI taxonomy): Eukaryota > Viridiplantae > Streptophyta > Polypodiopsida > Gleicheniales > Dipteridaceae > Dipteris > Dipteris shenzhenensis. Next base: position 56,843,338 of record NC_141597.1, on the reverse strand, counting down.
AAAGGCTGCATCAAACCTGAGGATGGTTGTAATGACTTTGACATTAACCTCTTTCTTAGGATTCAAGAGGATTAAAATCTCTTCTTCACCAAATTCAAAAAAATGAGGTTGTCGAATTAACAACATAGCGGTGAATGAACTTCCAATCTGCTCCAATAGATTCATATTTTCATGACTCATCTTATTGAGAGAGTAGCCTACATCGTATTCTTCTTCACTTGCTATGTCTTCTACATCCTCCTTCTGGTATAAAAATATAAAAAAGTTATCCGCCGATGTACACATCCCAAATAAAGGATTAAACAAGCAGATAAGGTTTCATACATGCTTTCATTAGAGTGAGTCTCTCCTCCTCTTGGAGCAAAAATTTAAAAAGTAAGGTTTCATATATGCTTTCATTAGAGTGAGTCTCTCCTCCTCTTGGAGGAAAAACACTAGAGCAAAAATAGTATTTAATGCTCGATCGACCATGCAAAGGATATCCAATGGACACAACACTTTTCCTACATTGCAACCTAGGTGATATTGAAATGTTCTTAAAGAGACACACCCATCCGATAAGTACTTGGTCAGATAACACACCTAAGGGCATGTTTTTTTGCGGATGTGCATATCACTAGGGAAAAAACGGTGTATAATGCATGATCGACCATGCAGAGCATATCCGATGGTGACAATACTTTGCACACACCTCAATGTAGTTGAAACGGACTTGTGTGCAAAGTGGAGCCCCCATCCGATAAGTACTTGTTTGATTAACACACCTAGGACCGTGTTTTTTCATGGTTGTGCATGACACTAAGGCAAAAACGGTGTTTTATGCTTGATCGACAATGCAAAGCATATCCGATGGGCACAATACTTTGCACAAACCTTCAACTAGGTGGAATTGACTTAAATTCAAAGTGACACTCCCATCCAATAAGTGCTTGATTAGATAACATACCTAGCAACATGTTTTTCTATAGATGTGCATGACACTAGAGCAAAAATAGTATTTAATGCTCGATCAACCATGAAAAGGATATCCGATGGGCACAACACTTTTCCTATGCCTCAACCTAGGTGGTATTAAAATTTTCTTAAAGAGGCACACCCATCCGATAAGTACTTGGTCAGATAACACACCTAAGGGCGTGTTTTTTTGCGGATGTGCATATCAGTAGGGAAAAAATGGTGTATAATGCGTGATCAACCATGCAAAGCATATCCAATGGTGACAATACTTTGCACGCACCTCAACGTAGTTGAAAGGGACTTGCGTGCAAAATGGAGCCCCCATCTGATAAGTACTTGTTTGAATAACACTCCTAGGGCCATGTTTTTATATGGCTGTGCATGACACTAAGGCAAAAACGGTGTTTTATGCTTGATCGACAATGCAAAGCATATCCGATAGGCACAATACCTTGCACACACCTTCAACTAGGTGGAATTGACTTACATCCAAAGTGGCATTCCCATCTCATAAGTACTTGATCGGATAACACACCTAGTAGCGTGTTTTTTTATGGATGTGCATGACACTAAGGCAAAATGGTATTTAATGCTCGATCGACCATGCAAAGCATATCCGATGGGCACAATACTTTTCATATGCCTTAACCTAGGTGGTATTGAAATTTTCTCAAAGAGGCACACCCATCCGATGAGTACTTGGTCAGATAACATACCTAAGGGCATGTTTTTTTACAGATGTGCATATCACTACGGGAAAAACGTTGTATAATGCGTAATCGACCATGCAGAGCATATCCGATGGTGACAATACTTTGCACGCATCTCAACCTAGTTGAAACGGACTTACGTGCAAACTGGAGCCCCCATCCGATAAGTACTTGTTTGATAAACACACTTAGGACCGTGTTTTTTAATGGTTGTGCATGACACTAAGCCAAAAATGTTGTTTTATGCATGATCAACAATGCAAAGCATATCTGATGGGCACAATACTTTGCACACACCTTCAACTAGGTGGAATTGACTTACATGAAAAGTGGCACACCCATCCCATAAGTGCTTGATCGGATAACATACCTGGCAGCGTGTTTTTTTATGGATGTGCATGATACTAGAGCAAAAATAGTGTTTAATGCTCGATTGACCATGCAAAGATATCCGATGGGCACAACACTTTTCTTACGCCTCAACCTAGGTGGTATTGAAATGTTCTCAAAGAGGCACACCCATCCAATAAGTACTTGGTCAGATAACACACCTAAGGGCATGTTTTTTTATGGATGTGCATATCACTAGGGAAAAAACGGTGTATAATGCGTGATCGACCATGCAAAGCATATCCGATGGTGACAATACTTTGCACGCACCTCAAGGTAGTTGAAATGGACCTAGGTGAAAAGTGGAGCCCCCATCCTATAAGTACTTATTTTAATAACACACCTAGGGCTGTGTTTTTATACGGTTGTGCATGACACTAAGGCAAAAACGGTGTTTTATGTTTGATCCACAATGCAAAGCATATCCAATGGGCACAATACTTTGCACAAACCTTCAACGAGGTGGAATTGACTTACATGCAAAGTGGCACGCCCATCCCATAAGTGCTTGATCGGATAACATACCTAGTAGCATGATTTTTTACGAATGTGCATGACACTACAGCAAAAATAGTATTTAATGCTCGATCGACCATGCAAAGGATATCCGATGGGCACAACACTTTTCCTATGCCTCAACCTAGGTGGTATTGAAAAGTTCTCAAAGAGGCACACCCATCCGATAAGTACTTGGTCAGATAACACACCTAAGGGCATGTTTTTTTACGGATGTGCATATCACTAGGGAAAAAATGGTGTATAATGCGTGATCGACCATGCAAAGCATATCCGATGGTGACAATACTTTGCATGCACTTCAAGGTAGTTGAATTGGACTTAGGTGCAAAGTGGAGCCCCCATCCTATAAGTACTTGTTTTAATAACACACCTAGGGCTTTGTTTTTATATGGTTGTGCATGACACTATAGCAAAAACGGTGTTTTATGCTTGATCGACAATGCAAAGCATATCTAATGGGCACAATACTTTGCACACACCTTTAACTAGGTGGAATTGACTTACATGAAAAGTGGCACGCCCATCCCATAAGTGCTTGATCGGATAACATACCTAGCAGTGTGATTTTTTACAAATGTGCATGACACAATAGCAAAAATAGAATTTCATGCTCGATCGACCATGCAAAGGATATCCGATGGGCACAAAACTTTTCCTATACCTCAACATAGGTGGTATTGAAATGTTCTCAAAGAGGCACACCCATCTGATAAGTACTTGGTCAGATAACACACCTGAGGGTGTGTTTTTTTGAGGATGTGCATATCACTAGGGAAAAAACGATGTATAATGCGTGATCGGCCATGCAAAGAATATCCGATGGCCACAATACTTTGAATGCACCTTAACCTAGTTGAAAGATACTTGCGTGCAAAGTGGATCCCCCATCTGATAAGTACTTGTTTGAATAACACACCTAGGACTATGTTTTTTTATGGTTGTGCATTACACTAAGGCAAAAACGGTGTTTTATGCTTGATCGACAATGAAAAGCATATTCGATGGGCACAATACTTTGCACACACCTTCAACTAGGTGGAATTGAATTACATGCAAAGTGGCATTCCCATCACATGAGTACTTGATCGGATAACACACCTAGTAGCGTGTTTTTTTATGGATGTGCATGACACTCAGGTAAAAATGGTATTTAATGCTCGATCGACCATGCAAAGCATATCCCATGGGCACAATAATTTTCCTACACCTTAACCTAGGTGGTATTGAAATGTTCTCAAAGCTGCACACCCATCCGATAAGTACTTGGTCAGATAACATACCTAAGGGCATGTTTTTTTATCGATGTGCATATCACTACCGGAAAAACGTTGTATAATGTGTAATCGACCATACAGAGCATATCTGATGGTGACAATACTTTGCATGCATCTCAACCTAGTTGAAATGGGCTTGTGTGCAAAGTGGAGCCCCCATCCGATAAGTACTTCTTTGATTAACACACCTAGGACCGTGTTTTTTCATGGTTGTGCATGACACTAAGGCAAAAACGGTGTTTTATGCTTGATCAACAATGCAAAGCATATCTGATGGGCACAATACCTTGCACACACCTTCAACCAGGTGGAATTGACTTACATCAAAGTGGCACTCCCATCCCATAAGTGCTTGATCGGATAACATACCTAGCAGCGTGTTTTTTTACGGATGTGCATGACACTAGAGCAAAAATAGTATTTAATGCTCGATCGACCATGCAAAGGATATCCGATGGGCACAAAACTTTTCCTATGCCTCAACCTAGGTGGTATTAAAATGTTCTCAAAGAGGCACATCGATCCGATAAGTACTTGGTCAGGTAACACACCTAAGGGCGTGCTTTTTTGCGGATGTACATATCACTAGGGAAAAAATGGTGTATAATGCGTGATCAACCATGCAAAGCATATCCAATGGTGGCAATACTTTGCACGCACCTCAACGTAGTTGAAAGGGACTTGCGTGCAAAATGGAGCCTGCATCTGATAAGTACTTGTTTGAATAACACACCTAGGGCCGTGTTTTTATATGGCTGTGCATGACACTAAGGCAAAAACGGTGTTTTATGCTTGATCGACAATGCAAAGCATATCCGATAGGCACAATACCTTGCACACACCTTCAACTAGGTGGAATTGACTTACATCCAAAGTGGCATTCCCATCTCATAAGTACTTGATCGGATAACACACCTAGCAGCGTGTTTTTTTTATGGATGTGCATGACACTAAGGCAAAAATGGTATTTAATGCTCGATCGACCATGCAAAGCATATCCGATGGGCACAATAATTTTCATATGCCTTAACCTAGGTGGTATTGAAATGTTCTCAAAGAGGCACACCCATCCGATGAGTACTTGGTCAGATAACATACCTAAGGGCATGTTTTTTTACAGATGTGCATATCACTACGGGAAAAACGTTGTATAATGCGTAATCGACCATGCAGAGCATATCTGATGGTGACAATACTTTTCACGCATCTCAACCTAGTTGAAACAAACTTGCGTGCAAACTAGAGCCCCCATTCGATAAGTACTTGTTTGATTAACACACCTAGGACCGTGTTTTTTAATGGTTGTGCATGACACTAAGGCAAAAACGGTGTTTTATGCTTGATCGACAATGCAAAGCATATTCAATGGGCACAATACTTTGCACACACCTTCAACTAGGTTGAACTAACTTACATGCAATGTGGCATGCCCATCCCATAAGTGCTTGATCGGATAACATACCTAGCAGCGTGATTTTTGTGCATGACACTAAGGCAAAAACGGTGTTTTATGCTTGATTGACAATGCAAATCATATCCGATGGACACAATACTTTGCACACACCTTCAACTAGGTTGAATTGACTTACATGCAAAGTGGCACGCCCATGCCATAAGTGCTTTTCGGATAACATACCTAGCAGCGTGTTCTTTTACAGATGTGCATGACACTAGAGCAAAAATAGTATTTAATGCTCGATCGACCATGCAAAGGATATCCGATGTGCACAACACTTTTCCTTATGCCTCAACTTAGGTGGTAATTTTCTCAAAGAGTCACACCCATCTGATAAGTACTTGGTCAGATAACACACTTAAGGGCATGTTTTTTTGCGGATGTGCATATCACTAGGAAAAAACGGTGTATAATGCATGATCGACCATGCAAAGCATATTCGATGGTGACAATACTTTGCACGCACCTCAAGGTAGTTGAAACGGACTTGCGTGCAAAGTGGAGCACCCATCCGATAAGTACTTGTTTGAATAACACACCTAGGGCTGTGTTTTTATATGGTTGTGCATGACACTAAGGCAAAAATGGTGTTTTATGCTTGATCCACAATGCAAAGCATATTCGATGGGCACAATACTTTGCACACACCTTCAACTAGGTGGAATTGAATTACATGCAAAGTGGCACGCCCATCCCATAAGTGCTTGATCGGATAACATACCTAGCAGCGTGATTTTTTACGAATATGCATGACACTAGAGCAAAAATAGTATTTAATGCTTGATCGACCATGCAAAGGATATCCGATGGGCACAACACTTTTTCTAAGCCTCAACATAGGTTGTATTGAAATGTTCTCAAAGAGGCACACCCATCCAATAAGTACTTGGTCAGATAACACACCTGAGGGCATGTTTTTTTGCGGATGTGCATATCACTAGGGGAAAAACGATGTATAATGCGTGATCGGCCATGCAAAGCATATCCGATGGTCAAAATAATTTGCATGCACCTGAACCTAGTTGAAAGATACTTGGGTGCAAAGTGGAGCCCCCATCTGATAAGTACTTGTTTGAATAACACACCTAGGACCGTGTTTTTTTATGGTTGTGCATTACATTAAGGCAAAAATGGTGTTTTATGCTTGATCGACAATGCAAAGCATATTCGATGGGCACAATACTTTGCACACACCTTCAACTAGGTGGAATTGAATTACATGCAAAGTGGAATTCCCATCGCATAAGTACTTGATCAGATAACACACCTAGCAGCGTGTTTTTTTATGGACGTGCATGACACTAAGGCAAAAATGGTATTTAATGCTCGATCGACCATGGAAAGCATATCCCATGGGCACAATACTTCTCCTACACCTTAAACTAGGTAGTATGGAAATGTTCTCAAAGCCGCACACCCATCCGATAAGTACTTGGTCAGATAACATACCTAAGGGCATGTTTTTTTGTTGATGTGCATATCACTACCGGAAAAACGTTGTATAATGTGTAATCGACCATGCAAAGCATATCCGATGGTGACAATAATTTGCACGCATCTCAACCTAGTTAAAACGGACTTGTGTGCAAAGTGGAGCCCCCATCTGATAAGTACTTCTTTGATTAACACACCTAGGACCGTGTTTTTTCATGGTTGTGCATGACACTAAGGCAAAAACGGTGTTTTATGCTTGATCGACAATGCAAAGCATATCCGATGGGCACAATACTTTGCACACACCTTCAACTAGGTGGAATTGACTTACATGCAAAGTGGAACTCCCATTTCATAAGTGCTTGATTAGATAACATACCTAGCAGCATGTTTTTTTACGGATGTGCATGACACTAGAGGAAAAATAGTATTTAATGCTCGATCGACCATGCAAAGGATATACGATGGGCACAACACTTTTCTGACGCCTCAACCTAGGTGGTATTGAAATGTTCTCAAAGAGGCACACCCATCCTATAAGTACTTGGTCAGATAACATACCTAAGGCGTGTTTTTTTTACGGATGTGCATATCACTAGGGAAAAAACGATGTATAATGCGTGATCGACCATGCAAAGCATATTCGATGGTCACAATACTTTGCACGCATCTCAACCTAGTTCAAACGGACTGGCATGCAAAGTGGAGCCCCCATCCGATAAGTACTTGTTTGAATAACACTCCTAGGGCCGTGTTTTTATATGGTTGTGCATGACACTAAGGAAAAAACGGTGTTTTATGCTTGATCGACAATGCAAAGCATATCTGATGGGCACAATACCTTGCAGACACCTTCAACTAGGTGGAATTAACTTACATGCAAAGTGGCATTCCCATCTCATAAGTACTTGATCAGATAACACACCTAGTAGCGTGTTTTTTTACCGATGTGCATGACACTAAGGCAAAAATGGTATTTAATGCTCGATCGACCATGCAAAGCATATTCGATGGGCACAATACTTTTCCTATGCCTTAACCTACGTGGTATTCAAATGTTCTCAAAGAGGCACACCCATCCGATAAGTACTTGGTCAGATAACATACCTAAGGGAGTGTTTTTTCACGGATGTGCATATCACTACGGGAAAAATGTTGTATGATGCGTAATCGACCATGCAAAGCATATCCAATGGTGACAATACTTTGCACGCATCTCAACCTAGTTGAAAGGGACTTGCGTGCAAATTGGAGCCCCCATCCGATAAGTACTTGTTTGATTAACACAACTAGGACCGTGTTTTTTCATGGTTGTGCATGACACTAAGGCAAAAGCTGTGTTTTATGCTTGATCGACAATGCAAAGCATATTGGATGGGCACAATACTTTGCACATACCTTCAACTAGGTAGAATTGACTTCCATGCAAAGTAGCACGCCCATCCCATAAGTGCTTGATCAGATAACATACCTAGCAGCGTGATTTTTTACGGATGTGCATGACACTAAGGCAAAAATGGTATTTAATGCTCGATCGACCATGCAAAGCATATCCGATGGGCACAACACTTTTCCTATGCCTCAACCTAGGTGGTATTGAAATGTTCTCAAAGAGGCACACCCATTTGATAAGTACTTGGTCGGATAATACACCTAAGGGTGTGTTTTTTGCGGATGTGCATATCACTAGGGGAAAAATGGTGTATAATGCATGATCGACCATGCAAAGCATATCTGATGGTGACAATACTTTGCACGCACCTCAACCTAGTTGAAACGGACTTGCATGCAAAGTGCAGCCCCCATCTAATAAGTACTTGTTTGAATAACACACCTAGGACCGTGTTTTTATATGGTTGTCCGACACTAAGGCAAAAAAGGTGTTTTATGCTTGATCCACAATGCAAAGCATATTTGATGGGCACAATACTTTGCACACACCTTCAACTAGGTGGAATTGAATTACATGCAAAGTGGCATTCCCATTGCACAAGTACTTGATCGGATAACACACCTAGCAGCGTGTTTTTTTATGGATGTGCATGACACTAAGGCAAAAATGGTATTTAATGCTCGATCGACCATGCAAAGCACCTTCAACTAGGTGGAATTGACTTACATGCAAAGTGGCATGCCCATCCCATATGTACTTGATGGGATAACATACCTAGCATCATGTTTTTTTACCGATGTGCATGACACTAGAGTAAAAATAGTATTTAATGCTCGATCGACCATGCAAAGGATAACTTGGCATGTCCATCTGATGAGTACTTGATCGGATAACTTCTTCCACCAATAAATTAAGTAATCGGATAACTTCTTCCACCAATAAATTAAGTACTAATTAAAAATTATAATAAATGAGTAGATTATTAAAAAGAGACTAATATTTATGTAATTGTTGCTACTGCAGTTTGCTTGCGAAGGACTCTCACAAGGGATGGATGTGATTTTATGTAGCAAAAGAGAAAAAGTTGCATTTGCTACAATCCATGATAGTGATCCCAATTCAGTTTGCCACTTTCGAAGACTTGGTGAAGATAAGGTGGCAGTTACTGTATCAAAGATTCTTAGCGCACATGTTGAGCTAAAGTATAAATGTGGAGATATGGAAACACTTGGAGACGTTATGCCCTACAATACATCCAACAAATCATTTATAGCATGGGACAAAGATGAGACTTATGCAATAGACATTATCAAGAATACAAAGTCCACCACCTTGGATTTTACTATAGGGGACATTTTACAAATGAGATCATTTGCAAATAAGACTGTAGCAGAAGGTGAAGTATTGGGATTTGAACAAGTGGAGCAATGGTCATTTGCACAGATGAGGATTCTAAAAGTCACTGATGATGGTATGGTTGATAACATAACATCCTTATGTGATCCCTACTATGAGGTAGGCAAGAATATGAGATGGAGCATGCAATTTTTAAACATGAGAAAGAGGCACGTGGTTTTCAATGATAAAGACAAGGAATACTACAATATCAAAGGACCTAAAAAGCGTGCCCATGTGCCAGGCTCTATCACTTCAAATGTGGATGATTTCAATGTACTCAATTATAGAAGTGACATCTTATCTGGAGTGGATGAGTTCATTGGTTCCGAGAAACAAAATGATTTTAGAAGCGAAGCCTTATCTGGGGTGGATGAATTCTTGCATAGTGAGAAGGGCAAAGGTTTCAATAGCGATGTCTTGGCAAAGCTGGATGAGTTCATGCATATTAACAAACCTGGTGTCAATCAAGCTTGTGGATTTGTGAAAGCCATGCAAGATGTCCCAATGAGTGATGTTCTCTCAGGAGTGGAAGAGTTTCAAGGTTCTCAATACTCTCGTAGAATATTGAATTCATTGAATGGTCCTAAGAGTATGTTAAAAACGAGGATGAGATCAACAGAGGATTATTCAATATTTAACTTTGATTGTGATATGGCCAAGGATGCAATGACCAATCATGGATGCTTGGTTACAAACAAATGTGAGGAGAAGAAGTGCATAAATATAGATAACAACGTGCACGAGGAATGAAAACGATCATACATATGCATGAAGAGAAAGCGAATCCAAGTAGATCCACAAAAGCAACCAAAGAGGAAGAGAGTAATGAAGGAGGAGAACATGTTAAATGCATTGGGATATCTATGTTGCAAGCGAAGATGTATGCGCTTCATTGATCTTGCAGACATCAGGGAATGTAGAGGACACGTGTGGCAAAGAAGAGGAAACGAAAGAAATGAATACCTTCTCACAAGTCTCTCTTACTTTATTCAGAATGGCAATAAAAGGCTAAGTTCAAAACAAAAGGTAAAACCTCTCATAAATGGAAAAAATATTTGCAATAAGGCATATCACAATATTACTGGATTATCCCATGGTACATATTGGGATTTAGTCACCAAGGCAAAGGGCGGCAACAAATTTAGCATTCACAGTAATAGAGAAAGGTCCAAATCAAGAATCTCAACTGTCAGGGCAGCAGCAATTTTGCAAGACTTCATACATGAACATGCTTTACCTCAACCCCATATATCTACCAAACTCCCTAACAGTGATGCAATCATTGAAATGCACCTTCCAATGGGCTTGACAAAGCTCAAAGTATTTGACTCTATTGCGGAAAAGCAAAGGCAAAGAGGGGATGCCGTAGCTTCTTCTCATACTTTGTATACTCTTTGGAAGAAGAACTTTGGATATGTTAAAATCCCAAGGAGGCAAAAAATGTCAAAGTGCAATGTTTGTGATGATTTAAAGCGAGCGATTGAGAGTGCAACATGTCCAAACCAAAGGGAATTATACAAAAAAAACCAAAAATCTCATCATGACCTTATTCGACATTCAAGACAAAAATATGCATTTTGGAAGGAGCAAGCTATTTCGCATCCCGATGACTACATGTGCCTTATCGTAGATGGCATGGATCAGAATACAACAACATTGCCTTGTTTTGTTGCCACTCCACCTAAATTACAAGAAAAGCACTTTCTAAAGACACATCTATGTGGAGTGTTAGTGCATGGAATTAAGTTCTTTGCAGATATATGGATGATTCCTTGCATCTACATGATAGCAATCAAGTTGTAACATTTATTATGAAGGCAATTCACAATGTACATGCAGAAAAAGGTTGCCTACCACTAACTTTGAGAATACAAGCTGATAATTACTGGTGAGAAAATAAGAATGTTCTCATGTTTGCATTTTGCTCCATGCTAGTTGCTCATCGAATCTTCAATGAGGTCGAATGTGGATTTTTGTATGTTGGGCATACACATGAGGATATTGATCAGGTTTTTAGCATAGTCTTAAGGGAGCTTAAATGCAAGGATGTGGAGACAATGGATGACTTGGTAAGAAGATGTGGCAGGCAAGTTGATGGTTGTAAGGAAAGTCCAGTATGTGAGAGGCCCAAAAGAATGTATGATTGGAAGAGCTTCATTCTACCTTTCATACAAATGGGTGGTGATGCATTGACAGGTCATACCAATCCACACTACTTTCATTTTTTTTTTAAAGATGAAAAACCTGTAATGCAATGGCAACAGTATTCTCATGATACAAAGTGGGAACCTGAAGAACCTTACAATCTCTTAACTTCAATTCCCAGCAAGGAAAGGTATCCAACATGGGCTCCTATACAAGAATTCAATGAGAGGTCTAACTGTGGAATAGGATTAAAAGCATTTATTACATACAAAGAGGAAATGCTCCGAAGATATCCTGATTCAAAGCCTACTTGGAGAGAACACACTACCACTGTAATTAACAAGACACGAAATTTAATAAAGAACCTTGAGAGAATGCGAGGCTCAAAGGATGTCAAGGAAGAATGCAATATGTTTTGGCCAAATGTTCATAAGGATTTGCGCCCAGCTCTAGTCTTTGAAAATGAATTTGTATCATTACTCCCACGTCCATATTGTGGACCAAAGAAGAGAGAGTTTATGCCACAAGTAGATATAGAGGTCGATTATTTTGTTGTGGTTCGACCATCGGATGATGAATATGAGAATGTGAAGTTTTGGGTTGCAAAAGTAGTTGATGTGCAAAGAGATGACCAAGGGAGAGCTACAACATTTACAACAGTATGGTATGAGCCAAAGGGCAGGAAGGAGAATATAGATAACAACACATTGTATACTAATTGTATAATGAAGGAGTGGGTCCCAAATGATGAAGCGGTCTCTCAAGTTTCGACGAAGACAATCATAGTGTCTTGGCATTCAAGGGCAAAGAAATCAAAGAAGCGCATGGGATATGAGGTAGAAGGAAAAATAAAAATACCACAGCAAAGTATTTTGCATATACACGAATTTTTAAGGATGCTCGCCATGGAGGAAGTAGAAGGAGATAGTGCAAATGAAGAATGTCTATGATTAAAGCTTTGCACAAAAACAATAGAAAAAGTCCAAAATTAATGAAATAGGTGTTGTAGGCACTTCTCCTTCTGGTACAGGTGCTCTTTTCCCTCCTACAAGCACTTTTCCTTTTGGTACAGGTTCTCTTTTCCCTCCTATAGGCACTTTTCCTTCTGGTACAGCAACTCTTTGCCTTCCTATAGGCACTTTTTCCCTCTTTCTTTTCCTTCTCATATAGGATACAACTGCTCTTTCCTCTCCTATAGCTATTGTTTTCCCAACAGGCATGGTCTGGAACACAGTGACACAAGGTCGCAATGCTGTGAGCTCTAGTGTGTTCTAGAGGCATGGTTAGGAAGAAAGTGACATAAGCTAGAAATATTGTGAGCTCTAGTGTGTTGTAGAGGCATAGTTAGGAACAAAGTGCCAAAGTGACCAAAGCCGGCAATATTGTGAGCTGTAGTGTGTTCTAGAGACATGGTCAGGAAGAAAGTGGCAGAAGTTGACAATATTGTGAGCTCTAGAACATGAGAGATGCATTGGATGACTTGAACTTATAGCTTGACTAACTAGATAGTCATGGAAGGTTTTGCCAAGGGCCCACATAAGCTTCCCAAGAGGAAGGATGCATTTCTTAGACTATGTACCTTCCTTGCCTATCTTCTTTACAAGATCCTATTTTAACATAGGAGTGGGAAGTAGTGGAATCTTTGATATTACTAACAATGGATTGTCTATAAGTTATGTGCAGGAATAGTAGGCAAGAATATAGAGAAATGGTGAAAGAAATGTATAGTCCTTCAACTTTACTTGAAATGGTGAAATAGTAGGCAAGAATATAGAGAAATGCATGAAAATGTCCATTTTATCCCTCATGCAACATCAAACAATGTGTTTGACTAGTACAAGCTGTCCATAAATTGTAGGTTGGGCATTTTGGAATTTGCATAGGTTTTCTTCATGACTTGGAGGACATTAAAAATATAGATGAAATTTCTTTTGATGGTTTTATTGTGTGCTTTTGTGTCCAAAGTTTTGAGGTAATATGTCTAAAGTTTTCATGTCTAAAGTTTATAGTTTATACCTATTTGCCTTGCTTGCATCATTAAAGGAGACAATGCCATGATGGTAAGCATCCTATGTATTGATTTATATTTTATGGTCTTTTAATGTAATGTGCTTTGTTAGGTCTGCTAATGTAATGGTCGTTGAATTGATGCAGGAGGCAGGCATTTGAGATCACTCATTAGTGCACTATATTAGTCGAGTAGGAGGATATGTTGTGGTCTTCCACATCCAATTTTTAGAATGGCCTACTTAAGTATAAAAGTGCATCAAAGTATTGACAGCTTGATCATTGTGGTCCACATCACATGGCTTCCCCTATTGCATTGTATCCCATTGGAAATGGTGTAAAAAACTTTGTGCTTGGCTACCTTGAGAGGAGAGCCTTAATGGTATTAGTATTAGGATCTTACTTGGGGATTTAAAAAGCCTCTTTTTTCTATGTATTAGAGGTAGCACAAAGAGGAGGTGCAGGCTATGAAGAGTCTTTGTATTTGAATGGAGAGATTGTAATACAAAATTGTACATTTTATCACATTCTCTTCCTTACAAGATACCGTGTCATAAGCAATAATTTTGATTCAGTCATGGTTGAAATTTTGAATGTGTTATTAATTCAATAGAAGGTAATATCACTCTGAATTGTAGAGGATTGAATACACCACCTCCAATGTTGTTGTGTAGAGAGGTGAACCTTTTATATGCAAACTTGTCCCTTTTCCTTCATTTGTATCCAAAGTAATTACAAATTTATGACCCCCTCAACTTGTGACTGATTTTTGAAGGTCTTCATATTTGCAATCGGAGTTATAGCTATTTTACTATTCTCTTCATATTCCATGCAATTAAGTTCTATTACTTGTATATATATTATTGTAAAATTAATTTAGGAAAATTTATGAATATTCCAAGTGAAAACAATACTCTCAACCAAGTTTGGTAATTTTGATGACCATTTTTGGCACACAAATAAAGGAGGAACTTGACCATGGCACAGAAGGCAAAGTTGGTCAGGACATCACGCGGTGTGCAAAAATGGGTCCAAATGGCCAAATTCGTGCCATGGCGAGTTTTGGCATTTTTGGACACCCCATGATGTCCTAACCAACTAACTCGCCACGGCGTGAATTTGGCCATTTGGAGGGGTCCAAATGGCCAAATTTGCGCCGTGGCAAGTTTTGGCGTTTTTGGACACCCCATGATGTCCTGACCAACTTTGCCTTCTGCACTATGATCAAATTCCTCCTACATTTGCCAAAAATGGACATTGAAGTGGTTGAAGTTGTCAAACTCCTTCATATACCCCTTCAAAATCTATATTTCTTCATAGAAAATCATGAAGTGCATCAATCCTTTACAAGGTGATATAGTAGCCAACCTAAAAATTAAAATAAAAGATACATGGACATAGCCAACCTCCATGACCAAGAAAACATAGAAAATGAAAATTTTAGATTCCTCTTCAAAATAAACATTTTCTCATGTAATGCATCAAGTTATTTCAAGGTGATTTACTGATATGAAATCAAATATTTTATTGACATAGCCAACCTAAAAGGTGGCTCGAAAGGCAAGATAAACAAAGAAAATGAAAATTTACAAGGTGATGTAGTGGAAGATCAAAGTCTTTTGGATTAAATAAATAATTACATTGACATAGCCAATCTACAAGGTTCCTCCAAAGCGCAAGAAATTATAGAGAAAATATATTGCCTAAGGGTCTTACCAAAGCTGTGCTACAAGGCACATAAGTTGTCATATTCACCAACCATCATTTGCTAAGTTACTTGGTAAATATTTTCTTTTCCATGTTTATCTATGTTGAAGTTGATGCATCTATAAAGACATGGATTTTAATCAGGTAGATGAAGGAATTTAACAATTTGGGCCATTCCAATGTCCATTTTTGGCAAATGTTAAAGGAATTTGACTGCGGCACTGAAGACAAATTTGGTCGGGATGTCATGGGGTGTCCAAAAATGCAAAAACCCACCATGGTGCAAATTTGGCCATTTGGACTCCCAATGCAAAAACCCACCACGGTGCAAATTTGGCCATTTGGAGGGTGTCCAAATGGCCAAATTTGCACCATGGTGGGTTTTTGCATTTTTGGACACCCCACAACAACCTTTGCCTTCTCCACTACGGCGATTAAATTCCTCCTACATTTGCTAAAAATTGACATTGAAATGGCGAAAGTTGTCAAATTTTCATCTACCCCTTCAAAATCTATATTTCTTCGTAGAAAATCACGAAATGCACCAATCCTTTACAAGGTGATGTAGGGAAATCTCAAATTTTGGTTTTTTTAGCACTCCATCTAATCAATGTGGTGCCATGGTCAAATCCCTTCTACATATGAAATTAGAATGGCCAAACTTGGCAAACAACATTTTATTGACTTGTAAGTTACATCAAAATGTGATATAACTTTTGTGTGCAAGTTGATATAAAAAAGGATGCAATATTAAAAATAATAGATAATTAAATTCGACATAACAAAACTAGACTCACCATTTGGCCATAGATACATGAAAAATTTTAGCTTTAGATAGAAGAATATTATTAGAAATAGGTTTCTATATTTCAAATTGTATTACAAAGAGGCTTCATAGCTTGTTTCTCTTCTTCTTCAGCTCTAATACACCAATAATAGGGTCTTTGAATCCTCGACTAAGTCCTTAGAAAGACCGCTATGCTATTTGGAATCTCACATTCAACTCATAAGTTCTCATAACCTCATGTACAACACATTGGAATGGATCACGTAGGTTGCCTTGGGTCAATACTGTGAATTCTCCATGGCTTCTTGTTCCAAATGGATAGATTCTCCATTCCTGCTTGCTACTGCACACATGAAGAAACATCATTTTAGAGATTTCAATTTAAATAGATGTAATGCATCATGTGAATTCTTCTTCTTCAATCAACTTTTGAGCTTCAAGACTTACATTAGCAGCATCACGAGCTCCAGGCATCTCCTTTGCATCACCATTCCCTTCAAGTCCTGCATCACCCCCAAAACAACTTGCTCATGCATGACTTTGTGTCTTTCGATATGAAGAGTCCATATCCTCCATGCCCACCATTCTCATATCATCCTCCATGAAGTTCCTAAAAGAACAACTAAGGGAACCTTAGCAAAAGCAATGCACCACTGTGGATAATCCAAAGTAAGAAATTACATTGAAACACTATGAAATTAATATTTTAGCTCATACTCTCCTCTTTAGAGCACCTCTTGAGGTTCAAGATGCTTCTTTTCTTGAAAAAAAAAATCATGGATCACATATTGATCCTGCAACTGTACGGTCACATGGTAACATGGGAGATCTCCTCAAATGGTACCCTCAATAGTTGTAGAGTTTACAGAGGCTGTGATAGGCCATCATAGAAGGTAGGCGATGTTTGAGGAGGGATGAGAAGGACAATGAATGATTATGAGGGAGGAGAAGCAATGTTTGAGGAGGGATGAGAAGGACAATGAATGATTACGAGGGAGGAGAAGCAAGCGGAGGACTAGGTGTGAGGATGAGGGCAGACAAATACGCATGAGTAGGATGAGTAGAAGCGGCAGGGGTAGGTGTGAGCATGAGGCAAGAGGAGCTTACATGAGTAGGAGGAAGGAGGAGTAGGCATGAGCATAAGGGAAGAGGAGAATGGATGAGCATGAGGGAGGAGGAGGAGCAGGAAAGGCAGCAAGGGGGGAGGAGGAGGACGCATGTGGGAGGAGGGAGGAGGAAAAAGCAGCAGGGGGAGGGGAGGAGGATGTATGTGGGAGGAGGAGGCATGTGGACAAAGGGAGGAGGAGGGGGGGAGGGAGGAGGGAGGAGGAGGAGAAGGAGGAGGAATGGGACGTGTGAAAGAGGAGGAGGGAGGAGGGAGTCAAGGAGGAGGATGGGGGGCAGTGGAAGAGAGAGGGAATTCAAATTCAAAATTCAAAAATTTGACTTTGGGAAAAGTGCCCCCTCCTTGGTGTAAGAGGTGGCCTCTTCCTAGGTATAAGAGGTGGGATCAATTGGGCTTAACCCACCTAGGTAGGGGGGGTTAGGACTCCCTTGGACCCCATAAGAGGGCTTGCATTAAGCCTAATCCATTTCTTCACCCATTCCTTATGAGGCCCTTTTGAGACCCCAACTCTCCCCTGATGTGTTCCATAATTTTTTGATCTAATGATCAGGATTGGAAAGTGTACTACAACTTGACAACAAAGTTTGCTGAATTCCATTGAGCAATGCATAAGTTATGGGTCATGCAAGATACCTATATATAGAAAATTCCCTAAACCTCACCAAAAATGGCTACACTCAAGCAAACAATGACCCATTTTCTTGGTAACCACTTTGCATTTTATGTGGATCATCAAGCCTTGCTTTATCTTATTAATAAGACTATTATTCAAGGACAGCTTGCTTGTTGGATTCTTCTATTGCAAGAGTTCAACTTCAAACTTATTCTCATAAGCCAGGCAAGAGTCATGTGGGAGCTGACTCTTTGTCCAGGTTAGCAGCACCGAGTGAACACATGGGTTGATATGGAATTTCTAGATGTTGAATTGTTTTCAATTGATTATTGTGAACATGAATATGCTGAGTTGGTAGATTACTTGTCTGAAGGCACATTTCCTGAAGCCATGCCTCGAGATAAACATAAGCAATTAGCTTGGAAATACACTTTGATTGGTGGACAACTCTATCATCAGTGTGCAGATGGAATTTTGCACCATTGGGGTTTACCACATGAACGAGTTGTCGTGTTATAGGAGGCTCACTCAAGTCCATCAGGAGGACATTTCCAAGGAGGGTTAACTTCTCAAAAAGTGTTGCAGCAGGATTGTGGTGGGAAACCTTGTTTAAAGATGCTCAAACTAGATGTATGCAATGTGATGTTTCTCAGCACATTGGACGATTATTGGCTAATCAATCTATGTCTTTGCAACCAACCAGGTCATGGGAAGACTTTTAGCATTGGGGTTCAGATTTTGTTGGTCCTCTAAAACCAACCAGGTTCACTCATCATTGCTATTGATTATGCTACGAGTATGCTACTAAGTGGGTAGAAGCTAAGGCACTCTAAGACAACTCGGCTCAGAGGACAACTAAGTTTGTCCATGAAATTATCATATGCAAGTATGGATTCCCTTTGCAACTTGTCAGTTGATCAAGGAACACATTTCCTCAGTGATGTGATGTAGTTACTCGGAAAGAAATTCAAAATCATGCATACAATCTCCACTACTTGCTATGCTCATGGTAATGGTGAAGACGAGTCCACTAACAAGCCATTGAAACTCATTCTCGCTAAGACAATACAGTCTATCAAAGGTGAATGGGACACCAAATTACATTCGGCTTTGTGGGCTTATCACACTTCTTACAAGGTCACTACCAATCTTACACCCTTTCGTATGGCCTTTGGCTTAAAGGCATTTGTTCCCTTAGAATTTATTGTCCCAAGTCTTCGAAATGCTGTCGAGCATCATTTAGGTGAACCAGAGGCAATAAAGGGGTCATTGCATCAGCTAACCCACCTAGATGACTTACGCCTCCAAGCTGAGGCGGTCATAGCAAATAATATAGTGCAAAAGGAAGGCCTGGCATGATCGGCATATTGTGCCTAAGAATTTAAAGAATCCTATGTTTGTGTTACTCTATAATACTAAGTTAAGATCTATCAGAATGAATTTTCAGTCGGGTTGGAATGGACCCTATCGATTGGTGGAAGTGTTTGACAATGAGACAGTGCAACTCACAGAATTTGAACATTGGAAGCAAATTAAAACCATACCGAGCAACGAGTTCTCCAGACAAAAAAGATATCGGAAATAAATAACTCGGTTGACAATGCCTTGGTAAGTTTTTCAGAAGGCAACATGCTAGCTATTTAATTATGGTGGAACAAATGCATTGTGTTCTGCCACGTGGCATGATTAACGTTGAAGGCTTATTTATGAAAACTCATCATGCTAAAGCAAGGGAGGCTCATGCAACCACTCATTTGATAGGAACTAAAGTTGCAAATTCTAATCGACTACATTTGGTCAGGAACTCTACTGATCAATTTCGCTTGCAAACTGAGTATACTTCATCATTGTCATCTTCATCATCTTCAACAACCATATTTTTGCTTCCCCTTGCTATCGTTTTCATGCTTATGTCGACCTCTTTGAGCTCTCTATGTCCTTCACACCAATCTATTCTCTGTCTCCAGCCTCTTCTTCAGCCACCTTCTTTCTCTGCCTCCAGCTGTGTCATCCTTGTCCTGATGGACAGAGCGGAGTGACAAGCTTGTCAAAAGAGAAAATGCAGCACTCGTGTGTCTCCCCCACACCCAATAGAACATTTCTCCCCCACCCGTTTACAATATTCCTCCAACGCAAGACTATAACCTAGCACATCCAACGCTAGACTATAACCTAGCAAGATCAACGTTTTCCAATTCAATTGGCCTAAAAGGGTCTCGTGGACAAATTTTAAAGATGTCATCATCAGAAATTCTTAATAGCAGCAAATAGAGCATTCTTACAGATAATCAGACTGCTCTCCAACCATTTCCTATGGGTGGAGAGCATGCCTGACCATACTGCCTGCAGAAAACAATGACAGCCTTTATACAAGCCTCCCGGCCGGCCTGTCTACAGATGCGATCTTTCACTTGTGCTGTTTCCATTTTCCATCGAGGTTGTAGTTTCACAAAGAAAGAACTAACTTGAAGTTCAAAGAGAGATTGAAATGAACGGGGACATTACCTATCTGCTTAAGATAAGAGGGTGAGAGAAGCATCCATCTGCTATCCCATTCAGAGGTCCAGAGAGCCACCATCCTGAATGTGATACATAAAATCAGTAAGAGTCTAGAGGTTCAAACCCAGGCGCAACCCAGGCGCTTGCTAATTCCTCGGATCATGTCCTAAGTCTGCACAATCATAAGTGAGAGGTTCAAACCCAGGTGCTTGCTAATTCCTCGGATCATGTCCAAATCTGCACAATCATAAGTGCGAGGTTCAAACCCAGGTGCTTGCTAATTCCTCGGATCATGTCCAAGTCTGCACAATCATAAGTGAGCACCTTGCAGCTGGTTCACATCCCAAGCCTTGACTTCATACGCGATTAATTTGATATTATAATCTTGGGTAAGATCTGTCTTCCCCGTCATTGGTTCCAAAATGGAAAAGTGTGCCTATATTCGTAGCAGTCCCAGATTCTCCGTCCTTGAGCAGCATCTTTTCACTCTCCTGCAACTTGGAATGCTCCTTTTTACAGGTTGGTGTAGACACAGGAAACACCTGAAGATCACCAGTGAACTGATTATGCGCGATTTAGTCACATAGTCGTGGGAATGCATTCTAAGTAGAGGAGCAGCATTATACGAAAAGGCCAGTTGGGGGAAATGAGGCACATGCAAAAAGGGAGTCGATCGGGGGACAAGCCCTCTTGTGGAAGGTCTTGCAGAGGCAGGGAGGTAGGTCGAGGGATTCACCCTCCGAATGCATCAATTCATTCCTATCTAGCCGATCTTGAGGAGGGAGGAGTACGTGAGGGATCCACACCCGAGAAATATCACCTTATTCGTCTCTCAAGCATCTTCATAATTAGATGATCTGCCTGCGACTTGATCCAACCGGATGAATGTAGTATGGTTTTTCCCCACTTGCTAAGGTTTAATTCTCAATTGGAGAGCTATATTCATTAAATGGATGGCTTTCCCCTGGCACAGCAAAAGCAAATTCAAATGGAAATATGGAAGCAAACTTAACGATTCAACTTGAGAAACTTTGGGGAAGTAGCCTTCTTTTTCTGCAAGCAAGAGGAGAGTGCCTTCGCTCGAATCACAAATCTTTTGACGGATCAGCATCTCATGAGCCCCCACCCCTCGATCTGAATTAAATCTAACGTATTAGTTAGAATAGAAGTCCACGCTTACAATCTACAAAGTTTGCTAAATCGGCTGTGATGCTTCTTTTGCCATTTGAGGGTCCAACCTTTTCCTTGCCTTGCCAAGGAAATGTTCATTCTGTTTAGTTTATTCCAGACAAGGAGCACGTCGCCTGCAGGTGAACTTTCAATGACACGGATGCCCATTGCAACAGGCGATTCTGATCCACTTCCCTTCGTCTGCGACATTAAATGATGTTACCGTTTACGCAGCCGGAAATTAGAAGTTGTGTGTTTCATCTTTTTGTAAAAGTTTTGCCAATTCGAATATACTAGTGCTGACTTTTTGGAATGAATACACACCAACATGTCAATATTGCGGTGGAAATTCCAAACCAGTTCATGAACCGAGAGTAAAAACGAAGACTCTGTAAGAAATCCCACCTTACATCAACACAGGATTCCGTCAAAAATGGTCAACATAATGTCATTCGCACTGTCTTCATTCTCACCCTCCAAGAATCAAGCCAAAGTTGATCTAGTTCGCAGAGTCAAAGTTAAATAACAATCAGCATGAAATCGAGAGTGGGTGAAGTTTGCCGTCGTAATTTGAATATAGGTTTGTTGCAAATTGTTGTATACGGGGTAGTGAGATGAAATGCATCAAAAACTGTGAGCTGAGAGACAACAATCTAAGTGGACAATGAACACTACAAAGTGGATCTGTTACGTTGTTTGTTTTTGTACACCAGGTAGTGTGAGATGCATTGCAAACTGGAATGCCAATTTGCTTTGATTGTGCATTCCTATAGATCATTTGCTTGCTACTTCTCGGTGAGGCGCTTTTCCAGTGCCTTAATCATCACAGCCATGCCATTCGTAGTTGATCTAGTTCGCAGAGTCAAAGTTAAATAACAATCAGCATGAAATCGAGAGTGGAGGGTGAAGTTTGCCGTCCTAATTTGAATATAGGTTTGTTGCAAATTGTTGTATACGGGGTAGTGAGATGAAATGCATCAAAAACTGTGTGTAGCTGAGAGACGACAATCTAAGTGGACAATGAACACTACAAAGTGGATCTGTTACGTTGTTTGTTTTTGTACACCAGGTAGGGTGAGATGCATCGCAAACTGGAATGCCAATTTGCTTTGATTGTGCATTCCCATAGATCATTTGCTTGCTACTTCTCGGTGAGGCGCTTTTCCAGCGCCTTAATCATCACAGCCATGCCATTCGTCATTGCACTCACGAACTCCTGCTCCGTAAATCCGTCGAGCGGCTTCAATTCAAACCTCCATTCCACTACTGCATCGCCTTTGGCTTCCTCGTACACGTGAAACGTAGCTACATACTCCTCAAAGCATCGATTTCCTTCAATCACCGTGTACGTATACGAATGGTTCTCTGAATTCAACTCAATTAACCTCTCCTTCACCCATAATTTCTCGGTGCTGGACTTCTGAATTACGCTCCTCCCGCAGCAGTACCGGACACAGCCTGGGACTTGCTCCTCTCCTTCTACTCGCTCGCATACGTCAATTGTGAGGATCCACTTCTTTAGGCCGCAAAAGTCCCCTGTTATATCCCAGATTGCATCAACGGGCGCCTTTACTGGGACCTGCACTGATCCATGCCATTTGGAGTTCGAGATGGGTGGTAGGGAACCAAAGTCGGCATGTAGAGCAGCAGCAGATTTGTGCAGACCTTCGTTGTCACTTTTCTCATCCATGTGTAAACACTGCAGATCGATCGATGTCCATCCAGTCAGCTCAGAGACTCAACTATGGATCGGATGCTGAAATGCTAAGAAACATAACGTGCATTACATGCTAAATCTAAATCTTGTATGAAGTACAAAAATGTGGACGCATGAATCTTCCTCTTTACATTGGAGGTGACAGTCAGAAACATCAGATCGACATTACAGAAACAAAATTGTCTGCAACCGAAATTGCCATATATGGGTGCTAGAGAAGTAAGACATAACATACCAAATTGATAAAATTTAAGAACAATTTGTCGAATAACGTCCTGCAGCAGAAGGTGGTGTAGGACAGATGATGTAGGGAGCGAATTGGAAGCTGGATCAGAGGAGTGTGTAATGCATGCAGCTGGCTTGCAATTTATACACGCGGGGGAGGAAAAAAGAAGGAATTATATGGTCTGTAGAGTTCTAAGTACAACAGAGTTGTAATTACATGACCTTGTTTGAGGAATCGAACAGGGAGAAAGCAGATGCAGTAGAATGAATTCAAGGATTCTAGAGAGCGAAGCAAAAGAGTTTGCGTCAAACACAGTCTCCGTTGATAGATGAATCCTTGCAAGTTGCGCCCCACTACCCAATTTCTGAAGCACGTGTGATAATGTCGTTTTTGGAGCAGCACTCCGGTACGTTCCATATTGTGCAAAGTTGAATCAATCCCGTCTCAATCGTAGCCCCACAAATAAGAATCATGGTTTGTTATTCGAAAGAAGGCAGGGCATGGTAATTTGCAACTCTCCGTGTGATTCCCAATGTCCCATCAATTCAATTATGGGAATGACAAAAGGTACAGTCCAATCGGCCATCCAGAGCAACACTTGTGAGTGACTCTGAAAAACACACACCACGAGAAATTCAAAGATAAAGTCATGAACGTTTACATCAACATGATGAATAGATTTGCGTGCAGGATCGCAAAGCGCGCTATGATCCAGGCTTCCAGCGATGCAAACGCTGTGCAAGCTAGCAAGTAGTAAATTAGACCAGTAGATCTGCTTCCACTTTGTACGGGTTCCAATCTTCCATCGTCGTCGTCCTTCGAGGAGCTCGACTAAATTCGGGAACTGCGCACGAATTACGATCTCTTCTCGCAGAAATCACTGGAACAGTATACGCGGGTTGATACGTGACATCATACGTACGTGACATCATACGTCACCAGAACAGTAAACGCGGATAGATCGATCATCTACGTGTCCTTCGAAGTTCGTCCTTGTAGCTCCACTAAATTTGCAAAATCATGAAGCGCACAAATCAGGATCCGTTCTCGCAATAGTCCCCCAATCTCTCAAAAATCTTCTCTGCAGAAATGTTTACAAATGACACCTTTCCCTGCTGCTGCCTGCACCAAAATTTCTCACCCCTAACGACGCCGCCCTAACCATGATGCCTTCTCTCAAAAATCCCTCAGCGGAATTTTCACGCCGTCGGACCCTGCTGTAACTTATAACTACCCTTCTGCTTCAATAGAAATTTCTAAGTACATAAAAGCTCCCAGCCCGAACGAATTTTTTTGGCTTTGGATTCTCTTTAATTTCTCTATCGCTACTTGGGAATGTACTCTTTGCAATTGGTCGGTGGTATTGATTGGCACTCCGAGATAGTGTCTAGTCTTCGTGCAAATTTTGTACTTAAATTATGCAAAGATTTCTTCTTGTCGTCTCGCGTGAAAAAGTGATTTGAATCGGTGGACGTATAGGGACGTGCATAATCTTCAATCCTAAATGGCATGACTATAACGTGATAATCTATCCATAATCAAAGCAACTTAGCATCCATGGATACTCGCATTGAGTGCAAGTGATTATGAACAGGCACAAGTATCATTGATGTGGATGGTAGTCAATCTTCTAATTGTAGCAATGTGATTCGCAAAGGCTATAAGAATTCTAAGAGATGAGGAAAGGGGGAGCTTTGCACACATGGCAAATAGTGAAGGCTTTCAAAGTTTCTGGGATAGCTCTTGTAGGGGGGGGGGGGGGTGTGTGTGTGTTTGAGAGAGAGAGAGAGAGAGAGAGAGAGAGAGAGAGAGAGAGAGAAGGATCAAAGTTCCATGATGGCTTAGGTAGAGATGGGCCTTCAAACCTAGCTCCTAAACTGTGGAAGGGAGGAGCACACCAAGTGAAGGCTTCCTCTTTCGGCACACCATCCCTTGAAAGATCTACGATAGGATCCAGAATAGTGGTTTTGGGATGGCTTTCCACACTCCACCCCTTGTTAGATCTACAATGGGATCAAGGAGAGTGGTTTTGGCCATCCCAAGTAGGACAGGACATAGTCTGGGAGGATTGAGTGGATACCCTCCTTCTCATACAACACCCACATTAGTAGATGCCAGCTACACACACACACACACACACACACACACACACACACACACAAGCGCGTGCGCGTGCGCACACTCACACACTCACACGCACATGTGCATGCGCACACACACACACACACACATAACAACTATCCAAATTTCATTTTAGATATATTTTGTGTACGTAAATTTTGTTTTTTCCAATTCAAAACTAATGTCTACCATTCTTATATTACAAGATCTTATTCACCAATTAATGTGAATCAAGTTGTCGACATTGCCCAGAATTCAAGGTTGTCTTGGAGAGACCACCGCGCTGGTTCTTGGAATTATAGCTCCAAACTTACCTATTTTTACATATTACTAGAGGAGGTCTATGACGACCAGCACCCTGGCAAACAGAAGGAGATCTATGAAAGCCATTGCACTGGTTCTTGGAGTTATATATTAATGTACCAAGGAAAATGTATTTTGTTGTGCAACCAAGCAAAATGCAATTGACGATATGGCCCTTGAGGGGTCCCCTTTAGGAGCAAGGGCCATATCGACATGCCATTTCTATCCAATGGCATCCTGGATATTGTATAATGCACGTCGATATGGCCCTTGCCCCCGGAGGGGGCCATATCATCAATTGCAATTTTTGAAAGTTTAATTAGCGCTATTTTGGTCATCAACCAAGGAAATTGTAGTCCTTATTTCTAGGTATTTTAGTCCTTTTACAGTAAATATAAATGAGGGAAAAAGTATAATTTATCGAGTGAAAATTGAGCGAAAGAAATTACAATGTACATCTACATTCAATAACAGGGTATATAAAAATAAACAACTTATACCGAGCAAATATTGAATAGAGGATCTTACATTTATAAAAACTTGGCAATTGCTGAGAGCCTTAAAGGCCAAAAGATTATAGCTAGCGGCCATAACCATTCAAATATAAAAGTTAACAACATTGCATATTAAGAGCCTCAAATTGAATAAAAAGAGATTACATAAATGTAATAAAAACTCAGCAATTGCTGAGAGCCTTAGAGACCAAAACATTACATCCAGTGAGCCAAAAGATCATTGAGAGCCTTAGAGGCCAAAAGATTACATCTAGCCATTGCTAAGAGCCTCGTCTGAGGTAGAGGAAATTTGTACAACTTAGTTTTTAGGAGCCAAAGGAGGATACGATGGAGAGGTCGAAGACCATGCACCTTGCCAAGACTCAGATTATGGCCCCCCAACAAGTCGAGAGTACTCTGCTCTGAAAATACTGAGGCATTTGTCAACATCTAGGGGGAACCCATATAGCACAACCATAAAGAGGTCCTCTGTGAGCATGTCATCTAAGGTGGTGACTCGATGGTGACATACAGATGTGTGGGGAATCGACTCTGGGAACGAAGGGTCTCCACTAGTGCTAGCATTTCTACTCTAGGTGAGTGCAACACAATCACCTTATATGAGAAGGCAGATAACATTGGGATCACAGAGCATCGAGGAGGGTGGTAGGCATGCTAAAGATAAGTGGGTGAGCAGTAGATGAGCAGGGGAGCAGATGAGTGACAAGAGTTGGAGGGAGCATGGAGCAAAGTCGAGCAGGGGCGAAAAAGAGCTAGAGGAGGGCTGTGGAGCAAAGTAGCAGAGCAGGGGTGGATGAGAACAAAGTAGTAAAAATGCCTTATGCTGCAGATCTTATATATTATAAAGTTCAAGCCATCGTGGTGTTTGAAGCCCAAGGTTCCATCCATATTAATTACAGGCCACTACTGTGGAATCTTAGGCGCCACCCCAGATGGGTTGGTAATCATGAAGAAGATGCCATGTGTTGCCACTCTGATGGCTAGTAATTAACTACCAGCTCGGTGGAATCTTAGCCACGATAGACATGGCTGATGAGAGCCACCACCACCGGGCAGTAATTCCCACAAAGTAAATCATGAAGCTCTAATCACTCATTTACCATGCACTCTAATTCTCTACTAATGAGCATACGAGCACGGTGGCTGGTAACTTTTACATGCATGCTTAAGCTCGGTGGTGGATGAGCTGGCTAATAATTTTAACTGCCAGCCCGGTGGAATCGTAGCCACAACAGATGTGACTATAATCACTCATTACCATGCACTCTAGTACTCTACTGATCATGCGAGCCTAGTGACAGGTAATTTTTAATACACTCATAGTGATCATGCGTGCTTAAGCCTGGTGGTGGGTGAGCGGTGGTTGGTAATTTTAACTGTCAGCATAGTGGAATCGTAGCCATGACAGATGTGGCTAATGACAGCCACCACCATCGGACATTAATTCCCACAAAAGTAAATCATGAAGCCTAATCACCTCTAATCCCTCATTACCATGCACTCTAGTACTCTCCTGAGCATGCAAGCCCGGTGACGTAATTTACTACACTCGTAGTAATCATGCATGCAGCCCGGTGGTGGTAACTGGAAACTGAGTGATTGCGGGCCATTGTGATGGTTGGTAATTAACTATTAGCCCAGTCGATCTTAGCCGCCACCACAAACTCAGCTAGCAATCTTAGATGCCACCACCTCTAATCATTCATTACCATCCAAGTCAGTACTGCCACGGTGGAGCAAGTTGCAGCAGCCACCATGGAGCAATTTGCAGTAGCCATGGTGAGGGTTGTTTTTTCGAAACACTATTAGAAGTTCAAAGAGTAAGCTACAAGACACTGCAAGAAGATAACGATAGATGTGTGCACGAGCTTGCTGTGGCTTTTGACAGTTATGAAAAGCAGTCCGTTGTCCTGAGAGATTTCCAAACTAGAGTGGAAGTCTCGAAAACGTCCCATGAAGATGTTTTTCAACAATTTACGTAGCTTCAATAGAGGGATTCAGATGAAGTTGTTGCACAGAATGAGCCAAAAAAGGAGGAGATGAAGGAGAACATTCACAGCCTTATAGGATGAGGGAGGAAGGAATCAAGAAACAACTTCATCATGTACAGAGCAAGACTATGGTATTAACAATTGCAATAGTTAAATCGGATGCCTATCCTACTAGGCAGCAGGGTCCGAAATGCATGGTTTGCCATACCCCCATCATAGATGACTACTGTATCCGATGGCCTGTGTGCTACCACCTTATGCACGTTTTTTGCTTTGGGGTGTTTGTGCATACAAAATCGCTATGTACAGAATGCCATTTGCCATTGCCCAAGTCATGGAGAAATCAAATGTGCCTGCCTGCTACAGCTATCTCTATGATGAGAAAGTAGATGCTGCAGCTCAATTTGCCGTTTGGGCAAAAGATACAAAAGACAAGGAGCTCAAATTGAAGAAGGCCAAGACTAACTGCGAGGAAAAGGAGCGTGAAGGGAGGAACCAGCCCTCTTCAAGCCCCCTTCGGGAAAGGAGCAAGAAGGGCCGAGCCTACAACCAGGAAGCTCAAATCAAGGAAAGAGGAAGCGGCATGAAGGGAGGGGCCAGGCGCCCACAGGAAGGAAGCAGCCCCATTCTGGAAAGGAGCAAGGAGGGTCAAGCTTGCAATCCGAGGGAGCTCAACAAGGACTCCTTGAGATGTAATCGGAAGTAAAGGAGTCTTTGATATTGTAATATATGTAATCTGTGTGTAATCTATTAAATTGTTAATCTTCTCCAAAGTTTACTTAGGCAATGTTTTCTCAGCTATGTGACTAGATAGTGTCCTTTGATCCATGCCAGCGCGGTGATAATAATGAGACGAAATATTTCGATTTGACAAGTAATGTGAGACGAAAGATTTTGATTAGATCACTAATGTGAGACAGAAATATTTCGATTAGACAAATAACATGAGACTGAAGAATGAGAAGGTTGGGCTCAATGAACTCAAAGATTTTTTATTACCAAACTAACATGAGATTGAAGATTGAGAAGGTTGGGCTCAATGAACTCTCTTCCTATTTAAGTGCAATGCAAACACAACTAAGAGCCATTGTGAAATCTAGCCCCAAAACTTTGTACACCGATCCAAACTCTGTACGCCGATCCACCTATAGCGAATATATGGCATATCCAAATAACTTTGGAATGCTTTTTTTCTATCTGAAAACGATGTTGGATGGCATCCTCGCATAAACAAACCCAGAGAAGGAGGAAAATAGATGCAAGAAGGACATGCTTCAGTGGTGGGTGTATTACTTGGAGTCGGCAGAGATGGTGAATATTAATTTCCCTAGCTATTGTTTTTCCTGCTCCTTTAAGGTACTTGTCAAGCTCATGATGTAGGTTTCTTTTGGCAAGACATGATAGAGGCATGAAGATGTATAAAGCGCAAAGACCAGGATGAATAGGACCCCAAATGAAAGGAGGAGTTACTATGGGTGTATAAGTCAGCATAGTCAAGTAGTCTGTAATCTGAGTGTGTGAAGAGGTCTACCATTGTGCTTCAGACTAGCTAAAGAGATGGGAGATGCTTGCCATAGAGAGGCTGATAAGATAGTTGGGAGTCTAGAATTTCCTTGGGCTGCAAAATGTTGTATTTTAAAACAATACAAATCTTGTAGACATTTCTTGGACTTGTGGACTTTCTCATGGTGCTCGTAATACCTGATTTTGTATTGGCTTGCTTCCATGTTAGTACTTAAATGTTTTAAGTAGCCCGGTGGTTGAAATCTGATGGTTAACGATAACCAGTCTAAAGGGCACTAGCACTTTACAACAACTTTTAGGATAGCATGGCAGTAGTGTAGGGATAGCATGGTAGTAATGTAGGATAAGTTATCGCCAGCATGGTGGTTGGTTGCACTAGGATATTAACAGCCACCATCATGGTGGTTTGCTTCTATTTTTACAAGATGAATGGATTTGTAGGATATGTGGATTCGTTATGGGATTCAACCAGTGCGGTGGTTGTTGGGATATACTAAAACCAAGTATGGGATGAAATCTGACGGTTAACGAAATGATAAATAGACTAAAGGGCATTGTTTTAGTATAGCACTATGCAACAAAATTTAGGATAGCATGGCAGTAGTGTAGGGATAGCACGGTAGTACTGCAGGATAAGTTATCGTCAGTGCAGTGGTTGGTCTACACTAGGATATTAACAACCACCAGCGTGATGGTTTGCTTCTATTATTACAAGATGAATGGATTTGTAGGATGTGTGGATTTGTTATGGAAAACTAGAGTGGTGGTTGTTGGGATATACTAAAAACAAGCATGGGATTTACTGTTTGGGATTTACAAAAACAATTTAATAAAACCAGCACGGTGTTGGTTTTGTAGGGTGGACATATTGTTTCCTTGCAATGAGACTACATACATTTTCTTAGTACTATCTCAGTCATCCTCGTCCACTACTCCAAGACACCCCAAGATGTGCTCATGTGTGTCTAAATCCAATTTGAATACACTCTTGCCCTTCTTTTGTTGTGGCACAGGTTGCATCTAGAACTTAATAGCTTTTACTAGATGAGAGTACACACATGTTTGTGGACTCTTATGTAGCAGGTTGTAATTGTGGCCTCTCTCGGATGTTTTTTTGTACCAAAAAGCTCCAACTACTACATCCCACTTCTCATAGGTTATTCCCCAATTATCCTTAAATGTTTCATTAACCTTATGCTTAGGCTTTGTGCATTGTAACAGAAAGTATGGCTCATCTTCCTCATTCCCCCTAGAATCTGCGATAACTAAAAAGTTATCCCCCTCTTCTAGATAGTCAGTGAGGTCATCGAAACTCTCCCCAAACTATGGTGAGTTGTTTGTCTCTCCATTGTTTGTCACTCCATTTGAACATAGAGGGAAGACCTGAACTCGCTCCCATGTCATCACAATTGCAATGTTCTCACAATCTTCATAATCCCCTAAAGAAGAAAAACATCTGTGGCAAAGTGCAGGAGCAATTTGTCGATGAGTCAATAGCTGTTCAGATGGACCCATATTTGGACAGCATGTACAATCCATACTGCCTCTGCAAGGGCCGTATCCCACTTGGTGATCTAATCACCTCAATGCCCAAGAAATAGCGCAGCTCTCTCAAATCCTTCATCTCAAACTTCTACTTCAATAGCATTTTCACATGAAGGATAACTTCATCACTATCACCTGTGATGATCAAATCATCAACATAAATGACAAGCAGCATAATACATTTCTCTGTTTTTCTCACATAAAGTGAGAAATCTGCCTTGGAAATCTGAAAGCCAATAGTGACAAGATACTATCCTATCTTGTCAGACCATGCTCTAGGTGCTTGCTTCAAGCCATACAAGGCTTTCGTCAACCTACAGACAAACTCAGGATGAGCAGCATGAACATAACCTAGTGGTTGCTCCATAAAGACCTCTTCTTGCAAATCACCATGCAAGAAGGCATTCTTTACATCAATTTGATGTAAAGACCATACCTTTGATGTAGCCATAGCAATGACTGCTCTTACGATTGCCATCCTTGCAACCGGACTGAATGTTTCTTCATAATCAATGCCATATGTCTGTGGATACCCCTTGACAACTAATCTTGACTTGTATCTGTTCATAGAACCATCTGCATTGTGCTTCACCTTATAAACCCACTTACAGCCAATTGCATTCTTGTCTTTAGGCAAAGGCACCAATTCCCATGTAGCATTTGCTTCCAAGGCATCCATTTCTTCATCCATGGCTTTCTCCCATTTTTCTTTTCCCATGGCTTGCGTGTATCACTTTGACCATATAGGCATAGTGAATGGCTATAAATCCATCATATTTCAGCCTATCCACAGGATACCTAGCTCTGGTAGACCTGTGCAAAATAGACTCACTTTCAGGTGCTCTCAAAACATCCCTGGTCTTCCTTACTCCAGGTGTAACAATAGAAGAATACCCAACTCATCATCAATGCTCTGTTTTGAGCCACTGGACTCACCATCCACATAAGAATGACCTCCATTCACATCAAACATGGGCTGATCTACCTTCTCTTTTCCTTTTCGTGATACTTGCATACCACTATTTGCATTGCTTTGAGAAGATTCTCCTAATCTCAATTTGCCTGTCCATGGTGAAGTATGTGAACCACTGCTAGAGGACACTGCAGGTCC
The DNA here is from genome assembly GCF_047967505.1 of Dipteris shenzhenensis. Classification (NCBI taxonomy): domain Eukaryota; kingdom Viridiplantae; phylum Streptophyta; class Polypodiopsida; order Gleicheniales; family Dipteridaceae; genus Dipteris; species Dipteris shenzhenensis. Next base: position 56,810,700 of record NC_141597.1, on the reverse strand, counting down.
ACTAATATTTTGTGATTGCTGCTGTGAATTCTGTGCAGCATTACCATTTTGTGCATCTACATCATCAATCACATTTACTAGTTTATACCAGCTGCTCATCTCATAAAAAACATCTCTGCTCACTGTAAACTTACGAGTAGAAGGGTTATAGCATCTATACCCTTTCTGCTGTAGAGAATAACCAATAAAGATGCACTTCTCAGCTTTTGGATCCAACTTGGACCTCAACTCATCTAGCACATGAACATAGGCAATGCAACCAAAAATTTTCAAATGAGAAATATTTGGTTTCCTACCAGTATACATCTCCTCTAGCGTCATGCCATGTATTGCTACAATGGGAATCCTGTTCATTATGTAAACTATTGTAGCAATTGCTTCAGCCCAATAATAATCTGGTAGGTATTTTTCATTTAGCATGGCCCGAGATACCTCTCCAATATGCCTGTTTTTCCTTTTTGCAAGTCCATTTTGCTGTGGGGTATGACTGCATGAATATTGCTACTTTATGCCATGCTCCTAGAGGAACCTTGGAAACTCATTTGAGAGGTACTCTCCCCCTCTATCTGACCTTAGGCATTTTATTTGCAGGCGTGTTTCTTTTTCAACCATAGCTTTAAAAGCTTTGAAATGCCCAAACACTTCACTTTTCTTTTTCATAAAATACACCCAAACTATTCTGCTGTAATCATCAATAAAAGTGACAAAATAATAATAGCCTCCAATAGATGCATCTTTAGTAGTCCACACATCAGAGTGGATTAATTCCAATGGCTTCTTACTCTCTTGAACATGTCTAGGAAATGGTTTCCTTGCGTGTTTTCCAAATTGACAGGCTTCACATACCTTATGCATTTCTGTAACCTTGAATTTAGGCAATCCTGCAACAATATTTTGGGTCTGCATTGATTTAAGTCACTGTACATTAACATGACCAATGCGTTTATGCCAGATATCAATATCTGCAACTACACCACGGTCCCATGTGCAAACATTGCTGCACTCAATTCAGGCATGTTCGCATCCAACGTAAACATGCTACCCTTCTTCTTTCCTTTTGCTATCAAGCCCTGCTCAACCATTTGACCAACATAAACCAGGTTCTTGGTGATATTCGGGACATGAAATACATCAGACACGTATTTCTTTTTCCCATCCTGCATAGACAAAGGAATTTTACCAATCTGCATAATAGGATGTGCAGTATCATCACTAGTCTCCACAAATCCTGGTCTTTCCATTTTCCTTGCATCCTGCATCCATTTTGCATGACCTATCATGTGGTTTGACGCACCTGAGTCAACATACCACACATCATTGCTTTCTTTTGCACTTGTCATAGAATTGGTCATGTGCTGCACCATAAACAGATGCTCATTTCTATCATCACCCTGTCTACTAGAAGATGCATAATTCCCTTGCTGCAATTTTCCATTCATGATGTCATTCTACTTTTTATAGCAGTCTTTAGCCATATGACCCATTTTACCATAGTAGTAGCATTCAACATTGCTGTTTGCATTTTGGCCTCTCTACCATCCACCACAACCTCTTTGGCTCCCCCTGCCTCTAGAGTTACCACATCCTCCTCCAAATTTCCATGCTTGGAAGTTGTTCTTGTCAAGCTTTTCAGTGACAATCTGTGAAAGAGAATGAGACGCCATTATAGAATACTGCAAAATATTCCTGGGGGGGGGGTCACTATGTATGAACCCTCTATATCACGTGCGTTCAAGGCCTATTTGTAAAATCCCTTATCTGTAAAATTTTCCTTAATAAAAAGTACCCTTTTTCTATACAAATCTGTAAATTTTTTTACATTTCATTTTAAATGCTCCCTTATGTATATTAATTTTTTAGAAATTTAGGAAATAAAAATATCCTTCTGTTGAACTCACGTGATAGGGTTACATATGATGAGTGATCCCCCTGAGAAATATTCTCACTGCAAAAAACACAACTTCTGCCTCACAAGGGCAAATCTGCAAAACTGAAGAAGGTGGTATTTGACCACACAGTCACTTCCTAGTGACGATTTTGCATGAACATGCAATAAAGATGATTTTGTAACTCCCAATATCTCTGCGCACAGTCATACGATGCAATTTCTGCGGCAACTTTTGACCGACCTGCAGAGCAGTGGTCGCACAGCAAAAACAGGGCCTTTTCCTCAGTGCTTGCAGAGAACTTCCGCCTCTAAAACAGGCCCCAAAATGGCCTCGCCACACTGCGAAGGGCGTCTTAATTTGAGACAATGCATTCTTGCACTTTCCAGCTGTGCTACCTGCAGAGATTTGCTCCCAAACTCGAAAAAGAAAAGCAACACTGGTCCTCTTACCAAGACACGCGAACTTGGTTTACTTTCTTGAGCTCCTTACCACGAACCAGGCTCTGATACCATGTGAAGATAGTGGGAGAGAAGGAAGGAGTCTCACTTGCGGCTTTCTCACATACACAATGGGGGAATACACACAAAGGTGGAGGCCGTTGAACATAGTTTTCCTCTTCGTAGTTGTGAAAGCCAAAAGAACTCTAGTACAAAGAGATAGAAGAACCCTATATGTGGGTCTCAAACCAAACTCAACTAACTAAGGTGGCATAGTAACTGAGCCACGAACTAGAGTACATAAGGATAGCTGTCATCCAGCTATTATTCATGGGCGGTGTACCAATTACATCTGCCAGCTAACAAGTCGATGACATAAATGCACAACGGTCACCCTGGCATATCACGAGTGGAGCTCGATATCTCAACATTGTTGGTAGGGTTGTTACTCTATGAAATTTAGGGTGCAGACTAAAGCTTGTGAAGACTCGAGATTGGTAATCACCTGAATGGCCTGATGTTGCTACCTCGAATGCTCCCACCAATCATGACACCACAACTCGTGTTCTTCTCTCCGATGGCAATGATCAAATGTGTGCATCTGTAACTGCTTCTCGTTGCTACTCTGCAAGGAGTCTTCTTTCTTCTCGTTGTTTCTCCCTCCGTAGATGTTGCAAAAGTGTCTTTCGTTGCCGATTCGATACCGTGCCAGTGCTTTCCTTGACCCGTACTGTATTCCTTGTGCCTTGACTTGGCTTTTTAGCTTTCCTGTCTCATAGCCTCTGTTTGCTTCTCTTGCAAGCCATGGCAAGATGCATGTTGCCATGGACACCATGGCCACGATCAGTCCATAATAGACCCAGAAAAGCTAGCTGGTGAGGCAAGCAAAGAATAGAAGACAACTTACCCGAAAGAAGACAATGGCAAGTCAAAGTTTGTGCAAGGTCACGTTGAGATATGTGTGGGTTGCAAGGCATTTGCAGGGCGGGGGTAAGTTGATGGTAATTAATCTTCCAAGATTTGATGGGCAAGAGGTGTGAAAATTCAAAATTCACAGGAGTAGCAAAATTTTAGCTATTGATTTTTCCCCCTTGGGCAATGCACGTTAGTAGAATTGGACATCCTAAACAAAGTGCAATGTGGCCTAAAATGCTTTGAAACACAAATATGCCAAAGGGAATGCTATCGGGTTTGATGCTGTGTATTATTAAATGCAATGACCTTTGAAATGCTTATGAGCCATATAGCAAGCAAGTGCATGGAAAAAGAAACAATTCAAAATTGTAAATAGTGTTGGATTTATTAAAATATCTTTTCACATGCACAAATTGCACTTTTCAAACTTCTTTTATTTTAGGGTGAATCTAGATAACAATACCAACAATCAATGTTTTAAGACCACCATGCACTAGCCCCACTAGTTTGGATTCCAAATTTTTAATCCGTTTTGGTTTTAACAAATCAAAAAAAAGTTATGGAGTGTGCCCTCAAATGGGTATGCATCACTTTAGCACAACATTGGAGGCCCGTTAACCCATGCCTAATGTTCTCATTTAGGTGTGTCCTTGGGTTAAGGAGAAGCTCACATAGTGTACTTTTGAATGATTACTTGGTTGCATATACATGTATAGATCAAAATTTTGATGTTTTTGAATAAATTGCTATATCCTATAGTCTTTAGGATGCATGCTTCACATGCAACATAGCACTTGTATTGCTTTAATGATCTCGTTCCAAATCCTTCTTCCATAATTTTTTGCGCTCATGTTTAATTTGGAGTGTGTACTACTTGAAGACAAAGTTTGCCAAATTCCATTGAGCAATGCATAAGTTATGGGTCATGCAAGATACCTATATATAGAAAAGTCCCTGGACCTCACCAAAAATGGCTACACCGAAGCAAACAATGACCCTCTATCAAAAAAATGGCTACACCCAAGAAAACAATGACCCTCTATCAAAACAATATTTCTTCCAAGTGAAATGCAATTTTTCTACATGGATCACAAGCACTATCTAGAATTTAAGGTGAAAAAGCATGCTTTAGTACTCATGATTTAAGAGCATCTTCAACTGCTCATGGATTAAGGGCACCTTCTCTTTTTAGATGTCATATGGATTAAGTGCACTTTTAGTTTGGGTGCACCGCTTGAAAAAAAATTGAACAATAGCTACAATAATGATTCCAAAACAAATGAGGATGTTATGGTGGAAATTGTTGTAGTAGCTGAACAAGCAAGAAAATGTTGTTGATTTATAAAGAGATTAAAGGCACATAAATAAATAAGGGAAGTCAAGGAGGGATGAATTCCAATATCTAGCAGAAATTGGAAATAATGCAATAGATACATATCAAAAGAGGGTGTGTACAAGATATTGTGGTTCGTCACATGTTCTTCCTGTGCATCTATTTGGTGTTAACGCCTCTTTTTGATCCTAGCACTATTCTATGTCTGTTGGAGGTGAATTTCCTTGTCAAATTCATGTAGAAAATGTATAGACAAGGATGAAGGATAACCCTCTTGCACGTGCCGATTGTACTGGTTGTCAATACTTTGCACTATCTTAATAAGCTTCCTTCTTTACGTCACAAAGCAAATGATATGAGTTCTTTGTAATTGGAATCTCCCATTCTGCAAGACAACTAAATGTTGAGTTTCTAGGCAATTATTATTACAAGAGTTATAAGTGTACTAGTATGCTAGTTTAGTAGGAAAAGTTATTGGCCTTTGACCACAACAATAATAATAACTATATTAAGTCAATGTCATGGGAATACAATGAGTGTGTTTTTATCGCAAGGAGTTTGTTGTCACAAAGGATTGATCTACCATTACTTCAAAGTTTCATTATTTAGATAGGGATTTTTATAACTATACATTACAATCAACTTGGATTTGGTCATTGTTTGCTTTGATGTTGCCATTTTTGGTGAGATTTAGGGAACTTTTGGTATATAGGTATCTTGTCTGACCCATAACTTATGTATTGCTCAATGGAATTTGACAATCTTTGTCTTCAAGTTGTAGTACATATTCTTGTAAGAAAACAATACAATGTCTGTGCTCAACAGATAACATGATCTCGTATGCAAGAGAGAAAAGTAGATAGTATGGAGAATCAAAATTTTGATTACTGTAAAACTGATACAATAGATGGTGCTACCTCCCAGCCGTGCAGTCCTGTGTGCGAAGCTTCGATGGCGTGCTAGAAACAGTAGAGGACAAAGGCTAAATGCTAACGAATCAGGGTTGCTATAGCCAGTGATGATGATGGGCTTCACGGGCTTGCTCTTATATAGCCACCAGTCGTAGTCAGTTAGATCCAATTGGGAGACCAACCCAGTCGGCCCAAAAAGGGCCGACTGGAGGTCAGTCTCGAAATAGGCCACCGACCACATGTTAGAACTGTGGCGTAGAATAGAGCAACTAACCTATGGTTGCCATTCGACCCAGAGCCATCTGAGATCCATTTGGGGCACCAAACGAGCCTCGCAGCCTAAGAGTGGGCTGCCTTGGGAAATGCTCCGTCTACCCTTAGTGCGGTCAATCATGGGATGCCTTCCCACACTTGCATGTAGCCTAGTTGGCAGTGTGCCAACTCTATGTGAAGCCGTCCAGCCATCAGGCCACACATGGACCCATCTGGTGTCCAAACCAGGACCTACCGGATAATCGAGCTACTCAAATGCCTTCTCCTCATATGGGGGCTTACAAGTAGAGTTAGCTGGTTCCTGCATAGTTACACGAGAGTGGAGCATTGATATCTAACACCCCCCTCAATGTCCACACACAAGTGAACTTACTTTTTTGACCCGATGCCAAGTCGATGAAGATGCCTCTCTAGCAAGTCTCTTCTAAGAGCCTTCATGAAGATGTCCACAACATTCTTTGTAGTCGGATAGTACACCAAGTTGACCTCTCCATCCATGATGAGCTCGCATACAAAGTGATTAAATCTCAATGTGTTTTGTGCGAGCATGGAACACAGGGTTCTTTGCAATTGCCATGCAACTCTGATTGTCACATGATAACTGTGTAGGCTTGTTCTGCACTACACCCATGTCCCCTAAAATCCTCTTCAACCACACTACCTCACAAGAGGCAAAACATGCTGATTTGTATTCAGCCTCGGTAGAAGAAAGAGCAATTGTGGGTTGCTTCTTGCTGACCCATGACACAACTCTAGATCCAAGTGAGAAATAGTCACCTGTCACTGATCACGTGCTGTCCACATCTCGTGTCCAATCCGAGTCATAGAATCCGGTCAAGGTGTTGCCCTTGGTATAGGTGATGCCATAATAAAGTGTGCCTTTGATGTATTTCAGCACCTGCATCCCTGCCCTCCAATGGTTCTCTCAGGGCTTATTGGAAAACCTGCTTAGTACACCAGTCACAAAACTGATGTCCGGCCGTGTGTTGCACAAGTAAATCAAACTGCCCACAAGCCTTCTGTACTTCTCTTCGTCCACCAGTGGTGATGAATCCTCGTTTGAGAGCTTCACATCAACCTCCATAGGGGTGCCAACTTTGCACTCAGCCATGCCAAATGCCTTTAATATCTCTCTAGCATACTTCAGCTGTGAAATGAAGATCTGTTTTGGCTCTTGCCAAACTTCCCCCAAATAGAAATGCATCAGTCCGAGGTCTATCATTTTAAACTCTCTTCCTAGCAAATGCTTTGTCTGCGAGATCTTCTCTTCATGATTCCCTGCTATGACAAGGTTGTCCACCATGATCATACACCTGCCTCCTTCTCTGTAGATATACAAATTTGTATTAGGTGGGCTCCTCCTGAACCCGTTTTGTAGAAAGTAGGCATCAATCCGCTGGTACCATGCTCGTGGGGCCTATTTCAGCCCATAAAGTGCCTTCTTTAGTTTACAGACTTTACCTTCTGAACCGGGGATCACAAAACCTGGTGGTTGTTCCATGTATACCTCCTCCTTGAGATCTCCATTCAAAAAGGTAGATTTTACATCCATCTGAAACACGGGCCAACTTTCCTATGCTGCTAAAGCCAAAACACTACGAATTGTGGTTAGTCGAGCTGTGGGATCAAAAGTATCCTAATAATCAAAACCATGTACCTATGCGAATCCTTTTTCCATGAGTTGAGCCTTGTACTTATCCAACGTGTCGTTGGACTTGTACTTGGTCTTGTACACCCACTTGGTGCTGATTACCTTGCATTTTGGTGGTCGATCCACAAGGTCCCAAGTGTTGTTCTTCATTATGGAGCCATACTCCAACTACATAGCCTCCATCCACTTATCATCACCTTCTGCTTCTTCAAGACACTTGGGTTCTTCAGCATGGATCACCTCTGTCATCAAAGCATAGTTGACCAAGTGTTCTTGCCCCCTTCTTTGCTATTCTAATCTCTTGGACTGGCGGTGTATGGATGGTTCCTCCTCAATGGCTGGAGGTTCTCTGTCATCCAAAATCTGCTTTGCCCACTTTGGGAATGGCCATTGCCGTTGTGGTTCTGCAGGCTCTTCTTCCTCTTCTTTATCTTGAATCCTCCCAAGCAGCCTTCAATAAGTATAACCATATCAACATCATGAAGTACTCGTCAATCAGCATCATGAAGTAGTAGGAACCACCCAAAGCTTCTGTCTCCATCTTTCCATAGAGATCCATGTGAACGAGCTCTAAAGGATTCTTTGCCCTGCTGGCCTCTAGGAAAGGGTTGCCGATGCTGCTTGCCCATCATGCAAGCTTCACATACATCAGATAGATCTGTAATTTTTGGTAGGTCTACAATCATTCCACTTTTATGCATCTCCTTTAAAGAACTAAGTTCTAGATGACCAAACCTCTATGCCATAGCTTAGTGTTGCTCACATCGGCTCGAGCATGTTGTTGCACTGTGTACCTTTACCAATGACCTTCCCTTGAAGATCCAAAATCTGTGTGCCATTCTTATCGAAGTGAACTTTGAGGTCCCAATCTGTGATCGCAGAAATGGACAAGAAGTTCCTCTTGATATCTGGCACATAAAGAACATCGAACAACCGTTTTACAACTCCATCTGACTTGAGAGCTATCGTACCTTTTTCTTTTGCTGGACATTTTGCATCATTGCCGACTGCTACCAGGATGTCATTCCCTACCGGATGTAGAGAGGTATACCAATCCTTCTGACTGGTCATGTGGCATGATGCACCACTATCAATAATCCAAGGTTCATCCACAGGTACATGAATTGCCTCCGTGCAAATCTCCTCAATTGCTACGAATAGCTCTACTGGTACTACCTGTGTGCTGTTGTTGGAATCTTTCTTTACTCCGTTCTTCTCATCTGCAATCTTCTTCTGGCACTCATTCTACTTGTGCCCTGCCTTGTTGCAATAGAAGCACTTGATCTTATTCAACACAACAATAAACGGGAGCCCCGACTGAAGTGCTACTACTTCAACACACAAGCCATCCCCGACAAAAACGAAGATTTGGAAAACTTGAGTTGGAGGTCCCCCCCACTCTCAAAAAGTTAACTCTCTTAACAACCTTTAGGTGGTCCACATTCCCAAAAAGTATCTCGCGGTTACACCCTAGCCCAAAAATTTGAAAATTTTCAAAAGTGCCCAATATGGCCCAAAACTCTACAAAACTTTCCCCCAAACCATGCCTATGCACCCAAATCACTTTTCAACATCTAAACCCTACTCTTTCTCATTGTATTCATCTTCCAATCCCACATTCATACTCCTTCTATCGTAAGCACTTTGCAATACCCAAATCCAATTTCTTCTCATCATTTTGTCTCAAACTTGCTTCCATTGATCCTATTATATCTTTCCATTGTCCCAAACTTGTTTCCATTGATGCTATTATATTCTTTGAACTGATCCAAGGCCTTCATTTCTAAATCCCTCTCATGGCTCCATTGGAAGATCGCACCAAAAAGCCACAAAAAAGCACCTTGCACATCGAAGTTGCACCAGAGTATGCCACAACTCGTCAATGTTATGGCCACAAGGTTGCCAGGGCAAAGATACACTACATCAATTATGACAAGGAACAAAGCATGGTGACTTATGGAGTATTGGTGGACTCTATCTAGTGGATCCTTTGATAAGTGCTCCACCTTTGTTTGAAAATGTGACGAGTTTGATTCATTACGTAGGGAATGGTCTTCAAGGCTTACTAGGTTATTGTAAATGCATCGGCCATTCCAATGTTGAAGCACACTTTGCGAAGGTTCACTTGTTGAGAATGGAAGGAGAGACAAAGATACTTAGAGATACCGTGCATAACCTCCAAGAACAACTAACCCAAGAACAAAAAAAACTTGTTGACTTAGAAATTGCGAGAGAGGTCACAAGAGACAATCACAAGATTAATAGATAAGAAGAACAAACTGTTAAAAAAGGCTTAATGTATCCAGAAAGAGCTTGCTACTTTGACTAGGAGATTAGAAAGGATAAAAAGAACCCCTCTAGGTTATGAGCATAGGATCAAGCCCGTGCAACTAATGGAGACCTTAGCATATGGTGGTGGAGCAAGGAAACATAGGGTGAAAGCTACAAGGTATGTATATTTGGACTATTTTGTAATTATGAAGCATTACTTACAAATGAGTCATTTATTTTTCTAATGTTATCATGATTTTTGCAAAAATTTTATGTAGGAGGTTATTGGAAGAAATTCCTTTGACAAACTTTTTGCCTTAAAGAGTGTAATTAAGAAGAAAGAATTCATTTCTATTCTTAGGGACCCTCGTTGGCATGCATTATGACATGCAATATTCCAAGAGGTTGAACTGATTTAGAGAATCTTGTAGATCCATCGAAAGTTGTCCATGCATGTGATGCTGTGGCATTAGTCGGCAAGGGTACTTAGCTGTGTATAATGTCTTTGTAAATGCACTTCGAGGTCAAGGCATTAAGAACCCTCTATTGCCGAGACCAGTATACGTAAAAAATGCAAGGAAAGAAACAAATTCTGCTGTTCAAGATTTGTTGGGTGGATTTATACACATCTCAAAAAGCATGACGTTGGAAGGCACAAACAAGACAAATGTCCAACATAGCAAAAAGAAAGGAGGACCAACTACCAAAGGGGAAAAGCAAGGACTAAGAACCTTTGAGTACACAAAGCATAATAATGTTTTTTTGGATGTACATAGGGTCCAAGCTGCAATGGTGGAGTTTTACAACATGAAAGCATGGGGTATGTTAAAATTATATTATTTAGAGAGCTCGAATTTTTAATGAAATCTTTTCTAATCATGTAAATCTTTAATCTTTCAGATTATGAAGGAAAGTTAGTATTTGTTATCAAATTGGATGAGTGTGAGGTTGTAAAAGGCCACAAGTTGGAGAGGGTAAGTATTACTTTGATGAATAAAGCCCTCGGACATGCCAAAGATAAGGAAATTCAGGAAGATTTTAGTGTGCAATCGAAAAAGCACATTTGGTGGCTTGCTGTGTTTGAACTTCCTAAAGAGACACACTCATTCTTGAAATGGGTATTTGATAGATCTCTAATTCCAAGTGTCATTAATGCACAAACGAAAGGAGAGTTGCTTCAAGTTGAAGGGTTCAGATTATTTAAAGTTAAATGGCACATGGCAGGAGATCTCAAGACATTGAAGTGTATGTTTGGAACGGAATTGAGTGCAAATGTGACATATTCGTGTCTTTCTTGTATGCACTCATACCAAACTCAAGGTAGTAACATAGGAATACATAGAGGGAAAGAGCAAGTAAAAAGAGGAAAAGAATTTGGGAATGCTAAAGATGTAATGAATGACATCACAGATGATGAGACTAACAACGGATGTATTAGAGCAATGGAGTTATGAGCTGCAATCAGGACGCTGCACCTAAGAGAGATCGAAACAATAAAAATTGGGATCCAATTTTAAACATTCCATTACAAAGAGTGCATTTCTATGTGTTACATGCGGAGATGCAGCTCATTGATAAATTGCTTTACTTGCACATTGTATATGCATGGAACATCAAACCGGACGAGAGAGCAGCATCATGTATAGCAAGGGTCAAAGATTTACTCTCAAGCATGGGTCTACATGGGGGGAATGTAAAGCTAATCAAAGATGCACAATTGTCAGGAAAATTAGGAAATCTTCCAAACAAAGTGTCCATGGGAGGCTCTAAGGCACGAAGGTTTTTGTCCAATCATGGAAAACATCGATTAAATCTACATTGGAATTATTGGAATATGTTATGTGATTGCACGACTAATTTGGAAGCTAATCCTCATGTCAGAACCTTGAGAATACGTGTTTGGAAAGAATTGGGTACTTTGGTAAAGATCTTGAGGAAGCATTCCATAGACGATGATGATGTGCAACTATATAAAGTCATCGTGAAAGAGTTCATTGAAGTCATGGTAGATGGATGGGGTGAATCACACATTACTCACTACATGGTGTGTTTAGTCTTTGCTATTTTCAAAATTTTAATTGCAATCAATTTATTCTTGTTTATCTCATGTGTTTTTTCTATGTATGTAGCACATTCTTTATGCTCATGTCCATGGTTTCTTTGCCAATATGGTTCCTTGAATGCTTGGAGTGCCCAAGGGATGGAAAAGTCTCATTATAGAGCTCGAGGTGCTTATTTCAAGAGTACACAACATGGAGGGGGGATTAATGGAAGTAATGCTCTTCATGAGATGTTCGAGTGGTTCTATCGTGGTATAGTCAGGTCCTCCTATGCAAGGAATAAAGCTTTGCAAACGGAGTTAGCCCAAGCAGTTCATCGAATTCAAATGAGTAAAAGAAAGCATTCACAGATATCTTCACAAGCCTCCCAAAAACATAGAAGTTGGATAGCAACCAGAAGTCGTGTTGGAAAGCATTGGATCACTAAACTATGTACTTTGATGTTAATTAAAATTGCACTTCAATATTTCTTGTGGACATTTGATTAATTGGCTCTTTTTTTAAAAAATAAGTGTTGAATTTTGTACTTGTGGACCCAATAAGGGTGAGCGATGAGAAAAGGTTGGGGGAGCGACCTCACGAAATTTCAAGGGGAATTTCAAAAACCCCTTAAATAAGTTTTTTTCCCCAAAACAAACACCCCTCCTCTTTATGTAATTTTTTCCTAAAGTTGAATGGAAAAACCCAATGTTTTAATGAACTAAGTAAATTTTTTGATAAATATCACTTCTTTACAACAATGCACGTGGTACACTAAAGTTTTGTGAGGTTAAAACCCCCAAGGGGATGATGACAAATAGGGGGGGAGGGAGGAGGGCTTGAGGGGGGGTAAAGGGGGAAGAGGGGGGGGGGGCTAACTACTAATAATGATGCACAAAATAAATATACCCCTATATATATGCAAATACCTTCATTTTCTTAGTACCACCAGTACTCTCTCATACTAGTACATTCCTTCCTACCATCACATTTCCCATAGCCCCACCATCACCGACATGGCAAGTACAAAGCGGACTAGAAGACTGGTTGATTCCAGAACAAAGCTCCCAATCCCTCCCAATGTATACAATGCAATGATCGAAGAGAGAAAAAAGAGGAGGCAGGAGGAGGAGGAGGAGGAGGAGGAGGAGGAGGAGAGGACAGAAAACAATGAGCAAACAAATGATGATGAAGAAGATCATGGGGAGCAATCCAATCCTCAAAGTCAACCCAAGGCACCTCAAGAGCCAGAAAGCAAACTAGAAGAACAGGATGCAAAAGACACAGATTGGAAGAATGGGCCAGAGGACAAGAAGATGCCAGGCAAATGCAAATTCAATTGGCTCAACAATAAAGGGCACAAATGGAGAGCCAACAATGAGGACCCGCATGGCACAATTCTACTTAGGACTTTCCACATTCTAGATAGGGTGGAAAATCTTTGACAAAATTGCATCAAACAACAAAAGGAAAAGGCAAAGCTTGTAGTAGGCGAGGTGGAGGTAGAGGTGGAGGTGGAGGTGGAGGTGGAGGTGGAGGTGGAGGAGGAGGTGGAGTCCCTAGAAGACACCACAGAAAGCTTGGAAGGAAGGCACTTCAAGAGATAACAAAGTATCAAAGTAGCATGAACCTTCTAATCCCAAGAGCTCCGTTCGCTCGATTGGTGAAAGAGATTATGTAGTCCTACACGGACAACTATCATATTCAATCAATTGCACTAGCTGCCATACAAGAAATAGCATCGTAACTCTTCTCGAGGACACAAACTTGTGTGCAATCCATGCCAAGAGGGTTACGATCATGGCAAAACACATGTAACTGGCAAGGCAGATCAAAGAAGACCCACAACTTAGGCCATAGATCATATTTTTTGTTGTATTCACTATGGAGACCAATTTTGGTTGTCAAAAGCAATTTTGTGCAAAGATGATTGTAAATATTTTTTGTAATAGAATCCTTTGGAATCTATTTTTCTTGTAGATTTTCAACTTTGAGCTTTCATTTTCAAGTGGAATCTTGCAATGTATTATTTACTTCCATATCTGATGTATGTACATAATGTGATTGATTGTTGATGGCAAATAATCATGGTAGAATGTAATTAGTCACTAGTATGTAATTTGTCAATAATCATGGTAGAATGTGATTAGACACTAGTATGTGATGGGGAACGCATCCCCCCAAAAAACAAAAACAGAAAAAAGCCCCCAAAGGTGTGATGGGTGTGTGTGTGTAAGTGATGGGGGATGCATCCGCAAAAAAAAAAAAACAAAAAAAAGCCCTTGAGAGGCCTCTTGGGGGAACTTTTTTTGTGTATTTCTTGGTATAGGCACTTTTTTTTTTTTTTAAATGTATTTCTTGTGTGTGTGATGGGTGTGTGTGTAAGTGATGGGGGATCCCCCAATTTAAAAAAAACCAAAAAAAGCCCTTGAGAGGCCCAGGTGCATGCAGGCACAACTTTGGGCTAGACGGGGACCCCGTTTGGCCCAAAGTCATGCCTACGTGCACCTGGGCCTCTCAGGGGCTCCCCGTCTAGCCCAAAGTCATGCTTGTGCACACCTGGGCCTCTCAAGGGCTTTTTTTGGTTTTTTTAAAATTGAGGGATGCATCCCCCATCACTTACACACACACCCATCACACACAGAATAAATACATTAATAAAAACACAAAAAAAGTCCCTAGTCCCCATCTGGTGGCCCAAAGTCATGCCTGCATGCACCTGGGCCTCTCAGGGGCTATTTCTTGTTTTTTTTTTGTGTATTATTAAGCAAACATAAGATCGGTGGGCTCTTATAGTAGAATGGGCATCTGATTGCATTTGAGATTTGGAAGCTCTAAGTCCATAACTGTTTGTGACAAAGAGTGAAGTTCTAACATAGTCCATGTATTAAAGACATGGAAACATTTTTTTAACAGTCAACAAAGACCACAACAATCACTCACTTGGTTACTTATCACCCAATGGATTAAATAACAGATGCGATAGAACCAGTCATTCTAGTAGTATGGCAACATTATTGAGTACATTTGAAGTAAGAACAATGTTGTGATCAATGCATGACTTAGTCCAAAAGAGTTGTTCACAACAATTCCCATTGTGTACGACCACTTTCTTTGACATGAGGAATGAATAGCACAACTCCAAGAGTTTAGGAAATTTTGGGATGCAACCCCCAGTAAAAAAAAACAAAAAATAGCTCTGAGAGGCCTAGGTGCGTGCAAGCACGACTTTGGGCTGGCGGGGTCCCCGCTTGGCCCAAAGTCGTGCTTGCATGCACCTGGGCCTCTCAGGGGCTATTTTTTATTTATTTTTACTAGGGGAAGGGATGCATCCCCCATCACTTACACACATACACACAAGAAATACAGTAGGGGGAATTAGATCATAACAGATGTTAGTACCCTCCCTTAGGTGTTGACTTCATTTGTTAAGGATGGTATTTAAGACGTCATTTTAATCCTTGGGGTCATTTTACCACTAGGTCCACTAAAGAGACTATGGTAAGATAATTATTACTTTGAAATTAATACGTTTCATGCTTACAAGGACCCTATGTTGAACAAAGGACATCACATTTCTTTTGGATCACTCACTTAATTATACCCTTAAGAGTACATATCCTAGTTGTGGGAAATCGAACATAATAGCAAAGCCTGGATTCCATTACCTATCACGCAAGGACACCGGCCACCTTACATCTCTCACAAGCATGCAATGCCTATGCCTCCTTGTCGTGTGAGCTGACTTCTCTGGGGCTTCTCTCTATCTTCTCCTCCCCCATGTTTTTCCACTTTCCTCCACCTAGATCTTGTATTCTTTCCTTTCCTCTCCCCATTGACACTAACCTAGCTTGCATTAGCACTCATGCAGCTCGTATGGTAGCCTTTTCCTTCTCAGACAATTGGGTGACGCTACTCATCAGGTTAACTCTTATGGCTTGCAAAATCCTTCCATCGCTTTGTGCCATCGATGGTCCTAACATGTAAAAACAAAAAAAAGGTGCCTATGTCATGGCCACCTTCCGATCAAAGATGCAAAATTTTTGCCCAAATGAATTTGCTTCTTCATGCTTGAAATGTGTCCCAATTTATAAACCCATATCTTGATCATTAGCATTCAAAGTTGGGACACACTTTGAATAATGGTTTCATATGTCATGTTATTCACATCATTTTAATCCATTGCAACCATTTTAATCCATTGTTGCTCATAGCTATCAGTGCATTTGTCAACCTTACCATTTTGTATCAAACTTCATTGCAGTCAGCACCAATGCCTTCAAAATATCAAGGCACACTTCTAAAGCGATTTTGGCCATTCCTAGCATACTTTACAACATTTTACACCATAAGGACCTACATCTTCAATTGTGTGTAGCACCCCTTAGCCACAATTTCCATAAAATTCAAAACCCAATCTCCTATGCTAGGATTGAGTCAGTCATATGCTTGTTCTCTATCTGAATTTGATAATACACAAACACCAACCAAGTATACATGTGGATTATTGCCATCTCCATGTGGAACCATTGGCATAACTAAGAGCTTGCCATCTCAATGATGGAGCATATATCCTCTTAATTTATATTAATCCTTCCAACTAACCATGCACTAACTAAATTAGCCACCATATTATTGTTCTATTTTCCTCCTAGGTTTGGGATGCAAAACATTCCTAGTCCCAAGATGAATCTAAATATGGAAGGGTTTGAGATTGTGCATCCAATTTAACCTTTTGTTGCTATCTTAATTAGAGTTCATCGGCAATCTTGATCTTGTCTATTCATACACCTAGTAACTTGAAGAATTTTTGAAACCTTTGATAAGGGAATGCACTTTTCTTCAAAATCAACCACATTTTTAAATTAAGGATACACTAAAATCCAAGAAATGGAACTCAATTATAATGCAAAGCACCACCCATTTGGAAAACAAGAGAAATATATATTAAATTTTGATGTCTATACAATATTTCTTGTTTATTGCATCCAATAGATGCACTTTTTACAAAATATTTGCTTGCTTAGCTTTAGCTACTATTGCTGCTCTCCTCTAAGTTGACAAAACATTGGGTTCACTGAAAGATTCTATAAGCTGCCCAGCATCATAAACACCTACCGAAGCACCCATAGCAGCAACTGCCATGATTCTTCCTGCTAGTTTCTCTCCAAAAGTAGATAATGCCAAGAAAAATATCTTTTGCTTGTCTACACATGCCGAGTTTATAGCACTCAGGATGGATGCTTTCATTGCATATGTATGCCTCATGGGTAGTCCTCCCATCAGGGTTATTGCTGGTTTATTGCCATTGCTACAAAGGCCATCACTATTATTTGCAAGGCATGAAATAACCGACATCCCACCCATGTAGCTTTTTACCCTTGCTGCTACCAGCCTCTTAACCTTCCCCAAGCTCCATCCTAACATCTATTCCCTCCATCATCTCTTTGCTCATGCCTCTCACCATTTTCAACTAACCCAACAGTCACAAACTTTAAGAGCCCCTCACACCTAGCTTCTTCCCTTCCCTTGCTAATCCTACCCTTGAGGACTACCAAGCTACTCAAACCATTTGCCTGGTTCTTCCCCTCTTCCCCTCTGCTCCCCCTTCCACAACTAACACTCTTTCATGTTTCTCCCCCATGTCCGCAAATTCTCTCCCTGCCTCGTCATCACCTCCGACACTACTTGTGCTTTCATTAGTAGAAAATGACATAGTATTTGATTTTGAATATCAGGATCCAGATAATCCAATTCGTACTCCCATGCCAAGTTTCAATGATGGGTATGATTTTGATGAGATACCACTTCCCAGTAACCCCATCAAGGAATTTTGGAGCAAATATCTTGATATGAAAACTCGAGGTGGATGGACTCTAGGGGAACAACTTTCCTACCAACCTTTGTCAGCGTCAAATTAGTGAAGGTTGGATAAGCAAGTTGGATCCACAACCTGATTGGTGCCATCCCAAGCTCTTTGATGTAATCTTCTTGAAAGAGTACCTACATGCACCTCCATGTCTCAGAACCCATCCCAAGTTCTATGCAATTCCACGACATAAAAAATGGGAAGCCAACATACACACTTTGGATGAAGATCGCACCATTAATTGGCCAATGATCGAACCATACTCTGGTGTAGAATGGAATATCCAAGGCACAATGATCCAAGCACTTCAGCAGCATGAGCAAATAATGCGCGACAACATTGATCACTTCCTTCGCCTAAGTGCTATCTTCTATAAAACATTGGAATTCATTCTGGAGGTCCCATGTTACCTCGATACCCATTTGCCTCCACTCAGTTTCAATCCCAATAAATGGGTCAATGCTTAGATTACAAGCCAACTCTATCAAAGAGTGATCTTCTTAGAAGCATGCCACATAACTCTATTCGAACAAATGGTGGATATAGGCTACCTAAAAACTGAGAAAAAATTGTATGGTGCCAAGGCTTTACAGCAGGATCGATAGGCATTGAAGGCATGGAAATCCAGCTACTTGCTCATAATAAGCAATCAAATGGATCCGAGAGTATGTTGTCTCTGTGCCAACATGGACTTAGGTAGTACAGAATGTGTATGTAGAGTAGTGACAAAGCTCCACTTGTACTTGCATAAGGCTAGGAATAATCCCTCTTAGAAATCCAACTTGCATGTTCTACATGCAACTCCTACATACAAGTCCTAATGCATGTTCTACATGCAAGTCCTACATGCAAGTTCTACATGCGAGTTCTACATGCAAGTTCATGCAACTTGCAACTTCTATATGCAAGTTCTACATTTAGAGAGAGAATGTCTTACAATTCCTACATGTAGAGAGAGAAGCTCTCCAACTTGTATAAATACCCCATAATGGAATGAAGCCCACACTCTTTGGGGCATTGTGTTGAGTTCTACTTTGGTATTCCAAGCAATTGTCTCAAGTTTCCATGCTTCCTTGCACTCCACATCCAAAAGCATGTCCTAACCTTGCAACTCCTCCTCCCCTCTCCTCCAACCTTGCAACCCATCCTCTCCCTCTCCTCATCCCTCCTCCTCCTCCCTTCTCCTCCTCCTCCTCCCTCTCCTCCTCCCTCCTCCTCCTCCCTTCTCCTCCTCCTCCTCCTCCTCCTCCTTCCTCCTCCTCCTCCTCCTCCTCCTCCTCCTCCCTCCTCCTCCTCCCTTCTCCTCCTCCTCCTACCTCCTCCTCCTGCCTCCTCTCTATTCTTTCCCCCATGCTCTTACACCTTCTTCCTCTCCCACTCCTATGCTCCTCCTAAACCCTTAGTTCCTCAACCCTTAACCTCCATGATCTACAAGGGAGACAAGTTCTCCACCATGTACTCTATCCTAAACCTTGGATCCTCCTTCTAACCCTGGAACCTCTTCTAAACTCTAGAACTTCTCTCTAAACCTTGGAATGTCCTTATAACCCTTGAACCTCCTTCTAAACCTTGGACCTCCTTCTAAACCTTGGAACCTCCTTCTAACCCTTAAACTCCTCCTAAACCTTGCAACCTCCAATGAAGGCGAAAGCCTTCATTACCTCAACCATGATGATGCACGTTCCTTTCACACATGCATGCACTATGTTTGCTTACCACACTTAAACCTACGTCTCTCACTGGAATACGACTCGAGGTCCTAAGCTACACGTATACTACAAACAACAACCCCAATATATCTGTAGGTAACAAAAAGCCTCGGAACCCTACATACTGAGATTACCCTGCTCTTCCTGCAGAAGCCATGGGAAAGAGCCAACATCTTCTCTCTCATTTCTCATTCTCTCTCTCTCTCTCTCTCTCTCTCTGTGGTGGCCATGGTTGCCAGCAGTCTCTCTTCTCTCTCTTAATCTCTCTCTCTCTCTCCCTCTCTCCTCTCTCTCTCTTTCTCTCCCTCTCTACTCTTCTCTCTCATTTCTCTCTCTCTCTCTCTCTCTCTCTCTCTCTCTCTCTCTCCCCATTTCTCATTCTCTCTCTCTCTCTCTCTCTCTCTCTCTCTCTCTCTTCTCTCTCTCTCTCTCTCTCTCTCTCTCTCTCTCTCTCTCTCTCTCTCTCTCTCTGTGAACACTATCACACCCATCCACAAAGCAGGAGATCCCATGGATCCAGGGAATTACAGGACCATCATGGTCGGACATGTTATGTCCAAGATCTATGCATCAGTGTTAGATGGCGAGGACAGTGCTCACACAGAGATACAGGGGCTCAGGGCATCCAGACAGGCCGGCTTCAGGACAGGGATCACTCGACTTACGATCACATTTTTACACTTAGAGGGATCATTGAGGAGGCCAGACACAGGACACAGAGAGTATATTGTTGCTTTGTGGATTTTTGCAAGGCATTCGACACCGTTCCCCGCGCCCGACTCATCAGACGTCTGCAGGAGTTAGGCTACGACTCTCGGCGATTATCTGGGCAGTAGTAGCTCTCTATGAGCGGGTGACGGAGCAAGTCAGGATTGGCACCAGCTGGACCCCAGAGATCACGAGCACTATCGGAGTCAAACAAGGATGTCCCTTGTCACCGACTCTATTTGGCCTCTACATCGATGAGCTCGAGACCACCATCAGGACACTCGGAGGTGCAGGCTACACTCTTGTGGAGACTGCCATCCAGATTCTCCTATACGCAGATGATGTAGTACTACTATCCTCTTCTGCTACTGGTCTTCAGCGACACTTGGATGGACTTCAGGCCTTCTATGATACACATGACTTGAAGGTCAACCTTGGGAAAACCAAGGTGATGATCTTCAACACTTCCAGACTCGCTATGCACCGAGAGCAGTTCCTCTTCGCCGGTGACCCTGTTGAGATAGTTGACTCCTACACATACTTGGGCGTTGTCTTCTTAGGCCCGATCTTCACGATGCGCCCGGCGATATAGGCCAAGATCAGCCGGGGATACGCCAGACTGGAGCGACAGTGCTACCACTCCCACTTCCAGGACCCGTGGACCAAGTCTCTCCTTTTTTATTCTTTGGTCCACCTAGCAGGCATGTATGGTAGCCCTTGGTGGGGAGTCGACCTTTCAGACACAGAGTGGGCTCGAGTTAAGCACCTGTAGATACTGATGTTTGCTCGGATGATCTGTTGCAAACCATCGGTACCACACCAGATCATTCTAGCAGAGTTCGGTGCCTCACCCCTACAGCTTGATGCGGCTTTTCAGGCTATCACCTACCTCCATAGAGTCTGGGATTTTGGCTCCTCCACTGACGGTCGCCTCTGCCTACCTTGGTTAGCCCTATCCTCCTCTATGGCCTTATCCGTTGAT
Organism: Dipteris shenzhenensis; assembly: GCF_047967505.1. Classification (NCBI taxonomy): domain Eukaryota; kingdom Viridiplantae; phylum Streptophyta; class Polypodiopsida; order Gleicheniales; family Dipteridaceae; genus Dipteris; species Dipteris shenzhenensis. The sequence continues at coordinate 56,789,713 of NC_141597.1, read as the reverse complement.
GGAGACCAACGATGCTGGTATAGTCGTCTTTCCAGTTGGTTCACCCGACTGGGCCTCGACTTAGGACCTCGACTTAGACCGGTTGCCTCCTTTTCAGTACAGCCTCGACACTCCACCATCCCCTCTCTCCCCCACTGACCAGGAGGTCAACCGGCTCATTCGGGCGGATCTGCTCCAGCTCCACACCTGGCGGACATGGTTTCTTCACTCCGAGCTTCCTGTGAAGCTCGACTTCTACCGCTGACTGCCTCCAGATCTCACAGGAGGGCTTCATCACACCTTCGGGTTACACACAACTTCATCTACCACATGTGCTCCGGATCTCCCTCGGTCAGTTTAGGGTCTCATCACACCGATTACGGATCGAGAGTGGACACGCAGAGGGTATCCCACGAGAGGACCGCCTTTGCCCACTTTGTTTCTTACAGGAGATCGAGTTGGAGGAGCATTTTGCTTTCAGATGTCCTATCTATTATGCCATTTGAGGCCGATACCACTGCCTCTTCCGCAATGGATTCCACACATGCTACAATTCTCGGATCAGCGGTGGCTAGCCGCTTTCTTACATGAGATGACCCGCCACTGAGATACTTCTCTCCGAGCACGGTGACACGAGTAGCACACATAATGTGAGGACACCCAACGGCCTATCACTGACTTCTTTCAGTCACAGGATACCTCTTCTCAGTCTAGCCAACGACGCAGATGTGAGCGAGAGCCAGAGCCACGACAGCTACGTCAGTGGACAGTCTCACACATCTAGGTCCATGACATCTCGTCTCTGCTCTCGGCCCGCCCCACTGGGGTTACCGTTGCCCTCATCCACAGGGCCACCCGCTGCCCCCGACGACTGCTGAGCTCGACTAGGCCGCATGACGTCAGAGGCCGATCATCTATCGCAGGGTTTTTTCCGACTTCCCATTTGACGGCCCCTCTATGATTGGTCTTTGATGATCACCACTTGCACATGTATACTGTATCTCCCCCCTCTGCCCCATTTTTTTTGTGCCCCCCCCTTCTTCTTCTTTGTATCATCTGGAGGTAGACACATATTTTTGTATCAGGACTAGACACATAGTCCTTCATAACCTCTTTTTTGTAGAAACGGTTGGTTGGCCCGTTTTGAGACCACCACCGTTATGCTCATTGTATCAGTTATCTTTAGTCTCATAGACCTTCACAGTCTCCCGAAGACTTTAATAAACTTTCTTTCTTTCTTTCTTTCTCTCTCTCTCTCTCTCTCTCTCTCTCTCTCCCCCTCTGGTGGCCATGGCCGCCATGACTTTTCATTCTCTCTCTTTCTCTCCCTCCTCCCTCTTCTGTCTCTTAGTCTCTCTCTTTCTCCCTACTCCTCTTTCACTCTTTCTCTTCCTCCCCTCTTCTCTTTCTTAATCTCTCTCTCTCTCTTCCTCCCTCTCTCTCTTTCTCTCTCTCTCTCTCTCTCTCTCTCTCTCTCTCTCTCTCTCTCTCTCTCTCTCTCTCTCTCTCTCTCCTGATCTCCCTCCCTCTATCTCTTTCTCTACCTCCCCTCTCTCTCTCTCTCTCTCTCTCTCTCTCTCTCTCTCTCTCTCTCTCTCCCTCCCTCCCTCTCTCTCTCTCTCTCTCTCTCTCTCTCTCTCTCTCTCTCTCTCTCTCTCTCGCTTTCTCTCTTTTCAAATTTATGAACTCAAATTTTAATAAGAAACTAATTGAAATAGAACTCAAAAACTCAAATCAGAAACTAATTTAAAAAGAATTGTAATGCCTACTAAAAAAACTCCCTCCCTCTGGCGGCCACGGCTGCCAGGAGATTTTATTCTCTCTCTTTTCATCTTTGAGTTTTCATTCTCTCTTTTGTCCCTCTGCCCCTCTTCTCTCTCTTAATCTCTCTCTCTCCCTCCCTCTCTCCTCTCTTTCTCTTTCTCTCCCTCCCCTCTTCTCTTGATCTCTCTCTCCCTCCCTCCCTCTCTCCTCTCTTTCTCTTTCTCTCCCTCCCCTCTTCTCTTAATCTCTCTCTCTCCCTCCCTCCTCTCTTCTCTCTCTTAATCTCTCTCTCTCTCTCTTCCTCCCCTCTTCCCTCTTCCTCCATCTCTCTCTCTTTTTCTCTCCCTCTCTCTCTCTCTTCCCATCCCTCACTCTCTCTCCTTCTCTCTCTCTCTCTCTCTCTCTCACACTCTCTCTCCTACTCTCTCTCTCTCTTTCTCTCCCTCCCTTCTTTTCTCTCTCTTAATCTCCTGCTCTCTCTATCTCCTCTCTCTCTCTCTCTCTCTCTCTCTCTCTCTCTCTCTCTCTCTCTCTCTCTCTCTCTCTCACTTTCTCTCTATCTCTCTTTTCAAATTTAAAACACAAATTTCAATAAGAAATTAATTGAAATAGAACTCAAAAACTCAAATAAGAAACTAATTGAAAAAGAATTGCAAGTAAAGAAAAAATTTACAAGAAGAATTGTAGAATTGCGAGTAAAGAAAAAGAATTGCAAGTACTTGGAAAAAGTGGGAAAAAGTAAGGCTCCTGGAAAAAGTGGAAAAAGTAAGGCTCCACTTTTCCTTGCTCTTCCACTCAGTCTTGGTTGCTTCAATGAAATGAGGAGAGAATGAGAATGAATGAATGGAAAGAAGAGTATATATAAGAAAAACTAGCCCACTCCTCCCACTCACGAATAAATTTGAATTTTAAAAAAAAGAGAGGGAATTTTGAAAATAAATTTGAATTTAAAAAAAAGAGAGGGAAATTTGAATTCATTCTTCTTGGTACGATTTGTGTTTGACATTCTTCTCGTACATCCCTCTTGTTTGTTGCTCTTGCTCGTGGTAGGCTCTTGTTTGTCACTCTTGCTCATGGGTCGTTCTCCTAATCTTCTACTCTTACTTGTAAGAATTGGACCTCTCTCTCCCTCTAGTCCTCTTCTCTATGTAGTGCGTGCTCTCTCTCTCTCTCTCTCTCTCTCTCTCTCTCTCTCTCTCTAATGGAGCTCCCTCTCTAGTCACATATCTCCCTCTCTTTAGTCGCATACCTTCCCCTCTCCCTCAAGTATTCTCATCTCTCCTCTCTCTCTAGTCGCGTACCTTCCCCTCTCCCTAAAGTCTTCTCATCTCTCCTCTCTCTCTAGTTGCTTACCTTCCCTTCTCCCTCAAGTCTTCTCATCTCTCCTCTCTCTCTAGTCATGTACCTCTCTCTCTCTCTCTCTCTCTCTCTCTCTCTCTCTCTCTCTCTCTCTCTCTCTCTCCCCCCTCACTCACTCTCCTCACTCACTCTCGTACTTGCCCCACTCCTCACTCACTCCACTCCATGCACTCCCCTCAGTCCTCTCTCACCTCCCTGTGCACCTCCCCTACCTGCCCCCTCTACCCTCTCCTACCCCTATAGTACCTCTCCTCCCCTCCCCTACCGTCCCCCTCGCCCTCTCTACACCACCCCTGACCCATGCCTCTACCCCGCCCTCTCTATGCCTCCACTACCCTCCCCCCCACACCTCGCTCTCTCATGCCTCCCTACCCCCATGCAGTGCCTCCTCTACATGCCCTCTTCTACCTGAGAGTGCTCTCAACGGAAGCAAGAATGGAAGAGGGAGAGAGAGAGACAGAGAGCCACACAAGTTTGGTGGGTGCAGAACCACCCTAATCTTCTTTTTCATTCATTTATATATGTGTTTGAGTATTGTACATAACTGGGGTTAAGGCACAGTGACCTTTAACCCCCACAACCTCCCACTTAAAGGACAATGTGCCTTTAAGGGAGAACAACTAGTGTGCATACTATCCAATGCCCATCAATACACAACAATACTCAAACCGCTGACTAGGTAGACCTTCGTCAGCATATCTGCAGGGTTATCATCTGTATGAACCTTGACAAGCTCTATGCGCTTGTCCTCAAGTACCTCCCTGATGAAATGATACCTGACCTCAATGTGTTTGGTCTTTGCATGAAAGACCGGATTCCGTGCTAGCTGAATAGCACTCATGGAATCACTATGCAATGTCGGTACACCTGTATGAATCCCCAAATCTCCCACTAGCCGATCAAGCCATATAGCCTCCTTGCAACCCTCTGTGACTGCAACATACTCAGCCTCTGTGGTAGACAAAGCCACGCACTTCTGTGCACGAGACATCCACGACACTGCACCACCTGCAAAGGTGAACACATAACCAGAAGTGGATCTCCTACTATCCACATGCCCTGCATAGTCTAAATCTGTGTACCCAAGTACACGCATGTCTCCTTTACCAAAGCAAATGCACATCTCCTTGGTACCCTTCATGTACCTCATGATGCACTTAACTGCCTCCCAATGCCTCTTTCCTGGATTAGCCATATACCGGCTAACAACTCCCACTGCAAATGCAATATCTGGTCTAGTAGCTATCATAGCATACATAAGACTCCCAACTGCTGATGCATAAGGAACTTTGGCCATCATGGCCCTCTCCTCATCTGATTTGGGACTATCTGTATGACTCAGTTTCACATATGGAGGCAATGGAGTACTCACTGCCTTCCCCCCTTCCATATTGAAATGCTGCAATACTTTTGTAACATACTCTTTTTGTGAAAGCCAAAGGAGTTTCCTACTCCGATCACGCGTGATGCGCATACCAAGAATATGACCTGCAAGTCCCAAATCCTTCATATCAAAGGCCTCATGCAACTTGGCCTTTAATGCATCTAGCTCATAAGTATTCTTGCTAGCCAATAGCATATCATCCACATATAGTGCCAGGATTATCAGGCTACTATCCTTAGCCCTTTTAGTGTAGAGGCAGTGATCAATTTCACTCCTTCTAAAACCCTGGGACCGAATGAAAGCATCAAACTTCTGATACCATTCTCTAGGCGCTTGCTTAAGACCATAGAGACTCTTCTTCAGCTTGCAAACTAAATGCTCTTTGCCCTTTTCTTCAAAGCCTTCCGGCTGCACCATGTAAATTTCCTCATGCAAATCCCCATGCAAGAAAGCTGTCTTGACATCCATTTGCATAAGCTCCATATCCTCTACTGCCACTAGTCCAAGCATGCATCTAAGTGTGGTCATCTTCACAACCGGAGAGAATATCTCATCAAAGTCCACACCCTTCTCTTGCTTGAACCCTTTAGCAACCAATCGGGCCTTGTACCTAGGCACATCATCAGCTGTGACCTTCATTTTGTAGACCCATTTACATGGCAATGCTTTCTTTCCATGTGGCAAAGAAACCAAGTCCCAAGTCTTATTCTTCATAAGTGAACTCATCTCTGATTGCATAGCATACTCCCACTTGCGTTGATCCTCACGCATCATAGCCTCTTTGTAGCAAGAAGGCTCCCTGCAATCAGTAAGCATCACATAGTCTACCCCTGGAACAAACCTATCAGGCGGTCTAGACACTCTAGATGATCTTCTCAATGGCATTTCAGCTTGCTGTCCCACTTGCATATCAGCCACATTTGGCTCATCATTTCCACCAATAGATGATCCATCATCTACCCTTGATTGTATACCTGTGGGAGTACTTGGTTGTACCATTTCTTGCACATTTGGTGCATGGACAGCTTGCTGTCTATCAACATATGCAGGTGGATTCACATCCTGGAAAGTGATTCTCCTCATTTCCACATCCCTCATGGGTGCCTTATGCATCTTCTTCTCATTGAAGACCACATCATGGCTACGTATGATCTTCTTTGCTTCTGGATCCCAGAGACGATAGCCCATCTCTCCACTTTCACCATAACCTAGAAAGATGCATTTCCTAGACTTAGGATCTAGCTTCTTTCGAAGCTCTTTTGGCACATGTGCATATGCCTCACACCCAAATATACGCAAATGAGAGTAAGAGGGCTTCTTGCCACTCCATGCCTCTTCAGGAATACCACCATCCAAACTCTTGCTAGGTGATCTATTGATCACATGCACTGCAGTCTTCATTGCCTCAGCCCAAAAACCACCAGAAAGACTTGCATTGGAAAGCATGCATTGCAACCTTTCTTGAATGGTACGATTCATCTTTTTTACAACTGGATTTTGCTCTAGAGTACGAGGGGATGTAAGCTCCCTCTTAATCCCACGAGTATCACAGAAATGCTGAAAGTCATGAGAGAGATACTCTCCACCATTGTCAGTCCGTAGGCATTTAAGCGTTCTACCTGACTGATTCTCAACCAAGGCCAGCCATTTCTGAAACTTCCGAGCTATAGCATAAGCCCACACTTTCCTAGTTGCATCATCAATGAATGTCACATAGTATTCAGCCCCGCCTAATGACCGTGTAGGCATGGGACCACATACGTCTGAATGCACCAAATCAAGCATTTCAAACTCTTTCTTTCCCCTTCTTTTATGGGCTGATTTAGTCTGCTTCCCATAGAGACAATGCTCACAAAATTCAAAATCAGAGAAACTCAAATGCGGTACATAACCCAAACGGCATAAGAGTTTCATTCCATTCTGGCTCATGTGCCCCAACCTGCAATGCCACAAAGAAGTGCTTGGCTGCTCGGTTATTGCAACAACATGATCAAATACCCCTGATACATGTAAGGGATACAAAGTCCCACACTTGGCACCCCTAGCCAAAAGCATAGAGCCCTTCTGAATTTTCCAACTCTGAAAGCCAAAAATGGTGTGAAAACCAGCATCATCTAGCTGACCCACTGAAATAAGACTCTTGGTCAACTTAGGCACATGTCTCACATGTTTCAAAACAAATGCAGACCCATTTGCAAAAGAAAACTTTATGTCACCTGCTCCCACTATGTCACATGCATAGTTATTTCCAAGATGCACACAACCTGTCTTTCCACTGTCATAAGTGGAGAACCATTCCCTATGGGGAGTAACATGGAATGAAGCACCAGAATCCAAAATCCAATCCTGGGAATATGCATCATCTGAAGTGGTAAGCAACTCTGTAGATAAACTAGACATGAAGAGAACATCATTGTCACTATCACGTGTGACTGCATTGATCTCCTCGATCTTCACTTTTCCTTTGTCCTCCCTTGGACTCTCTTCCTTTTGATTTGCACCCCAATTTGCATTCTTTTTCTTATCCCTTTGCTCTCTTTTCAGCTTGTAGCAATCCTTTTTCATATGGCCCTTCTTGCCACAATGGTAACACTCAATGTTCCGTGCCTTGGATTTGCTACGAGACTTCCCTCTTTCTTGGGACTTCCCCCTGAACTGTGATCTACCCCTTTGCACATTTAAGGCTGCATCCTGCTTGTTGCCATCCATAGACTTCCGTCTAATCTCCTCGGCCAACAAGCTACCCACAACATCATCAAATTTCAGTACTCCACCAGGTGCAGAGTTACTGACAGCTGTACGGAAGGTATCCCATGAGGATGGCAATGAACATAAGAGAAATATTGCCTTAGTCTCCGCATCAAAATTCATTTTCTGAAGCTGGCTGAAAATAATATTAAATTCATTCAAATGAGAAGCAATGGAGACCCCTTCCTTCATCTGCAGCTCAAACAACCTCTTCATGAGGTAAACTTTATTAGAGGCAGTTTCCTTCTCATAAGTGGCACACAGTTTCTTCCATAAATCTTTTGTAGTCTGCTCATTTACTACTGTGAAATAAACTGACTCTGCAAGATGAAGTCTAATAGTAGACTTTGCTAATGCATCCAACTCATTCCAATCATCCTCAGACATATTCGCAGGCTTAGCTTCAATCCCTGCCAAGGGTTTAATCTGCTTCTTTTGAATAAGCACATCCCTTATTTGTTCTTTCCACAAAGAAAAGTTTGTCCCATCAAACTTTTTAATGCTGCAAAACTCCTTTTCAGACGTGGAAGAGGATGCCACGATGCAAATGAAACAAAATCCCAAATGCTAGTGCCTGCAAGAGAGAATCACACCAAATACCAGGTGCACCCAAATGTGTATGCCACAATAGAGTGAAATATCACCAAAACTCAAAGCTCAAAGCATCAAAAGATGCATCAGACTCATGTGCATATACTATGCATCCATATGAGCAAATTTGGCCCAAACGAAAATGCCAATAAGTGCCAAATGACTCAAGCATAAACACTGTCCACTGGCATATGCATCAATAATGTCTCATCCAAGAGAGCATAGCACTATCAGTGCATCACCTGCAATGTTTCAAAGCTGTCCCTCAGCATAAAATAGCATCCATGTGCAAAGCGTCCATAAAAAATAGCATCCCACAAGGCAATTTGGGCCTATCAGCGCATCCAACAAGGACCGCAATGCATCCAAATGGCCTATAAATCATCCACTGCAACCCAATGCACACCACAAATGAGCGCACACTGCTCAAACTGCAACCAGAGTGATCTGCATAAGGTATGCTCAAGAAATCATAGTCCCACAGTGATGAGCGCTACTGAAAAAAGAACCTAAGATGCCTCAAAACATGGGTGCCATTGCATAATCGGAATCAGCAAGAAAATCTGCAAATATCTCTCTTCTGCCAGAACTCCAAAATCCCAACTGATGAGTGAGAAATGGGAGTCAACACTTATCCACTGCCATGTGGCATAAATCTAAGGTTTCAAAACCTTAGAATGAAAAATGCATAACAGAGAGACGAAATCGAATACACAGAGATCTATAACTCTGAAAATCCTCCACCAAATCGCACAAGAACTGATAGGTAGGGGTTTTTGGGCGTCCGGAACGCAATGGGACAGACGGTTTTGGAAACCGTGGCCTCAATCACTGGGTCCAACACACGGACTGAAAAACGTTTTTGGAAACAGAGCTATCTGTAAACTCCATCGGAGTGCAAATGATGAGCAACATAGAAGTTTTAGGACCTCCTGAGTCCACCGGAACTGACAGATCTACAAATGGTTGCTCCAAACTTGAGTTCCAACACCCGGGCAAAAAACGCAGAAACTGACACAGTGAGTCAGAAATCCACTGAAATGATCCCTGATTCAAGAATAAAGGTGTTTCCAAGCTCCTGAAGTAATGTGGACACCAAAAGCAAGCAATAGTTGCCTCTACAAGTCAATACGGAGTCTCTGTCATCGAACGGAACAGGGAAAAGCTCAAAAAACGACTTTTTCTTTGAAAGCTCTTAACAGGCTCTCAAAACCACTTCGCAAAGCCAAAGTGACTTTTCCAAAGGTTCCTCCAAGGTCTCTGCACACTCGGATGCAAGTAAAGTCACCCACAAAGCTTCCCACAAAGCTTCTCCTTCCTCCCACAGAGCTGCTGAGCTTCAAGCATTCACGCATGCTCAGCTAGATCACCCGGGCTCTGATACCAGTTGAGAGTGCTCTCAACGGAAGCAAGAATGGAAGAGGGAGAGAGAGAGACAGAGAGCCACACAAGTTTGGTGCAGAACCACCCTAATCTTCTTTTTCATTCATTTATATATGTGTTTGAGTATTGTACATAACTGGGGTTAAGGCACAGTGACCTTTAACCCCCACACTACCCTTCCCACATCGCCCCCATCTGCCCTCCCCGTCACCCCTCCTCCCCTCCCCGTCACTTCCTCCCTCTCATTGTCGCTCTCACTACCTCTCCCCCTCCTCGCCTCCTCCACCTCCCCTTTGCCCTCCCCACCACCCCTCCTCCCCTCCCCGCTGCATCCTTCCCTCCAGCCGCCGCTCTCACTACCTCCTCACCTCTCCACCTCCCCTACCTCCTTCTCTCTCGCCCCCTCTGCCGCCACCTCCCCCCTCCATCAACCCACCTCCCTCTCAAACCTCTCTCTGTCATACCCCTCTCTCTTTCTCCTCCCTCCCTCCTTTCCTCCCTCTCTCTCCCCCCTCCACTTCCCTCTTCCTCCTGGAGGCCGCGGCCCCTAGGGCTCCTCTCCTTCTCTCTAAACTTTCTCTCTCTCTCTCCCTCTAGTTCCTCTCTCTCTTTCTTTCGTTCTCTCTCTTTAAATTTGAAAAAAACAAATCTACAAAACTTAGATAAAAAATTAATCAAAAAAATTTACAAGTACCTGGAAAAAGTTTGTAACTCTACTCTTTCTTGCTTTCTTGCTCTTCCTTCCTTGCTTTCTTGCTCGTCCTTGCTTTCTTGCTTCAATGAAATGGGGGGAAAATGAATGAAGGCAAGGAAGACTTCTCCTCTCCTATTGGCTTTCCATTCCTCCCCTCTCCCATTGGCTCCCATTACTCCCCCTCTCCCATTGGACCCCCATCCCTCACCCCAATCTTCCATTACTCCCCCTCTCCCATTGGACCCCCATCCCTCATCCCAATCTTCCATTGGCCCTCCCCCCCATCCATTTCTTCTTCCTCCCCCATTGCCACCACTCCCATCCCACATTTCCATCACGTCCCATGCTCCTCCCATTTCCCCATCCCACCCTTCCATTTTCCAAAATTCCATATTTCCCCATCCCACCCTCCTCTTTTTCATCCCCTATTAACTCCCCTCACTCATTCCACTCCCTTATTATCCTACTCCCCTATTACCTCCCCCTCTCACTCCTCCCTCCCCACTCTCATTACTCACTTGCCATTTGTAGACTATTAATATATTATTATACTATTTTTTATACTTATTATCATACACCCCTATTACCTCCCCTTCTCCCATTCCACCTCTCCCTCCCCACTCTCACTTCCACTTCCCATTACTCACTTGCCATACACATTTGTAAACTATTAATATATTATTAAACGATTTTTTATACTATTTGCAAACTTACATGTGGGAAAAATCATAGGTGTCAAAGTGAGCCTATTGTGGTCATACAACAACTATGCTTTTATTCACGGGCGTATTTATCCTCATCGACAAGGTTATTTCAAAGTTTATTTAGGCACAATACTCAAAGTATGAAGTGCATGATTTATGCATGAGGTGTTTACTTTGTTGTATCAAAATTGTTTGCCACACACACACATATACACATACCAAGAATTTGCTAATATTATCACATCTACATTTCTTCTATGGGCACAAAACTTTGTACACAGCTCAATCTAGCTGGTATTGACTTGCATACAAAGTGGCGCACCCATCCCATAAGTACTTATTCGGATAACACACCTACAACCATATTTTATGACGATTGTGCATAACACTAGGAAGAAAACGGTGTATAATGTGTGATTGCTATGCAAAGCATATCCAATGGGCACAAGACTTTTCACGTTCCTCAACCTAGATAGTATTGACTTGTGGGCAAAAACGGTATTTAATGCTCGGTCGACCATGCAAAGCACATCCGATGGGCACAATACTTTGCACGTGCCTCAAAATTGATGGTATGGTGTTGCATGAAAAGTGGGACGCTCATTCAATAAGTACTTGGTAGGATAACACACCTAAGAGCGTGTTCTTTAACAAATGTGCATAAGGGAAAAAACGGTGTATAATGTGTGATCGACCATGTAAAGCATAACCGATAGACACAATACATTGCATGCGCATCAACCTAGTTGAACTTGACTTTCCTGCAAATTGGCTCCCCCATCCGATAAGTACTTGTTTGAATATCACACTTAGGACCGTGTTTTTTTACGGTTGTCCATGACACCAAGGCAAAAATAGTATTTTATGGTTGATCGACAATGCAATGCATATCTGATGGTCACAATACTTTGCACGCACCTCAACCTAGGTGTTATTGACTTACATGCAAAGTGGCAAGCCCATCGCATAAGCACTTGTTCAAATAAGACATCTAGGACCGCGTTTTTTGATAGTTGTGCATACACTAAGGCCAAAATGGTGTTTAATGCTTGATCGACAATGCAAAGCATATCCAATGGGAATGCAAAGCATATTCAATGGGCACAATACTTTGCACACATCTCCACCTAGGTTGTATTGACTTGTGTACGAATCGGAACCCCCATCCTATAAGCACTTGTTCGAATAACACACCTATGACCGTGTTTTTTAATGGTTGTCATGACACTGAGGCATAAACAGTGTTTAATACTTGATATACCATGCAAATCATATCTGATGGGCACAATATTGTGCATGCACCACAACCTAGGTGGTATAGAGTTTCACACAAGTAGCATGTCCATTTGATAAGCACTTGATCAGATAACATACCTAGCAACATGTTTTTTTACAGATGTGCATGACACTAAGGCAAAAATGGTATTTAATGCTCGATCGACCATGCAAAGCATATTTAATGGGCACAATATTTTTCCTATGCCTCAACCTAGGTGGTATTGACCTATGTGCAAAGAGGCACACCCATCCGATAAGTACTTGGTCGGATAACACACCTAAGAGTGTGTTTTTTTATGGTTGTGCATATCACTAGGGGGAAAACGGTGTATAATGTATGATCGACCATACAAAGCATATCCGATGGGCACAATACTTTGCAAGCACCTCAACCTAGTTAAACTTGACTTGTGTGCAAAGTGGAGGCCCCATCTGATAAGTACTTATTTGAATAACGCACCTAAGACCGTGTTTTTTTATGGTTGTGCATGACACTAAGGCAAAAACGGTGTTTTATGCTTGATTGACAATGCAAAGCAAATTAGATGGGCACAATACTTTACACGCACCTTAAACTAGGTGGAATTGACTTACATGCAAAGTGGCATGCCCATCCCTTAAGTACTTGTTCAAATAACACATCTATGACTGTTTTTTTACGGTTGTGCATGACACTAAGGCAAAAATGGTTTATAATGTGTGATTGCCTATGCAAAGCATATCCGATGGGCACAATACTTTGCATATGCCTCAACCTATGTGGCATTGAGTTGCATGCAAAGTGACGTGCCCATACCATAGGTACTTGTTCGCATAACACACCTAGGAGAGCGTTTTTTGATGGTAGTGCATAACACAAGGATGAAAATGGCGTATAATGCATGATTGACAATGCAAAGCATATCTGATGGAAACAATAATTTATGCACACCTCAACCTAGGTGGTATTGACTTATGTGCAAAGACCTGCCCCCAAGCACTTGTTTGAATAACACACCTAGGACCATGTTTTTGGACGGTTGTGCATGACACTAAGGCAAAATGGTATTTAATGCTCCCTCGACCATGCAAAGCATATCCGATGGGCACAATATTTTGCATGCACCTCAACTACAAAGTAATTGAGTTGCATCCAAAGTGGTACACCCATCTGATAAGCACTTGGTCGGATAACACACCTAAAAGCGTGTTTTTTTATGGTTGTGCATGACATTGAGGCACAAATGGTGTTTAATGCATGATATACCATGCAAAGCATATCCGATGGGCACAATACTTTGCACACACCTCAACCTAGGTGTTTTTGAGTTGCATACAAAGTGGTATGTCCATCCGATAAGTACTTGATTAGATAACACATCTAGGAGCGTGTTTTTGATAAGTACTTGGTTGGATAACACACCTAAGAGTGTGTTTTTTTACGAATGTGCATAACACTAGGGGGAAAATGGTGTATAATGCATGATCGACCATGCAAAGCATATTCGATGGGTGTAATACTTTGCATGCACCTCAACCTAGTTGAACTTGAATTGCGTGCAGAGTGAAGCCTCCATCTGTTGTTTTCGATAAGTACTTGTTTGAATAACACACCTAGGACCATGTTTTTTATGGTTGTGCATCACACTAGGGAAAAAACAGTGTTTTATGCTTGATCAACAATGCAAAGCATATCCGATAGGCACAATACTTCGTACACACCTTAAATAAGGTGGAATTGACTTACATGCAACAATACTTCGTACACACCTTAAATAAGGTGGAATTGACTTACAGGCAACAATACTTCGTACACACCTTAAATAAGGTGGAATTGACTTACATGCAAAGTGGCATGCCCATCCCGTAAGTACTTGTTCAAATGACACATCTAGGATCGTGTTTTTTTATGGTTGTGCATGATACTAAGGCAAAAATAGTGTATAATGCATGATTGCCTATGCAAAGAATATCTGATGGGAACAATACTTTGCATATGCCTCAACCTATGTGGTGCTGAGTTTCATGCAAAGTGACATGCCCATACCATAAGTACTTATTCGAATAATACACCTAGGGGTGCATTTTTTGATGGTAGTGCATATCCCAAGGACGAAAATGGTGTATAATGCATGATTGACAATGCCAATCATATCCAATGGGCACAATACTTTGTGCACACCTCAAAATAGGTATTGTTGACTTGTGTGCAAAGAGGTGCCCCCATCCGATAAGTAGTTGCTCGAATCATACAACTAGGACTAAGTTTTTTGACGGTTGTGCATGACACTAAGGCAAAAACGGTATTTAATGCTCTCTCAACCATGCAAAGCATATTCGATGGGCAAAATACTTTGTATGTGCCTCAAGAGACATGGTATTGAGTTGCATGCAAAGTAGTACACCCATCTAATAAACACTTGGTTGGATAACACACCTAAAAGCATGTCTTTTAATGGTTGTGCATGACACTTTTGTCAGGAGTAAGATGCAGGCAAAATATTTGATGGGCACAATACTTTGCATGAGCCTTAACCTAGGTGTTGTTGAGTTGCATGCAAAGTGGTGTGTCCATCTGATAAGTACTTGATTGGATAACACAGCTAGGACCATGTTTTTTAACGGATGTGCTTGACACTAAGGCAAAAACGGTATTTAATGCTCCATCGACCATGCATAGCATATCCAATGGACACAAAAGTTTTCTTATGCCTCAACCTAGGTGGTATTGCCTTTTTTTCAAAGAGGCACACCCATCCAATAAGTACTTGGTTAGATAACACACCTAAGAGTGTGTTTTTTTACGAATGTGGATATCACTAGGGAAAAACGTTGTATAATGCGTGATCGACCATGAAAGGCATATCCGATGGGCACAATACTTTGCACACAACTAACCTAGTTGAACTTGAATTGCATTCAAAGTGGATCCCCCATCCAATAAGTACTTGTTTGAATAACACACCTAGGACCGTGTTTTTTAATGGTTGTGCATGACACTAAGACAAAAATGATGTTTTATGCTTTATCAACAATGCAAAAAATATCCGATGGGAAAAATACTTTGCAAGCACCTCAAATTGGTAGAATTGACTTACATGCAAAGTGGCACTCTCATCCCACAAGCACTTGTTCGAATAACACAACTAGGACCGTGTTTTTTTACAATTGTGCAATGACACTAAGGCAAAAACGGTATTTAATGCTCGCTCCACCATGCAAAGCATCTTCGATGGGCACAATAATTTTTATGTGCATCAAAAGTGGTGGTGTTGAGTTGCATGCAAAGTGGTACACCAATCCGATAAGCACTTGGTTGGATAACATGCCTAAAAGCGTGTTTTTTTATGGTTGTGCATGACATTGAGGCACAAACGGTGTCTAATGCATGATATATCATGTAAAGCATATTTGATGTGCACAATAATTTTCAAGCACCTCAACCTAGGTGTTATTGAGTTGCATGCAAAGTGGTGTGTCCATCTGATAAGTACTTGATTGGACAACACACGGTCGGACATCAGCTTTGCGATTGGTGTACTAAGCAGGTTTTCCAATAAGCCCCGAGAGAACCATTGGAGGGCAGGGATGCGGGTGCTGAAATACATCAAAGGCACACTTGATTATGGCATCACCTATACCAAGGGCAACATCTTGACCGGATTCTGTGACTCGGATGGGCAGGAGACGTGGAGCTGTGTCATGGGTTAGCAAGAAGCAACCTATAGTTGCTCTTTCTTCTACCGAGGCTGAGTACAAATTAGCATGCTTTGCTTCTTGCAAGGCAGTGTGGTTGAGGAGGATTTTAGGGGACATGGGTGCAGTGTAGAACAAGCCTACGTAGTTATCATGTGACAATTAGAGTTGCATGGCGATTGCAAAGAACCATGTATTCCACGCTCGCACAAAACACATTGAGATTCAATATCACTTTGTACATGAGCTCATCATGGATGGAGTGGTCGACTTCATGTACTGTCTGACTATAGACAATGCTGCGGACATCTTCATGAAGGCTCTTGGAAGAGACTTGCTGGAGAGGCATCTTCATCGACTTGGCATTGGACCGAAAAAGTAAGTTCACTTGCGGGTGAACATTGAGGGGGGGTGTTAGATATCAATGCTCCACTCTTGTGTAACTATGTGAGAACTAGATAACTCTACTTGTAAGCCCCCCATATGAGGAGAAGGAATTTGAGTAGCTCGATTATCCGGTAGGTCCTGGTTTGGACACCAGATGGGGGCCATGTGTGGCCTGATGGCTGGACGGAGTTGGCACACTGCCAACTAGGCTACATGCAAGTGCGGGAAGGCATCCCATGACTGACTGCACTAAGGGTAGATGGCGCATTTCCTGGGGTAGCCCACTCTCAGGTTGCGGGGCTTGTTTAGAGCCCCAAATGATCTCGAATGGCTATGGGCCTTGAACAGCAGAGACCGTAGATTAGTTGCTCTATTTTGCGCATCGGTTCTATCGTGTGGTTGGTGGCCTACCCCCAGTCGACCGTTTTGGGCGGACTAGGTCAGTCACCCAATTGGGTCTAATTGACTACGACTGGTGGCTATATAAGAGCAAGCCTGTGAAGCCCTTTCATCATTGGCTACAGCAACCCTGATTCCTTAGCATCCAACCTCCATCCTCTACTGTTTCTAGCTCACCATCGAAGCTTCTTTCACAGGAGTGCATGGCTAGGAGGCAGCGCCATCTATTGTATCAGTTTTACAGTAATCAAATCTTTAATTCTCCATACTATCTACTTTTCTCTCTTGTGTACAAGATCCTATTATCTATTGAGCATAGACGTTGTATTGTTTTCTTACAGTAAAGACAAGGAAACGATGAAAATGCCTTAAGGGGGTACAAAAATTTATAGTGAAGAAATAAAGACCATTGTTAATTCCCAAACCAGAATTCAGAGTGCATTTTAATATGCCAAGTTTTTTAGAGCCTGAACAATATCACATTCATTTGGATTAGGAGTGATGGAAAGAAGAACCTTTATTATTAACTAACAGTGTAGGCATTACCATGGAAGCGTATAGATTCATACCTTTTATAGAAAGAGGGAGACGTAAAGAGAGAGAATATTAATGTCAAAAATTACTATATGTTAACTATTAACAAGCAAGGTAAAAAGGAACTTTCAAAAATAAATATTAGGGCACCTATATAAATATGCATATCCAAAACAAAGAAAACATAAATCTAAAAGATGTTAAAGAAAACATTTAAGCAAAATTAATTAGGAAAACAACTGAGAAAATTGGGGATGTAACCATATGCTTTAAGAGTAAATTGTTTAAGGGACATGTAGTGCTATACAGAGGTAGATATAAAATATTGGACATAATCAAGGCAAGGTGTGAGGGCTACTATGCAGTGCCACAACACAAGGGCCAACGAGTACAAGCCTCTAGAAAATCGCATGGGAGGATTTGCAGCTCACTAGTCTGCTGCTCACAGTCTACACGAGGTTGTATATAGCGAATAGGGAGGCAAGGAGGCATGAGGCATAGTAAGACTAGGCATAGCTAAGGCTACTTAAATAGTCTAGGAGTATGAAGTTGGGGGGGGTCGGTTCAAATAGTTAGGGAGAGGGGAGTTAGACTACTGCGTAGGTTAGGGCAATGGGACTAGGTAAGCTTACGTAGTATAAATAGGCTTTGAAGTCAGGGGAAGGGAGTCAGTTAGGGAGAGGGGAGTTAGGTTATCGCATCAGTTAGGGAGTGATTTAGTAGAGGTTTTAGTTTATATGTTTAGTTAGTTTAATTTAGTTTTAGCGCATTTAGAAAAAAATTTATCTTTCTATAGTGTAATAATTTTTTCCTTAATAGACTATTTTAAAAGAAACAAATTGACCACTAAAAGCATTTAGAAAAATATAGACTACTCTAATAGGCTTAGATAAAAAAGAAAGAAAAATAGAAGGTTAAATTATGAGAATTTTACTAAAAAAAACCTCGAAATATGAACCAGTAGATAAACATTTATAGAAAGTAGAATAGGTCATAAAAAGGAACAACAATAATGAAAAAAAAGAAAAAAAGGGGGGAGGAGCTTAATAAAAAAGGAAATAAATTTAAAGAAAAAATCAAAAAAGAGGGGAATAAAATTTAACATTTTTTATGATAGCAATAAAATAAGAAAGATTAGAGAAAAAAATTGGTTTTATTAGGAAAAAATAAAAGAGATAAGTAAGGAGTTGATTTTTGAGGGGAAAGACAGGAAGAGGGGGGGGGGAGAGAGAGAGAGAGCGAGGCAAGGAGGGAGGAGGGGAGAGAGAGAGAGCGAGAGATTAATATAAAATATAAATATACACATATATACATATATTAACAAGGGGAATAGCTTTGACTAGGGATAAATTAGGATAGAGATTAATTGGGGGGGTTTGCAGAGACAAGAGAAGTAAGCAGATTTGGCTCTAGGAGTTGGAAAATTCAAAAGGGCTCTATGATTTTGGCCAGGGGTGCCAAGTGTGGGACTTTGTATCCCTTACATGTATTAGGGGTGTTATTGCAATAACCGAGCAACCATGCACTTCTTTATGGCATTGTTGGTTGGGCCATATGAGCCAAAATGGGATGAAACTCTTATGTTATTTGGGTTATGTACTGCATTTGAGTTTCTCTGATTTTGAATTTTGTGATCACTGTCTCTATGGGAAGTAGACTAAATCAGCCCATAAAATAAGGGGAAAGAAAGAGTTTGAAAAGCTTGATTTGGTGCATTCAGACATATGTGGTCCCATGCCTACACGGTCATTAGGCGGGGCTAAATACTATGTGACATTCATTGATGATGTAACTAGGAAAGTGTGGGCTTATGCTATAGCTCGGAAGAGTGATGTGTTCTAGGTATTTCAAAAATGGTAGGCCTTGGTTGAGAATAGTAAGGTAGAATGCTTAAACGCCTATGGACTGACAATGTGGATAGTATCTCTCTCATGACTTTTAGCATTTTTGTGATACACGTGGGATTATAAGAGGGAGCTCACATCCCCTTGTACTCCAAAGAAAAATCCAGTTGCAGAAAAGATGAACCGTACCATTCAAGAAAGGTTGCAATGCATGCTTTCCAATGCAAGTCTTTCTTGTGGTTTTTGGGCTAAGGCAATGAAGATTGCAGTGCACGTGATCAATAGATCACCTAGTAAGAGTTTGGATGGTGGTATTCCTGAAGAGCATGGAGTGGCAAGAAGCCCTCTTACTCTCATTTGCGTATATTTAGGTGTGAGGCATATGCACATAAGCCAAGAGAGCTTCGAAAGAAGCTAGATCCTAAGTCTAGGAAATGCATCTTTCTAGGTTATGGTGAAAGTGGAGAGATGGGCTATTGTCTAAAAGATTTAGAAGCAAAGAAGATCATACGCATCCATGATGTAGCCTTCAATGAGAAAAAGATGCATAAGGCACCCATGAGGGATGTGGAAATGAGGAGAATCACTTTCCAGGATGTGAATCCACCTACATATGTTGATAGACAGCAAGCTATCCATGCACCAAATGTGCAAGAAATGGTACCACCAAGTACTCCCACAGGTATACAATCAAGGGTAGATGATGGATCATCTATTGGTGGAAATGATGAGCCAAATGTGGCTGATATGCAAGTGGGATAGCAAGCTAAAATGCCCTTGAGAAGATCATCTAGAGTGTCTAGACCACCTGATAGGTTTGTTCTAGGGTTAGACTATGTGATGCTTACTGATTGCAGGGAGCCTTCTTGCTACAAAGAGGCTATGATGCATGAGGATCAATGCAAGTGGGAGTATGCTATGCAATCAAAGATGAGTTCACTTATGAAGATTAAGACTTGGGACTTGGTTTCTTTGCCACATGGAAAGAAAGCATTGCCATGTAAATGGGTCTACAAGATGAAGGTCACAGGTGATGATGTGCCTAGGTACAAGGCCTGTTTGGTTGCTAAAGGGTTCAAGCAAGAGAAGGGTGTGGACTTTGATGAGGTATTCTCTCTAGTTGTGAAGATGACCACACTTAGATGCATGCTTGGCGGATGTGCATATTTTTCGAGCAAAAACCTATGAGTAGAAAAGTCTGAGCAACCATGTTTGACACCAACCATGCTAGTATATTTCTCAAAGGAATATACAATTCTTTCTTAATTTCTCATTTATGGAACCATATACTTACTTATTTATCATTAAAACCCTCATTTTAGAGAACATCATCTATATATGAACAAATAGTGAACACTTTAGAAACTCCTATTAATCCCTCCCTCCCATACTCTCTTTTAAGGATTATGGTAATTCAATTGATTTAAAAGGGTTTCCGTTAGCTTTAGCAATCCAATATTTGAAGTATTGAGAAGCTCTCATGTAACAATGTATACCATATTCCTTGGATGAGTAGGAAAAGGATATTGAAAATCTCATAATTAAAGCCATTATTATCGATCATAAATTAATCTCTAATACATTATCAAATATGGGAAGGCAAGGGAGGTATTTTCAAAATATTCCCAATTCTCCAAACCTAAGTACTTTTAAGGAAATGTGGTCCCTACTGAACTCCTTCCTACCATAATATGAATTAGTAAAAAGTTGTAACTCTCATATACATCTTGAAATTTCGAATTTATCTCTTCTATACCTATTAAAATTATAATTTTAAGCCTACATTGCATAAATCATGAAATTTTGAATATTTTTCCTTTTTACAGCTCCTCAATCTGAGCTAAGGAGCAAAAGTTATGACCCATTCTTTGTAGGCTCTCCAAGGGTATTCCGCCGGCGGAATAGTGTTGGGGCAAGCTCTTCAAACCATATTCCTCTAGCATAATACACTTAGAGGGTCTATTAGAAAGATGTTATATATTCTTCTTAGCTCATCCTGAGGAGTTGTAAAGAGGATATTTGCTCAAAATTTTATGATTCTACCAAAGGTGAAAGGAAAAAAAAGGATATTTGAAAGTCATAAAATAAGTCACCATTTGGACATTATATATGTATATTATATAAAAGTATATTTATATCTATATCTGTTTCATATTTACTTACATATTCCTTGAAATAATTTGGAATTTTGTGCTTCCCAAAAATGACTTGAGCTTATATATTTTGACCCCTCCCACCCTTTGTCTGCTCGTCGCTCGGGGGTTTTCGCTCGAAAAATGGAAACCCCCCATGCTTGGCCTAGTGGCAGCAAAGGATATGGAGCTTATGCAGATGGATATCAAGACAGCTTTCTTGCATGGGGATCTACATGAGGAAATTTACATGGTGCAGCCGGAAGGCTTTGAAGAAAAAGGCAAAGAGCATTTAGTTTGCAAGCTGAAGAAGAGTCTCTATGGTCTTAAGCAAGCACCTAGAGAATGGTATCATAAGTTTGATGCTTTCATTCGATCCCATGGTTTTAGAAGGAGTGAAATTGATCACTGCCTCTACACTAAAAGGACTAAGGATAATAGCCGGATACTTCTGGCACTATATGTGGATGATATGCTATTGGCTAGTTGTGAAAGCCAAAAAAACTCTCTCTAAGTACAAAAGGAGTAGATGAACCCTATATGTGGGTCTCAAACCAAACTCAGCTAACCTAGGTGGCATACTAACTGAGCCACTAATTAGAGTACATAAAGATAGCTGTCATCCAGCTACTATTCATGGGCAATGTACCAACCACATTTGCAGCTAACAAGTCGGTGACATAAATGCACAATGGTCACCCTGGCATATCATGAGTGGAGCTCGATATTTCAACACTCCCCCTCAAGCTCAGTCCCAATTCTTGCACACCAAGTAGGTCTCTAAACTTGCGTAGCTTCTCTGCACCTAATAATGTCAGCTACTTGATCCTCTATGGTGACATAAACCAAATCAATAAAACCTACTAGAACCTTCTCTCGCACATAGTGATAATGCACCTCAATGTGATTTGTTCTAGCATGATAGACTGGGTTATTTGCCAAGTGTATATTGCTCATGTTGTCACAATAAATGACAACTGGCCCATCTGTAGACTAATGCATATCATAAAGTAGCTTATGGAGCCAAGCTACCTCACATGCAGCCATTGCTACACCCCTATACTCAGCCTCTGTGCTCGACAAGGCAACTGTAGGCTATTTCTTGCTGCTTCAAGTAACTACAGCACTCCCAAAAGAGAACACATGTCCACTGGTAGATTGTCTATAAAAAATACTACCAGCCCAATCAACATCAGTGTATCCATGCAACTATATCTAAACCCCAGTCTCATTCAATATTCCATACTACAATGTGGACTTCACATACATCAGTATGCGTCTAGCCACATCCAAATGCGGTTTCCTTGGAGCCTGCATAAACTGACTTACCAACCCAACAACATAGCTCAAATCTGGCCTGGTAATAGTCATATAAATCAAACTTCCTACTATGCATCTGTACATAGTAGGGTCTTCTAGAAGCTCACCTGCATCTGCGCTCAACTTCACATTTTTCTCCAAAGGAACTGAAATATGCTTACAGCCTGTCATTCCATATTTGGACAGCATGTCCAATCCATACTGCCTCTATAAGAGCCATATCCCACTTGTGGATCTAATCACCTCAATGCCCAAGAAGTAACACAGCTCTCCCAAATCCTTCATCTCAAACTTCTGCTTCAATAGCATTTTCACATGAAGGATATCTTCATCACTATCACCTGTGATGATCAAATCATCAACATAAATGACAAGTAGCATAATACTTTTCTCACATAAAGTGAGAAATCTGCTGTGGAAATCTGAAAGCCAATAGTGACAAGATACTGTCCTATCTTGTCAGACCATTTTTGGGTGCTTGCTTCAAGCCAAACAAGGCTTTCTTCAACCTACAAACAAACTCAGGATAACAGCATGCACATAACCTGGTGGCTGCTCCATATAGACCTCTTCTTGCAAATCACCATGCAAGAATGCATTCTTTACATCCATCTGATGTAAAGACCATCCCTTTGATGCAACCATAGCAATGACTGCTCTTACAGTTGCCATCCTTGCAATCGGATTGAATGTTTCTTCATAATCAATGCCATATGTCTGTGCATACCCCTTGACAACTAATCTTGCCTTGTATCTACTCACAGGACCATCTGCATTATGCTTCACCTTTAGACCCACTTGCAACCAATTGCATTCTTGTCTTTAGGCAAAGGCACCAATTCCCATGTAGCATTTGCTTCCAAGGCATCCATTTCTTTGTCCATGGCTTTCTCCCATTTTTCTTTTCCCATGGCTTGCTCAAAAGAAGTGGGTTCTGGTTCATGTATCACTTTGACCATATAGGCATAGTGAATGGCTATAAATCCATCATATTTCAGCCTATCCACATGATACTTAACTCTGATAGACCTGTGCAAAATAGGCTCACTACTAGTGCTCTCAAAATATCCCTCATCTTCCTTACTCTAGATGTAACAACAGAAGGAATACCCAACTCATCATCAAGGCTCTACTGTTCTGAGCCACTAGATTCACCATCTACATAAGACTGACCTACATTCACATCAACCATGGGCTGATCTACTTTCACTTTTCCCTTTCGTGCTACTTGCATACCACTATCTGCATTGCTTTGAGGAGATTCTCTTGATCTCAATATGCCTGTCCATGGTGAAGTATGTGAACCATTGCTAGGGGACATTATAGGTCCACTAATATTTTGTGATTGTTGTTGTAAATTCTATGCAGCATTACCATTTTGTGCATCTACATCATCAATCACATTTATTGGTTTATACCAGCTACTCATCTCATGAAAGACAACATCTCTACTCACTATAAACTTATGAGTAGAAGGGTTATAGCATCTATACCCTTTTTGCTGTAGAGAATAACCAATAAAGATGCACTTCTTAGCTTTTGGATCCAACTTGGATCTCAACTAATCTGGCACATGAACATAGGCAATGCAATAAAAACTTTCAAATGAGAAATATTTGCTTTCCTACCAGTATACCTCTCCTCTGGCATTATGCCATGTATTGATGCAGTGGGAGTCTTGATCATTATGTAGATTGCTTTAGCAACTGCTTCAACCTAATAATAATCTGGCAGGTCTTTTTTGTTGAGCATGGCATAAGCTACCTCTCCAATATGCCTATTTTTTCTTTTTGCAAGTCCATTTTGCTGTGGGGTATGACTGCATGAATATTGCTTCTTTATGCCATGCTCCTGCAGGAACCTTGCAAACTCATTTGAGAGGTACTCTCCCCCTCCATCTGACCTTAGGTATTTTATTTGCAAGCCTGTTTCTTTCTCAACCATAGCTTTAACAGCTTTGAAATGCCCAAACACTTCACTTTTCTTTTTCATAAAATACACCTAAACTTTTCTGCTATAGTCATCAATAAAAGTGACAAAATAATGATAGCCTCCAATAGATGCAGCTTTAGTAGTCCACACATCAGAGTGGATCAATTCCAATGGCCTCTTACTCTCTTGAACATGTCTAGGAAATGGTTTCCTTGCCTATTTTCCAAATTGACAAGCTTCACATACCTTATGCATTTTTGCAACCTTGAACTTAGGCAATCTTGCAACAATATTTTGGGCCTGCATCAATTTAAGTCACTGTACATTAACATGGCCAATGCGTTTATGCCAGATATCAATATCTGTAACTACATCGGTCCCACGTGCAAACATTGCTGCACTCAATTCAGGCATGTCCGCATCCAACATAAACATCCTGCCCTTCTTCTTCCCTTTTGCTATCAAGCGACCTTTACTCTTCATATCCTCAACAAAGCATCCATGAGGATTAAATCTAACCTGCGAGCCCTGCTCAACCATTTGACCATAAATCAGGTTCTTGGTGATATTCGGGACATGAAATACATTAGATAGGTATTCCTTTTTCCCATCCTACATAGACAAAGGAATTTTACCAATATGCACAATAGGATGTGTAGTATCATCACCAATCTCCACAAATCCTAGTCTTTCCATTTTCCTTGCATCTTGGATCCCATTCTGCATGATCTGTCATGTGGTTTGATGCACCTGAGTTAACATACCACACATCATTGCTTTCTTCTTGTCACGGAATTGGTCATGTGCTGCACCATAAACAAATGCTCATTTCTGTCATCACCCTGTCTACTAGAGGCTCGGGGGTGTCACTCATCATATGTAACCCTATCACGTGAGTTCGACAGAAGGATATTTTTTATTCCTAAAATTTACAAAAATAAATATACATAAGGGATTATTTAAAATATTTTTGGAAAAAATTTACAGATTTGTATAGAAAAGGGGTACATTTTATTAATGAAAAAATTTACAGATAAGGGATTTTTAATATAGGCCTTGAACGCACGTGATATAGAGGGTTTATACATAGTGACCCCCCTGAGACTAGAGGATGCGTAATTGCCTTGCTGCAATTTTCAATTCATGATGTCATTCTACTTTTTGTAGCAGTCTTTAGCCATATGACCCATTTTACCACAGTAGTAGCATTCAACATTGCTGTTTGCATTTTGGCCTCTCTGCCATCCACCACGACCTCTTTGGCTCCCCCTGCCTCTAAGGTTACCATGTCCTCCTCCATAGGATTGGTTTTCTTAAAATTGTTGCATATTCTAGTTTCTGCCATGACCTCTAGATCGGCCTGCTCTACCTCTGCCTCTACCTCTTCTAGCATTTGAGTAGAAGACAGCTTCTTTTGAAGTTCCTCCTAAAGAAGATGCACTACCATTTCTCTGCTCTTCAGAAATTAGAAGAGCAATCAACTCCCCAAAATTAGGAAAATCCTCATTGACAGCAATGGATGTTGAGAACTGTGCATAATCCTTTCCTAGACCATTCAAGGTCACAGAAACTAAATCATCTTCCACTGGCGACCCAATAGAAGCAAGTGCATCTGCAATCTTCTTCACCTTCATGTGGTAGTCATTAATGCTCATATTTTCTCTCTGCACATTATGCAACTCCTGCTTGAGCTGCATTTTCCTGGCTTGCATATTTGTGCTATACATTTTTGTCAAAGTATCCCATGCCTCCTTCACGTGCTTGCATCCTGAATATGCACAATCATAGAATTTGAAATACTGATAGACAACCAGTACATAACTTTCATGGCTCTCTCATGCCAGCCTTTAAATGCTTGCAACTCCTATTGATTGGGGAACATTAGGAATAACTGGTTCTTATTTAACTCTAGTAATGAACTCCCAATAGCCTTTTCCCTTAAGGAAATTTGTCATTCTAAACTTCCATGCTGGGAAGTTGTTCTTGTCAAGCTTTTCAGTGACTATCTGTGAAAGAGCATCAGACGCCATTACAGAACACTGCAAAAATATTCTGTCACTGCAAAAAACACAACTTCTGCCTCACAAGGGCAAATCTGAAAAACTAATGAAAGTGGTATTTGACCACACAGTCACTTCTTAGTGACAATTTTGCATTAACAGGCAATAAGAATGATTCTGTCACTCCTAATATCTCTGTGCATAGGCATACGATGCAATTTCTGCGGTAACTTTTCACCAACCTGCAAAACAGTGGTCACACAACAAAAACAGGGCACCTTTCTGAGTGCCTACGAAAAACTTCCGCCACCAAAACAGGCTCTGAAATGGCCTCGAATCAAAAAAATAATGTTAGCAAGGGCTTCGCCTATTCCCGCAACATATACTACCCTCTTGCCACACCACAAAGGGCGTCCCAATCTAAGACAGTGCACTCTTGCACTTTCTGGCTGTGCTATTTGTAGAGATTTGCTCCCAAACTCGAAAAAGGAAAGGAACACTGATCCTCTTACCAAGACACCGCAAACTTGGTTTGCTTTCTTGAGCTCCTTACCACGAACCGAGCTCTGATACCATGTGAAGAGAGTGGGAGAGAAGTAAGGAGTCTTACTTACAGCTTTATCACATACACAATAGGGGAATACACACAAAGGTGGAGGCTGAAAATAGTTTTCCTCTTCTTAGTTGTGAAAGCCAAAAAAACTCTCTCTAAGTACAAAAGGAGTAGATGAACCCTATATGTGGGTCTCAAACCAAACTCAGCTAACCTAGGTGGCATACTAACTGAGCCACTAACTATAGTACATAAAGATAGCTGTCATCCAGCTATTACTCATGGGTGGTATACCAACCGCATCTGCAGCTAACAAGTTGGTGACATAAATGCACAACGATCACCCTGGCATATCACGAGTGGAGCTTGATATCTCAATAAGGGAGAGGACGGGTTGCAAGGTTGGAGGAGAGGGGAGGAGGAGTTGCAAGGTTAGGACATGCTTTTTGATGTGGAGTGCAAGGAAGCATGGACACTTGAGACAATTGCTTGGAATACCAAAATACAACTCAACACAATGCCCCAAAGAGTGTGGGCTTCATTCCATTATGGGGTATTCATACAAGTTGGAAAGCTTCTCTCTCTGCATGTAGGAATTGTAAGACATTCTCTCTTTGCATGTAGAACTTGCGTATAGAAGTTGCATGTAGAAGTTGCAAGTTGCATGTAGGGATTGCACATTGCATGAAGGGGATCGGGGACAGCAAAGGGCAACAAGAAGGAGAGGAGAACACACAATGTGGGGGTGTCAAGAGACACCAAAGAATAGATATGCATAGTATATATAATGGAAACATAGTATACTATGTACATGGGACTGGCCACATGGCCTTTACCCCAACAACCTCCCACTTAAAGGCGATGTGCCTAAGGGGAGTGAGAGTATGTACAACAATGTACAACAATAGAAGAAGGTCACCTATCCAATACCCATGAGGTCTCGGCAGTGTGCAAACCTCGCTGAAGCTAGACTTTTCATAAGAAGATCTACAGGATTGTCGTTCGTATGAATCTTGACAAGCTGGATGATCTTATCACCAAGTACTTGCTGTATGAAATGGTACTTGATATCAATGTGCTTTGTCTTGGCATGGAATACTGGATTCCGGGCCAACATGATAGCATTGTGGCTGTCGCAGTGTAGCACTGGAATCTCCTATAACATACCTAACTCTGCCAAGAGACAAGAAAGCCATATGGCCTCCTTTGCGGCCTCCGTGACTGCAACATACTCTGCCTCAGTGGTAGAAATGGTAACACAACCCTGTAGATGAGAGACCCATGAAATTGCACCACCTGCGAATGTGAACAAGTAGTCTGTGGTCGACTTCCTACTCATTGGACAACCTACATAATCAGCATCTACATACCCATGTACCGCTAAATCTGTCTGCCCAAAGCATAGGCACATATCCTGAGTGCCTTTGAGATACCTCATAACCAATTTCACTGCTTCCCAATGCCATTTGCCAGGATTTGCCATGTATCGGCTCACTACTCCCACTGCATAAGCAATGTCTGGTCTAGTAGCAACCATGGCATATATCAAAGAACCAATAGCCGATGCATAAGGTATCTTGGACATTGCAGCCCACTCCTCATTTGATTTCAGACTATCCTCTTGAGAAAGTTTGCAGTACGGAGGCAATGGAGTAGAAAGAGCCTTCGCACCCTGCATATGGAATCGCTCCAAAACTTTCCCAATGTATTACTTTTGAGACAGGTAAAGCAATCGCCTTTGTCTATCTCTCTGAATACGCATGCCAAGAATATGGCTCACAATGCCCAAATCCTTCATCTCAAATGCCTTATGTAGTTCAGCTTTCAAGGCATTCAACGTCTGCTTACATGTTTCGGCTAGAAGCATGTCATCTACATAGATGAGAAAAATAAGAAGGCTGCCATCTTCGGCCATCTTTACATAGAAACAGTGATCCTCTTCACTCCTGCCAAAGCCTTGCTTTCTCATGAATGCATCAAACTTGTGATACCACTCCCTCGGAGCTTGTTTCAAGCCATATAGCCTCTTCTTGAGCTTACATACATGAGGTTTCCCTTTGTCAACGAACCCCTCTCGCTACTACATGTATATCTCCTCATGGAGATCACCATGAAGAAACACGGTCTTCACATCCATCTGATACAACTCCAAGTCATCTCTAGCAACCAAAGCTAAAACAGTCCGTGAGGTAGTCATCTTGACTACGGGAGAAAAAACCTCATCAAAATCAATCCCATGTTCTTGCTTGAAACCTTTTGCCACAAGCCTGGCCTTGTACTTTAGTGAAGTGTCAGCCAGTGTAAACTTTTGCTTATACACCCACTTGCATGGCAAGACTTCATGCCCATTCGGCAAAGGCACCAAATCCCATGTGCCATTCTTCTTGAGAGATGCCATCTCACTATTCATGGCCAACTCCCACTTAATCTTATCTGCCCTCTGCATAGCCTCTTTGTAGCATGAAGGCTCACCACAGTCAATCACCATAAGATCATCCAAACCTGGCTGAAATCTATCAGAAGGATGTGACAGCCGAGTACTCCTCCTCAGCTGAGGGGCGGGCTGCTCATGTGAGTCTCATTGCCCATCAAAATATGGATGTTCTACATCATTATATGGCTGAAATTGTGGTATATGTGGACCTATGGGTGGCTGATCTACCTGACCACCATCCAATACATTTTTGTGCTGAACTGGAGATTGTACTATCTCCTCCTGTACTTGCCTAACTGGCTGTCCAATGTATGTGTCCTCAAATATGGTGCGTCTCACCACTTCTAGTCTATCAGCTGATCTTTTTGGCATAGAATGCTCTTTGAAGACAACGTCATTGCTGCATACTATTTTATGATGGCTAGGATCCCAAAGTCTATATCCCATCTCTCCCTCCTCACCATAACCAAGAAATATGCATTTCTGTGCTTTTGGCTCGCTTTTGGATCTAACTTGTTGCGATCCTCTCTATGTATGTGCACGTATGCATCACAACCAAACACACGCAAGTGTTTATAAGACGGAGGCTTGCCTGTCCACATTTCTTTAGGCACCTTGTAATCCAAAGCACGATGAGGGGAACGGTTGATTAAATGTATAGCAGTTTTTACTGCCTCAGCCCAAAACCCATGAGATAAAGCAGCATGTGACAACATTGAATGGACTCTATCCTATATAGTCCTGTTTAACCTCTTAGCAACACCATTTTGTGATGGGTTGTGAGGTGGAGGGAGTTCCCTTTTGATACTTTCAAAGCCAAGAAGTTATCAAACTCTTTCGACACATACTCACCTCCATTGTCAGATCTAAGACATTTCAATGACCTGCCTGTTTGATTTTCTACATATGCAAGCCATATCTTGAAAGTATGAAACACATAATCTTTCTTAGGCATAGGATACACCCATGCCTTTCGTGTAGCATCATCAATAAAAGACAAAATACTTGCCACCACCCAAAGAAAGCTGTGGCATCATACACACATCTATATGTACCAAATCTAACGGCAAGAGCTTACGCATAAGCTTCTTTTTGTGAGGTAATTGAACTTGCTTCCCATAAACGCAATGTTCACAACCAGCAAATTCAAAGCCACTAAACACAGGCAAGTAGCCATAACGAGATAAGATTTCCATTCCTTTCTTTCTCATATGCCCCAACCGGCAATGCCACAACACACCTGTTGGCCGCTCTGTGGTAGCATGAGCTGAACTACATGAAATAGTACAAGAAAGAGGGTATAGAGAATCAACCAATGATCCCTTTGTCATGACCAAAGATCCTTTACATATTTTCCATTTCCCATGCCCAAAAGAGAGTACATGACCACTCAAGTCAAGCTGACTTACACTGATGAGATTCTTCTTTAGCTCAGGTACATGCCTTACATCATGAAGTGTAAAAATGTGTCCATGACCAACTTGGAGATCAATATCACCAATGCTTGCAATACGTAGCTCATGATCATCTCCAAGAAAAACCGGTCCCATGTCACCTGCCATGTATGTCGTGAACCATTCATGATGTGGAGTGACATGAAATGAAGCTCCCGAGTTAATGAGCCAAGTATGCATAGTAGAGCCCATGCTAGCTAGCAAGTGCTGGTCATCATGAGAAGACATATAAAGTATCTCCTGTTCTGCTACATACTCATCCACTATGTTATCAATCTGCTCAATGGTAACACCACCTTGGCGTGTTACACCTCTATCATGAGAACCTGGAGAAGTGTACGAAAGAGCATTTGCTTCAAATTTGCCCTTCCCTTTGTCCTTGTTTTTATCATCGTCCTCTTTCTTATCCTTTGACTCCACTTTGCCTGCCTTTTTGTCAGCCTTTTGTCAGCCTGTAGCTTATGACATTGACTCTTATAATGCCCTTTTTTCTCACAGTAAAAGCACACAATGTCCTTTTTAGATGTAGATTTGCTTCTAGACTTGCCTCTTTTGTCTTTATCTCTGTCTGTTGTCTACCTCTGACATTTATAGCACTAGAGGCTTTGGAACCTACTCTATTCTTCCTATTCATGTCCTCTTGCATGATGGCACCCTCTACATCAGCATAGACCTGCAAATGATGAGAGTTGCTAGTGGCTGTGACAAATGTATCCCAACTGGGAGGCAAATTGACCAAGAGCAATGATGACTTAACCTCATCATCCAAATTCAGCCCATGCTGAATAACATGACTGAAAGTCTTATTAAACTCATTCAAATGAGTCAATACAGATTGCCCTTCTCTCATTTGCAATTGCACAAGCTTCTTCAACCAAAAAACTTTGCTAGAAGCGCTTTGCTGTGCATACAATGTCACTAATCTCTACCATGCATCCCATGCAGTGTTCTCATTCCGAATGCTCATAACGATGTCATCGCAACATGTCAACATAATAGTGGCTTTAGCAAGTGTGTTTAGCGTCCACCATTCAGCATCTGTCATAGACGTAGGCTTCTTGCCTTGCTCTTGAATGGGAACATATTGCTCCTTGAGATACAATATGTTCATGCATTGTGTCTGCCACACATCAAAGTTGCTAGTTCCCTCTAGCTTTTTAATGTTCATCATAGATGACGAATCTGCCATAATGTCCAAGCCACAACAACAAGACAATAATGATGCTCAAACGCTTAGCTCCTTGCAAGCAATCAATGCCACCAAAGAGTGAAATGCACTATAAGTGCACAGCCTATACAACAAGTGTCCGCACTTAAACCAATGCCAAAACCTTCAGCAACAAGTGCAGAATCCTTGCATACAATTGCATTGACCCAACATGGCATATGACATCCAAACTATAGCATTTACCAATTTCAACTGTTGCCCAAAAATTCACTGCATATGGCATCCAAAATGCCTCAAAAACCATGCTCAAGTTTGCACTTTACGTTGTGTCAAATTTGTGTCCTGCACCAAACCTCACCACCACTCTACCAAATGGCAAGCTCTTCCACCACATCCGGTGGGCCATGCCAAGAAGAAAATATTGCAACAAATGCAAAAAACAAAATAAGGTAGAGACAAGTGCAAGAAATAGCCTCTTACTTGGTCCTTCACCAAATTGTGAAAAAATGCCAAATGACATGCCAAAAGAGCGCCATATCTCACAAAGTAGTGGTTGAATGGCAAAGCAATGAACAACAAACTTGTAGCAAGTTGGGAATACTCCAACTTCTCAGAAGTGAGCTGAGCCAAATTCTCCAAGGATGAGAAGATATGGCAGCTCCAAAAGTGCCTATCAAGAAAAATGACTGTCACACAAAATGTCTACAAATTTTATGAGCAAGATTCGCCAGTGAATATCTCCCAAACGGAATGTCAGATGGCTTTACTGCACAGGGCAAACTTGTAGAAAATCCAAAAATCTCCAAGTCTTGTGTTGACCATGAGTCCAAATTACTGACAAAAAAAAGATATTAAATCTCAAAAATTGCTATCCAGTAAAAATTGACTGTCTGAGAATTTTGAAACAGCGATTTGGGCTGTAAACAATCGAATTCGGCCAAAAAATAGCAAATCCAGGTCCTAAGGACCTAAAATTGCTTAGAGCAAATCAAGCCAGAGATTCGTCTCTCTTATCCTCAACCACGACCAGGGTTCTCCCTCAACACACCAGAGATTTCTTTTCCACAGCTGCAAGTAGCTCAAGGGTCTCTCACTCTTCACCTCTCTCTCAAACTCTCCAGGAAACAGAACTCCTTACTCCATCGAGTGGCTCCGATCTACCACCAAGCTACTCAAGGTCATCGGGCTCTCACCAAGCTTCCCAGAGCTCTGATACCAGTTTAAAGGGGATCGGGGACAGCAAAGGGCAACAAGAAGGAGAGGAGAACACACAATGTAGGGGTGTCAAGAGACACCAAAGAATAGATATGCATAGTATATATAATGGAAACATAGTATACTATGTACATGGGACTGGCCACATGGCCTTTACCCCAACAGCATGTAGGAGTTGCATGTACAACTCGCATGTAGAACTTGCATGTAGGACTTGCATGTAGAACATGCATGTAGGACTTGCATGTAGGAGTTGCATGTAGAACATGCATGTAGGAGTTGCATGTAGAACTTGCATGTAGGAGTTGCATGTAAAACTTGCATGGAGAACATGCAAGTTAGATTTCTAAGAGGGATTATTCCTAGCCTTATGCAAGTACAAGTGGAGCTTTGCCGCTACTCTACACACACATTTTGTACTACCTAAGTCCATGTTGGTAGAGAGACAACAGAAGAGTAGGGAGGGAGAGAAGCAGAGAGAGAGGAGAGAGGGGGGGGAGAGAGAGAGAGAGAGAGAGAGAGAAGAGGGGCTCCTGAAATGAGAGAGAAGAGTAGGGAGGCAAAGAAAGAGAGAGAGAGGAGAGAGGGAGAGAGAGAGAGAGAGAGAGAGAAGAGGGGAGGGAGATTGAGGGAGAGAGAGAGAGAGAGAGAGAGAGAGAGAGAGAGAGAGAGAGAGAGAATGAAACTTTTGGTGGTCGTGGCTGCCTAGGAAGGGAGAGAGAGAGAGAGAGAAATGACAGAGAAGAAGGGAGGGAGAGAAAGAGAGATTAAGAGAGAGAAGAGGGACTAAGGAGGGAGAGAAAAGGGACAGAGGGAGAGAGGGAGAGAGGGAGGGAGGGAGGGAGAGAGAGGGAGGGAGGGAGGGAGAGATTAAGAGAGAGAATGAGGGAGGGGGAGAGAGAGTGAGAGAGAGAGAGAGAGAGAGAGAGAGAGGGAGGGAAAGAATGACAAATCCTAGTCTCCAAGAGGATAGAGGGAGGGAGGTAGAGAGAGGAGGAGAGAGAGAGAGAGAGAGAGAGAGAGAGAATTATAAATCCTAGGGGGGGAGAGAGAGAGAGAGAGAGAGAGAGAGAATTACAAATACTAGGGAGAGAGAGATAAAGAGAGAGAATGATAAATCCTAGGTAGAGAGAGAAGGGGGGAGAGAGAGAGAGAATTACAGATCCTAGGGAGAGAGAGATGAAGAGAGAGAATGATAAATCCTAGGTAGAGAGAGAAGGGGAGAGAGAAAGAGAGAGAGAGAGAGAATTACAAATCTTAGAGAGAGAGATTAAGAGAGAGAATGATAAATTATTGGCTAGTATCTGCTGTCAAAACAACTAGGGAGCAACAAGACCAAGTAGAATTCAAATGATGTCTACCAGTGGAGCAAAAAGATGGGCACAACTATGGGTGGAGAGTTGCCTTACAACTGCATGTTGTTTCTTAGAGAGATTTTTGATTTAGAGTTACCAGTCAAATGGAATCATATACAGAAGCCGATCTACTAGTGTTTCGAGCTGAGAGTATTCATCGCCTAATTGCTACCATTGGGAAACAACTTGAAAATATGACTACATTGCAGCATGTATCAAACCTTATCTTTATACTTGTATGCTTGTTCAAGCCTTTATTTGGGATGTGTAAATCAAAGAGACTCAGTCTAATGAAAGCATGTTATCTTTATACTTCTATGATTATTTAAGCCTTTATTTAGGATGTGTAAATCTTATAACTTTTTTAATTTTCCTCCAAGAGGAGAAGAGACTCAGTCTAATGAAAGCATGTATGAAACCTTATCTTTATACTTCTATGCAGTCTAATGAAAAAACCATTATGAATTTTGGGAAACAACATAAAAATATGACTACATTGCAGCATGTATGAAATCTTATCTTTATATTTATATGCTTGATTAAACCTTTATTTGGGATGTGTAAATCTCATAACTTTTTTATATTTTTATAGCAGAAGGAGGATGTAGAAGACATAGCAACAAGTGAAGAAGAATACGATGTAGACACTCTCTCAATAAGATGAGTCATGAAAACATGACTCTATTGCAGCAGATTGGAAGTTCATTCAACGCTATGTTGTTAATTTGACAACAACCTCATACTTTTGAATTTGGTGAAGAGGAGATTTTAATCCTCTTGAATCCTAAGAAAGAGGTTAATGTCAAAGTCATTACAACCATTCTTAGGTTTGATGCAACCTTTTCTTTGGCTTTATACTTTTGTATTTTGATTAAACCCAATAAGGCTTTTTTTTTTTTGTAGTGATGTTATAGCATATTTTCCTCAAAATATACAAAGAGTTTCATATATGCTCGATCCTCTTATTTCTGAAGTGCTTAGCAATAAAAAAAAATACCATAGAGGATGTTTGCAAGTGGTTGAAGCATGTTTCTATGAATGAGGCACAAGTTATCTTTACAGCATATTATGAGAAGTAAGCAACAAACCCTACTTGTTTTTTCTATTGCATTGCTAGAATTGTCTCAAACACAGTAATTATTCTTTATTGATAATGCAGCTCACATTGGAGTTTGGTGGTCGTGGACATCTTTGCCAAGAAGTGCTTGTTTGCCAACTCAATGGCATCCGTCCATGGCACTGTGTTAGAATAAGTATAGACTACACTTGTTGTCACTTCTTCACATAGGTAGATTGATATGAAATGCACATATTCACTCTTGTTATATGTGTTGATGTGCAGATTAGCTCGAAAGTTGGTAGGTGCTATTCACACAGTAATGTGGCAATGTGACTTGGCACAACAAATAGAGTGTATAACATGTCAGGTATCACATCAAGAGGATAGCCACATCTATAATTGTGGATGGAGGGTGGGCTACAATTGCTTTTTGGTACTTGGTCAAATTTTTGAGATACAAAATGACACCACACTATCGACATATACGGACTTGCATCTCTATGCATTTATAACATGTACCATTCGAGCAATCATTAAGGGCAACATTATGGACCCTCCCACAAGTCAAATAGATAATGGCTCAGAGGAGTACGAAATGAATGCCGTCAAAGAGTCAAAGGGGATAGAAGACCTCAACTCCACAAATGTGGCTTCATTGGAAGAATTGGGAAGCTCTTTAAATGTTAGGGTTATGATTCAACATAGACCTCAATATCTTGAATTTGGTTGGAGAGGAGAATTTAATCCTCTCTGGAGCTTCAAATGAGGTCAATAACAATGTTATGATGCTATTCTCAGGTTTGATACAAACTTTTTCTCTACTTGATAATTCAATATTTTGATTAAATCTAATAAGCTAATATGCATTTATTTGTTGGTGTAGTATAGTTATCTCACGATTTTGTAAATCAGTACAAAAGCGTGTGTATATGTTGGATTCCCTCCTTTCTCCTATACTTAGCGATAGCAGAAAGACGATAGCCAATGTTTGTAAATGGTTATAGCCTTTACATTTAGATGGCATGCGAGTCTTGTTTATGGCATATCACGAGCCTCCACTAGAAGCATCATAAGAGTTGTGATGCATGTATGATGTTGTTTTTGTATATATGCATGAGGAGCATATTCTCATGATGTTGTTTATTCCATGAGTATATGGTTGACATTTATTTGTTGCAATGCATTGAATCATGATGTTGTTTTTGTTGATTATACACCAATTTGTGACTTATTACTTAAGTGGCATTTACTCATGATATTTATATATTTATTTCATGCACACAATTTTATGATATGAATGTGTGATGATGTGGTTATTTGGAAATATAACCTTGTGTGATGAGAATTATGATATGAATGTGATGAGAAGAACATAATAATTATTTGTAATATTTCACTTCAAAGTATCAATTCCCAATGCTCCACTCACTTAAAGTACAGCATTCCCAATGCTCTGCAAGATTTTATTCTAAACCTTTCATTACACACTATTGGTTAAAGTGTCAGTTGGACCATCTCCACTCACTTTCACTTAAAGTAGAGCATTCCCAATGCTTCACTCACTTTATTCCAACCCTTATCCTTATCATAGCAAACACATCGTGCATTATGGAACTTGTATTCTTCCATCCTAGTCCTTCCACAAACACTCTCTTACTTCTTACATCCTAGTCCTTCTCATTAACTTGTATTCTTCTTTCACTTTATGTCATTGTCTGTTTCCTCACTTTCTATCACTCTTGAAGGAGGGTTAGCTCACTGTGCATCCCTCACTATCACTCCCATACTCTCCTTCTCTCACTTTCCCTCTAAGACAATGGTGAGTTACTACATGACTTCATTTACTGAACTCAAATTCTATCTTAGATCCCTTTTGTATAGACCCATGAAGGGAAAAACATTCAAGGAGGATGTGTTACGCACATGGCTACTTCATTTGAACTCAACAAAAGAGGTGAATATCTCTAGCTTTCTTTTTCACTTCTTTTAATCATGTACTTCTTATGCTAACGAGCTAAATTTTTATACTAGATATGATGGTGGCTAGAAGTTGTATTGAACAAAATGGTGAAGATGAGGAAATCCAAGAGTGAAAAGAGGAGTTGTTGAATGCTTACAAGTCGGTGGAAGATTCAAAATAGGTTGTGAGGAGAGTTTGTGAGGACATTTGTGATGCCAGTCCTGGTTATGCATGGCCTGCGGCTTTAAAGTTTGCTTGTTTGCACCAATGCCATAGTAGGCACTTTCGAGGACATATGCTCTCTCCAATGGTGTAACATTTAAGTGATGGAAATTTAATTCCATAGAGACTTATGTGTTTTCTAAAGTTGTAATAGACAAGAAATGGAACTACAGTTCCATAAAGACTTTTCAGTTCTCTAATGTAGAGTTGTAATAGACAAGAAATGGAACTACAATTCCACAAAGACTTTTCATTTCTCTAATGTAATAGAGAAGGGGTCAAAATATACTTCTCTCTCTCTCTCTCTCTCTCTCTCTCTCTCTCTCTCTCTCTCTCTCTCTCTCTCTCTCTCTCTGTGTTTGTACACTCTCTCCTCTCTCAAACTCCACCCTCCCTATCTCTCTCTCTCATTCCAACTCTTTTTCCCGCCACCCCCCCTTCCATCCTAGTCCTTGTTAGTAACTTGTATTCTTCTATCCTAGTCCTTCACAAACACTCTCTTCTTTCTTCCATCTTAGTGCTTCTCATGAACTTGCATTCTTCCATCCTAGTCCTTTCACAAACACTCTCTTTTTTCTTCCATCCTAGTTCATCTCTCTTTCTTTATCATCTCCCCACCCATGGATGTCCTTGGCATCATCGAAGATGTGGAGTCCGGAATTAATAGTCTCAAAGAATGGATTGCTGACCAAGGAGCACAGAGAAGAGAGATCAATGATGAGATCTTTTAGACTTTGGGTAGTGGAAGATTGGGCTATTAAGAAGATAAGAGAGCCAATGATGAGATCTTCTAGACTTTGGGTTATTGAGAAGATAAGAGAGACCAAGATGAGATCTTCTAGGGCTGAGCTAATGTAAGGTGTTTTTTGACACCATATGGCTTTGAGTTATATGGTCTACTTTTTATACAAATGTGATGTGCTTTTTTTTAAATATACTCTAGTTTTAATAACATGTCACGTCATTTTTTCAATTTTGATTTTTTGAAATCTTACTTTTTGTCTCTTTTAACAATGTCATGTCCTCTTTTTTTAATGTACTCTAGTTTTAATAGAAGCCTCTTTTTTTTTAATGTTTTATCCAAAATTATCTTACAAAATGAATTTGGACAATGCACTAGTCCAAAATTAATGAAATAGGTGTTTCTGTTTAAAAACCAATTAACATGTGCTCAAGAAAAGCTCAATGATTCCCATGAGACTGTAACATGGCTTACAACCAACCTCTACACAGGTACACATTCAACATGCAATCAATAAAGCCTTAAGAATAATGTAGTGTGCAGCGTTCACGTAGTGAAAGTGGATGAAGTGCAAAGGAGAAGCCAACACAATTGTGAGAAAATTAAAGGAGTTTGTGGTTTGCACAACATAAGGGGATTTTCAAACAACCACTTGATCAAAACAAGAAAACTTTCTTCTTTCTAGAGTGTATGCATCATAGGGGATCATGACAATTGTGAGAACATTGCAACTGTGAAGACATGGGAGCGAGTTCAAGTTTTCCCCCTACCTTTAAATGGAGTGACAAACAATAGAGACACAAATAACGACTCACCATAGTTTGGGGAGAGTTTTGATGACCTCACTCACTGCATTTGTGTACTCTCATCTAGTAAGAGCTATTAAGTTCTAGATGCAACGTGTGCCATAATGAAAGTGAGAGTGCTCTCAATGAAAGAAGAACGGAAGAGGGAGAGAGAGAAACAGAGAGCCACACAAGTTTTGGTGGGTGCAGAACACCCTAATTTTCTTTTTCATTCATTTATATATGTTTCTGAGTATTGTACATAACTGGGGTAAAGGCACAATGACCTTTAACCCCCACAACCTCCCACTTAAAGGACAATGTGCCTTTAAGGGAAAACAACCAGTGACCATACTATCCAATGCCTATCAATACATGACAATACTCACACTGCTAACTAGGTAGACTTTTTGTCAGCATATCTACAGGGTTATCATCCGTATGAACCTTGACAAGGTCCATGCACTTGTCCTCAAGTACCTCCCTGCTGAAATGGTACCTGACCTCAATGTGTTTGGCCCTTGCATGAAAGACCAGATTCCGTGCTAGTTGAATAGCACTCATGGAATCACTATGCAATGTTGGTACACCTGTATGAATCCCCAAATCTCCCACTAGCCGATCAAGCCATATAGCCTCCTTGCAACCCTCTGTGGCTACAACATACTTAGCCTCTGTGGTAGACAAATCAATGCACTTCTGTGCATGAGACATCCACGACACTGCACCACCTGCAAAGGTGAACACATAACCAGAAGTGGATCTCCTACTATCCACATGCCCTACATAGTCTAAATCTGTGTACTCAAGTACACGCATGTCTCTCTACCAAAGCAGATGCACATCTCCTTGGTACCCTTCATGTACCTCATGATGCACTTAACTGCCTCCCAATACCTCTTTCCTGGATTAGCCATATACCGGCTAACAACTCCCACTGCAAATGCAATGTCTGGTCTAGTAGCTATCATAACATACATAAGACTCCCAACCACTGATGCATAAGGAACCTTAGCCATCATGGCCCCCTCCTCATCTGATTTGGGACTATCCATATGACTTAGTTTCACATATGGAGGCAATGGAGCACTCACTGCCTTCCCCCCCTCCATATTGAAACGCTACAATACTTTTGTACATACTCCTTCTGTGAAAGCCAAAGGAGTTTCCTACTCCAATCACGCATGATGCGCATACCAAGAATATGACCTGCAAGTCCCAAATCCTTCATATCAAAGGCCTCATGTAACTTGGCCTTTAATGCATCTAGCTCATAAGTATTCTTGCTAGCCAATAGCATATCATCCACATATAGTGCCAGGATTATCAGGCTATTATCCTTAGCCCTTTTAGTGTATAGGCACTAATCAATTTCACTACTTCTAAAACCCTGGGACCGAATGAAAGCATCAAACTTTTGATACCATTCTCTAGGTGCTTGCTTAAGACCATAAAGACTCTTCTTTAGCTTGCAAACTAAATGCTCTTTGCCCTTTTCTTCAAAGCCTTCCGGCTACACCATGTAAATTTCCTCATGCAGATCCCCATTCAACAAAGCTGTCTTGACATCCATCTGCATAAGCTCCATATCCTCTACTGCCACTAGTCCAAGCATGCATCTTAGTGTGGTCATCTTCACAATAGGAGAGAATATCTCATCAAAGTCCACACCCTTCTCTTGCTTGAACCCTTTAGCGATGAAATGGTCCTTGTACCTAGGCACATCATCACCTGTGACCTTCATCTTGTAGACCCATTTACATGGCAACGCTTTCTTTCCATGTGGTAAAGAAACCAAGTCCCAAGTCTTATTCTTCATTAGTCAACTCATCTTTGATTGCATAGCATACTCCCACTTGCGTTGATCCTCACACATCATAGCCTCTCTATAGCAAGAAGGCTCCCCGCATTCAGTAAGCATCACATAGTCTACCCCTGGAACAAACCTATCAAGCGGTCTAGACACTCTAGATGATATTTTCAAGGGCATTTCAGCTTGCTGTCCCACCTGCATATCAGCCACATTTGGCTCATCATTTCCACCAATAGATGATCCATCATCTACCCTTAATTGTATACCTATGGGAGTACTTGGTGGTACCATTTCTTGCACATTTGGTGCATGGACAGCTTCCTGTCTATCAACATATGCAGGTCGATTCATATCCTGGAAAGTGATTCTCCTCATTTCCACATCCCTCAGGGGTGCCTTATGCATCTTCTTCTCATTGAAGACTACATCATGGCTATGTATGATCTTCTTTGCTTCTAGATCCCAGAGATGATAGCCCATCTCTCCACTTTCACCATAACCCAGAAAGACGCATTTCCTAGACTTAGGATCTAGCTTCTTTTGAAGCTCTTTTGGCACATGTGCATATGCCTCACACCCAAATATATGC
This sequence comes from Dipteris shenzhenensis, assembly GCF_047967505.1. Classification (NCBI taxonomy): domain Eukaryota; kingdom Viridiplantae; phylum Streptophyta; class Polypodiopsida; order Gleicheniales; family Dipteridaceae; genus Dipteris; species Dipteris shenzhenensis. The sequence goes on along the minus strand of NC_141597.1, from coordinate 56,748,256 downwards.
AAATGAGAGTAAGAGGGCTTCTTGCCACTCCATGCCTCTTCAGGAATACCACCATCCAAACTCTTACTAGGTGATCTACTAATCACATGCACTACAGTCTTCATTGCCTCAACCCAAAAACCACCAGAAAGACTTGCATTGGAAAGCATGCATTGTAGCCTTTCTTGAATGGTATGGTTCATCTTTTCTACAACTGATTTTGCTCTGGAGTATGAGGGGATGTGAGCTCCCTCTTAATCCCACATGTATCACAGAAATGCTAAAAGTCATGAGAGAGATAGTCTCCACCATTGTCAATCCGTAGGCATTTAAGCACTCTACTTGACTAATTCTCAACCAAGGCCAGCCATTTCTAAAATACCTAGAACACATCACTCTTCCGAGCTATAGCATAAGCCCACACTTTCCTAGTTGCATTGTCAATGAATGTTACATAGTATTCAGTCCCGCCTAATGACCGTGTAGGCATGGGACCACATATGTCTGAATGCACCAAATCAAGGATTTCAAACTCTTTTTGTCCCCTTCTTTTATGGGCTGATTTAGTCTGCTTCCCATAGAGACAGTGCTCACGAAATTCAAAATCACAGAAACTCAAATGTGGTACATAACCCAAACGGCAAAAGAGTTTCGTCCCATTTTGGCTCATATGGCCCAACCGGCAATGCCATAAAGATGTTCTTGGTTGCTCGGTTATTGCAATAACATGATAAAACACCCCTGATACATGTAAGGGATACAAAGTTCCACACTTGGCACCCCTGGCCGAAAGCATAGAGCCCTTCTGAATTTTCCAACTCTGAAAGCCAAAAGTGTTGTGAAAACCAGCATCATCTAGCTAACCCACTGAAATAAGAGTCTTGGTCGACTTAGGCACATGTCTCACATGTTTCAAAACAAATGCAGACCCATTTGCAAAAGAAAACTTTATGTCACCTACTCCCACTATGTCACATGCATAGTCATTTTCAAGATGCACACAACCTGTCTTTCCACTGTCATAAGTGGAGAACCATTCCCTATGGGGAGTAACATGGAATAAAGCACTAAAATCCAAAATCCAATCTTGGGAATATTCATCATCTGAAGTGGTAAGCAACTCTGTAGGTAAACTAGACATGAAGAGAATGTCATTGTCACTATCATGTGTGACTGCATTGATCTCCTCGATCTTCACTTTTCCTTTGTCTTCCCTTGGACTCTCTTCCTTCTTATTTGCACCCCAATTTGCATTCTTTTTCTTATCCTTTTGCTCTCTTTTCAGCTTGTAGCAATCCTTTTTCATATGGCCCTTCTTGCCACAGTGGTAACACTCAATGTTCCATGCCCTGGATTCGCTACGAGACTTCCCTCTTTCTTGGGACTTCCCCCTGAACTGTGATCTGCCCCTTTGCAAATTTAAGGTTGCATCCTGCTTGTTGCCATTCATAGACTTCCATCTAATCTCCTCGGCCAACAAACTACCCACAACATCATCAAACTTCAGTACTCCACCAGGTGTAGAGTTATTGACAGCTGTACGGAAGGTATCCCATGAGGATGGCAATGAAACAAGAGAAATATTGCCTTAGTCTCAGCATCAAAATTCATCTTCTAAGCCTAAAGCTGGCTGAAAATAATATTAAATTCATTCAAGTGAGAAGCAATGGAGACCCCTTCCTTCATCTGTAGCTTAAACAACCTCTTCATGAGGTAAACTTTATTAGAGGCAGTTTCCTTATCATAAGTGGCACACAGTTTCTTCCACAAATCTTCTATAGTTTGCTCATTTACTACTGTGAAATAAACTGACTCTGCAAGATGAATTCTAATAGTAGACTTTGCTAATGCATCCAACTCATTCCAATCATCCTCAGACATATCTGTAGGCTTAGCTTCATAAGCTTAGCTTCAATACCTACCAAGGGTTTAATCTGCTTCTTTTGAATAAGCACATCCCTTATCTGTTCTTTCCATAAAGAAAAGTTTGTCCCATCAAAACTTTTAATGCTGAAAAACTCCTTTTCAGACATGGAAGAGGATGCCATGATGCAAATGAAGCAAAATCCCAAATGCTAGTACCTGCAAAAGATAAATCACACTAAATACCAGGTGCACCCAAATGTGTATGCCACAATAGAGTGAAATATCACCAAAACTCAAAGCTCAAAGCATCAAAAGATGTAGCTAACTCAAGTGCATGTACTATGCATCCATATGAGCAAATCTGGCCCAAAAGAAAATGCCAACTGCAATGGCAATCCAAAATGCCAATAAGTGCCAAATGGCTCAAGCATAAACACTGTCCATGGGCATATGCATCAATAATATCTCATCCAAGAGAGCATAACACTATCAGTGCATCACCTGCAATGTGTCAAAGCTGTCCCTCAGCATAAAATAGCATCCATGTGCAAAGCGTCTATAAAAAATAACATCCCACAAGGCAATATGGGCCTATCAGTGCATCCAATAAGGATCTCAATGCATCCAAATGGCCTATAAATCATCCACTACAACCCAATGCACTCCACAAATGAGTGCACACGGCTCAAACTATAACTAGAGTGATCTGCATAAGGTATGCTCAAGAAATCATGGTCCCATGGCAATGACCGCTACTAAAAATAGAACCTGAGATGCCTCAAAGTGTGGGCGCCATTGCATAATCAGACTCAGCAAGAAAATTTGCAAATATCTCTTTTCTTCTAGAACTCCAAAATCCCAACCGATGAGTGAGAAATGGGAGTCAACACTTATCCACTGCCATGTGGCATAAATCTAAGGTTTCAAAACCTTAGAATGAAAAATGCATAATAGAGAGATGAAATCCAATACATAGAGATCTATAACTCTAAAAATACTCCACTGAATTGCAGAAGAACTGAAAGGTAGGGGTTTTTAGGCATCTGGAATGCAATGGGATAGATGGTTTTAGAAACCGTGGTCTCAATCACTGGGTCCAACACATGAACTAAAAAACGTTTTTGGAAATAGAACTGTTTGTAAACTCCATCGGAGTGCGAATGATGAGCAACATAAAAGTTTTAGGACCTCTTGAGTCCATTGGAACTTACAGATCTGCAAATGGTTGCTCCAAACTTGAGTTCCAACACCCGAGTAAAAAAACGTAGAAACTGACACAGTGAGCCAGAAATCCAATGAAATGATCCCAAATTCAAGAATGAAGGTGTTTTCAAGCTCTTGAAGTGAAATGGACACCAAAAGCAAGCAATAGTTGCCTTTAGAAGTCAATACGAAGTCTCTGTCGTCGAATGGAACAGGGAAAGGCTTAAAAAACGACTTTTTCTTTGAAAACACTTAACAGGCTCTCAAAACCACTTCGCAAAAATAAAGTGACTTTTCCAAAGGTTACTTCAAGGTCTCTGTGCACTCAGATGTAAGTAAAATCACCCACAAAGCTTCCCACAAAGCTTCTCCTTCCTCCCACAGAGCTGTTGACTTCCAGGCATTCATGCACGCTCAGCTAGATCACTCAAGCTCTGATACCAGTTGAGAGTGCTCTCAACAAAAGCAGAATGGAAGAGGGAGAGAGAGAAATAGAGAGCCACACAAGTTTTGGTGGGTTCAGAACACCCTAATCTTCTTTTTCATTCATTTATATATGTGTTTGATTATTGTACATAACTGGGGTAAAGGCACAGTGACCTTTAACCCCCACAGAAAGAAGTAAAAGAGTGTCTTCAAATAGGATTTAGACATGCACGAGCACATCTTAGGGTGTCTTGGAGTGGTGGAAAAGAAAGACGAAGATGCTACTTAGAAAATGTAGTCTCATTGCAAGGAAACGATGTTCCACTTAATATCCTGAAAAATGGAAAATATTTTTGAGACTACGTTTCTTTTAGTAAATCCCAAACTAATCACCGCACTTGTTTTCGTAATTGTTTTTGTAAATCCCAAATGATAAATCCCACTCTTGTTTTTATTATATCCCAAACAACCACTGCATTTGTTTTAGTAAATCCCATATCAAATCCACAAGCCCTAAACAAATGAATTGTATGCCACAGTCTGACTCTGTAGATGAAGTAGTTGCTTCTTGATTTCTTCCTCCCTCATCCTAAGGCTGCAAATGTTCTCCTTTAGCTCCTCCACTCTTTGCTCACTCCATGCATTGATTAACTAAGCTGGTGGTTTAAAATGGCTCATGACTATTTGTATGGCACATTGAGCCTCCAAGTGAAAAGGGAGAAGAAGAAGATGATCCCCGGTGGCTCAAACTTTGATTTATATAAGGTCAGTGGCATTTGGCATTTGGCTACTTTGCTTAAAAATGGCTCATGAATATTTGGATGGCACCCTCCTCAAGATTTTGATTAATTAAGATGGTGGTTTAAAATGGCTCATGATTATTTGGATGGCACACCGAGCCTTGGAGTGAAAAGGGAGAAGATGAAGATGATCCCCGATGGCTCGAAATTTGATTACTATAAGGTCTGTGCCATTGGGAATTTGGCTACTTTGCTTAAAAATGTCTCATGATTATTTGGATGGCACCTTCCTCGGATTTTAATTAACTAAGGCGGTGGTTTAAAATGCCTTTAGTCACCACGATGGCTCGAACTTTGTAATATATGAGGTGAGTGGCATTTTCCATTTGGCTATTTTTCTCTCATCCTCCCCTGCTCTGCTACTTTGCTCCACACTCCCTCCCCTAACTCTCATCCACTCATCAGCTCCCCTACTCATCCGGTCCACTGCTCACCCACTCTTTTTACCATGACTATTATTACTATCACCCCTCAATGCAATGTGATCCTAATCTTGTTTGCCTTCTCATATAAGGTCATTGTGTTGCACTTGTTAGGACTTGAAATGCTCTATCTTATGGAATCTCTTCATTCAATTAGTCGATTCCCCCCACATCTACATGTCACCAGCTTGGATGGCATGCACACCTCTAGCCTCTATATATGGTTGTACTCTATGGATTTCCTGGAGACATTGACGAAGGGCTAATGATTTTCACAGTAGAGTACTCTCATCTTGTTGGGGGGGGTGTAGTGTGAGTCTTGCATTTGTGCAATGTGCACGGTCTTTGGCCTCTCCATTAGCCCAAAAAATTTGAATGCAGTAAGCTGAGGTGGCTGCAATACTGAGTTGTACAAATATCCTCTTGCTATCACCAATCAACCTCTAAGGCTCTCAGCAATCTTTTGGCTCGCTAGATGTAATCTTTTGGTCTCTAAGGCTCTCAGCGATTGCTGAGTTTTTACGAATGTATTCTCTTTTGTTTAATTTGAGGCTCTCAATATAAACTGTTGTTGTTAAATTTTATATAAACTTTGTTATGCTCACCACTAGATGTAATCTTTTGGCCTCCAAGGCTCTCAACAATTGTTGAGTTTTTATAAATGTAAGGTCTTATGTTCAATTTTTGCTCTTAGTATAAATTGTTGTTAATTTTAATATAGCCAATTATTGGATAAATTTGTAATCTCTTTCGCTCATTTTTCACTCAATGAATTATAGTTGATTATCTGGATGGCACCACCAGGATTCCAATCACCATGGTGGCTCGGAATACTTTTGCCCTCATTTAGGATTTATTGCAACAAGGACTAAAATACCAGTAAATTAGGACTACATTTTCCTTGGTTTAGGACCAAAATAGCACAAAAATAGCTCCAACAACCCACCATGGTGGTTGCATGAAGATACATCTAGAAAAATACAATTAAATTTTTAGAAAATGCAATCAATGATATAGCCCTTGAAGGGTCCCCTCTAGGGGCAAGGGTCATATTGACATGCATTATATAATATCCAAGATGCCATTGGATAGATATGGCATGTCGATATGGCCCTTTCCTCTAAAGGAGACCCCTCAAGGGCCATATCAACAATTGTGTTTTCGTTGGTTGCACAAGGAAATATGTTTTCCTTGTTGCACTGATATATAACTCTAAGGACCAGTGCGATGGTTGTCATAGATCTCGTTCTATTTTGCCAATGCGATGATCATCATAGATCTCCTTCTGTATAAGTAAAAGTAGGTAACTCCATAACTCCAAGAACCAGTGCAATGGTCGCTCCAAGGCATGGGCGCACTGCCCGGTGTCAGGTGGCAAAGATGTTGCAAAATGTTGGGTGATGACATGTGGTCCCTTGCATGAAGTAGAGCAAAGCTACCATGTGTCGAGCTCTACGGCATTTAGAATGATAGATTGCATCTCATTATTATGCCAAGAACCAGCACGGTGGTCGCTCCAAGCCAACCTTGAAATTTCATGATCTGCATGGGCATGTTGTCTGATGATAGGTAGAAAAGTTGTGGCAAAAGTTTGTGCAGTGATAGGTGGTCAGCTATGCTACATGAAGCAGTGTAGAGATGTGTGATGTAGTCAGGGCCAAAGACTGCAAAGCAAGGTAGAGCTATCTTGTGTCGAGCTCTATGGTGTTCAGAATAAATAGATTGCATCTCATTATTACACCAATGCATCATGATGTTGGGAAATTTTTTGGCAAGAGCATGGGTCCCGCTCCGAATTCCAAATCTCACCCAAGAGCACATCATGTTGCGGCCCCAAAATGGCTCTAAAAATAGTTTTGCAATTGGCTACACCCAAGCAAACATTGACCCAAATAGTGCCATGTTTTTTGCACACTAAATTCTATTCCCAAAGCTTCGTGCTCGGTGGTGTTATAATTTGACTTGGAAGGTGTTAGCAATCGGCTAGCATAATATACTAGGATAGTCTAACTGACCATCTGATTGAGCTAGAATAATGCCCAAAGCATAGCCAGAAGCATCCACATGCACATGAAAGATGACATCGCACTTTGGATGTTTGAGAATTAGAGTAGCCATCGCTCGTTTTTTCAAATCATTGAAAAACATAGTCAACTCAGCATTCCATTCAAACTTATCATCCTTTTTTGTCAATTCATACAAGGGCATTGCAATTCTGGAAAAGTTATTGATGAATCCATGGTAGAAATTTATAAACCCCACAAAAGAATGTAACTCAGCCAAGTTTTGAGTCTCAAGTATCTGCCAATTTATGGCTTGAATTGTATCTAGCTCGGTTCTGCTGCCATTCTTGGAAATAACATGGCTGGGTAGAATATCAACTCAAACACAGAACACACTCTTAGTTGGATTTAAAGGGATACTTACTTGTCTGCATCTCAAAGAGACCTTCTCCAGGTATTTTAAGTCATTCTTTAGCTCGGGTTTTATCTTATCCTTCTTTGTTGGAGTCTTCTCGGTATCACTCTCAGCATCCTTCTTCTTCACCTTGTTTTTTGAACCTTCGCTCTTCTCCAAGGAGACCGCTCGGTTTAGCTGTTCCTCATAGGTTCTAGTTGGATTGACTATCTCTGGCTTGCATAGATCTACATGGGCACATCCTATGATTAACTAGGCTTGCATAGACTTGTCATCAAGAATCGTACTCAGCTAATTGATAAGAGCTCTCATCCTAATTGCAAAATCTTGGATAGATTCTCCTTTGCTCTGGTTTTTAAATTCACTCAGCTTTGTTCTCACATCCTCCTTGCTAATCTCATGTTGGAACCTTCGCAAGAAATCTTTGGACATTGAATATGAGTTGGGAAAATACCCAATTGGAAACTAATTAAGCCACCTTTGAGCATTTTTAATTAAGGTACAGGGGAAATAGTCCATATACTCATCATTTATTGTTGCACCATTGAGCTGTAAGGATCTTCATCATCTCTGCCTTTAAAATTTTGGAGCTTTACCTTGATGTTGGAGCTAGATTTAAACATTTCTGCTCCAAAACCTGAAAAGGTAGGTCTTCTACTTGGAATAACCTATTCACTAGCTTCCAACCTATCATAACCACCTTCATGACTGTCAGGTTGCTATAAATTCCTCCTTTTGGGTTGGTACTGTCTTTAGGCCATAAGGATACAACTTGATGTATTCCTATCGGTCATGTAGTATCTCTATGTGTTGTGAGAGGAACTCGAGCAAAATTCCTTAACTTCTTCTCATCCACCTCGGGTCTTTAATGGTGCCCCTCTCCATGACCCTTCCCTCGTAGGATCGCTAAAATGTTGACAGTGTTGATTCCTCACCCAACTAACCTAGAAATGCTCAGTTTACTTCCTGTGCCATGCTCAATGAAGATTCTCACTCTTGCAATCCTAAGGGAAGTGTGCTCAACTATAGAATAGGTGCCCTCGGGGGGTGCACAACTAAGAAACCCTATGTGTCACGTGCGTTCAAGGGGTGTTTTAAAAGCCCCTCAACTAGAATTTCCCCGCCAATAAAAACACCCCTACTTACTTATGAACTAAGTGATTTTTTCCTAAAATTGAATTTAAAAACCCCTCCTGTTATTGTAATCCTGTTAAATTTTTCCAAAAAGTTGAATTAAAATGCTCCTCCCTTTGAATGCATGTGGTACACTAAATGTTTTTGAGGTGAACTCCCTGAGTAGGTGCCAACATATAAAACACTTGGAGGTTGGGGTTAGCTAACAAGGGAGAACCATATGATGATGGGAGAATGCCAATTATAAACTGTTGAGAGTTCACGCTCAACATCATGTGATCACGTGTGCATAGCACCATCATGTGATCATATGTGCATAGCACTAACCTTATAGAGTGCTATAAATGAAAGGGTTAGATCCCCTGACCCTAACCCTAAATGGGTTTGTATATATTCTATTTTTTTAACTAAATCTAGTGTACAGTTAGTCATTTGTAATGTGCTCTCTAGCTGTGCCCTCTCTCCTCATCTCCACTCTTCTCCTCTCCTCTCTTCATATTTTGTCATGGTATCAGAGCTTCCTTGCCTTCTGCTAAGGCATTGTGATCCTTGAGAGTGCGAGAGAGATTGAGAGATTAAGAGATTGAGTGTCCTTTCATTCCATTGATGAAAGAGAAGTTTTCATCAGAGAATTCCATCATTCTTTCTTTGATTGATTGAGAGAGAGAGAGATTCTTGAATTCCTTGAGAGATTTCCATTGAGAATGAAAGTGAGAGTTTAGTGAACACTTAGTTTTTTTTTTTTTTTTTGGAGCATTCCAAAGGTTTCATTGTTCTTCACCTTGTGAACAAAAGAGAGAGAGCCTGAGAGTCTGATAAGATCTCTCGGTTGTCTGAAAGGAAAGAGCTTCCATGAAATAGAGTATCTAAGGCATCCACAATCTTGGAGAGCTCCAAGGGGATTGCCTAGAGTGAGGCTCAGCCACAGTCAAAGCTACGTTAGCTTCTCCACTGATGATGTGGTAGATGATGATGTCAGCAAAGGTGATGTGGTAGATTACGTGGCAATGATGACATGGCTATGCTGATGTGGTAGCTGGCATGGTAGTAATAATGACATGGCTGATGAGCTGGCAGGATGACATGTTTGCTGATGTGGCAAAAGGATCAGATCTGATGAACATTACTTCAAAATCTGGAAAGTTTATAGCATACCAAGACATTTCAGATGAGGACTTTTTACTTACTGAAGCTGATATGGTCTGCCACATGGCAGACTATGGACCACTGCAGGCACACATAGTGCTCCATAGTCGCTACATGTGACCACTCCTACCACCTCATCATAGGGCTCCACAGACACACCTCTTGCTAGGCACATCATCATTGAGCACAATTGCACTCCTTTTGCCCCTCCACCTAGATCAAGTTGTATCTCTTGATCCAGGAAGAATTTGAGGGTACTCCAAAAAGGAAAGTCACTCGTTTTTTTGTGCTCTATGCGATCATCACATCATGCACATATTTTGGCACAAGTTACACTCACATTTTATCCTCACCAATAAAACCACTTCCTTCATGCACATTCACCTCTACATCAACACATCTAACCCAGCACTTAAAAAGAACAAAAGAAAATGAATTATTTGATGTTCTTTCATCGATCGGTGGTTGGTATAGATCAAGATTAGAGTAGACTAGATTGCCATACAGGGGACGCTTTGAATTTCCCCAAGTTGCCAATCTAAGCCATGCCCTAAATTCTCGACTAGCACCTACTCGGAGTCAGTCCATATGCTCACATATGGTTTCACATAATTACATTACCTGACACCTTACGTTCATCAGTTCAGTGAGCAAACTTCAGAGAGTACAGAGGCATTGCAAATTGTTTCAATGGGTAGATAGCACTTGATTTCACACACAGATGCCACCATTGTAAAGCCTATTTGGCTATCTCATGGCATTGTGCACATCATTTCAGCCTTGTAAAAGCCTCTTGGCTATTCCCGACATCATTGCCACAAGCCTTGTAATACAACTCAGATTTTATATATTGCATTTCTATCTTCATCGATGGTTCAGAGATTTCACTTGGTACAGTCAGTGTATTTGCAGTTGATTCATATAGAGATTTTCATGACACTTTTGAGTACATTTCTTGCACCATATCTATGACCAGCAACCCCAATCTAGAGGCATCTTCTAAGTTAGACAACTCCAATTACGGTACATGGAAATACCAAATGGAGACCATTCTTGTACTTCAAGATGAATGGGAGTATGTCAATGGGTCTACACCTAGACCATTGGATGATCCAACCATAAGTAGCTCTACTCCACCTATTGTCATAGCACCAGCAATGGGATCTACAACTACACAAACAGTTTTTGCACCTATAGTAGATCTTGCCATCGCCCAAGCTCAGGTAGAATGGGATAAGAAAGACAAGTATGCCTATCATCTAATTAAGCAGAATGTGCAAGATTTCATGCTAGGGCAACTCAACATAGTCAAGACATCGAAAGAAGCATGGGATATATTCGCAGTTCTCTATGAGTCCAAGAACACATCCAAGATTCTCACCCTAAGAAACCAAATCAACCAGAGTTTTTGCAATAGCAGTGAAACTGGTCATGCTTATGTACTCCGCATAAAAGACTACAACAATCAACTTGCAGTAGTAGGAGAGACTATGGACCCCATAAAAATGGTTCAAGTCATTCTGAATGGACTAGGAGAGGGATACGAGAATCTAGTCCAGAGTATTGCCATCCAACGGCAAATTTCAACACTGGAAGAATTTCAGTTAGTCCTACTTGGTGAAGAACTTAGGACTCAGGCCATCCAAGCATGAAAAGGTCATTTTAATGATCAAGCATTTACAACTTCAGAAAAAAGCAAAGGCAGAGGCAGAGGTACATCATATCATAGAAGTGGTCATCATCAGCAATAATATCAAAGTCAGCATCAACATCAGCATCAGCATCATCCTCAGCAGCATCAAAATTAGCAAAGAGGAAATCATTCCAACCAAGGAAGATTTCAAGGACGAGGAATGCATCCACCAACGTGTCAAACATTCAGTGCAACTACTGTCACAAGTTTGGACACTATGAAAGAGATTGTTGCAAGAAGCAGTATGACCAAGGCAGTCAATCCAGTAGCACTCGAGGGAATTTTTGTGGTAGAGAAAATCATCGTGGTGGGACATTCTAGTCACAGTCATTTTGCAAATGAACATGGGAATATGTTTCTTGCAAGCAAGGAAATGCATCAGACTGATACAGTGTACCCAGACACTGATTTCAATCTGAAAGAGAAGTATAGCTATCAAGTCGACCAAGTGGAAATAGCTATCAAGTCAACCAAGTGGAACAAGATCCCTGGTACATCGACAATGGTGCATCATCTCACATGACAAATCATCAGGAATGATTCACAGAATTGAAGCCATTAGAAGGTCAGAAAAATGTCATCTACATAGTAGACAATACACTAAATCCAGTTTAAGGTACATGTGTTATCCCTATGAACAATTTCACTGGTACGAAAGGATTGTTGAAAGATGTGCTCTATGTTTCGAAGCTCAGCAAGAACCTTTTGTCAGTAGGTCCAATGACGGAACACAATTACAGAGTCATCTTCGATGGTGATGAATGCACTACCAGAGAAAATTTTGAAAGATGTCAACTAGTAGCAAAAGGTGTCAAGGAATGACGCTTATACAAAATGCTAGCTATAGTACTAGATAAGCATGCCATGTCAGCTCAACCACAATAGATGCCACTATCTACAAAATGGCACAAGAAATATGGTCATGTCAACTTCAAGTACTTGTTAGATCTCAGGAATCAGAATATAGCAATTGGGATTCCAAAGCTACAGTTTCTTGGAAAAGTTTGTGAAGCATGCTACTTTGGCAAACAAAAGCAAACCAACTTTGGCAGAAATACCTCTTGTCCATGAGGTATTCTTGATTTAATTCATATAGATGTATGGGGTTAATGCCCAGACCTGTAGCATCAATAGTTTACTTTACTACTTGACTTTCATCAATGACTACAACGGATATTATTGGGTCTACTTTCTGAAAGAGAAATCTGAAGTGTTTTCCAGATTTCAAGAATTCAAAGCCATGGTAGAAAACCGGACAGGAAGAAAGATCAAGGTCATGAGATCAGATAGAGGAGGTGAATACATGTCTTCAGCATTCATGAACTTTTGCAAAAGTCACGACATACGAAGACAATTCACATGTGCAGATACTCCTTAGCAAAATGCAAGAGTTGAAAGGAAGAATGGGACTTTAGCACAGACAGTGCTAGAGCAATGCTTAGTGAAAAGAATCTTCTAAATCAGTATTGGGTAGAAGTAATAGCTATAGTAAACTACTTGCTTAATCGGCTTCCTACCAAACCAATACAGGGTATGACTCCTTATGAAGCATTCACTAGACACAAGCCACACATTGGGCATCTCTGCATATTTGGTTGCATTGCATATGCTCACATACATGATGATCATTCGTAGGAAATTGGATGCGAAGTCATGCAAATGCATCATGGTTGGCTACAATGAAGAAAGCAAAACATACAAGTTGTATAATCCCATCAACCACAAGGTCATTATCTCTAGAGATATAATATTTGATGAGGAATGAGAATGGAAAACCTCACCTACACAGGAGATAGAAGCATCTTCACAGTCATCTACAGAACAGGTTGATGAAGAAGAGCAAGAATTGCCAGCAACACCCCAAGCAGAGCCACAGTAGCTCAAATGGTCTACTAGGGCAAGCAGACCTCCAGCCAGATTGACATATGCTCAGAAAGGTAAAGCAATTCAACTTGAAACCACCAACTATGCTCTTATGACTACCATCATGGCTACAGAAGAGCCAGTGTACTTCAAAGACACAGTAGACAAGCCAGAATGGCAAACTGCTATGAATGAAGAAATGGATGCTTTGTATAAGAATAATACTTTGGAATTATGCAACCTTCCACTAGGAAAGAAGGCCATACCAAACAAATGGGTATACAAAGTGAAGTACAATCTAGATGGAAGTATTCAAAGATACAAAGCCAGATTAGTTGCAAAAGGATTTGCACAACAATATGGTCAAGATTATGATGAGACTTATGCTCCAATAGCAAAGATGGATTCCATACGATTCTTGATATCACTAGTGACACTCAGCAGATGGAATGTGTATCACCTCGATGTCAAGAATGCATTTCTCAATGGTTACCTAGACAAGGAAGTCTACATGCAACAACCAGCAGGTTACGTTGAACCAAGAAAAGAGAATAAGGTTTGCCATCTCAAGAAAAGTCTCTACGGCTTAAAGCAAGCATCCAGAGTTGGTAAGCAGAATTGACAAGTATTTTGCTAATCTGGGATACATGAAATCCAATGCAAACCATACTCTCTACTACAAAGTTCAAGGGGAAAACATTACTATTGCACTTTTGTATGTAGATGATTTGATTGTGACAAGAAGCAAGGATAGCTTCATCAGAAAATTGAAACAAGACTTATCTGCAGAGTTCGACATGAAAGATCTTGGACTTATGCACTATTGTCTTGGAATTGAGTTCTGGAGAGATTCCAATAGCACATTCATGAGTCAGCTCAAGTATGTTGATAGTCTCCTAAAGAAGTTTCATATGGCAGATTGCAAGATTGCAGCCACTCCCATGGAACAGAGTTTAAAACTTACTAAAGATTCAAAAAAGCCTACAGTCAACGGCAGATACTACAGGCAACTGATCAGATCTCTTATATATCTAACCATCACACGGCCAGATATTTGTTATGCAGTAAGCTCACTAGCACAATTTATGGCAAATCCAAAACAATCTCATTGGAATGCAGCCAAAAGAGTCTTGAGATACATCAGAGGTACAAGATAGAATACAAAGGAAGTCATCCATAGTTGCATGGATACTATGACAGTGACTATGCCGGAGATCATGAGACCAGGAGATCAACATAGGGATATGCATTTTTCCTTGGTCAAGGTGCTATATCGTGGTTGTTAAACAAATAGCCAACTGTTTCTTTGTCTTCAACTAAAGCAGAATATAGAGCACTCACTACAGGTGCATGTGAGGCTATATGGCTCAGAAGACTATTGTCAGAAACATATTACTTTGATGAGTCAAAGCCAACAACAATATACTGTGATAATCAATCGCTCAAGCATTGGCCAAGAATCTAGTATATAAAGCAATTGATGTTAGAGAGCACTTCATCAGAGAAAGAGTGTTACTTGGTGACATCACACTGTATCATTGTGATAGCAAAGAGAATGTTGCAGACATCTTTACCAAACCACTCAGTAAAGAGCTATTCAAGACACACCGACTGTTGAGATATCGAGCTCCACTCGCGATATGCCAGGGTGACCGTTGTGCATTTATGTCACCGACTTGTTAGCTGCAGACGTGGTTGGTACACCGCCCATGAATAATAGCTGGATGACAGCTATCCTTATCTACTCTAGTTTGTGGCTCAGTTAGTATGCCACCTTAGTTAGTTGAGTTTGGTTTGAGACCCACATATAGGGTTCTTCTATTTCTTTGTATGAGAGTTCTTTTGGCTTTCACAACTAAGAAGAGGAAAACTGTTTTTAGCCTCCACCTTTGTGTGTATTCCCCCATTGTGCATGTGAGAAAGCTGCAAGTGAGACTCCTTCCCTCTCTCCCACTATCTTCACATGGTATTAGAGCCTTGTTCGTGGTAAGGAGCTCAAGAAAGCAAACCAAGTTCGTGGTGTCCTGGTAAGAGGACCAGTGTTGCTTTCCTATTTCGAGTTTGGGATTTCGATGACTTTATTTTTCTGATTCGAGGCCATTTCGGGGCCCGTTTTGAAGGCGGAAGTTCTTCGCAAGCACTAAGAAAAAGGCCCTGTTTTTGCTGTGCGACCACTGCTCTGCTAGTCGGTGAAAAGTTGCCGCAGAAATTGCATCGTATGCCTGTGTGCATAGATATTGGGAGTTGCATAATCATGCTTGTTGCCTGTTGATGTAAAATCATCACTAGGAAGTGACTGTGTGGTCAAATACCACTTTCGTCAGTTTTGCAGATCTGCTCGTGTGAGGCAAAAGCTGTGTTTTTTGCAGTGACAGAATATTTTGCAGTGTTTTGTAATGGCGTCTGATTCTCTTTCACAGATTGTCACAGAAAAGCTTAACAAGAACAACTTCTAGGCATGGAAGTTTAGAATGACGAATTTCCTCATGGGAAAAGGCTATTGGGAGTTCATTACAGGAAATGAAGAAGAACCAGTTCTTCCTAATGTTCCCAATCAACAGGAAATGCAGGCATTTAAAGGATGGCATGAGAGAGCCAGGAAAGTTATGTATTGGCTGTCTATCAGTATTTCTGATTCTATGATTGTGCATATTCAGGATGCAAGTACGCCAAAGGAGGCATGGGATACTTTGGCAAAAATGTACAGCACAAATATGCAAGCCAGGAAAATGCAACTCAAACAGGAGTTGCACAATGTGCAGAGAGAAAATTTGAGCATAAATGACTACCACATGAAGGTGAAGAAAATTGCAGATGCACTTGCTTCCATTGGGTTGCCAGTGGAAGATGATGATCTACTTTCTGTGACCTTGAATGGTCTAGGAAAGGATTATGCATAGTTCCGGACATCCATTGCCCTCCGTGAAAAATTTCCTAATTTTGAAGAGTTGTTTGCTCTTCTAATTTCTAAAGAGCAGAGAAATGGGGGTGCATCTTCTTCAGGAGGAACTTCAAAAGAAACTATCTTCTATTCAAATGCTGGAAGAGGTAGAGGTAGAGGTAAAGGAGGCCGATCTGCAGGCCGTGGTAGAAATTAGAATATGTAGCAAACTCAAGAAAACCAGTCCTATGTAGGAGGACGTGGTAACTCTAGAGACAGGGGGAGCCAAAGAGGCCGTGGTGGATGGCAGAGAGGCCAAAATGCAAACAGCAATGTTGAATGCTACTACTGTGGTAAAATGGGTCATATGGCTAAGGACTGCTACAAAAAGCAGAATGACATTATGAATGGAAAATTGCAGCAAGGCAATTATGCATCTTTCAGTAGACAGGGTGATGACAGAAATGAGCATCTATTTATGGTGCAGCATATGACCAATTCTGTGACAAGTGCAGAAGAACGAAACGATGTGTGATATGTTGACTCAGGTGCGTCAAACCACATGACAGGTCATGAAGAATGGATGCAGGATGTAAGGAAAATGAAAATACTCGGATTTGTGGAGACTGGTGATGATACTGCACATCCTATTGTGCAGATTGGTAAAATTCTTTTGTCTATGCAGGATGGGAAAAAGAAATACCTGTCTGATGTATTTCATGTCCCGAACATCACCAAGAACCTAGTTTCTATTGATCAAATGGTTGAGCAGGGCTTGCAGGTCAGATTTAATCCTCATGGATACTTTGTTGAGGATATAAAAAATAACGGTCGCTTGATAGCAAAAGGAAAGAAGAAGGGCAGGATGTTTACGTTGGATGTGGACATGCCTGAATTGAGTGCAGCAATGTTTGCACATGGGACCGGTGTTGTTGCAGATATTGATATCTGGCATAAACGCATTGGTCATGTTAATATACAGCGACTTAAATCAATGCAAGCCCAAAATATTGTTGCAGGATTGCCTAAATTCAAGGTTGCAGAAATGCATAAGGTTTGTGAAGCCTGTCAATTTGGAAAACAGGCAAGGAAACCATTTCCTAGGCATGCTTAAGAGAGTAAAAAGCCTTGGAATTAATCCGCTCTGATGTGTGGACTACTAAAGCTGCATCTATTGGAGGCTATCACTATTTTGTCACCTTTATTGATGACTACAGTAGAAAAGTTTGGGTGTATTTTATGAAAAAGAAAAGTGAAGTGTTTGGGCATTTCAAAGCTTTTGAAGCTATGGTTGAAAAAGAAACAGGCTTGCAAATAAAATGCCTAAGGTCAGATGGAGGGGGAGAGTACCTCTCAAGCAAGGTTCCTGTAGGAGCATGGCATAAAGCAGCAATATTCATGCAGTCATACCCCACAGCAAAATGGACTTGTAGAAAGGAAAAACAGGCATATTGGAGAGGTATCTCGAGCCATGCTAAATGAAAAAGACCTACTAGATTATTATTGGGCTAAAGTAGTTGCTACAGCAGTTTACATAATGAATAGAACTCCCATTGTAGCAATACATGGCATGATGCTAGAGGAGATGTATACTGGTAGGAAACTAGATATTTCTCATTTGAAAATTTTTGGTTGCATTGCCTATGTTCATGTGCCAGATGATTTGAGGTCCAAGTTGGATCCAAAAGCTGAGAAGTGCATCCTTATTGGTTATTCTCTACAGCAGAAAGGGTATAGATGCTATAACCCTTCTACTCATAAGTTTACAGTGAGCAGAGATGTTGTTTTTGATGAGATGACCAGTTGGTATAAACCAGTAAATGTGATTGATGATGTAGATGCACAAAATGGTAATGCTGTACAGAATTCATAGCAGCAATCACAAAATAGTAATGGACCTGCAGTGTCCTCTAACAGTCGTTCACATACTTCGCCATGGATAGGCAGATTGAGATCAGGAGAATTTCCTCAAAGCAATGCAGATAGTGGTATGCAGGTATCACGCAAAGGAAAAGAGAAGGTAGATCAGCCCATGTTTGATGTGAATGCAGGTCACTCTTATGTGGATGGTGAATCCAGTGGCTCCGAACAGAGCATTGATGATGAGTTGGGTATTCCTTCTCTTGTTACACCTGGAGTAAGGAAGACCAAGGATGTTTTGAGAGCACCTTGAAGTGAGCCTATTTTGCGTAGGTCTACCAAAGCTAGGTATCCTATGGATAGGCTAAAACATGATGGATTTACTACCATTCACTATGCCTATATGGTCAAAGTGATACAGGAACCAGAACCCACTTCTTTTGAGCAAGCCATGGGAAAAGAAAAATGGGAGAAAGAAATGGATGAAGAAATGGATACCTTGGAATCAATGCCACATGGGAATTGGTGCCTTTGCCTAAAGACAAGAATGCAATTGGCTATAAGTGGGTTTATAAGGTGAAGCACGATGCAGATGGTTCTGTGAACAGATACAATGCAAGATTAGTTATCAAGGGGTATGCACAGACATATGGCATTGATTATGAAGAAACATTCAGTCCAGTTGCAAGGATGGCAACTGTAAGAGCAGTCATTGCTATGGCTACATCAAAGGGATGGTCTTTACATTAGATGGATGTAAAGAATGCCTTCTTGCATGGTGATTTGCAAGAAGAGGTCTTTATGGAGCAGCCACCAGGTTATGTTCATGCTGTTCATCCTAAGTTTGTTTGTAGGTTGAAGAAAGCCTTGTATGGCTTGAAGCAAGCACCTGGAGCATGGTCTGACAAGATAGGGAAGTATCTTGTCACTATTGGCTTTCAGATTTCCAAGGCAGATTTCTCACTTTATGTGAGAAAAACAGAGAAAGGTATTATGATGTTTGTCATTTATGTTGATGATTTGATCATCACAAGTGATAGTGATGAAGATATCCTTTATGTGAAAATGCTATTGAAGCAAAAGTTTGAGATGAAGGATCTGGGAGAGCTGCGTTATTTCTTGGGCATTGAGGTGATTAGATCACCAAGTGGGATACGACTGTTGCAGAGGCAGTATGGATTGGACATGCTGTCCAAATATGGGATGACAGGCTGTAAGCCTATTTCAGTTCCTTTGGAGCAGAATGTGAAGCTGAGTGCAGATGCAGGTGAGCTTCTAGAAGACCCTACTATGTACAGACGCATAGTAAGAAGTTTGATTTATATGACTATTACTAGGCTAGATTTGAGCTATGCTGTTGGATTGGTAAGTCAGTTTATGCAGGCTCCAAGGAAACCACATTTGGATGTAGCTAGACACATATTCAGGTATGTGAAGTCCACATTACAGTATGGGCTATTTTATGAGACTAGGGTTCAGATACAGTTGCATGGATACACTAATGCTGATTGGTCTGGTATTATTTCTGATAGACGATCTACTAATGGATATGTGTTCTCTTTTGGAAGTGGTGTAGTCACTTGGAGCAGCAAGAAATAGCCTACAGTTTCCTTGTCAAGCATAGAGGCTGAGTACAGGGGTGCAGCAATGGCTGCATGTGAGGTAGCTTGGTCGCATAAGCTACTTTATGATATGCATCAGTCTACAGATGGGCCAGTTGTCATTTATTGTGACAACATGAGCACTATACACTTGGCAAATAACCCAATCTATCATGCTAGAACAAAGCACATTGAGGTGCATTATCACTATGTGTGGGAGAAGGTTTTACTAGGTCTTATTGATCTAGTTTAGGTCAGCACAGAGGATCAGG
Source organism: Dipteris shenzhenensis (assembly GCF_047967505.1). Taxonomy (NCBI): domain Eukaryota; kingdom Viridiplantae; phylum Streptophyta; class Polypodiopsida; order Gleicheniales; family Dipteridaceae; genus Dipteris; species Dipteris shenzhenensis. Next base: position 56,728,692 of record NC_141597.1, on the reverse strand, counting down.
TAGCTGACATATTCACAAAGGCATTGGGCACAGAGAAGCTACACAAGTTCAGAGACCTGCTTGGGCATGCAGGAATTGGGATTGAGCTCGAGGGGGAGTGTTGAGATATCGAGCTCCACTCGTGATATGCCAGGGTGACCATTGTGCATTTATGTCACCGACTTATTAGCTGCAGATGCGGTTGGTACACCGCCCATGAATAATAGCTGGATGACAGCTATCCTTATGTACTCTAGTTCGTGGCTCAGTTAGTATGCCACCTTAGTTAGCTGAGTTTGGTTTGAGACCCACATATAGGGTTCTTCTATTTCTTTGTACTAGAGTTCTTTTGGCTTTCACAACTAAGAAGAGGAAAACAATTTTCAGCCTCCACCTTTGTGTGTATTCCCCCATTGTGTATGTGATCAAGCCGCAAGTGAGACTCCTTCCTTCTCTCCCACTATCTTCACACCAGATTGATGTGAGACCTTTATGGTAACAAGGACTTGCTATCAATGGGAAGGAAGTCCTCACAAGAACCCTACAATAGTGTTGGGTTGGCTGCCTTCCTCTTGACTGAGGTAAAAATACCCATCACCTCCCTATTGAGAGGGAATCCCATCCTTTGGCGAGACCCATCCAACTAGATGAATGGAAAATTCCGGCCCCCAGGCCTTGCTAGACCTAAGGCCGACCAATCGCCAGAGCAGGCGTAGAGAACCTACCCCAATAAGCTAGGCCAATACTTTGAAGGTGATGACACGAATGCCACTGTCCCCATAACCTATCAACACCAAAAGGTTGATGCCATAAAGGCTATGGCACTATGTAGTCAATTTGATTTTTACAAATTTGTTCATATAAACAGAAAAGAAAATCAAAGTGCAAATGAGTTGGCTACTCAAGCTATTGTAGTACAAGCTGAGGGGTGGTTTCTTGGTAGACACTGGATGGCGAAAACTACAAGATGTTCAGCAATATGTGAAAGAAGGCATATTTCCTCAAGGGTTAACTCCACAATAGAAGCAAAGATTGGTTACTTTTGGCCACGCCTCCATAAGGATTATATGAATGTCACCAATGGAACCTATCAGCTTGAGGATGTTGATGGCATGGTGATACCGAATGCACCAATGAGTATCGCCTTAAATTCTTCTATGCTCGACCACCTTGAGGGCCAGCAAACCCTCTCTATCACTAGAGAGGATCTGCTGTGGGGGGGGAAGATGTGATGCCAAAAATTGATATTTTTTATTTGGCATTGGTATTGTTTTCTTCTATGTTTGATAAGAGTTTGAGTATCAAGTGATAGCCTAGCGGCTCTCACTTATTTCTAAAATATTGTATGGGATCGAGAGGATGAGTGGAATGGATCATTGTAAATACCATAGGTATGAATTATAAATACCTTGATATCGGGTGAGAGTCATTTGTGTATGGGATATAATGGGGTTTTTAGAAAATAGGAAGAGGGAGTCATATAAAGAGGTGGACTCATGTCCATGTGTTCTAATAATATAAGAGAGGCCACATGCCAAGTGTGTGGAAGCCATGTGAAGGAATGTGGAGTCAAGAAGAATCCTTCTAGAATTCCCATGTGGAATAAGAAGGATGTTGACATATGGAAAAGAGAGGGTCCCTATGGACTCCATGTGGGGAGACTCTTGACTTTCTTAATATTTTAAGAGTCTTGAGCATCTTTTGATGGGACACGTGGCAAGAGTAGCCAAAAAGGACATGGATGGTGACATACGGGCTTATGTGATTGATGGGAAAAAGAATCTACATGTAGCAATTGTAAATGGATGAAGGAGGGTGATAAAATCTCTATAAAAGGAGCCCTCTCTTCCCTTGTTAATCATATCTTCCACCATTAGGCCTCATGTTGCTATAGCTCTAGTCTCCTCAAGCCTCTTTCATGAGCCTTCTCTCCCTCTTGTAGATATTCTCTTATGTAGACTCTTGAGTCCATCTCTCTCTAGTTCATTCTCTCTCTATGAGTAGTCTTGGAGATTCCGCTCCCTCTTGTACGTATGAAACCTCTTCTTCTCCCTTGTTTTTATAGTATTTTGAGTTGCATTAGAGTGGAGTCTCACTCTATTGGTAATGAAGGTCACTTCAGGTTCTCTCTCTTGAGTGTCTCTTCCCTTTTTCCATTGCTTTCTCTTCCAAAGTGCTTAGAAGTGTTGTCTATTCGGCCGCTCATTGTGCATACATGGTTTATCTATTTTCCAAGCCACAAAGGGAGCTCTTCCTTCTCTCCTAGGAAACCTTTATGGGACTTGGATCATTGATGAAGTCTAAGCATGGAGGTAGTATTCTCCTAAGTCGGCACCAGTAGAAGGAGTGGGTGTTTTTCATGACAATTTGAACCCCTCTCAATATTTTGCTCATAACTTTTCACTCAGTGGTCTGATTTGGACGAAACTTATATCAGTGTAAAGCTCTCTTCAAGGATCATCATGCTCTTCAATTATTGTATTAGATGTTAAATCAAAAATCTATGACTCTCTATGTGTGACAAACTTTTCCAAATAGTTTTTACCCCCATCCAGTAAACTGCCCATATCTTTCCGACCGCTTCTCTTTTTCTTACAAAATTATATCAGAGCGAAGCCCATTTCAAGGCGCATCTCAATATGTGATTGAATATTTTATATCATGTCTCTGCTAGAAGTTATGGGTCTCTTTGTCTTATGATAGTTTTGAGAGTGTTTTGAGCTAAGTGTAAAGGTGTCCACCATGAAGGAGGTGCAATGTTTCCTTGGAACCTACCCATCCGACCCAATCATCCCCTTCAAACTCCTCGATATATATATTAGTTCATGTCATGTTAAGCCACAAGATCTTCTTTCAACAACGTACTGCTCTTCTCTTTGGCGCAGATCGGCTTGCTAAGATTATGGCCTCCACTGATCCTTTCCTTCTCCCTATGCTTAAGTACAACATTACTTGGGATGTTACCATCTTCATTTGATTTAAGGGAGGATAGTATCGTGTGGTCTCTTAGTACAAAAGCTTCTTTTTAATGTCCCTTTCCCAGTGATGAATATCTCTATAACTTAGTTCAAAAGCAGTAGGAAGTGAAGAGGTGCATGAAGTTTATTACCCCCAACTTCATGTCACAGCACCCATTTCTCAGTTTGCGCCATAGGTGGCTTAGGAGTGGGAGGAACTTGAGGCTTAGCCGTATTCTTCTTATGTGGATGAAGAGCATACTATTTCAACAATGAAAACACTAGTTGTGCAAAATAACAAAAAGTATATGCTGCCACATGCATGGCAAGAAATTTTGCAAAGATATGAACCACACGTGAGAAGATCACAACAATTAAGAATCTAGTTGAGAGGCTAATGTATAATGGTTACATGTGTGCATTACGTGTTGGAATATGAAGCCAAAGTGAGTCAAAAATGTGTGTTCTAGTGTGTTCTAGTGTGAGTTCTAGTCTAGTGTGTCCTATGGATGCCACGTGTCATATTGTGAGTTATCCCATATGCATAGGTGTTCATGTGTGTGTGTGTGTGCTCTTATATAAGAGCTGTACTTATCTAGTATCAAATCAATCAAGTATCAAGCTACAAGCTCTTTGGTCTACATGTGAGTACTCTCATTTTTGTTCATTGCTCTAGTCATTTCATTTCCATTTCATTATGTCTCCTTTTGAGTATCACATCCTGTCTCCCTAGCCTACCCTCTCTCTCTCCCTCTTTCCACCATGTTCCTTCATGTGGTATCAGAGCCTCCCTTCCTACCTTCCCCTTCTTCTTGCTCTATCTAGAGGATGAGAGAATCCTGCAAATGGAAGCTCCCCTCTTCTCTAAGGTAGATTTCCTCGCTACCATCAAGTACTCCGGTGTCCTAATGATTGCTTTTGGTCCTCGTTTGTGAGTTTAGCTCACTCCCACATCAGTTTGTGGTTCTCCCTCAGCATTGGTAGACATTCCTCGTCAGTTGGTCGCCTAAAACTTGTTTTGGAACTGTCCATCAGCTATTTTTTTACCTTTTGAGGTCTGATTTTGACGTTTTTTGACATTTTAGCATTGCCCAAACATAAACGACCCTATCCCACACCTTTTTAAGAAAAACAAAATTGATTTTTTGTTCATACAGCTATCAGGACATCCAAACATCCATATGAACCTGTGCAGGTGGATGCACAACAGTGCCAAAAGTCTATACAACTTGTCAGAAGGCAATTTCGAGCAGTTTTAGGCTACTTTTTGGCATTTTTTGCTCAGATTTGGACTCCTATGACCTCCACCAATGATTTGAGCTTCTCGAGCTTACCCACAAGTCATTTCAACTGTACCGACACTCCGGTACATTGATTTGAGGCTTTCAACAACAGGGAATACTCTTTTTACACTTCGTCATCTTTGACATTGCAATATTGCAGTGTTTGACTATCCCGAATAGTCAAACATCATTTTTCTGATCTCTGTACACTTTGGTGACTGCTTCGATTGGTGCGTCATCGCTGCTACTCATGCTAGATGAGCTTTCTATGTTATGCTCACTAGCCTCTGAGCCATGCTCACTTGCCTCTGAGACTATGTGGGAGCCATGTCTAGTTCTAGACCGGCATGCACAATTTTGATGACCATCATTGTCGTGTTCTATTCTTCTTGGTTCCATTCCAGTAATCTCTCACCTTGCCTTCATGGGGGGGTGTTGGAATATGAAGCGAAAGTGAGTCAAAAATGTGTATTCTAGTGTGAGTTCTAGTCTAGAGTGTCCTATGGATGCCACATGTCATATTAGGAGTTATCCCATATGCATAGGTGTTCATATGTGTGTGTGCTCTTATATAAGAGCTCTACTTGTCTAGTGTCAAATCAATTAAGTATCAAGCTACAAGCTCTTTGGTCTACATGTGAGTACTCTCATTTTTGTTCATTGCTCTAGTCATTTCATTTCCATTTCATTATGTCTCCTTTTGAGTATCACTTCCTCTCTCCCTAGTCTACCCTCTTGCTCTCCCTCTTTCCACCATGTTCCTTCATTATGCATACATGCCATTGAGGATTTTGGTTTTAGAACTTACCAACTTTCAAGAAGCTCTTGGTAAAAAGGAATGGAGAGAAGCCGTGGGTACTGAAATGAATGCATCGAACAAAAATCAAACTTGGGACTTAGTTAGTATACCCATTGGCAAGAGTACTATTAGATGCAAGTGGGTGTACAAAGTGAAGCACAATGCATATGGTCCAATGCAATACTTATAGCAAAAGGATATCCTTAGATATACAAGTTGAGTTATAAGGATATCCTTAGATCTAAAACTTGAATTATGAAGAAACATTTAGCCCCATAGCCAAGATGACAACTATAAACACCATGATAGCATTAGCTGCAAGTAAAGGCTAGAAATTATGGCATATGGAAATGGAATATGCATTAAATATGAATGGATGTTGAAAGAGGAAGTCTATATGCAACAACCAAAAGATTATGTTCATCCAAAGTACCTAGAATATCTATGCAGGTTGAAGAAACCAATTTATGGGCATAAGCAAGCACGAAGAGCATGGTGTGGTGGATAAGCATGTTCTCGAAAAGAATTGGACTTATTGTAGCATATGCGAGAACATCATAGTATGTGATGAATACAAAGAAAGGCATGGTGATAATGGTCATTTATGTGGATAATTCGATAGTGACTAGAAGTGACAAGGAGAACATGACTAGTTCATTGACTCAGGTGTGCAACAAACCATATGACACATCATGAGGAGTGATTGAAGTATGAAGAGCCTATGCAAAGTGAAGAATATGTGGTGATAGGAGCTATTTACATGATCACTCATATTAGGAATGTGCCACTTGCAACTAGAGATGGTGGACAAAACACGTTTGGTGATGTTTTGTATGTGCTAACAACACTAAGAACTAGCTATGATTGGTCAAATAATATAGAAAATGAGGTTTAACAAATATGGTTTCTTTATTTAGGAGTTTTGAAATGAAAAATTGGGTAGGATGATTGCCTAAAGACAAAAGAAAGGACAAATTTTTGCATTGGATGTGGGAAATCCTATTGTACAAAGGCATGCATGTTGAAAAAAGCTATGAGGAAAAAAAGGGAAGTTGAACTTTGGCATCGGAGGATTGGTCATGTGAACCCACAATGGCTGAAAACTATGCAAAGCCATGAGATTGTATGAGGTTTATGTTGACTTGGGCGCATAAATTATGAATATGTTTGTGAGGGATGTTAGTAATACATTAGCTAGTTGTTCATTTTTCTTCAGATACTCCATGTGTTTCTCTCCACAGATGAATTTCTATCAAATAAAGTGAAAATGGCTTTAATATGCTTTGTATTGGCATGTTACATGGGGTTCTTTACCAACATGATGCTACTAAGATTGTCACAATAGATTATGATGTTTCCACGAATCTTGATTCCCAACTCAATCACAAGCAATCTCAACCATTCTTTCTTATAACAATCAGCAAAATCACGGATCCTCTATACTCATCCTCCGTGCTTAGCAAGGCAATGACAGGCTACTTATTACCTCCTCAATGAGAATGCATATCCACTAGTAGATTGTCTATCTAGGACATTTTCAAACCAATCAGCATCATTGTATCCATAAAGTTATATGCTTTTATCATCTCATAGAACAACCCATATCCACAAGTAGCTTTCACATATCTCACAAAGTGACTTTTACATGGCTTCTACATAAACTGGCTTATCATGCCAATAGCATAGCTGAAATCTAGTCTAGCATTGATAAGATAGACGAGACTTCCTACCATTTTACCTTATATCATCACATGCTTGATGTATACACCATCAACATAAAGCTTCCATTTTGATCCATAGGTCTATTTTTCAGCTTACACCCTGTCATGCCGTACTTCTCCAGCATAGCAAGCACATATTGCCATTGCATCAACCAAATTTTGTTAAGTGTTTTCACCGCCTCAAATGCCTAGAAAGTATCTCAACTCTCTGAGATCTGTCATGTCTTGTAGGACTTCTCTATCACAGACATTCATGCCAGTGTTCTATGGTACCCTCCCACACATAACTCTTTCTCAAACATGTCATTAACCGCCCTCCACATCGGAGACCAAGACTCTCTCTTAGCTTAGGACCCCAATCTCCTCTCCACTCCCTATACAAGTGGAAACAATGAAAGCACCATTTTTTGGGAGATAACCTCATACTTAAATTCATTCTTTAGTGTAGCTACATCACTCAGCCTCTCAATCTAGCATAGGTGATGAGTTTGCAAGGAGGGAGGATTCTAGGGCACTCATATGAACTAAGTAGTATACACTTGGAAATGTTATCTCCCCACTAACAAGATCCAAACCAATATCCTCAACCACCAAATTGATCTCACTTTTAGGCCCCTCAATATCATGAACATCTGTAGTATACTCTGTTTCCTAGGCATACCCACTTCCATGTCCCCCTCGCCCTCCCAAATATATCTCTGGATAGATTGCTTCCTCTTTCTCTCTCTCTTCTTGGAAGGTGACCCTACTTTGTCTTTACCCTTCCCTCTTGTATTAGATGGAGGAGTCATACTCTCCCAACCTCCATCTGTAGAAACAAAAATAGGAAAACATTCGAAATCAAGAAAGAGTGGGAATCTCTTATATGGAAAACGTAGCAAGTACTTTGTAAAGGACATAATAGTTTTCCATCATCCTTATCGGAGCAAAACCTTGATGAAGATGTTGATCCATTCTATTTGAGATTATTCGGAGATTCAATTTATCGGTGATCAACGATAATATAGGGAAGAAGGAGGGGCATTCCCCTCATTCATCTTTACATTCCAAAAATTCATTATGTTTACAATCTCAAAAGAATAAGACATAAAGAGATGCTTTGAAGTTAATTCCCACATAGAAGCACTTCAATTTTTTTACGACCCATTCAAATACTAAAAGAAATTAAAAGCCACCATTTGAAGTGTCAACTTTGTGCCTACAACTCCATCCTTAGACATAACAAACATGCATCCACCCAAATGTATTCATTTTACCCAAAAGCCTCCTTGGTCCTTTCTTAACTAACTGTGAATTCCCCAAAAAAGCTTTGTAGGTTCCTTTGCAAATGTTCAAAGATTTGGTCAAAGTGAACTCTTATTGGGACAGAAAGAAGTGTCCTCTAACCTTTCTCCTAGCAACCAAGACTGCATTCTTGGAGCCCTTCAGTAAAGAGGTTTTGATATGGCATTCTTCAAGACACAAAAAGGCAAAAAATTTGTCTTCCACTCATTGGAGGGCAACTGTAACTACATGATTGTGATCTCATGTAGACATTAGGAGAGCTTTTGGAAAGGGAAAAAAATGGGCACATCGTGCTCCCAAGAGGCTGCAATGTCACAGCCTCCTTGGAGCCGTATTTGTCCTTTTTTTTGTCTTTGATTGCCTCCTTGAAAATTCCAAATCCTGTTTGCAAAATAACCATAGTCTTTCATTCTAAATTAGCATTAACAAGATTTTAAAATGTTTGATCATATTAGCATAATGTTTTATCATGTTAGCATAAACAAGATAAAATTGGCAAATAAAGCTTATAATAGGCTACAAATAAAGCTTAAAAAGGATCCTTATTTGCTCATTTCTTTGCCTCCTTTTAATCCCAGAATTTCCCTTCCTATGCCAAAAACAATGGGCATAGTGGGCTCCTAGGAGGCTGCAATATCGCAGTCTCTCTAGAGCTCACTGTGCAAGCTTTTTGCATCTTGGAGAGCTACCTGCATGCCTTTTGCTCAACCTTGAATAAACAAGGTAAGTTCAAATAAAAGAAGCAAATAGTGCCCTTAGGAAGTTCGTGACATTGCGTCCATCTTAGAGTCCTCATAGCTCCTCTTAATTACTCTTGTTATAGCCATTGTTTGGTAATATTAAAGCTTTTTAGAGGCTTTAAAAAATGGCATAGTGGGCTCCCACCATGACTTTTTATTCAAGCATCTAGGAAAGCAAAAGCATCTAATAGGCAAGCCTAACAAGAGCAAAAAATATGACCAAATAGAGCTCTCAAGTGGCCATATAATCATGGCCACTTGAGAGCTCTATTTGGTCATTGTTTTTCTCTTCCATGAGCCCATTTTGTTTCTTGCTATAGGATATCATATATATATATATATATATAAAGGGCATATTGGGCTCCCAAGAAGCTCCAATATCATGGCTTTCTAGGAGCCCAATATGCCCAATTTTTTGCTATGTAAGAAGGCTTCATGAATGCCCATTGCAGTAGCTCAAGTGCCAAAAAAATAGAGAAACTAGGGCTCTTAGGAGTGCGCAATGTCATGGGCTCTCAATAGCCCTATTTGCTCCATTTTGTCTTCTTGTTTGGGCCTTGCTTTAGCCTTGGATTTGCTCTAAAAAATGGCCATATTGGGCTCATAGGAGTCCGTGATATCACAGCCTCCTTGGATCCCAATATGCCCATATTTTTAGCTACTATTGTTTGCATTTCAAGCGCCAAATTTTCCTCCACCCCCACTTTAGCACAACCCTCACATTAGCAAAAAAAATCCTCCAAGGAAAGCTATTTTGAATGTGACAAAAAATATAGAAAAATGGGCTCCTAGGAGGCCACAATGTTGTGGCCTCCTGGGAGCTTGTTTGCCACATTTTTTTGTCTCATGGAAGGGTTGTTGGCATCTAGCTAAAGGGAGTTTAGAAATACCAACATAGCAAAAGAGTGAAGAAAATGCCTTAGCTGAGCAAAAAATTGCACAAAACACCAGAACACACCAAGTGAATAAGCAAGTCCTAGAGGCAATCTCCTGAGTCCAAGTGTGATGCCAAGTGTACCGAGAGGGAATCTGCAAGAGCTAGGGCAAGGTTAGGGAGGGAAGGAGTAAGGAAGAAAATGAGAGCCAAGGCAAGGTCAGAGAGGGCTTGCAAGTGAGGGAGGGAGAGAGTGAGAGAACAAGAGAGAGAGTGAGTCAAAGAGTAAAGGCGGGGGAGGGAAATAGTGAGGGAGAGAGCTCAAGAGAGAGGAGAGCTCTCAAGAGTGGGTGAGGGAAGGTGAAAAGGAGCTTGAGAGTGGGGGGGAGCTTGAGAGTGAGGGAGCGAGAGTGGGCGAGCAAGAGTGGGGTAAGGCTGAGCGAGTGAGTGAGGCCGAGTGAGGGATTGAGGGAGTGAGAGTGAGCAAGAGTGAGGGAGTTAGGGAGGGAGGGAGGGAGTGAGCGACCGAGGGAGCGAGTGGAGAGTGAGTGGAGCAAGGGAGTGAGGGAGTGAGGGGGTGAGGGAACAAGATTGAAAGGGTGGGTGAGAGAGCTAGAGAGTGAGAGAGTGAGAGAGGGAAAGTGAGAGCAAGTGGGTGGGAGAGCAAGTGTGTGAGGGGGTGAGACAAAGTGAGAGTAGAGAGTGAGTGAATGATAGAGAGCAAGGTTAGAGAGTGATCTATCTAGAGATAGAGAGAAAAAGATAGAGGAAATAGAGAGTGAGTTAGAGATAAGGACACAGGGATAGGACCGAATTAGAGATAGAGAGATAGAGAGTGCACAGACGCGAGAGAGAGAGAGAGAGAGAGCAATATACAGAGAAAGAGAGATGTGTGTGTGAGATGTCTGAGAGTGAAGGACATAGAGTGAGGGGTTAACAACAACGAGGTAGTTTGAGAGGCTAATCAGGACTGAGTGGCTAACTAAACTAACTAGGACTAAGAGCTAACTAAACTAACTAGGGCTGGTTGCTTGAATAAACTAATTTGGCTTTACTAACTACTAAATGTTTAGTACTTCATGAGTGAGTCGTGAAATAAGGGTTGCTACTAACTAGGATAGTGTTTAATGTCTCATGATGTGAATAAAGTTCTGGCAAATTAAAACCCCTACAAAAATCAAGCTCATGTTCAAACTTGACTTTTCTTCCTCTTACAATACCTTCTCCACAATTGCTTCAATGCTCACATTTCTCATGCTAGACCATCATTGAGGATGCTTGCAGACATTAATCTACTCTCGGTGCACACCTTTGATGATTGAAAAATCCAAACAAGAATCTGTTACATTCTCACCATACCACTTTGCAACATTCTGGTGAGATGTGAGGTTTCATTGATGCATGTCAGAGACTTATTTGGTTTGCAAGTTGGCGACATTATTCTTCAAGAGGAGACTAGACTAGAGGATGTAGAATTCATTTATCAACCCATGGAGCTAGAGGGTGAAGATTTTCGATTTCAAACTGGAGCCAAAGTTTCATACAATTTTCTCTCTAGTCATAGCTTGAGGTCTTGCAACTTGTGTCAAATCAAAGTACATTGTGAGTGTGATCAACTTCCTTGAGAGACTCTCGCTTCATAGTGCTTTGCATGTTGCTTTCTTGGGTGCCCAAATGTATAGAATAGGTCTGGAGTTGCCAACAAAGTGCAATGGCTATGTTGTGTTTGAGCTTCCACCTTGTGCTCCTGGATGTGCAATGCTTAGCATGGATCAAAATTTTGATGGCTATTTTTGGACACTCTACTCTACAAGCTCACAAGACTCTTCCAAAGAATTAGTCCAAATAAGTAGGTGTGTACGGTACTTGAGATGCTATAATTTGGATTGTCCTTACATGGAGCAGACTAAACTTTGTAACAAGAGACATTGGAAGGAAAAACTAAGAAATACATGTCCAGTAGGTCCAATTGATACAGAATGTGGTACCTTGGTTTGCATTCATTGTGGGTGAGATACCAGTATGTGTTGCACAATACAATGCTTGCATTTACTTCTACATTCCACATGATCAGAACGCACTACAAGGTGTGTTATACACGTGGGTTTGCATGTGGGTGTTCATGATCATCTAGTACATGAAGAGTCAAGGTAAAAAAGTCCAAATAGATTATATGATATCAGAACACGCTAAAAAGAACTTCTCTGCATCCTGCAAAAAAATTGAGGTTAGTGTTACCAAAGACATTGTCATGGAAACGTTGATTGGTGGAGAAGAGGAGGCCATTAAAGAGCTCGATGCGGCTGGTTTCCAATAGGTTCTTCAAAGCATTACACTAATATCACAAAGAAGGAGGATTCATAGAGTTGTGTAGTCAAGTAGACATGGAATTGAAGGTGTGGACAATGGACTTGATGCGTTACTGGATTTGAAACAATATTTCAGATATCCATTCCTACAAAGTATCTTTTTTCTTAGGAAACTCTCAAATTCTTAGCAGCCTCATGTCTTCAAGATGTCCACTATTGGTCCAAGATTGGGACATGACTTGGTGAATAGAATGAGACTAGGTGGAAGCTTGGGTCAGCAATGGTTGCACTTTGATCATGTCCCACAAGTTAGAGGATGGTCCACTAGCCCACCTATATGACCTATTTGTCAAAGAGCTCCTAATGATTGCTACATGTAATTCAAGATTGAGGAAAATGGTGCACAGATAAAGTTTTGGCAACTTCTTAATGAGCAGCTCATAAAGAATGGGTTCCCGAGTCTACCAAAATTTAGAGGCTTCATGGCCTAAGTAGACAAATTTGAATTCGTGCTTCAAAAAATATGGGAAAATCGGATGAATGATTCGATAGGGAGAATAAATTAGGCAAAAAAAAAAATGCCACATTTTTCAAGGAATTCGCCACATCATCTGGTAGTACTCGTACAAATACAATTTATTCGTACGAATAAATTAGGTATTTGTATGAATAACTATCCATACAAATATTTATTGGTACGTATACATGCTACAATGCCTATATATGCACACAAAGGAGCTTTTTGTGCTCATCTTACACTTGGTTCTCTAGCTGAGTAGAAGAGATCAAAGAAGAAAAATAAAGCAAGGTAGGCCTTGGAGGTTGCTCAAGCAATCCTAGAGGTCTTAATCATAATGGAGTTTATTTGTGTGAGTTTTTAGGATCTCTATTTTGAGATTCTAAGATCTCTTTTGTGAATGAGTTTGTTTATGTGAGTTCTTAGGATCTCCCTTTTGAGATTCTAAGATCTCCTTTGTGAATTGTGATTTGTGTTCTGTTAAATGGAGTTTGTTTTATGTGATTTGTGTGTATGGAGTTTATCTTGTTTGTGTGAGTTCTTAATAATCTCTTTTCAGATTCTAAGATCTCTTCTGAGAATGTAAATTTGTGCTTCTATTAAGAGTTTAGAGTTCTTTGGATCTTGTTCCTAAGATCTCTAAATTGTGATTTGTAATTTGTTTTCTTGTTTGATAAAGCTCTTTGGATATTTCATGTATATGTGTTCCTAAAATCTCTAGAACTATTCTTTATTTTAGTTTATAATTTATTTATTTTTAATGTTGGTGAAATAGTATTATTCTTGCATACATGATTAATTTTTAATCTTAAGCTATAAGTTCTTACACTTATTATTGAAATAATATATATGTATTATTTTGATTATATGTGCATGAACTTTTAAGTATTCACATTCAGATGCTTGCTTTGGAATGAATATTTTTTATTCTTTCAATAGTATGTAAATGAAATTTTGTAATTTGTATTCTTTCATCTGATAAAGTTACACTTTTTCACTTACTCTTGAATGAATATATTTATTCTTTCAATTGAATGTTAATAAATGTTTTGCAATTTACACTCCATGAATTTGAGTTCTTACACTTATTATTGAAAGAATATATATGTATTCTTTCGACTTTATGTTTATGAATTTTTAAGTATTCACATTCTTACACTTGCTTTTGAATGAGAGTTTTTTATTCTTTCAATAATATGTGAATGAGTGTTTGTAATTTGATGTTTCAATATAGTATGTGAATGAATGGTTAGGAAGCTTCATCACCCTTGTCACAGCCATGACTATGGCACCATCGTTGGTGGGTAAATTTGGGGTCATTATAAGAGGTATTCAAGAGGTGCTATTCTAAAGAGTGGGGTCATTCTAAGAGAACCTCTTACATGAGGCTGAATAACTCCTTACTCCAACATCACGATCTTGAGGCTTGGCATCTTTGTCATCCAAACTATTGTCATCAAACGCAAAGGATGTAGACTCATTCGATGAGTCCAACTTATTGGCTTGCCCCTTTCAAGAATTTTTTTGTTTATGGAGCATGATGTGCTCGACCCGATGTGAATGTATAATAGTGAATATATTTATAGAATCCACATGTTTTAGAGGTTTAGAAAACAAGACACCAACACTTTGGTCCAATTAGACTTAGCAGTTCATAGAGATTCCTGGTTAGGATTTTAGTGGTGAAATATTTTGATAGATTATTATTAACTTTTCATTTTTCCATCTGCATGATTCTACGAGATCTACCCTAAACCTCATCTTTCATCCCTGTTAAGTAGTCTCTCCTAAGCAATGGAGCTATTCAAAGTTAGCTCTTCTGTATTTTTTGCAAAATTATACTCTATGAAAAGATGCGGGTGGATAAAAACAGTTCTTTCAATGAGATCTTGTGCATGTCATCATCCCATGACCCTCTCATTCTCTTGGTTTTGCCTCTTCTCTTACCAATCTTGTAGGAAGAGCCTCTTTCATATAGTGGAGACCTTCCAATATTGGGAGTTACATAGAATGGAGAGCCCTCCTCTAAGTCTTTTAGCATCCATTTTGATGTCATCCATTTTGAACTCCATCATTTCTTTGGTGCAGCAAAAATACCAATAGGCATATGGCATTTAGTTTTATCCATCTCATTTATTTTGAAAAGATTATCTATTTTGATAATCTTATTGTCATGGATATGTTAGACACCATTAGGGGAATTCAAACTACATTCCTTTGGTGCAGATGAGGGTAGGTTGGAGATAAATAAATGTTTCCTAGAAGATAGGGACACAAGTGGATAATTATCTAATTTCCACATTTGAAATTCCAATGATTTACAATCAACCTCTACCTGATATGACAGTAGAAATGGTAAAATCTTGGCCACACATGTGAGGATATCAAGGTAAAAGAGGAATTTATATCTTCCATGTCTATTTGTAAATTGCATTGGTCATTCTTCATCATCATTGAAAATGTTGTTGCATCCGACTTCTATAGGAGCCTCCAACACTGAGGTGGAAATGAAATCGAATTGTCCACATGATGTCCTTAGAAGGTTGAATAGGAAAAATCCTCCATTAGGAATGACCTCGAGATCCTTGGTGTGTTGGGTCATGATGCTACTTACTTTTCCCTAGTGGTTCATGACAAGATCTTGAGCCTTGGTATATCTTTGGATGTAATAAGAATTGCTAGCCAATTATCAAAACTGGTCCAAGTCTTGCCATGAGTTGATACAATCAAGAAGAGGGATAATTTATGCATATCCTCACTGAATACACTGCTAGAGATAAATAGGAAATGTCAGAAGGTATATTTTACATGTGAGTATTGGATTCCAACCCTTTCAAGGAGAAAATATTTGCTAAGAACTCTAGGTCAGTCTAGGCATATTGCAATGTCAGATAAAAATAAGGAGAACAACTAAAACATGGCAAGACATCACCATCAATTTTCCTAATGAAATGGAAATAAGTATATGTATAAGCATGCATGTGTGCATTTTAGATCCTATAAGCATGCATGTGTGCATTTTAGATCCTATAAATTCATTCCTATGAATCGGTAAGCGACTTTGCAACAGTACTTTTTAAAGAAGGAAGCTATAGAATAAGTCACTTTAATCAAAATAGAGTATTAATAACTCCATTGCAAACACATGTTTCTAATTTGAAAATGTTATTACAATAGAATATGATGTTTAGAAGTTGTACTAGAAATGACTTTTTTTGAAGAATTGATCAATTAGCACTATATCAAAAGAATACTATAATGCCAGAGCTTGTTACTTGCATCCATCCACACTTATGACTTATGTTAAAACTTATATATCTTATAGTGTAAGACTACAAGTGTCATGGACCTTGCAACTACTCGTTTTTGCAATCTTGGGTATACTCTAAAACCCACTAAATATCTAAAGTTAGGTATCGAAAAAAGGATTGCTTATAAGATAAAGGAAATGAGGTAACATCCAAATGTGGAGCAATGCTATTTAGCACAAACCACCATTTTTTGGTGTTGTGCATATAATGAAGAAAAGTGGGTCAAATGATGGAACACAACTACCGAGTCATCTTTGATAGAGACGAATGCACTATCAGAGATGTAAATCCAAAGGATTTTAGCTAGTAGGAAAAGGAGTCAAGGAAGGATGCTTGTTTAGAATACTAGCTATAGTACCAGATTTGCATGCCATGTCACCTCAACCGCAACAGATGCCACTATCCGTAAAATGGCACAAGAGATATGGTCATGTCAATTTCAAGAGCTTGCTAGATCTTAGGAATCAAAATATGGCAATTGGGATTCCTAAGCTACAATTTCTTGGAAAAGTTTACGAAGTCTGTAAACAAAAGCAGATGCCTTATTAAACAATCAAGAAGGGACAAGAATGAAACGTATGTCAAGTATATGGCATAATTGATATTAAGAGAGGATAAAAGACCTCAAGCATACCATGTAACAAGGGTATGTTGATGCTACTTTCAAACACAATATGTTAGTTCCATACATTCGTTTGTTATTACATGAAATTCTCAGGGAGCAGGGCCAATGCTCAACCATACTCGTATACTTAAGAGACTAGTTCGAGAGTTTGTACTTGACTTGAAATCTCTAAAAATCATACTTGACTCTTAAGGGTATAGCAATTTTCATGATCTCTATTGTGGTGGAAAAAGAATATTATGCAGCGATCTGATTGCTACTGATTGCCTTTTAGCACAAGACGTGTATTTAAAGACATTCAAAGCCAAGCCAAAGCATATATTCGATATTACTATCATTATTAAGCAATATCAAATTTAAATAACTTAAATTCAACACCGCTATCAAGAACTGGTCTTGTATTATAGGAGTACGTTTGGTACATACTCAACACAAACTCCATGTATGATAGGAGTATACGGATAATCAATGTATTGACAATTTTCCTGTATGAGTATCTTAAGTGTAATCACAACTTGTTTGAACTGTTTAGCAGCAAGACCATATTGGCAAAACGTTACAGAGATGTATTCAATCAAAATCTGGAGGTAACCATGAAAATACGCACAAAATTTAGGTGAATGTGACCATTTTCTAGTTTAGTAAGGAGTAGAGCAACATAGCATCACACAGATTGAGATTCTTATGTCAAGTTAAGTCACTGAAGAATTTTTACAACATCTATTATAGCATTGCAAGGAAAGTCATTTCGAAAGAACTATAAGCACTTTGCAAATGTAGCAATGTTATAGGCGGACTGCTAACTGACTCTACCTTATGAAGCTTCATGGGAGAACCCAAGTACGTTCGCATAGGATCAAGGAAGAGAGATTGCTATGGCTTAGCATAGACCCATTTTACCATGCATCTTAGAAAGGGGCAGAGGACCTCCCTGAAGGTTGTGGCTTGGAGAGCGAGTGTGATTGCGTCTGCATCTGCGGGGACTTGTCTTCTAATGAATCAAAGCCTTCAGCAATATCTCCTAATGAATCAAAGCCTTCAGCAATATCTCCGAGTGCAGAACCTCCTTTGGCTCCAGCTGCTGCAGGTTGCTCAGCCGATCCACCCTCAGATGGCTGCCGGGATGGAAATACAAGCATCAGCACTCCAGGAACCCAAGCATGACGCTCCATTAGTAATGCAATAAGGACTCTCCAAACCTACCGTAATGAAGATTTCCATGGCTTCTTGCGGATCCTTAGTTTGCAGTACGTCAATTGCAGCATCCTTTACAAGCACAAAACAAAAGCATGGAGCACAAGTTCATATTATCTTCCCCCAAAGATTGCACCATGTTTATTTGTTCAATGCTGCAACGGCCGCCAGAGCGCCTGTTTTTCTTTACTATATGCAGGTCCACTTTCGATGCTTCCCATGTTCCATAACTCTCTCAAAATACCCTACTGATATCTGAACTGTTTCATCAAAACAAGACTATTTGCTATTCTATCATTCGTCACAGCTCACAATCTTGCCGAATGAAGACTCGGGGGGTTCACCACATCTGATTTTTTCCTCAAACAAGTCACAAAGAGTGCGAAAATCCAGAATATATTCAACTCACCTTGGCTTCTGCGATTTGTTCTTCATAAAGAGTGCGCGGTTCTGTTTCGATGGACGATTTGCGCTTGTCGTGGGAGACTGCAGCCGGAGGAGAGGCGACTGGGTGCTCCTCCAACTGCAAAGGGGGGGCATCCTGCGCCACTGTGATTATACTACGAAATACTAGGAATCGTTAACGAGATGATGGACTGTTTGGATGATGGACTAGTGTTGAGATGAGACAGCGGAATTATATATGTACATGGTTCTGGTTCACACGTGTCCTTTAATCATGCTTCACACGTGTGCCTCCTTCGGCTCTTCCGTCTGGACTGCACTATCCACTCTTTCTTAGCACTTCCTTACACGGCAGTTGGTTTTATGTAATAATGTCTAGGTGGCAAAACCACTATCGCCCAGCTTCAATGAACTCACAGTACATGAGGTAGGCCACTAAAGAGGTGGGTGCCTTTACAATGTCACGAGTCCCCCCCCCCGGGCCCTTTTACCTCCATGGAAAGACCTAATAAAGAGGCATGAAAAAGGTGCAATATGCTTCCGAGTCAAACTCTTTAAAAAACTTGAGTTACTCAACATGTGGCATAGTACTTTCTCACCAAGGCCTTCCAAATTGCGTATTTAGGCTTTCCACCAAGCTAATTTTTAAAATTCTCTGTGTTCTTTTTAAATTTTTATTTCCTCTCTTTATGTTTATTCATGCGATGCCTTTACATTTTGAAAAAAGGGGGAAATTTTTCAATAAATGCAACCCCTTACATTGCTCGAAGCTACATACCTTGATTGATTATCATGTTGCAATTATTACCATTGCTTCCTTATAGGTAGTGCTAAAGTGGAGAATCGGTTGTGAATTTCCATTCCTAATTAATAGACTTGTGCCTGTCGAACTACCTTTTATGGAGATCTCTTTAGCTTCAAGGCTAAATTTATATTTTTTCCTTTTGGGATCTCTTTTACCTTCAAGGCTAAAATTATCTTTAATACTAAAAATCATGTGCTTTCTCCTTTACATCCAAAAGCACCCACTTTACCACTATACTATGAGGCAGACTATGCACTCTTGTTTATTAATAGAAGCCCATACTCATAGGTTCTTTTTGTTGTAGAGCGCATGTAACTTCAAACTCTAAAATCAACTTGAATCCTACCATTTTTTTGTTTTTTTACGGTAGGCAACCTAGGAAGATGTTTGGGTTTTCCCACACCCCCTTGAGCCACGTGTCATGAATCTAAGCCCTTAATCTAGTTTCATCTTATGCCCTTGATTTCGTTTGATGTAGATTTCGACCAAAGCACTAAAAGCATATAGGCGCTTTCCACAATAAAAAGACTATATATTTGAAGAGATGGTCTACTTGACTTGCAAGTTTCGGCTTATTGGCATGTGAAGCTTTGGGGAGCCTCGCGATGACCTTATGCTCTACTCTCATAAGCCTAAAAGCTCGACTTACTACAGTGATCAAACTCCCATTTTCTCGAGGTTGGAGAGGCGCGTAACGCTGGCTAAGTGGAGAGTGAGAATGTTATGTGCTCTACTTCGGACTTCCTCTAATGATAGTTGTCTTTTTTTGTGATCCAGAGTCTACTGAACAGTGGAGAGTGAGAATGTTATGTGCTCTACTTCGGACTTCCTCTAATGATAGTTGTCTTTTTTTGTGATCTGAGAATGTTGGAATCATCCCGCTCAAGGACACACACTGGATCCTCTCTCAGCGTCACATTGGCAAGTTTTTCGGATATTGTCTCTCGGCATTTGACTATGATATCCCCCTACCTACATGACCTCCTCCTCTGCCAAGAAAAGAGGCTCTTCCAGCACCTGTGGAGCCTCATCTAGTGCATCCTCCTTAGGAACTAGCAAAGAATCGTGGGAAGACGTGTGCCATGTTCCCACCATGTTTGTCGCTTTTGCGAGGGATAGGAGACAATATCTATTGATGCTCATTGAGGTAATATGCCAACTTCTTATCCATTCGCGAGACTTATCCTCAGCGCTAATATTCTCGGCGTTTATATTCTCTGCGTTGATATTCTCAGCGTTTATATTCTTAGCATTATCTCGGCACCCAGTGAAGGGCATGTTCCCTCAAATTATAGCTCTTTTGGGAAGGAAGCGCATCGCCTCTGTGCCCACACTATGTGTGTTTATAATAATTATATATTATATATTATAATATAAATATTTTCAATTATTGGTCCATTCAAAATTTCTTGTTTTCAATCTAAATTCTTACAACATTTTTCTCATTTAATGCATGTTATCGATGTGAGGGAGTAAGGAAATCCAAGATGGATGCAAGATTGAAGGATGACTACACCATTTTTCATATGGTTGTAGTCCATGTGACAATATTGTAAAAACTGCAATGAGGATCAATTACTGTATCACCTTATTCATGTATTCGTTGGACTTCAACTTCCAAAATATAGACATCACAAAATTAATAATAAGCCCCTGACATTTGTAGGGAGGATTGGGTCCTAACGGACCCTGTGTCATGTCTCATGTCCACTATTTTACTCATTCTCTTTTTTCTCAAACAATTGATAAAATAATTGAATTTTGATTTAGTAGTTACCTGCTCCATGATGAAAAGACTGCCTGCCGCAAATCTAGTTAACAAGAAAAAAGAACAAATAAAATCAGACATGAGACATATACATACCAGAGGTTAGGAGTAGCAACTTTTTTTATTGAAAACTAAAGCATGCATAAGGAATCGTTTGCATAAGCTCGTAAGTTTCTCTTTGACAACATGAAACTCATCGTTGATGTGTTTTGAACTCCTTGGTGGTGTTGTGATTTGATCTCGTGTCCACCATGGTTGTCTCTCCACCATGGTTGTCTCATTCAATTCCCAGTGCTCCTTTGAAGTTGAGAACATACATTGCAACAAATGACTCATTGGGCTCAAACATGAATTTGCCTAATTAAAATGAATTGCAATTCTTTGCCCCCCAAGTGTAAGTGAGTGAGTGAGTGAGTGCATGCATGCGTGCGTGTGTGTGTGTGTGAGAAAGTATGCCCACACAGAAGATGGGTAGAGAGGCGGCACACTTCTTTCTCTATATATTTATAAGCTGAGGCAACAGGCTCTTCCTTGGGAGCCTAATTGATATAATAGGGTCATCTTCCAAAAAATGAAGGTTTACTAGGCTATTATCGAAGAATATTGCTCTGAACAATCTCCCCTTTGACACTAGCCAATTCTTATGCATGTTTAAAAAGAAATAAACAAGTCATCTTAGGGAAGGAAAGCTATGCTAGCAATATTTAGCAAACTCAACCCATCACTTAGCTCTAGGATAAGAAAGCCTCTACAATCAGAGCCATCAGCTAAGCGGTAGTCTTAGGTGTACAAAAAGGCGATAGAAAAACTCAATAGCAAAATTGTAAGCAAGGAAGAAGATTCATGGCAATTACAATTGAGCTAGACAAGTCAAAATTTTCAAGAAGTTTCACATCCAAAGACTTGAAATAAACAACCTATTACTCCATTTAAAGACTCGCAAAATTCTCTAGTGCTCCATACTCATAGTAAGCACTTGCAAATAGCTTTTTGTGGGGGTTAAAGGTCACTGTGCCTTAACCCCGGTTATGTACAATACTCAAACACATATATAAATGAATGAAAAAGAAGATTAGGGTGGTTCTACACCCACCAAAACTTGTGTGGCTCTCTGTCTCTCTCTCTCGCTCTCTCTCCTTCTTCCGTTCTTGCTTCCGTTGAGAGCACTCTCAACTGGTATCAGAGCCCGGGTGATCTAGCTGAGCGTGCGTGAATGCTTGGAAGCTCAGCAGCTCTGTGGGAGGAAAGAGAAGCTCTGTGGGAAGCTTTGTGGGTGACTTTACTTGCATCCGAGTGTGCAGAGACCTTGGAGGAACCTTTGGAAAAGTCACTTTGGCTTTACGAAGTGGTTTTGAGAGCCTGTTAAGAGCTTTCAAAGAAAAAGTCGTTTTTTGAGCTTTTCCCTGTTCCGTTCGATGACAGAGACTCCGTATTGACTTGTAGAGGCAACTATTGCTTGCTTTTGGTGTCCACATTACTTCAGGAGCCTGGAAACACCTTCATTCTTGAATCTGGGATCATTTCATTGGATTTCTGAGTCACTGTGTCAGTTCCTGCGTTTTTTGCCCGGGTGTTGGAACTCAAGTTTGGAGCAACCATTTGCAGATCTGTCAGTTCCGGTGGACTCAGGAGGTCCTAAAACTTCTATGTTGCTCATCATTCGCACTCCGGTGGAGTTTACAGCAAAAACGTTTTTCAGTCCGTGTGTTGGACCCAGTGATTGAGGCCACGGTTTCCAAAACCGTCTATCCCATTGCGTTCCGGACGCCCAAAAACCCCTACCTATCAGTTCTTGCGTGATTCGGTGGAGGATTTTCAGAGTTATAAATCTCTGTGTATTCGATTTTGTCTCTCTGTTATGCATTTTTCATACTAAGGTTTTGAAACCTTAGATTTATGCCACATGGCAGTGGATAAGTATTGACTCCCATTTCTCACTCATCGGTTGGGATTTTGGAGTTCTGGCAGAAGAGATATATTTGCAGATTTTCTTGCTGAGTCCAATTATGCGATGGCGCCCATGTTTTGAAGCATCTCAGGTCCTATTTTCAGTAGCGCTCATTACCGTGGGACTATGATTTCTTGAGCATACCTTATGCAGATCACTCTGGTTGCAGTTTGAGCAGTGTGCGCTCATTCGTGGTATGCATTGGGTTGCAATGGATGATTTATAGGCCATTTGGATGCATTGCGGTCTTTGTTGGATGCGCTGATAGGCCCAAATTGCCTTGTGGGATGCTATTTTTTATGGATGCTTTGCACATGGATGCTATTTTATGCTGAGGGACAGCTTTGAAACATTGCAGGTGATGCACTGATAGTGCTATGCTCTCTTGGATGAGACATTATTGATGCATATGCCAATGGACAGTGTTTATGCTTGAGTCATTTGGCACTTATTGGCATTTTCTTTTGGGCCAGATTTGCTCATATGGATGCATAGTATATGCACATGAGTCAGATGCATCTTTTGATGCTTTGAGCTTTGAGTTTTTTGTGATATTTCAGTCTATTGTGGCATACACATTTGGGTGCACCTGGTATTTGGTGTGATTCTCTCTTGCAGGCACTAGCATTTGGGATTTTGCTTTATTTGCATCATGGCATCCTCTTCCATGCCTGAAAAGGAGTTTTTCAGCATTAAAAAGTTTGATGGGACAAACTTTTCTTTGTGGAAAGAACAGATAAGGGATGTGCTTATTCAAAAGAAGCAGATTAAACCCTTGGCAGGGATTGAAGCTAAGCCTGCAAATATGTCTGAGGATGATTGGAATGAGTTGGATGCATTAGCAAAGTCTACTATTAGACTTCATCTTGCAGAGTCAGTTTATTTCACAGTAGTAAATGAGCAGACTACGGAAGATTTGTGGAAGAAATTGTGTGCCACTTATGAAAAGGAAACTGCCTCTAATAAAGTTTACCTCATGAAGAGGTTGTTTGAGCTGCAGATGAAGGAAGGGGTCTCCATTGCTTCTCACTTGAATGAATTCAATATTATTTTCAGCCAGCTTCAGGCTCAGAAAATGAATTTTGATGCGGAGACTAAGGCAATATTTCTCTTATGTTCATTGCCATCCTCATGGGATACCTTCCGTACAGCTGTCAGTAACTCTGCACCTGGTGGAGTACTGAAATTTGATGATGTTGTGGGTAGCTTGTTGGCCGAGGAGATTAGACGGAAGTCTATGGATGGCAACAAGCAGGATGCAGCCTTAAATGTGCAAAGGGGCAGATCACAGTTCAGGGGGAAGTCCCAAGAAAGAGGGAAGTCACGTAGCAAATCCAGGGCACGGAACATTGAGTGTTACCACTGTGGCAAGAAGGGCCATATGAAAAAGGATTGCTACAAGCTAAAAAGAGAGCAAAGGGATAAGAAAAAGAATGCAAATTGGGGTGCAAATCAAAAGGAAGAGAGTCCAAGGGAGGACAAAGGAAAAGTGAAGATCGAGGAGATCAATGCAGTCACACGTGATAGTGACAATGATGTTCTCTTCATGTCTAGTTTATCTGCAGAGTTGCTTACCACTTCAGATGATGCATATTCCCAGAATTGGATTTTGGATTCTGGTGCTTCATTCCATGTTACTCCCCATAGGGAATGGTTCTCCACTTATGACAGTGGAAAGACAGGTTGTGTGCATCTTGGAAATGACTATGCATGTGACATAGTGGGAGCAGGTGACATAAAGTTTTCTTTTGCAAATGGGTCTGCATTTGTTTTGAAACATGTGAGACATGTGCCTAAGCTGACCAAGAGTCTTATTTCAGTGGGTCAGCTAGATGATGCTGGTTTTCACACCACTTTTGGCTTTCAGAGTTGGAAAATTCAGAAGGGCTCTATGCTTTTGGCCAGGGGTGCCAAGTGTGGGACTTTGTATCCCTTACATGTATCAGGGGTATTTGATCATGTTGTTGCAATAACCGAGCAGCCAAGCACTTCTTTGTGGCATTGCAGGTTGGGGCACATGAGCCAGAATGGAATGAAACTCTTATGCCGTTTGGGTTATGTACCGCATTTGAGTTTCTCTGATTTTGAATTTTGTGAGCATTGTCTCTATGGGAAGCAGACTAAATCAGCCCATAAAAGAAGGGGAAAGAAAGAGTTTGAAATGCTTGATTTGGTGCATTCAGACGTATGTGGTCCCATGCCTACACGGTCATTAGGCGGGGCCGAATACTATGTGACATTCATTGATGATGCAACTAGGAAAGTGTGGGCTTATGCTATAGCTCGGAAGAGTGATGTATTCCAGGTATTTCAGAAATGGCTGGCCTTGGTTGAGAATCAGTCAGGTAGAATGCTTAAATGCCTGCGGACTGACAATGGTGGAGAGTATCTCTCTCATGACTTTCAGCATTTCTGTGATACACATGGGATTAAGAGGGAGCTCACATCCCCTCGTACTCCAGAGCAAAATCTAGTTGCAGAAAAGATGAATCGTACCATTCAAGAAAGGTTGCAATGCATGCTTTCCAATGCAAGTCTTTCTGGTGGTTTTTGGGCTGAGGCAATGAAGACTGCAGTGCATGTGATCAATAGATCACCTAGTAAGAGTTTGGATGGTGGTATTCCTGAAGAGGCATGGAGTGGCAAGAAGCCCTCTTACTCTCATTTGCGTATATTTGGGTGTGAGGCATATGCACATGTGCCAAAAGAGCTTCGAAAGAAGCTAGATCCTAAGTCTAGGAAATGCATCTTTCTAGGTTATGGTGAAAGTGGAGAGATGGGCTATCGTCTCTGGGATCCAGAAGCAAAGAAGATCATACGCAGCCATGATGTGGTCTTCAATGAGAAGAAGATGCATAAGGCACCCATGAGGGATGTGGAAATGAGGAGAATCACTTTCCAGGATGTGAATCCACCTGCATATGTTGATAGACAGCAAGCTGTCCATGCACCAAATGTGCAAGAAATGGTACAACCAAGTACTCCCACAGGTATACAATCAAGGGTAGATGATGGATCATCTATTGGTGGAAATGATGAGCCAAATGTGGCTGATATGCAAGTGGGATAGCAAGCTGAAATGCCATTGAGAAGATTATCTAGAGTGTCTAGACCGCCTAATAGGTTTGTTCCAGGGGTAGACTATGTGATGCTTACTGATTGCGGGGAGCCTTCTTGCTACAAAGAGGCTATGATGCGTGAGGATCAACGCAAGTGGGAGTATGCTATGCAATCAGAGATGAGTTCACTTATGAAGAATAAGACTTGGGACTTGGTTTCTTTGCCACATGGAAAGAAAGCATTGCCATGTAAATGGGTCTACAAAATGAAGGTCATAGGTGATGATGTGCCTAGGTACAAGGCCCGATTGGTTGCTAAAGGGTTCAAGCAAGAGAAGGGTGTGGACTTTGATGAGATATTCTCTCCAGTTGTGAAGATGACCACACTTAGATGCATGCTTGGACTAGTGGCAGTAGAGGATATGGAGCTTATGCAAATGGATGTCAAGACAGCTTTCTTGCATGGGGATTTGCATGAGGAAATTTACATGGTGCAGCCGGAAGGCTTTGAAGAAAAGGGCAAAGAGCATTTAGTTTGCAAGCTGAAGAAGAGTCTCTATGGTCTTAAGCAAGCGCCTAGAGAATGGTATCAGAAGTTTGATGCTTTCATTCGGTCCCAGGGTTTCAGAAGGAGTGAAATTGATCACTGCCTCTACACTAAAAGGGCTAAGGATAATAGCCTAATAATCCTGGCACTATATGTGGATGATATGCTATTGGCTAGCAAGAATACTTATGAGCTAGATGCATTAAAGGCCAAGTTGCATGAGGCCTTTGATATGAAGGATTTGGGACTTGCAGGTCATATTCTTGGTATGCGCATCACGCGTGATCGAAGTAGGAAACTCCTTTGGCTTTCACAAAAAAAAGTATGTTACAAAAGTATTGCAGCGTTTCAATATGGAGGGGGGGAAGGCAGTGAGTACTCCATTGCCTCCATATGTGAAACTAAGTCATACAGATAGTCCCAAATCAAATGAGGAGAGGGCCATGATGGCCAAGGTTCCTTATGCATCAGCAGTTGGGAGTCTTATGTATGCTATGATAGCTACTAGACCAGACATTGCATTTGCAGTGGGAGTTGTTAGCCGGTATATGGCTAATCCAGGAAAGAGGCATTGGGAGGCAGTTAAGTGCATCATGAGGTACATGAAGGGTACCAAGGAGATGTGCATTTGCTTTGGTAAAGGAGACATGTGTGTACTTGGGAACACAGATTCAGACTATGCAGGGCATGTGGATAGTAGGAGATCCACTTCTGGTTATGTGTTCACCTTTGCAGGTGGTGCAGTGTCGTGTTTGTCTCGCGCACAGAAGTGTGTTGCTTTGTCTACCACAGAGGCTGAGTATGTTGCAGCCACAGAGGGTTGCAAGGAGGCTATATCGCTTGATCGGCTAGTGGGAGATTTGGGGATTCATACAGGTGTACCGACATTGCATAGTGATTCCATGAGTGCTATTCAGCTAGCACGGAATCCGGTCTTTCATGCAAAGACCAAACACATCGAGGTCAGGTACCATTTCATCAGGGAGGTACTTGAGGACAAGTGCATAGAGCTTGTCAAGGTTCATACAGATGATAACCCTGCAGATATGCTGACGAAGAGTCTACCTAGTCAGCAGTTTGAGTATTGTCATATATTGATGGGCATTGGATAGTATGCTCACTAGTTATTCTCCCTTAAAGGCACATTGTCCTTTAAGTGGGAGGTTGTGGGGGTTAAAGGTCACTGTGCCTTAACCCCGGTTATGTACAATACTCAAACACATATATAAATGAATGAAAAAGAAGATTAGGGTGGTTCTGCACCCACCAAAACTTGTGTGGCTCTCTGTCTCTCTCTCTCGCTCTCTCTCCTTCTTCCGTTCTTGCTTCCGTTGAGAGCACTCTCACTTTTAGTTAAGCAAAGGTGCCAAATTGAAGACTCACAATGTTTTCCTTTTATCAAGTGAGAAACCACATGGCAATAGGGGAACTAACTCGCATCACGAGTTTCAATGGGCAAGTTTCATAGCATCAGACATGGAGAATTGCAACAACCTCTAAGGCCAAGACTATGAAGGAAGAAACTCATAATACGTTTATGTAACAACTTTAACAACAACAACAACAGATGCTAGAATTCAATTGGATTTCAAAGGGCAAAAAAAAATAAGACATTTCAAATGCAAGAAAGAGTTAGAAAAAGTGAAAAGTTGTGCTAAGTAGCTTCATGAGGACCCATAAAAACAAAACTTGGGACTATGCTATCTATCATAAATATGTGCATTATATTTTTTAAGACTCACAAGTAACAATGGGTCATGTGTAAGAGTTATTGAGTTCAAAATAAAAATTTTCTTCTAGCACTCATGGTGCATAAGAATCTTATACCTGAATTTGATTCTAAAAATGTGTTTGGGTGCGATAATACATTCTCACTCATCCCCTCCACTTACACTTACTGCAAAACCATCAGAGCCCAATAGCAATCACCATGAGGGCACAAATTTACATTTATAAAAGGAAAAATAAAAAAACTATCATTGTAAGAATTTCCCCTAGCAGAATGTATGTCATTGAATGACAAAAGCTTCATCACTTTCTCATGGCCCTCACCCTCTTTATTTAAAAAATGTACTTTAAGAGAAATGACTTGAAATCATCCCATTGCCCTAGCATCAATCACATGCTAATGGCTTAGCAATGTTTCCATCACTATAGGATACCAAAATAAATAGATCAAACCTTACCTAGTGGTGTCAAAATTACCTTAGCATTAGCCACAATGCTTGTGGCATAGCGGTAGATATCGTTGTGTTATTCCATCACTCTATATCACTATGTGGGCATTGCTTGAGATGAAGGTTGTCACTAAAAGTATCATTTAGGGACATTAAAATATGGGTAGAATCTTGCCTTTTGGATATGAAAATGGCATTCCTTTGGGTCATCTATACTAAAGTAATGCTTATTCTATCACTAGGTGGCTTTGGGTGCTCTCTCTCTCTCTCTCTCTCTCTCTCTCTCTCTCTCTCTCTCCACATATATACATTTGCGTGCATGTCTATTTTTGGGCAAGCAGGCACACCTCTGTGTGTGTGTGTGTGTGTGTGTGTGTGTGTGTGCGCAAGTGCATGCATGCACACATGAATGCATGTATATATGTAATCATATACATATGTGTATAGGTATATGTATGTGTATATGTATATGTATGTGTATGTGTATATGTATATGTATATGTATATGCATATGGATATGTATATGGATACGTATATGTATGTGTATGTGTATATGTATATGTATGTGTATGTGTATATGTGTATGTGTATGTGTATGTGTATGTGTATGTGTATGTGTATGTGTATGTCTATGTGTATGTGTATGTGTATGTGTATGTGTATGTGTATGTGTATGTGTATGTGTATGTGTATGTGTATGTGTTTAGATTTAATAGTCCCATCAATAAATGAGCCATACAATTAATTCTACCAATTGGATAAAAAGTTATATATGAGACAAGTACAAAAATATATTTACGACATCTAAGTTGGGAATTCCAAAAAATTGAGAGTTTGCAAAAATTCTAACAAAATTGAGAATTTATAATCATTTTGAGTTTGAAATTGAAATAGGAACACAAGGTTGGAACAAGGTGTCGAATCCATCAGGTAGTCCAGGTTCCAAGGTCAAGGTCTGCTTACCGCCATCCAAACAAACCATGTTTTAGAACAACATAGCTTGATAAGGGTAGACAGGTAATGCATGTGCACCCTAGCTTGTTATTACTTTACCTAGAAACTTAAGACAACCATCAAGATTCTAATGTAAAAGGTATATGTAAATGTTTAGATAAAAACACGTCACCACGATGGAGGTTAGTCCACAACCATGTTTTTATGATTAGGGGTTATTTCGCACTCGTGAATAATAGTGAAGGACCATAAAACCATCAATAATCTAAAACGTTGGAAACAAAATTACTAAGGTCAAACAATAATTACATAGGAAAATAATCATAAAAGCAGCTTGATGAGGTGGGTAATCCACTAGCTCAATGATTCATGATGGTATCCAAAAAAAACTTGAACATTTTATTAGAAAACCAATAGGGTATTTAGCACGGTAACCACGAAAATTCCAATAGGGTAAGGAGAGAAAAATATTAGCATAAAAACACTAGAATATAACTTATACAAGAAAGAAATTTTAATTTACAGTAAAGAAAAATAATATATATTAAAGTAAATGATGATGAAGACAGGGGTACAATAAAGAAAAACATTAATTTTAAAATAAAGACATAAACAAAATAATTAAGCAAAAAATTCAATGAATAGGGCCATACATTACCTATAAGAAATCTTAAAAAGAAAAAAGAAAAAATATCAAGCTATGAAAAGATAACTAAATATAAAGTGTAAATATTAAATGAAGAACATTTTTCTTAAAAAACTCTCTAGAACCAATTAAAAAAGCTAGGCCAAATAATTCATTACGTAAAACCGAAGAAACTTAATGGAAATTGAAGTTATTTAGGGAGTGGGAATAACTTGATTTCTACGTTAAACCATGGAGCAAACAAGAATTAAACAAAAACTAAGGCACTTAAGCTCAACCAAAGTAAAAAATCCCTAGGCAAAAAACTTTAGTTAAGCCATAGTCAACCACACAGTTGACTTGGCAAAAAAAACCTTGACTCCTATGTAGCAACGTCTCCAATACGTAATGGTGAAGACATACATAAAATACAATGCAGCTATAAGGATAGAGTTGGTTGATAAGAGGAAATGACCAAGAAGGGAGGAGGCCACCTACTAAAGGGACGAAACCATGCAAAAAGGATTGACATAACTAAGGTGGTAGAAGGAAGAAGTTGAGAGTTGTACACAAGCTGAGAGAGCCGAAGCGTAGAAGAGCACGTCAAAAAAGCAACTTTGAATAACAAGTAGAAAGTAGAGGTTGCAGGCCACCCACACAAGTGAGTAGTGTGTTGCGCAGCCAAGGTGGAAGGCACGGGATATTAGCTATGTAAGAAGGTAGAGCCACTGACGGACAAGAATATATCAAAAAGAAGAATGAGAAGACAACTGGATTACCAACGCAAAGAAGATAACTGATGGCGATGGAACAAAAAGGTGGCTTAGCATCCCAAGAGCTAGAGTAAAAGAAAAACTAGCAAAGACCACTAACTAGTGAATGGGGGAAAGAAGAAGCAAAGAGAGAGCAAGAGAGGTGAGGCAAGGCCACCGAGGCTAAAAGAGAGGCGTTTGAACAAAAGCAAGAATCCAAGTTCGAGCACAGGTCATCAAACCTGCAAAAAGAGTCGAGTGAAGCTTAAAAGGGACAGCTAATAGGTAGCTCAAGAGTGGCAAGTGGCAAAAGTGCAAACATGAGGCTACTAAAGAAGAGAGGAGAGTGAGGTGACAAATTCAAGAGAAGAGGAGAAGCTAGGCTAAATAGAAGGAGCCAAGGCAAGAAAACTGTCAAGTGCGAAGTGCATGGCAGTTTGCACATAGTGAGTAGAGTAAGTGGCACTTATCAAGATAATGGTCATACAAAATGGGAGAGGGAGGTTAGCAGTGTTAATTAATACCAAGGTATAAGAGGGGGGTGTAAGGGATTTAATAAACCAAGGCAAGGGAAAATCTATTTAAATATAACGAGGGATAGTGCCCTTAAACCTGGGAGAGAACTTTAACATGCCAACATATAACTTAAACAAAAAACCGAAAGGAAATTAAAGACTAAGAATAAATAAGCAAATAAAGAATTAATTTAAAATAAAAAGATTTAAAAAATGCCTATACACATAAGAAAAACCATGCCATTAACGCCTTTAAACATAATTGATGATGATAAATTCCAATTGAGAAAGAAGCGGGGAAGGCGGACCAAGAAAATTTATGTGTGAGTGTGTATTCAACATAAGAGGTAGGGTAGGGTAAAACCCTTAAATGCAGTTTTAAGAAAGAATTAGCATTGAATATTAAGAAAAAATTGGGGATTAAGGCCTATAGAAAAAGATAAATAAATAAATAAATAGGTCATTAACAAATAAGAGGGTGAAGAAAAAAACAAAGAGAAGAAATAGGGATTAGGGGATTTAGGAAATTTTAAATAGTATAATGCCACAACTGGATTAGCCATAAAAGTTAATTAAAATGTATAGAACCTTGTGTAAAATTAACAAACAAAGATAAATTGTTAGGCAATGCAAAAGGGATGGGGGGGAAACTAAATTATTAGGCAGTGCAAAAGAGAGGGGAGGAAATGAAATAATTGTGTATTAGAAAGTGTGTGAGTGTGTGTGCATGTAAAGTAAAGAAAATGTGTGTGTGTGTGTGTGTGTGTGTGTGTGTGTGTGCGTGTGTGTTGTCTCACTTTTTCTCTCTTTTCCAAAGTTCGAGGGTGTTGGTCACCTACAATTGTGTCGTCGCTCATTGTAGCATAGGTGTCCACAAGTGTAGCATAGGTCCTCGGGTCGTATTCCGGTGAGAGGTGTAGGCTAAGGCATGGAAAGTGGTTCTAGCATGCGCTAGCAGAGGAAGAAGAGTTGATCTCATGGATTGGTGAAAGTTTTCAAATCCATGGGAGTTCAAGGGTTTAGAAAATGGTTTGCACGGTTTAGAAGAAGGATAAAATTGAGGAAGCTAACTAAGGGTTCTAGGGTTTAGGAGGAGTCCAGGGATGAGATAGGGTTGCAAGTTTGAGTGGAGAACTAGTCTCTTTCACTGCTTCACAGGGGTAAGTGTACCAAGGTTTAGAAGGAGGAAGGGAGGAAGAAGGGAGGAAGAGGAGGAGGGAGGAAGGAGGAGTCACCTATGGGATTCTCCGGTAGTTGTCATGTTCCATATTCAATTTCAGTGTGGATGTTGGGTTTGGATTATCCAAATTGTGAAGCTCATTGTTGTAATCATTGTCACCACCTTCCATTCAAAGTTCATTATAGATTTGAGGGATATATGGTCATGGTGGAGAGGAAGAAGTTATAGGGGACATATAGGAGGTGGAAGCAAGTAGTTAATGAGAGAAAGAGGGAGGAGGGATATTGGTAGGAGGTGGAGGAAGGGTAGGGTAAATGGATTTAGCAACTTGATAATCCTCAAGAGAAGGATTTTAAAGTTGTGGGAAAATTTTTGGTGTTATTGGATGGTAAGATTGGGATTATTGGATTAGAAAGAAGTGTTGTGAGGAATGGGCAAAGAGGCATGGCAATGAATAAGATTGGGATTATTGGATTAGAAAGAAGTGTTGTGAGGAATGGGCAAAGAGGCATGGCAATGAATAGTGGTTAGCATAGATTTCAAGAAATGTATAGAGGATGTTACGAGAGTTAGGGAGGGAGGTGAGAAGATCAGAGTAGAGGGTGGTGAGATAGGGAAAATTGGATTGAATGTAGACCACATATTCCTCCAGTAGATCTTTATAAAATTTTTTCAAAGGCATTGCAAGCTTCAATGTGGGATTCGTGGGAGGATATCCCAAGGATATTGATGGTGCTTGTTGTAGTAAGGGTAAGAGTCCCGCTACTGCTCAAAGTGGAGGACTACTCATTAAGATTCATATAGAAGTATGGTATCTGGTCTTAACCATATGAGGTCTGTATATACTGATAGACAGAATACATTCTTCTCATCCTCTTCCATTTTTTGGCATAATTCCTAGAGGGTCTTATGGCTTAGTGGCATGGTCCAATCAAGACCACTGAATACATGTAGCATTTTGAGCTGCAAGTGGTCGCATTGAATGCGAGCTCATCCTTGTAGATGATCTGCTTGCTTAAGTGTTGCAACAAGATTTTGGTATAGTGTTGTGATGCTTTGTAGCAACAGATCCTTTTTTGATTCCTATGTGTCATCATCAGCTTGATTTCAAAGTTGAAGTTCCAATTCAAAAATTCTTGCCTTTGATTTTGCAGCTCTGTGCTTTGTTTATTACACTTACCAAGTGATGTGGTGTAGGCAAGCTTTAGAATGTTGAATTGTTGAGTTACTTTTTATGATCCGACAATTGATCATTAAGCACATGAAGTTGGAGTAACTCTTGTTCTTGGGCATCGAGTTTGGAATTGGCATTCATAACCTGTTCCCTAGATGTTAAAACTTCTCGCTTTAGTCTCTGAACTTGGCATTTGAATTCCATGATGCTTTGTTGCAACTCATGGCTTATGTCGGTTATGGCAATGAGTTGATCATCTTTTACCTTTTGGTTCTCTTTTAAGACAATGATTTCTTCTTTAAGCTCATCACAACAGTCTTTCATTATGTGGAAGGACTGCTCTGCCTCTTCTTTTTTGCTCAGGGCTTCAGAAAGTTGAACGTGTTTGTCTTGTAGACAAATCATGGATTCGGCTTCTCCATTCCCTTGGGGATAGTGATCACCATAAATCCAGATGAGTTCTTGGATAACCTCATCGACAAAATACGTGCCTCTATCTAACACAATTCCAATGGGAAATCTGAATCGAGTGATCACATTCTTGTACAAGAACTTTGTTGTACTTCTGGCATCTATCTTTCTCACTACTTTAGCTTCAGCCCATTTGGTAAACTAATCAATGGCCACAATGATGTAGCATGCCTGTGTTCCCTTTGTTGCTGGATGTATGGGGCCCACAATATCAATCCCCTATTTTTCAAATGGATTTTGTGCAACAACTGTTGTTAGGGGGTTGAAGTCCTTGTGTTGTGATTTAATAGTTCATTTGCATACATGATAGATTTTGACATATTCATATGCATCTGCCCAACGTGTTGGTCACTAGCCTACGAGGAGGATTTTTCTTACTATTGCTTCACCTTGGAAGTGTCCTCCTACAATGCCTTCATGGACTTCACTGAGGATTGGCATGATATCATGTGGCATTACACATCTCCTTAAAACTTGGTCCTTGCCCTTCTTGTATAGTTGTCCTACAATGCATTGATACGGTGTAGCTTTAAAATTAGTTTTCTTGCATCCACTGATTTCATCTCAGGGGGTGGTCTTCCTACCATTTAGTACCCAATGATGTCTGCACAACCAGTCAGGCACAGCATCAATTTGAAATAATGTGGCATCTGGTAGGTCATCTTCTATTCCTTCCAACTCTTGTCCTATCCTCAATCGTCACATGTGGTTCGCAATGTAATGTTGAGCTCCTTTTCTCACCACTATTTTGAAATTGAATTCTTGTAGGAGTAGAAGCCATCGCATAATCTGGCCTATGGTACATGCTTGATTCACAAGATACAATAAGGCTTGATGATCTGTGTAGAGATAAAGTTAGTTCCAATAGATAGTGTCAATTTTGTCATGCTGTAGATCATTGCCAAATCTTATCTCTCTATTATGGTGTGATTCACCTCCGCATCATTTAGCTACCTACTTTTGCAAAAGTATATGGGGTAGTCTTTGTTGTGTTTGCCAAGTTGACACAACAAACTCCCTACTGCATAGTTGGAACCATCTGTATGTATATGAAACTCGATGTCTCAATTTGGTGCCATTAGGATAGGGGTTGTGATCAATCTCCACTTGAGGGTTTCGAATGCTTGTTCACATTCATCTATCCAGATAAAGTTGACTAGAAGATTATATAGGGTCCTTGCAATCATGGCATACCTAAGTATGAACCTTCTATAGTATCCGACATGGCCCATGAAGACTTGGACACCATTTGCATTTAGTTGGGGAGGAAGTTCCATGATTTCTTTTTTTGTCCTTGTCAACTACAATCCCATGTCGAGAGACTATGTGTCCCAAGACTACTCCCAATGTGACCAGGAGTTGGCATTTGAGAGGATTCAAAGAGATTCCATACTCCCTGAATTTTTTTAGTACTTATTCAAGGCATTTCAAGTGATCCTTCATTCCCGAATGTATGCACAAGTCATTGAGGAAGACATGTAGGAATTTGTTCAAGAATTCTTTGAAGGTAGTGTACATGACCCTTTGAAAAGTTGCTAGGGCATTGCATAATCCAAATGGCATGACTCTATATGTGAAAAAAATACATTCAATGGCAAATGTTGTCTTTGCTTGATCTGTAGGAGCGATCTAGTCTTGGTTATACTTGCTGAACCCATCCAAGAAGCTATCCAATTTAGACCCAGCTACCCTTTATAAAACAATTTCAGTAAATGGTAGGGGGCAGTGATCTCTAATTGTTGTTGTATTGACATTCTTGAGATTCATGCATATATCTTGTCTTGGTTGGTCCTTCATACACTAGGGTATCCTCAATATTCTCTATTTTTATGAGCCTTGATTCCCTGATCTGGCCTAGGGTTTGCTATCGTTGCTTCTCCCCTAGTGTAGTTTTTGAAGTAATTGAGAACTTACCTTAGGCCATCATTGTACTTTGAGGTGCTTGCATGGTTCCTAGCTCCACCGGATGTTATGGAAGATGTTTGGTCCAATTCAATTGTGTTCATTTGCTCTTCTTTTTGTGAGTAGTCACCATTTCACTCTTTATTCTCACATTGGGTTTGAACTTGCAAAGTTTTTTGCTTTGTGAGACTAGTGATGGATTTTCAATAGGAGTCTCACTCCCAAGGAGTGGTTCTTCGGCCATACATGCACCTTCAAGTCCTAAAGGATCTCATTCAAAATTTGGGGAATCAGGTGCTTTTGTGGGCTTTGTCAAATACAATTGTACCACTCTGGCCTCCATTCTTTCAAATTCATTGAATTGATCTACCTTGTACTTTTGGTGTTGCACACCCTCCTTTTTCCTTGAACTATTGCTATTGGCTAGTGCCAGAGGGTCTAAGCCAGAGGGCCATGAGTGCTTGTAGGATTGCTAAGTCATTGTCAAATACTTGATCTTCCAATATGGCATTATCACCTTATGTTTCTAGGTCCCAATCAAAGTCTGCACTGTAACCTTGAATTAATACCTATTCAAGATCATTCTCCCACTCGACACTTTTCATGAAGAATGGAACTTCCACCTCTTTTTATTTGTCATCCTAGATTGGTGCTTCTAGTTGGATAATTTGTGCATCCACATCTGGCAACATTGGATGTGTTTTTTGCAGCTATCTATTGTGGCCAATGATTGTATCCAATTGTTTATGTCACTTCGCATATCCCCTTCTATGGGTTTTAGTACATTTGCAAGTAAAGGTATGCATGACTGGTTGCTATAGTGGAAGAAGTGTCCTCAAGATTTCTAGAAATAGTGGGTTTGATTTCCCCTGTTCCCAAATTAATCTTAACAGCGGTTTCTCTATTTTGGATTGTGATTCAATCAGTGCCCCAATCATGGAGTACCAAAGCTTCACAAAGCCATGGTCTTCCCAATAATATTTGATATGTTGTGGATCCCTTGGAAAGATCCAAGATAGTAAAGTGGAGAGTGAAACTGACTCCAGCAATTTTTGTTGCCACATTGTCAATGATGCCTAATGGCTTCATTTTAGTGTGGTCGGCCCAGGCGGATGTTGAATGTAGCCTTATGTAGTAGAGGTATGCCCTATTCATCATAAAGATCTCTTGTTGAAATGTTTACATCAACTGCACCATCCACTATTGTAGGGTATTGGCCAAGGCTTTATGCTCCAATAGGATGGTTACATTTTTTATGTCATCCCTAGCACCGATTTTTACTAAACCTCTCTCACTTTCCAAACCCCTCTCTCTCTTTACAAAACCTCCCTCTCTCAATTTATTTTGCTTAAGATAACACCCTCTCATTATTTATTTTCTCTAAACCCACCCTTTCTTTTTCTCCCTTACTTCACTACCCTAACTCTTGTTACACTCCCTTAATTTCTCTCCCTACTCCCAAATTAACCTAACTCTCTCGCCAACTAATCTCCTCCCTCTCTAATCTTCTCTCTCTACCCCTACCCCACCCCTTGACTTTTCGTCTCCCTTGACTGTTCATCTCATCTTCCTCATTCAGCCACCCTGATTACTATGACTCTACTTCCTCCATCTCTATTTAATAACCACTTGATCTCCATACTCCTCCTGCTCATCCCTTTCTATCCCGAGTGTCCCATTGATCAACCTCCATATTCTACCACCCAATCTGCTTTGCACACATTTACTTCTCCCATCCTCCCATCATCAAAACTGTGCAGTGACCTGTGTGGAATTCTTCGACGGCAAACTGTCGTGCTTATGAGCACCCTTTGGTTCTACTGCTACTGATGTCCCCATTGTGCCTAAGCTATATTGTGCCACCCTTGGGGTTCCTCTTCAAGTGGGAGGAAGCATTGTGAATATTCTATTTATCTCTTGAAGCTCTCCCACATTGTAGGGAAATGTCTCAGTAAGGTTCCAATTGGCATTGTGATGGGCTAGCTTATCAAGCTGGCTAGTGCGGTGTCATCCAATTGGGGATGTATTTCTTGTTGCTCCATTACCCTTTGGAAGGTGTCAGGATCAATCATTGTGTCATTGCTAGGTGATGAGGGTGCTCTAACCTCTACTACTACCATCTTGTCTGCCTCAAAGTTCTCATGACCTTGCAATGGCTTCAAGGCTTGATAACAAGCTTTCTCAGTTTCAGCATTGGGGTAGGCTTCCTTTGCTTCTTGGGTAGCACTCTCCATAGATGTGTTAGGCATGTTCTCACTGAGTTATGGGATTCGTTAGGCTTGTTTTGCTAGAGGTCTCTTTGCATTTTGAATGGAAAGGAGTATTTGTCGTGCTGCTTCTATTTGCTTCCTTGTTATGACCAAGACTAGCTATGATACCACGCTTTGTGTAGCCATACAATATTTTCCACACTAATCATCCCCAGAGGTACATCAGGTTTTACTTCAGTGGTTGAGAGGCCTTGCTCTAAGTGGGCGGTCCATGCATGCATGCCCAACTCCACAATCTCTGCACATAGGTTGAAATGTAATGGGGTTACCCTTAATGTGGGCATTCTACTATGAAGTGCTTTTCCCCACAACTGAAACACTTGATGGTTGTTTGATATGTGGTTGGCCTTACTTGATTTGCATATATAGGAATGAGTCCTTCTATACCTTCCATGTAGTACATTGGGTACTCATGTTCATACTCATATTTTCATTCTAGTTCTTCAAGTTGGAATTGTTGCATTGGAACTATTGGAGCAAGATTGGTGGGTCGAGGGTACTGTGGAGGATTGGGATTTCTTAATAGTTGAGGCACTTATGTCCTCACTGGGATGGGATTGAGCTGTGGCACTTATGCATTGGGTGCTAGTACCAGTTGCCTATATGTTGGAATTGGCACCTATTGGTATTGTTGGGGTTGATGTTGTGCAACCCTCATATTGTAGAAGTAGGTGTTTACATCATGGCTTGCACAATTGCAAATGGTTTTGGGTTGAGACTGTTCCTTAGGATTGGGCACTCATTGGCCATTGGTTGTCCATAGAGTGTGGGCACTAGACATTCTCTCTTCTTAGGTATTGTTATGGCTGAGAGACATGCAACTTTTGCTCTATGTCATGCATCATGTCATCTTTGAGCTTCATACTCATGGCTGAGAGGTGACCTTATTTAGCTAATTCTCCAGTGGATCTAGATTTGCTTTTGAAGTGTCTATCCTTGCCGTCATCACTCTCAGAGTCATAATATGTCATTCCATCCTCTATGTCAATTGCGGCCGCATGAGAAGCACTGAATGTCTCATAGTAGCTACTTATCTTTTTCATGTCCTTCCGGACCTTCTTCTTTAGTCCGACAATGAACTGGGTTGTTAGGTAGTTAACTTCGGGGGGACGTGGGTCACACTTTGCAATTAGGTGCTTCATTTTACCCAGGTATGTGCATGCATCTTCCCTATGACCTTGTTCGGCTTGCTCAGTTGGAGCAAGGGATCATATGAATTCTTTCCGTTTGGAACCGCCTCTTGAATTTGGTTTGGAGTTGGCCCCATGTGGCTCGTTCTTCCACTAAGAGATCAAGATACCATTCGGAGGCTTCGTTTAGTTAAGTCCATGGGGAACCATGCTCAGCATTGGTAAGGGAGTTGGCACATGCAAACATTGTGTGAGCACTAAGGAAGACATCTTCCATCTCTTTATAGCTTGCCCCAGGGCAAGAAAAGTTTGGAAATATGTGCAATTAAGAATATGTGAACCTATAAACTGGAAGTCTATTCTCTTGGGAGATGCTCTCAAAAATACCTTATGGTACATGGGCACTCATCAAAGCATATGCACTATGGTTTATTTGGATATCCAGAAATGCTTTTCAATTCAATGATGAGGTCATGCATGCTAAACAGATCTTTGTTAACTAGTATGAATGCTATGTTCTTACTAATTGATCAC
Organism: Dipteris shenzhenensis; assembly: GCF_047967505.1. Taxonomy (NCBI): domain Eukaryota; kingdom Viridiplantae; phylum Streptophyta; class Polypodiopsida; order Gleicheniales; family Dipteridaceae; genus Dipteris; species Dipteris shenzhenensis. Next base: position 56,688,883 of record NC_141597.1, on the reverse strand, counting down.
TATGTGCTATGGACCAGGCCAAGTTTTTATTGGACCAAGAATATCACAATTATAATGACTAGGTATCTCAACTCCAGGCAGAGCTGGAAGAACACATTTAGGAGGCAGGGAGATGCTCCAACTCAGAAGTGGATATGCAAGCTCAACTCCTTCCATCCCTCTTCCTAGTCAAAACAGAACCTGTTGATTAGAGACCCTCTAGTGGCTACTATTTCTCTAATACTACTCATTTGTTCACATGCCCTATGCACTATTTTTGGATACCATGAGTGCTGCAGCTTTGATAGCTGCCAGAACAGCAGCAATTTTGTGGAGCATATAGTCATTTGCAGCACACTGTCTCTTTTTTGGATAGACAAGGATGTAGCCTAGGATCAAATTATGTGGCATAGCTTGTCTTCAGCAAGCATATCAACACTTGAGCATATTTTACTGATTAAAAAACTGAGCTCAAACTCATATATCTTCTTGGTGCTAGTTATGATGTTTCCCACTTTTAGATAGTGCTTTTCTTGTATGTAGTCATTCCTCTCTAGAGGAGAACATCTTGTCAAAGATGTCGACACCATTGTACAAAACATATGATTAGAATATAATCAACTTTTCTTTGCCAAAAATTTTTTTGAGTGAAATAGCTGTAAGAAAATAATACAATGTCTGTGCTCAACAGATAACAGGATCTCGTACGCAAGAGAGAAAACAAGATAGTATGGAGAATCAAAAGTTTGATTACTATAGAACTGATACAATAGATGGCGCTGCCTCCCAACCATGTGCTCGCTTCGATGGCATGTTGGAAACAGTAGAAGACGGAGGCTGGATGCTAAGGAATCAGGGTTGCTATAGCCAGTGATGAAATGGGCTTCACAGGCTTGCTCTTATATAGCCACTAGTCGTAGTTGGTTAGGCTCAATTGGGTGGCCGACCCAGTCTGCCCAAACGGTCGACTGGGGGTCGCTCGGTCCCGAAATAGGCCACTGACCATACGATAGAACCGGTGTGCAAAACAGAGCAACTGACCTACGGTCGTTTGGCCCACATCCATCCGAGATCATCTGAGGCTCCAAACAGGCCCCGCAACTTGAGAGTGGGCTGCCCTGGGAAATGCTTCGTCTACCCTCAGTGCGGTCAGTCAAGGGATGCCTTCCCGCACTTGCATGTAGCCTAGTTGGCAGTGTGCCAACTCTATCTAAAGCCGTCCAGCCATCAGGCCACACATGGCCCCCATCTGGTGTCTAAACCAAGACCTACCGGATAACCGAGCTACTCAAATGCCTTCTCCTCATATGGGGGGCTTATAAGTAGAGTTAGCTGGTTCTGTAGTTACATGAGAGTGGAGCATTGATATCTAGCACCCCCCCTCAATGTCCACCCACAAGTGAACTTACTTTTTTGGCCCAATGCCAAGTCGATGAAGATGCCTCTCTAGCAAGTCTCTTCCAAGAGCCTTCATGAAGATGTCCGCAGCATTGTCTGTAGTCGGACAGTACACCAAGTCGACCTCTCCATCCATGATCAGCTCGCATACAAAGTGATATTGAATCTCAATGTGTTTTTTGCGAGCGTGGAACACCGGGTTCTTTGCAATCACCATGCGACTCTGATTGTCACATGATAACTGCGTAGGCTTGTTCTGCACTGCACTCATGTCCCCCAAATTCCTCCTCAACCACACTGCCTCGCAAGAAGCAAATCATGCAGATTTGTACTCGGCCTCGGTAGAAGAAAGAGCAACTGTGGGTTGCTTCTTGCTGACCCATGACACAACTCCAGATCCAAGTGAGAAACAGTACCTTGTCACTGATCTCCTGTTGTCCATGTCTCTTGCCCAATCCGAGTCACAAAATCCGGTCAAGATGTTGCCCTTGGTATAGGTGATGCCATAATCAAGTGTGCCTTTGATGTATTTCAGCACCTGCATCCCTGCCCTCCAATGGTTCTCCTAGGGCTTATTGGAAAACCTGCTTAGTACACCAGTCGCAAAACTGATGTCCGACTGTGTGTTGCACAGGTAGATTAAGCTGCCCACAAGCCACTTGTACTTCGCTTCGTCCACCAGTGGTGATGAATCCTCATTTGAGAGCTTCGCGTCAACCTCCATAGGGGTACCAACTGTCTTGCACTCAGCCATGCCAAATGCCTTCAGTATCTGTCCAGCATACTTCAGCTGTGAAATGAAGATCTGTTTCGGCTCCTACCAAACTTCAATACCCAAACAAAAATGCATCAATCCGAGGTCTATCATTTCAAACTCTCTTCCTAGCAAATGCTTCTTCTATCAGATCTTCTCTTCATGGTTCCCTGTTATGACAAGGTCGTCCACATAAAGGACCATGATCATACACCTACCTCCTTCTCTGAAGATATACAAATTTGCATCAGATGGGCTCCTCCTGAACCCGTTTTGCAGAAAGTAGGCATCAATTCACTGGTACCATGCTCGTGGGGTCTGTTTCAGCTCGTAAAGTGCCTTCTTTAGTTTGTAGACTTTACCTTCTGAACCGGAGATCTCAAAACCTGGTGTTGTTCCACATATATCTCCTCCTTGAGATCTCCATTCAGAAAGGCGGATTTCACATCCGTCTAAAACACAGGCCAACTTCCTTGGGCAGCTAAAGCCAAAACACTGTGAATTGTGGTTAGTCGAGCTGTGGAAGCAAAAGTATCTTGATAATCAAAACCATGTACCTGTGCAAATCCTTTTGCCATGAACCGAGCCTTGTACTTATCCAACGTGCTGTCAGACTTGTACTTGGTCTTGTACACCTACTTGGTTCCGATTACCTTGCATTTTGGTGGTCGATCCACAAGGTCCCAAGTGTTGTTGTTCATTATGGAGCCATACTCCGACTGCATAGCCTCCATCCACCTATCATCGCCCTGTGCCTCTTCAAGACACTTGGGTTCATCAGCACGGATCACTTCTGTCATCAAAGCATAGTTGACCAAGTGTTCCTGCGCCCTTCTTTGCTCCTCTAATCTCTTGGACCGGCGGTGTTCGGGTGGTTCCTCCTCAATGGTTGGAGTTTCTCTGCCATCCAAAAGCTGCTTTACCCACTTCGGGAATGGCCGTTGCTGTTGTGGTTCTGCAGACTCTTCTTCATCTTCTTTGTCTTGAATCCTCCCAAGCACCATTGGGGGAGTTTGGTCTGCTGTTGGTAGTGGTACTGGATGGATATCCTGGTCCTGGTTGTCTGGGAAGGAAGCATCCTCCTCCAATTGATGCGGCTGTTTTGAGAAGACCACATTGCGACTTACAATTACCTTCTTGGTAACAGGGTTATAGAGATGGTAACCCTTTGCCTCTTCACTATAACCCAAGAAAATACACTTCTGGCACTTCGGTTCCCATTTCGTCCTGGTAGCATCAGGAACATGCACAAAACAAAATGTGCAGCTGAAGGTTTCTTACCAAAAAAGGCTTGCAGTGGAGTTATCCCGTTCACAGTCTTTGTGTAGCTACGATTGAGAATGTAAACTGCAATGTTACATGCTTCAACCCAAAAAGTCTTTGGCAAATCTTTCCCTTTCATCATACTCCGGCCCATTTCGCAGATGATGCGCATCTTGCGTTCTGCTACTCCATTTTGCTGTGACGTATGTGGTGGGGGTTTCTGCCTCTTGATACCGTGACTTTTGTAGTAACTTTCGAATTCAGTCGATGTGAACTCTCCACCTCTGTGATCTCAGCTTCTTCACCTTCCTCCCTGATTCTTTCTCGACCATTACATGCCATTCCTTGAACCTACTGAAAGCCTCGTCTTTTGTCTTCAGGAAGTATATCCATATTCTTCTACTGTAGTCATCAATCAGCATCATGAAGTAGAAGGACCCACCCAAAGCTTTCGTCTCCATATATCCGCAGAGGTCCATGTAAACGAGCTCTAGAGGAGCCTTTGCCCTACTGGCCTCTTTAGGAAAGGGCTGCCGATGCTGCTTGCCTATCATGCAAGCTTCACATACATCGGGCAAATCTGAAATTTCCGGTAGGTCTGCAATCATTCCACTTTTATGCATCTCCTTCAAAGAACTAAGGTTTTAATGGCCAAACCTCTCATGCCACAGCTTAGTGTTCTTCACATCCACTCGAGCACTGAAAGCTGAGAGTTCATAAATGTTATTGCACCGTGTACCTTTACCAATGACCTTCCCTTGAAGATCTAGAATCTGTACACCATTCTTATCAAATTGAACTTTGAGGTCCCGATCCGTGATCGCAGAAACGGACAAGAAGTTCCTCTTGATATCTGGCACATAAAGAACATCGAACAACTGTTTTACAACTCCATCTGACTTGAGAGCAATCGTACCTTTTCCTTTTGCTAGACATTTTGCATCATTGCTGACTGCTACCATGATGTCATTCCCTACCGGCTCTAGAGAGGTATACCAATCCTTCCGACTGGTCATGTGGCGTGATGCACCATTGTCAATGATGCAAGGTTCATCCGCAGGTACATGAACTGCCTCCGTGCAAATCTTCTCAATTGCTACGAACAGCTCTATTGGTACTACTTGCGCCCTATTGCTGGACTCTTTCTTTACTCCGTTCTTCTCATCTGCAATCTTCTTTCGGCACTCATTTTGCTTGTGCCCTCCCTTGTTGCAATAGAAGCACTTGATCTTCTTCTTTCTCTTTTTATCATCAGAAGAAGATGGGTTACCAGAGTCCTTACCCTTACCTTTCTTTGATCCGGTCCAGAAAGCCGAATCTTCTCCAGTCCTTGTCTTTTGACGCATCTCCTCCTCCAAAAGCATCACGCTGAAATCCTCAACTTGAGGGGCGGATTTCTATTCTGCGTATTCAGTGCCGTAACAAGACCGTCGTACTTTGGTGGGAGAATCCGAATGCACCTTCGTGCTAGATTCTCGCTGGTGATGGTGATGCCAATCGCAGTCATTTGATCGCACAGATTCTTCACCCTGGTGATGAACTTCTCTGCCGCTTCAAACTCATACAATTTTTTATTCGCGAGTTGAGTCTCCAGATTCTGAATCCACGTCTGATTCGTAGTCTCGTACTGATTTTTCAAGACCGTCCCTCCGATGTGGTGACATGTTGAATTAACGCCATGATGGAATCACTAACACTACAGACAATAAAACACATTGCATCTGCATTTCTTCTTGTCCACGCGAGAATCTCATCCGCATTTGGTACTATCTGTTGTCCTACATTGGCTAGATCCGGTCTCGGAATCGGCCTCACGTCCACCCCAGTAGTAGTGTCCCAAAGCTCATATGCGCTTAGGATGGTCTTCATCTTGAACTTTCAGAGAGGATAGTTAGAGCCGTCTAACTTTTCGCTTTCACCGAACGGTGGGATTCACAGTCTTGCGGGCTAGGCCATCTCTCACAATCTGCTTGCAACCAGAAACACAATACCAAATCTTCTTGCCAGAGTCCAAGCTCTGATACCATGTAAGAAAATAATACAACGTCTGTGCTCAACAGATAGGATCTTTTGTGTACACAACCAATGCTAATTTTTTATCACCTATACAAACCACAACATGATCGAGCTTCATCAAGGCACCTCTCTCGATCTCTCACTCTCTCATTAACACATATTTACGCACGGGTGCAAATATCTACAACTCCTAATATTTGAACTGTAATTTTAATAAGATACAATTCCCTACCCAGCTTTTAAGTTCTTCAAGGAGAGTGATGAGGTAAGCAGTCACAAACCTCAAATGCAGGACAATATAAGATTAATGTATGATAATCAAATTATTTTAAGGTTTATGATCTCTGTTCACATGGAGAGCATAAAGGTGTCATTGTCCTTTGATCAATTTTCAACTAATGATAATGTTGAACATGTTAGGCTTGCAAACAAGAACCATTATGCATCTCTGAGCAGTCATGATAAGAACCTTTAAATAGTCATGAAAAAGGTAGATAGCCTCAAGTCTCTTAAGTATAGTGGTCAAATAATATTTCAAAGGAGGTTCTTTCCTCTCTAACTTCGAGGGACCATTCAAGAGGTGGCTCAGATTTTAGGAGAGCTAGCTTAGTAAGATACAACTCTACGATCCTAGTTTGGACTTGTTTGAACTCATTGAAGTGGTCGGCCTTGGCTTTGTAGCGATGCTCTCCGATTTTCTTGTTGGTCTAAACAGCCTTGTGTAAAGTTAACCATAAGAGTGTGGACATTTTCTCAGGAATTCTTCTGTCCCATATTATTCAGCTTTGGAGTTTCAACTTTGGGACGTTCGATAGCCATTAGGACATGGAGAATGGCTAAATCATTGTCAAAGATATGTACTGCTTTGGGAATTGCTCTTACATTTTATAAGCATTTCATTAATTGTCTAAATCCCAACCTTTGATTAATTTTGAATATCAAAATGCCAAGATTTTATTATGCCGATCTAGATAGAGTGACATGAAAAACAAAACAATTGTGTGCCGGCATTGAAGCCTGGCTACCAGAACTTGAATGAATTGTTCTAACTTTCATTTGGTTGTAATGGTGCTAGGTGAGTTAGCATACCTCTCCATTGGATTTGCATTATTAGATCTTTAGTGTGATTGATGGACTGAGGACACAACATTGGCAGCTTTGAATAGTACTCTATGGAGGATTATCTCCAACCAGTGTAAAATAGAAATGAAATATATATTGGAGACTAGTCATAACTCTTCTTGCATTTTGTACAATTTAGTAATATGAAGGCATGTATGTGAGTTGACTATCAATTTGATACTGTGCTTGAAGAGGTTGAACAATAGCAGATAACTCCCACATGTGATTTAAAAAGAGCAAGGGTATATGATTCCATTTGATTGACTAATATATTGTAAATTGGTCCAGTAGTATTGTAGAGCAAGGGTATATGATTCCATTTGATTGACTAATATATTGTAAATTGGTCCAGTAGTATTGTAGGATAGATAGTTTACTAGGAAAACACACACACACACACACAAATCTCTTGCAATCAAATTACTTTCTTTCTCTCTTTCTCTCCCTCTATTTTCCTAACCTCTCTCTCTCTCTCTCTCTCTCTCTCTGTCTCTCTCTCTCTCTCTCTCTCCACACACACACACACACACACACAGTCAGCTCCCTCTCTCTCTCTCTCTCTCTCTCTCTCTCACACACACACACACACAAAATTAAATTAAATTAAATTTGCTTTGGTAAGCATAAATAAAATACTCCTTTGTCTCAACCACTCCCAATATGCATAATATACTGATCCATTGCTCTATGGATATACATGTTGCTCTCCTCAATCGTCAACTGATGGGATGAAACCCGCATCTGTCAAATGGCAATCCTCAATGCACGCGAGACTTCTCTGTTCTCAAGATACCAGGGTTTGATTATGAATCCCTCCCCCGATACTCTCAGGAAGTGGTCACGATAGAATGGTGGACCTAATTGGTGCAAATATACGATTGCTCGATGCAGATGGGAGCAACACTGAAATGCAATCGCGCTCAATATTTGCAGTTATTGTGGTGAGTTTTGCGGCAGTCATGTTGCAGAGTCATTGTTTTATGGACAATTCCTCTCTCAGCATGTGGAAGATTGAAGAGCAAAGTGGATTACATGCCCGCATAGCTATCTTGTGTTGCTCTGTCACCGATCAAGGAGGAGTTCATTGCTACAATACTACACCTAGTGTCTCCATAGCCATAGTAGCAATAGAGACACCCAACATGGCAACTCTTTATGTGAAGACCTCTCGCCAACCTTAGCATGGAGAAGACAAAACCAAGCGAGAGATGCTGATATCATGCCAATGACAAAACTCATCAAACCGAAGGAGATGATGGCCACATCCTAGAATACAAGCCAAATGGCAATGCTAAACCAGAAGGAGAATCACGCGAGGAGGTGCTGGTGGATGCGGTTTTTTTTTAATACGTTGCGATCCAAGATGGGAGTCTTGCAGTGTGCCGATCAGAGACCAATTTGCAAGCAAAGGGATGCCTTGGCCAGAACCATCCACATGCAGATTTGCGGAGGTTATTGCAGATCCTTTTGAGGGTGTTGAATGATTTCTGTGTTGCGGAGTCATGAGCGGACTCATCTGTTCACAAGGCTACGATGAGAGGCTTATGATCTTGATGATTGCTGCTACCAATCTTGTAGCAGTAAGTGCTACCTACTATTCTGAAGCATGGAGCGTGGCTAGCAGTAAAGACTTCCCAAGCTCAGGGAGAAACAGTTTTTTGCTGTCCAGGACAAAGGGAAAGCACCGGTTGCTTCGAATGGGGATGTTCCTCCTCCTATGCCTGTGGCCTCTCATCCTCACGCGAAGGAAAAAAATTTGAATGATGCTTAGCAAACCCCAAGAAAAGTCTTCTCACCTAGGAGACCTTTGCCCTCCCGGACTTGGAATGGTGCTTCCTCTCAAGGCAAAACACAAACTGAAAATTTCTAGTATTGGTTTGACTTAGGCTACAGTGACTACCAATCGTACCCTCTTTCCAGAAGAGGAAGTTGCTTCCTTATTGTCTTCTCGTCAGCTTAATTCTATCTCCAATCAAATGATCAAAGAAAGCTTTCTAAATGGGAGACCTGATCTAGGCAAAAGGCTTTTTTGGATAAAGGTTGCTCTTCCAAGCAATTTTTTCAAAGTTTGCATCTGGACATTCTTTCTCCTCAGGTGTGTCTGCCCACCACCTTCTTTTGCAACATATCCATCCCATTCTCTCTGATGCTTAGGCTTTGGAATTGAAAAATTTGACACTAGACAAGTACAGCTCTTATATAAGAGCACACACACACATATGAACACCTATGCATATGGGATAACTCCCAATATGATACGTGGCATCCATAGGACACACTAGACTAGAACTCACACTAGAACACACCAAACTGACTCAACTTGGCTTCATATTCTAACATCCCCCCATGAAGGCAAGGTGAGAGAGTACTGGAATGGAACCAAGAACAGAACATGACAATGACGGTCATCAAAACTGTGCATGCCGGTCTAGAACTAGACCTGGTTCCCACACAATCTCATAGGCAAGTGAGCATGGCTCAGAGACTAGTGAGCATAACATAGAAAGCTCATCTAGCATGGTTCAGAGGCTCATCATGCATGGATGCATGACCAACTCAGAGGTCTAGGAGACCAATGCACCATCCTGGAACTCTCAAGCCAAGCCTGATAAACAAATAGACCTATCAATGCCAATACATGGCTCCCACAGTACATCCCCCTCTTGACTCCACGAACTAACTAGAAACATGGAGTCACACAACATAAAAGAAATACATCATTTTAGGAGGACAATCCAAGGCAGAGGACCTTTATTGACTCTTCAAACATTCATTTTAGAGGGACTACTCAAGGCAGAGAACCTTTAACTCAAACATATAAAAAATATTAAAGATTTCATTCATTGTATGCATAGCAAGGGCAGAGAACCCATGAGCCCAAAGTAGCTACCGCACAAGAGTGTGCAGATCTTGATGCAAAGAGGTATGTCGGTCAAGAACCAGGCGAGAATGCCCTTGAATGATGTGTCGATGAAGGCCATAGGAGTAGCTACCAAGGGAGATCACGTCATGACTCTCAATGTGCCGATCGAAGAGTCACCGAATGCGCAGAAGAGGCTTTAAAAAATGAGCGAAAGTACTCAAGGGAGCTGCCCAATTGAAGATGCAAATCGTGGGCATCTCAAATCAGATTCGTGAGCACCAACAAATCGGAGACACCCGCGAATCGAGAGCAAAGTGAGGGCAACTTAGCTCAATGGCTCATGCCCATTTGGAGAGGCAATGAGTACCAGAGATGATGCACCAATCGAAGCAGTCACCGAAGTGTACCAAGATCAGAGAAATGATATTTGGCTATTCGAGACAATCAAACACTGCAATATCGCAATGTCGGAGATGACGAGGTGTTAAAAGAGTATTCTCTGTTGTCGGAAGCCTAAAGTCAATGTACGAGAGTGTTGGTACAATCGAAATGACTTGTGGGTAAGCTTGGGAAGCTCAAATCACTGGTGGTCACCAGAGTCCAAATCTGAGCAAAAATGCCAAAAAGTAGCCTAAAACTGCTCGAAATCGCCATCTGACAAATTATATGGACTCCTGGCACTGTCGTGCATCCGCTTGCAAGGGTCCGTATGGACATATGTACAACTGTACGGGCAAAAAATCAAAAAAAAAAATCGAAATGGTGCGAGACAGGGTCGTTTATGTTTGGGCAATGCCAAAATGTCAAAAAACGTCAAAATCAAATCTCAAAAGGTCAAAAAACAACCGCTAGACTGCTCCAAAATAAGTTTTTGGCGACCAACTGACGAGGAATGTCCGCCAATGCTAAGGGAGAACCACGAACTGATGCGGGAGTAAGCTGAACTCACAAACAAGGACCAGGAGCAATTACTAGGACACTAGAGTACTTGATGGCGAGAAACCATGGCGAGGCTAAGGGAAGGGAGGCTCTACCTTAGAGGAGAGGGGAGCTTCCATTTACGTGCTTCTCTCATCCTCTAAATAGAGCAAGAAGAAGGGGAAGGTAGGAAGGGAGGCTCTGATACCACATGAAGGAACACGGTGGAAAGACGGAGAGAGAGAGGGTAGGCTAGGGAGAGAGGAAGTGATACTCAAAAGGAGACATTATGAAATGGAAATGAAATGACTAGAGCAATGAACAAAAATGAGAGTACTCACATGTAGACCAAAGTGCTTGTAGCTTGATCCTTGATTGATTTGACACTTCAAGTACAACTCTTATATAAGAGCACACACACACATATGAACACCTATGCATATGGGATAACTCCCAATATGACACGTGGCATCCATAGGACACACTAGACTAGAACTCACACTAGAACACACCAAACTGACTCAACTTGGCTTCATATTCTAACAATTGCTACCCATCCTATGCTGCAATATATTGATCATCTTGTGGCTACAGGCTCCCTTCATGGTTTGGAATTGGATGCAAATCGCAACACGGTTGCTCAAGCCTATGCTAATGATTCTCTCTTTACCCCGAAGAATACGCAGAATGATCTTTCTGGTTTGATACATGCTCTCTTTGTTTATGGTTTGGCAGTTGGTCTTCATGTAAATTTTTAAAATTCCAAGCTGCTCCCATTGCATTCTAAAGACTGGCATAGTCTTTTGTGGTCAGAGAAAATCATTCCACCCACTCAGATTATTCGTCATCTTGGTTACCCTTTGAGTTGGGGTCTCACTCGTCGCCAAAAAACTGATTGGGTAATGGTCAAGCTTCGAAAAAAGCTAGAGTATTGAAAATTGGCAACCTAACCTTTGCATGTTCGGCTTCGGATGGTGTAATCCATCCTTGTGGCTTATATTCAATTTTATTTGCCTTTGATCCATTCACCAAGGCAGATCTTGCTTCTTTCATGTCTGCCATTATGGAAATCTTCTGGCATTCCAAACATGGCAGAAAAAGTCTCAAGCTCCTTTCAGTGCATCAACTTTGTTCTCCTAAGATGCATGGTGGTTTAACATCACGAATATCCAGGTGCATATCCTTGCTCACAGGGGAAAAAAGTTACTCCAATTTCTACAAGGTGATCAACCTTGGGCTCTTATGATTAGATCTCTGGTCACACATATCATTATTTCTGCCTTTGGTCACTACAAATCAATTACTGGAATTTCTTATTTGGTCGCATCGATGGCACTTTGCATGACTACCCTTTGGTCTCCAGTTTGCTTCTTGATTAGAAGCACGTCCTCTCTCATCTAGAATGGCATGGTCAACAGTCTTTACTAGGTAATTCTTTACGAGCTGAAAGCATTCATTGGTCGATAGTTTTTCAATCTCCCCTGGGTTTACAAGAACCTCGCCGTTCCTATTTTATTTCTTTTAAGGGCATACTTCTATTGCTGATGTTATTCATGATGATGGCTCTGTGCTCTTTTTTCTCTGGCACGTACACGATATGGCTTGGGCTCTCATTAGCGTGCTTTGTGGCAACAAATTGCTTATATACTTTTGCCTTTGTTCCGATTCCTCCTTTGGAACTTCAAGACATGTTGGAGGATTGGACTTTGACTTCCCTAGGATCCTCTTCTCGCCCTTTGAGGCTATCCCAGATTACGGTACCTACATTGTATAAAATCCTTTCGCCTCAACCTTGGCTTTCAAAGAAAGGCAATTCTATTTGGCGAATGCATCGCCCAGCACTTTGGAGAAAGAGATTACAACAGCTTTGGACCTACAAAGCTCCTCTTCAGCAACAGGTTTTCTTCTAGCGAGTGCTTTGGGCATTTTTCCATCTAGACAGATGTTGGCTCGTAGACACATTGCTCCTCCTCGTTGCCACAGATGGCACTCTCTGCAACAATCTTTCTATGATTTCTTGCAAACTAAGTATATAGATCTCGATCTGTATTTGCCATATATTGAGATCTTCACCTTATGTATTTTTTCACATCCCGTTTTGGGATAGTGGTTCTGTTATATAAAGCATCCAAATTTCCACAAAAAAGTGTGTGTGTGTGTGTGTGTGTTGTGCGCACGCACAATGTTGTCACACATTGGCTTGCAACTTGCCAAACAACTAGAATAACTTGCCAAATCTATTATTGGGAAATCCGAGATCAGCCAACAACTTGGTCAAAAGTTGCCTAGCAATGGGCATTGCCATGACAGATGAGGGAGCATCTCAAGATGGAAACTACAAGATAAATAGTAGAAGCTATGCTTGGTCTTGCAAGAAATCTACCAGTGTGCAATATACCAAGTAAACTGCGCCATAAGTACACCTTTTGCTAAAGAGGCAGCTTGTTCTTCCAAACAATGGAGAGTTGATGTAGCGACCAAGGAAGAGGCATATCAAGCATCATAATCCACATGTTACACTTTCATGATGCCAAAAAAACTGAGAAAGTAGGCTTTTTGGGGCTGTTTGACAGCCAACGGTTCTGCAAAACATTTCTACCAATGGAGGCTTTCCAATCTCACAAAGTTACAATTTGAGTCTTGATTCCATGCCATTTAAGTTAAGAGAGAACCTCTTTCCAATTATCAATCAATCTCGAAGCAAAAGGACAACCTTAATGTGTCCATGAAAGGACAGAGTAATGCAATCCCATTGATCAACAACCCAATGAACTAATGCAGGAGCATGAATACTAGCCATAAGGCTCCGAAGCATGACACACCATGGCTGTGAATTCTGCCAAAAATCCACCTACATCATACCTTTTCTAGCAAGTATATGAATATGCATGTTAAAGATATTCAAACCCCCCTGCATTTTTGGTGTACAAAGATATTCATATCGGGGAAGCCTGGCTGCGTTGGATTTCCAAAACAATTCCATTGCTTTTGACATGAAAACATCAGTAAAGGAAATGAATGGAGTATAGGCCATGACAATAGACTGCACGAAAGTCTCACATGTAATGACCATCACGTAAAGCATCAAAGAGCTTTTGATGAGTAAAAGGATGTTCCAGTTCAGCAGCCTGATGTGAATCCATAATAGCATGGACATGTGACAAAACTACCTCTCTGGCTTGTAATTCTTGAGTTATGAGACCATAGGGGAAGCAAAATAAATCCAGAAAATGAGTGACACGTGCTTCTGCAAGCTGCAATTTGGACTTTGTCCATTGGTGAATGCCATTTCTAACCCTGTCCATATTAGATTTCTGTCTATCATGACGCAGGCTTTTGAAATGGTTTAGATGAATATCCCTTGTCTAGCGAGAATTTCTGTCTGGCTCTTATTTTAGGAGATTTCTATTATCATTGAGCATTAATGAATACATACATATCTAGATGAATCCAGGACTCATCCTCTAACAACACAACACAGTGTGCAGTTTCAATCTCATGATAGACCCTGCACATGAATCTGTGATTGTTCCATCGGTGGCAGTCGCAAATCCATTTCAAGCTTATCTGATGGCGATGTAACAGTGCATTCGACAATTCCTGATGCCGCTGTATTTCAGCCGGAGCCTCCTTCAGTTCAACCTTATTCAGTTCAGCCGGAACTACATACTTTGCATCATCCAGATACAGTCATGGAGCCTTCCTTGGAACATGCTGCTGTCATGCATGGGCAAACTGATGTCATTGTGGCAGATGTTATTGCAACTGATTCAGATGCTGGGATCGAGGTTGAGTCCACCGGTGATGCTCTGGAGGCTTTATCTGCAGATGTGGCCATGTCATCTGGTGCTGCTCTCCCTGTTTCCCATGTTCCTATGATAAGAACCAAAGATGCAAGATGGAGATTGCCTCTCCATGGACGGCAGTACATTTTCTGGAGGACATGTCTCCCGAAGTATGTCAAGCATTTGATCCTGTGATTCAGAAGTTCTGTATTCCCGCTTTTGTTGAGAAGAATCACAAGGGCAAAAGGATCTTACATTTTCCTGATGGTGTAACTATTCTTTTGCATACTTTATTGTATCACCATGAATGATGTTCGCCTTCAGTCACCACCTGGTAACTTGTAAACTTTTTTTTTCCAAGAAAGATACTCCTATTAAGTATGAAAAAACCCGCGAGAGCTAGCTGAGAGCGGAAATACATCATGCATGGCATGAACAAAAAACGGGTCAACAGAAAACCTCAGTACAAACTGGAAAGATACCAATAAAGAGGCTGAAAATGCCACCTCAATCTTGCTATGGACTCTGAGAAGAAGGGAGAGCCCCTCCATCCCTAAGAAAAATATCCCTCCTAGCACAGGCTGCCAGGGAGTCACCCTGCATGGTCGCCCGATTGGCCAGCAAAGTATGTATGGTATCAGTCCATATACTAGCAATGATGTGAGATGGATGGATCTGAAATCCATCCAATGCCTCTGTGCATCTGGCTCTCGAGATATGACATGCTGCAATACTCGTCAACAATGTCTCCCAACAGCTATCCACATGTACAGGTTTAAAGGGGAATAGGGAACATCATCCACAGAGCAATACTCAACTAAGTGTCATCAAACTGAGATAGCCCAAGAAGAGTCCTACCTCTCAAAGGAGACCTAAGGCCCCCAAAGAGAAAGCCAAGCCACTGAACCCCAAGTCATATGGAAACGGGAAGGAGCAAAAGTATTGAAGATCCTAGAAATCCCTTTCCAAATAACCCTGACCTATCTGCAATCCCATAAGCAATGATGAATGGACTCCTCAGCAGACCAGTAGGTAGACAAGTAGAGTCTACCCGAATCTGGACCTCCATAGGTTCACTGCAATCCCCCCATGAATAGACAGCCAAAAGAATAGAGTGATTTTTCTATTCCTGAGGGATTATTTGAGTCTCCTCCAAAAGACAATCTGCAAATCAGCAAAAATATTAAAGTTCTTCCAATGAGGGGATCTTAACGACCTCCAGCCTCTAGAACTGATTTGAAACTTCATGGCACTACTTACGGTCTAACAAAAGTAGATCGTGAAGTAGGTCCAGCTGAGGTGGTGCTATGAGGCACTACACCCATGGACCTTTTAGGCCTTTTCTTTTTTCTCTTCCTTGGGCCATCTTTGGCAAAGTGCCCAAGGATCCTGCAAATCCTTCATTGATCCTATCTCCTAGCGATCTTGACTCTCTGCCTGAAGAATGAGCCATCTGGATGCTGGAGCATGATGTGGTCATCCGTAATGTTAGGGTCAAAGACAATGACCCTAACACGTGGTACCCTGTCCGACCTGACTGCCTCTGCTGCCAAAGAAGGCATCCTAAGAAGGGGGGGGATCTCGGTAACCATCCCGAAAGCAACTCCAATGGAAGATAAGAGTCGATGGTACACCTGAGGGAGGTCGGGGATCTGAAAAGGAGTGAAAACGTTCGGTCATCCTCCTCCACAGGGTCAAAACCCAACGAGAAAGGTGCCAAGAAAATCCTCCTGGAGCTTAGTGCCAAAGGACTGGCCTAAAGCACTACACTTACTCTATCCGGGGAATAAGAAACAACCTGAAAGAAACCTCGACCAAGTAGACATCTGTGAAGTGCCCTGCAAGGTCTCCAGGTAAAGAGGCGAGCATCCAGTCCCTGGCATGTAACCTGGAAGGGTGGGACCCATGGATGTAAGCAAAGAGCGATATCAAGCTCTCTTGCTCTGTATCTTTTCTGAGATGCTGCAACTCGTCTTTTGAGAATGTGATGGTTTTCGCAGCCGGTGGAAGTGGGCGAGGATTGGCCGAAGGCAAAGCCATCGTCAATCGGGATGGAAAGGCTAACTCTAACACTGTTGAGCTCCGTCCGACTAAGAAAACTGTTAGGAGAGAGAAGAGGATGAAGGCAGAGGGTGAAGCTAAGAGAGAGTAGAAGAGGCTAGGAAAAAGGGGGGCCGGGGGGGGAGGGCTGAAAGGAGAGGGGTTGAGGGAGAAGGGGAGGAGAGAGGCTGAGGGCTGAGGGAGAGGGGCTGCGGGGAGGAGTGAGGCAGAGGGCTGAAAGGAGAGGGGCTGAGGGAGACGGGGAGAAGTGAGGCAAAGGCTGAAGGGGAAGGGAGGCAGAAATAGGGGGCGGGGGTAAGGGGCTGAGAGAGGCAGGGAAAGGGGGTAGGGGAGGAGGGTTGGGGTAGGGGTAGGGGCTGAGAGGGTGGGGGTAGGGGGCAGGGGTAGAGGCTGAGGGCGTGGGGTAGATCGCGGTGGAGGGGGCTGAGGGTGCGGGGGGGTAGAGGGTGGGGGAAGGGGGCTGAAGGGGCGGGGGTAGGGAGGCAAGGAGGGGGCTGAGGGAGGAGGGAGAGGAGAGGCAAGGAGGGGGCTGAAGGGAGGGAGGAGAGAGGGGCGGGGAGCGAGGCAGGGAGAGGCTGAGAGGGGGCAGCAAGGGGAGTCGGGGAGCAGCAGCTGCTCCCTTTTTGGGAGCAGAGCAGAAACCTCGAACTGCATTTTGTTAGAATATGAAGCCAAGTTGAGTCAGTTTGGTGTGTTCTAGTGTGAGTTCTAGTCTAGTGTGTCCTATGGATGCCACGTGTCATATTGGGAGTCATCCCATATGCGTAGGTGTTCATATGTGTGTGTGCTCTTATATAAGAGTTGTACTTGTCTAGTGTCAAATCAATCAAGTATCAAGGTACAAGCTCTTTGGTCTACATGTGAGTACCCTCATTTTTGTTCATTGCTCTAGTCATTTCATTTCCATTTCATTATGTCTCCTTTTGAATATCACTTCCTCTCTCCCTAGCCTACCCTCTCTCTCTCCCTCTCTCCACCATGTTCCTTGATCTGGTATCAGAGCCACCTCTCCTCCCTTCTCCTAGCTCAACCTAGAGGATGAGGGAGGCCCGCAAATGGAAGCTACCCTCTCCCTCCAAGGTAGAGCTGCCATCCCCTTTCCTTAGCCTCTCCATTGAAGTCCGATGCTGCTCCAGCCCGCCATCACTTTGATCTTGTACTGGAACTGTCTCTTCAGCGATTGCCGCACCTTCTTTGCTGTTCCAGCCTTCTGGAGAGCTTTTGGATGAGTTTCATCGCGAGAATCGCCTGCTGAAACAAGAAAACAACTTTTCGATTGGGTGGTTTTGATCAACTTGCATATTTGCAGTCACTACAGCAGGGCACCTCATCCTGGTGCAAAAGCCCCTTCAAAATCAGCTCCCATCCTCAAAACCATTGCTGGTATTGCCAAAACCACCTCCAGCTTTAGGGTACCAATCTTTTTTTTTTACGTTTCTTGCTTCAGAACTGGTCACCCTACTGAGGAGAAGCTTATCCAATACTCACAACAAGTTTCCAGGTTCATTTTGTGCTGAAATCTGCGAAAAACTGTCAAAACTGTGATTTTCGACCTAAAAATCGACTTTTGCAATTTTAGCCCAGATTTTCAGTATTTTTGGAGATTTTGGCATATTTAGCCTCTGATGCACTAGGGCTTACAGTTCTGCATGTTTCTGAGAAAATATCAGAAACCCTAATTCTGACAAACCCTTATTTCAAAAATTAGGGCTTTTCTGATTCTTTGATTCCTACAGTTGTATTACAGCCTCCTCTATGTAAAACTCTTGAGGCTTGCCAAGAAATTTTGTAAAATCATCACTATTTTGTAACATTTGTTCGAGGACATTGTAAAATCAAGTGGAGTTACTCAACATTTGTAACTCCTCGCACATTGAGAGTCATCATGTGATGGCTCCTTGTAGCTGCCTCATGGACTTCACCGACATCTTTATTGGGGCATTCCTGCTTAGTGCTTCATCGACATCTTCATCGACAACAAGAATGGGCTTGATGAATGGGTCCTCTACCCGGGTTGTCCCCCAAAATGAATGCAATGCAGTGTGTTATTGAGTCCTACTAAGTCAATAAAGGTTCTTAGCTTACAGGGTTGAGGTGGCACTTTCAGCCTCAGCCTTGATTGTTTTCCACCTCATTTTGAGGGGGTTTATATATCCTCATGGTTTCATGATGTATTCCGCTTTGAGCTTGCTCTTGCGGGTTTTTTCTCTTACTTAATAGAAGTCTCTTTCTTCCAAAAAATAAAATAAAGGTTCTCAGCCTTGGATTGTCCTCCTAAAATGATGTATTTCTTTTATGGTGGGTGACTCCATGTTTCTAGTTAGTCCCTGGAGTCAAGAGGAGGGGGATGTACTGTAGGAGCCATGTATTGGCATTGATAGGGTCTAGTTATCAAGCCTGGCATATGAGTTCCAGGATGTTGGTGCATTGGTCTTCTAGACCTCTGAGTTGTTCATGCATCCATGCTGAGACATGAGCCTCTGAGTCATGTTTTGGGACGTAAAGCCATGTGACTGCTCAATCCGACCTCTGAACCATGCTCAGACTTCAGCCTTTGAGATTGGCATGGGAGCCATGTCTAGTTCAGACATTGCACAGTTTAGTAGTCCTGTCACTGTCATGTTTTGTCCTTGGTTCCATTTCGATAGTCTCTTACCTTGCCTTCATGGAGGGATGTTAGAATATGAAGCCAAGTTGAGTCAGTTTGGTGTGTTCTTGAAGAGACATGGCAGTAGGAGAATGCCAAGCTAGCTAGGAACGGAATGGAAATATGAAAAGCATAATGGAAAGCAAATGAAAGAACAAGTGCTAGGCAATGATAACCAAAATACTGACATGATATAAAGCTTGATGTTGACTGATGTAAATGACTCAAGACAAGTACAACACTATATAGTGTGACACTAGACTCTTGAAAGCCATAGTGTATATGGGATAACTCCCAATATGACACATGGCATGTCTAGGATGTTGGAATATGAAGCCAAAGTGAGTCTAAAATGAGTGTTCTAGGTAGTCTAGGTGTGGTTTTATAGTCTAGTGAGTCCTAGACATGCCATGTGTCATATTGGGAGATATCCCATAGACATTGTGACTTTCTAGAGTCTAGTGGCACACTATATAGTGTTGTACTTGTCTATTGTCTATCACATCAGTCAACATCAAGCTCTTTGGTATCATGTGAGTACTTGTCCATTGCTTTCATTTTCTTTCCATTTCATTTCCATTATGCTTGTTATCTTTCCTTTCCATTCCTAGAGTTAGCTTGCTTCTCTCCCTACCACTATGATCTTTCGTGTGGTATCAAAGCCATGTTCCTAGCCCTACTCTCTCTTTCCCTTTCCCTTCCAAGAGATTGAGGTGAGGGAGCCAATGAAGCTACTCTACCTCCTCCTCCTTGAGGCTGCCCTCTTCTCTCCTTGAGCTCTCTTCTCCACGCCATGATCTGCCACCTCTCTTCTCCTTCCTTCAGCTACATCTTTATGTGACCTGCAGACAATGTGACGCTTCTATCTGGATCTAGAAGCAGAATCATGGCTTTGTGTCTTCAACAAAGTTGTAGAGGACCTTGAGTACTACAAATTTCGTTTTTACATCATTGCAGTCCGAGTTTTCTGTGAAAAGTTATAGCCCTTGCAAGAAGTGACGAAATTTGTTTCTGCGCGCGAATTTTGTTATGCAGCTCAATGATTTGACAGCCCAAGCATGATGCAGCCAGCTCAACGTGGAGCTTTCCATCCTCTTCATCATTGACCTCTGCTCCAGCCCACCATTTGCTTCTTCTGCCCGACATTCTCTTTGAGCTGCTGCCCGCAAGTTAGTGCCCGTATTCTGCCCGTCATTCTCTTGGAGCTGCTATCCTTCTACTTCTGTCTGCCATGAAGAAGTTCCAGACTTGCTCCAACTCATGAAGAACTTATCAAGGTGATATTTCCATAATACACTTGCATTTCTACTCTTTTCCAACCATGGAGTCTTCCAAATCAACTACCATTTCGTTCTAGAAGTTTAATGGTAAGAATTTTCCTACATGGCAAACAAAGATACGTCTTATACTCATGAAAGATGGAGTGTGGAATGTTGTGCATGGCAAGGAGAAAAAGCCACAATCTGATGAAAAGAAAATTGCACAATGGGAGAATCTGAATGACAAAGCTCTTTCTCTCATTGGTTTGGGATTGGGTGATGACGTTATTCATCATTTTGATTTTGATTCCACTTCTCACGACTTATGGGATAAGTTTGAAGAATTGTTCAGCAACAAAATCATCAATTCAAAGGTATTCCTCAGATAGGAATTCTTCAAGCTGCAAATGAAGCATGAAGACTCTCTTCTTGCTCACTTCAATCATATGGAATCCCTTCTCACTCAGCTTGCTAGTCTAGCGGCCCCTGTAGGGGAAGATGATCAAGTTGATGTGCTCCTCTCGAGCATTGAGGAAAATTCCAAGTACCGGAAGATCATACCAGCATTGCATGTGACACAAATGAGTTATCATGATATGGTTTATGCTTATTGATCATGACAGACGGTATGCAGACACTCCGGACTCCACGGACTATCCAAGGCAATGGACCTTTAGACTCAACGAAAAACAAACACTCAATTGATATCGTTTTAGGGGACCCCAAAATAACATTAAGCATGTAGTAATTAAAAAATAGATCTCTTATGATAAGAGATGTCCTCCAAGTAGCCATTGCACATGTGTGCACATTCCTGCGAGACGATGACGATGTCGATGAGGCGCTAGGTAGGAATGCCCCAAAAAATGTGTCAGTGAAGTCCATGGGGTAGCTAAATGGAGCACTCACATAGTGACTCTCAAAATGGCTAAGGGAGAGTCACCGATGTCGAAGTAGAGGCCTGAGGTGTCACAAGCACTCGGAGAGTCGGTCAAAAGAGGGGCTCGGGCACCAAGGATAATCGGGGCAGTAATCGGAGAAGTCGGGAAGAGTTTGGAGCTCACATCAAGGTCGGAGCAGCTTTACTTGTTGTTTGACGGGATGTGGAGTAAGTGACGGGCATAGAAGAGGGTCTATTGCAGGAGAAGAGATGGCGAGGGTAGAGAAGGCAGAGGCAGCGTGGACAGCAAGAGCTAGAGCTGCGTGGGCAGCAAGAGCAGCATGAGCAGCATGGAGCGTGGAGCTAGAGCTGATTGCAGGTGTACGGGTCTAGCGGGCAGGCTGTACAAGCAGGCGGTACAGGCAGACGAGCAGGCTGCACGAAAACATTCCGTACAGTCCGTACAGCCTGTACGGCCTGCTTACAACAGGCTGTATGGCCTATTTGATGGTGGTGTCTTCAGCTGGAGCAGATCTTAGGCAGCAGCGTTGAAGTTCTCAAGAGGAGAAGAGCTCAAGGTGGCTGATGGTGAGGCAAAAGAAGAGGCTGTTGACGAGGCATTTCGGGCTGAAGAGGGGGTAGTTGATGGCGAGGTAGATCAGCTACGAAGGTGAGGCTAAGGAGTGGAAGGGAGCTCAATCATGGAGGAGAGAGGAGCTTCCATTTGCGGGCTTCTCTCATCCTCTAGGTGGAGCAAGAAGAAGGGGAAGGTAGGAAGGGAGGCTCTGATACCATATGAAGAGACATGGCAGTAGGAGAATGCCAAGCTAACTAGGAACGTAATGGAAATATGGAAAGGTAAAATGGAAAGCAAATGAAAGAATAAGTGCTAGGAAATGATAACCGAATTACTCACATGATATAAAGCTTGATGTTGATTGATGTAAATGACTCAAGATAAGTACAACACGATACTAGACTCTAGAAAGCCATAGTGTATATGGGATAACTCCCAATACGACACGTGGCATGTCTAAGACTCACTAGACTATTACACACCCCCTAGACACCTAGTACACTCATTTTTGACTCACTTTGGCTTCATATTCCAACAGTTCTAGTGTGTTCTAGTGTGAGTTCTAGTCTAGTGCGTCCTATGGATACCACGTGTCATATTGGGAGTTATCCCATATGCATAGGTGTTCATATGTGTGTGTGTGCTCTTATATAAGAGCTGTACTTGTCTAGTGTCAAATCAATCAAGTATCAAGATACAAGCTCTTTGGTCTACATGTGAGTACTCTCATTTTTGTTCATTGCTCTAGTCATTTCATTATGTCTCCTTTTGAGTATCACTTCCTCTCTCCCTAGCCTACCCTCTCTCTCTCCCTCTCTCCACCATGTTCCTTCACATTTCACCGCCGTTCCTCAAGAAAATCGTTGTCATTTTCCGAAACACCGCCACCATTTCCATCATCTATTATGTTGTATCCATGTCGACCTATAGCTGCTTTCTTTGGAAAATCACCAAATTTTTTAAACCCTAATCTTTAAATTTGAGGGTTTGCCCCAAAACTATGGAATCGACCCATCGGCATCGTGCATGGATACATTAAGGATCTCTGGGGTCACCAACATCAAGGGGGTATTTCTCCCAGAAATTTGTAATTTCTTGCTTTTATGTGTTCAAGTCAAGGTCTCTGCTTGGGATTTCCCCCTAAATCTGAGAAATAATCTTGTGTGTTATAGTTTTCATTGTGTTTTTTGCCTAAATGTTTGTAGCACCTTAGGTTATAAAAGGCTATGTAAATTTCATGTTTATCCTTGCTCATGTGGCGTTGGGTTGTTTAGGCATACCAATGTGCGTGGTTGCTACTATGGGCAAAGTCCCTATGAGTTAGGCCTAGAAGGGCATTTCCAGGATGTCGATGTTTTGGTCCCCTAGACCTCTGAGTTGTCATGCATCCATGCTTAGACCTCAAGCATCTCGTCATGTTTGAACGTAAAGCCATGAGTGTGCTTAGTTCAACCTCTAAACCATGCTCAGACTTTTGAGTTGGCATAGAACACATGTCTAGTTCTTGACAAGGTACAGTTTGGAGACCATCATAGAACTGTAGAAGGTCTTTTTAGTCACCCCACCTTAGCTTTAAAGGGGGGTTTGTTGGGCATTTCAAAGGCGTAAGCTGTTAATGGGAGGGTCATGTAGGTGTCTATATATTTATGTGTGCATCTTGTGTGTCCACTTGTGTTGGCGTGTGTGAACACACTCTTATTTGGATAACATAAGAGTGTGACAGGTGTCAAATGTCAATTAGTCAAAAGATAAGGCTTTCGAGCCTACAAAAGGGACATCATACTTGGTGATTATACATCAGCTATCTTGTGTCCCATTGATGTCTAAGTTTTCGAGGATAGACAAGTCTAACATG
Source organism: Dipteris shenzhenensis (assembly GCF_047967505.1). Classification (NCBI taxonomy): domain Eukaryota; kingdom Viridiplantae; phylum Streptophyta; class Polypodiopsida; order Gleicheniales; family Dipteridaceae; genus Dipteris; species Dipteris shenzhenensis. The sequence goes on along the minus strand of NC_141597.1, from coordinate 56,665,506 downwards.
CATTAATGATAGTGATTGGGACATGCAGGTCTCATCCAATCAGCTAAGGATTGAGATAGGGAGGCCGTATGCACACCTAGAGAGCAACAAATTTGTAGGATATGCACATTGGAAGAGGTGGAGAGAGAGGCTCTTGCATTCTGCTGAGGAGTATCTGCACATGTGATTCGTATTTGAATGCCGTGACTTTTGCAAAAGTTCATGAATGCTAAAGACATGTATTCACCTCCTCTATAAGATCTCATGACTTTAATATTTCTGTTTGTCTGATTTTCAACCATGGCTTTGAATTGTTGAAATCTTAGCGACCCCTTTGCCTCCGCCCACATTGGCTTGTATGAGTTACTCTTTGATTATACTTTGTCTCATAGACCTATGAGACGTCTCCCAAAGACGTAAATCTATCTCTCTCTCTCTCTCTCTCTCTCTCTCTCTCTCTCTCTCTCTCTCTCTCTCTCTCTGTGTTGCTGCACTGCCCCCCCCGGTGCTGCTGCCTTCGCTGCTCCCCCCGCTGCTGCTCCTACGCCCCCCCCCTTCCCTCTCCTCCTCTCCCTGGCTGCGCTACCCCCCCCTCCTGCTGCTACGCCCCCCCCGCGCTGCTGCTGCGCTGCCTCCCCCGGTGCTGCTGCCTTCGCTGCTTCCCCCGCTGCTGCTCCCGCGCCCCCCCTTCTCTCTCCTCCTCTCCCTGGCTGCACATCTCTCTCTCTCTCTCTCTCTCTCTCTCTCTCTCTCTCTCTCTCTCTCTCTCTCTCCCTCCCTCCCTCCTTCCTTTCACTCTCTCCCTCTCTCTCTCTCTCTCTCTCTCTCTCTCTCTCTCTCTCATCGCGCATTGGCAGCGCTCGCCATCTCCCGCTTTTCAATGTTGCCGGTTTCCCGTAATTAAACATGGCCAACACCGTCGAGCATGTTACAGAAGCAGCAACAGCAGCAACATCAATGGCCGCCACGATCGATATGCTGCACTATAGTAGAAGAGGACTTGCATCTTCTTCAAAGGACAGTGCAGTGCCCGCACTTGCCGCACTCCCAATTGCAGGTACACCGGTTTCAGCTCCATTATCTCATCTTCCGCCCATAGCTACTACCTCTTCCCCTTTGTTGCCTATTTTACCTACTTTGCCAGAGGCTCCCTCCTCCTCATCCTCTCTACAGACTTTACCCATCCCCTCCTCTTCATCCCCGGTACCCGTATTCTCTCCCCCTTTCCAGCCTTCTCCTTCATCCCCGCTACCCACCTTACCGGTTTCCCCCCTTTCTCCCTCTCTTTCTCCTTCCATGCCTTGCACTGTTTGTCCTTGCCACCACATCCTACCAGAGCTTCAGCACTTTGAGACCCACCTCCGAGCTGCCCTTCAGATGCTTCACAGGAAGGACGAGACCATTGCTCTACTTACAGCTCAGGTTGCATCTCTTGCTGATCGAGTGACACAGCAGGATCGGGAGATCTTGTCTATTAAGACAGATCTTCAGGTCTTACAGGCGACTCATAGGACTCTTGCTGGAGAGATTCATGGAAACACAGAGCGAGTGCAGCAGATCGAGACTCGCATTCAGCACATAGACACATCTCCCACTACAGCAGTAGCAGCGGTTGAGGAGCGTTTGACCTCCCTTCAGACAGAGGTCCAGAGAGCCACAGAGTGGGTGGATGTCGTCCGCCGTCAGCCATCACAGCCTCAGAGATCGACTGTATCAGCTATATTGGCCGAGTCACAGCAGAGGGCCACAAAGGCCCTCAACATTCGCATTCGTGGTATCTTGTCCTCGGCGACAGAGTCCACGATGACACAGGCTGTGACCTTTGTCTCTCAAACATTGGGAGTACAGGATCATGGCATAGTAGGAGCATATAGAGTCGGGAGGGATCGTACTAGAGAGCAGCCCCTCATTATCAGATTCACAGATGCCCAGGCACGTCTAGCTGCCCTCAGGAGGAGAGGGACACTCAGAGACCACCCACAGATTTCCATGGACGAGGATCTGACTCAGATACAGGTTGAGGAGCGCAAGGCGCTCATGCCTCAGAGAGATGCAGCCCGAGCTCAGGGCAAGTGGGCAGTGATCAGGGATGGCAGACTCATCACAGGCACCTTGAGGCGTGCTCCCACAGTGCTTAGAGATGGCAGACCAGCAGATATAGCCCCACCTCCACCTCCTACTCCGACCGCTTGACGGGACAGGGCCCATGGGACACACCACCCGTCAGATAGTCTACGCATCGCTGTATGGAACTGCAATGGTTCTTTTACAGCACAGCCAGGCAATCTACGGGGGGCATTCTTTGGGAGAGATATCATCTTTTTCACGGAGACACACGAGAGTCCAGAGAGACCTTTGCCACGAGTGACAGGGTATACATGGAGATCTGCTTTCAGGCAGCACACTCGGACATTTGGAGTGAGAGGATCTGGAGGAGTGGCCATTTTGTACAGAGAGTATCTCGATCGGATCATCAAAGTGGAGAGAGCGGATTCACATGCCCGATTCTTGTGGGTACGCATCCGCCGCAGAGCCCCTCAGCGAGATCTTTTTATTGCAGTTTGCTACTTCCCCCCGGCGCAGTCGATCTATTCTTCCACTGGACCAGGCCAGTCCATATTTGAGGATCTCTCAGCGGACATTGCAGATTTTTCACATCGCAGAGAAGTCATCCTTTTAGGAGACTTCAACGCGAGGACCTCAGACAGACAGGCCCTCACTTATGACTTCATGGAGGATCCGGTCATACTCCCAGCATTTCACGATGATAGCCTCTGTCGGACTTCATCAGACAGCCAGTACAGCCCACAGATCAGGGACGTCAGTTACTGGAGCTCCTCACCTCACACGGTATGGTCATTTATAACGGCTTGTCCAGGTGGCCACAGTCTTCCATGCCTACATTCTCTTCTGCTTCTGGGCGTGGTACTAGCGTGATTGACTACATCATAGGTCCCCCGACTCTAGTCCCTTCCATCCATAGCCTTACTGTTAGCCCCTTCATGCCCTCTGCCGACCATGCACTCATCCACTTTACTTTGACTCATGTCTCCCATGACCCACCCCCCCCTCGTTATCACAACCGCCAACCCTATTATGAGGTTCATTTCGACCACCAGTTCGATGATGTATATAGCCAGAACCTCAGCCGCCTACTCCGTCCTCATCTATTAGATGCTCTACCATCCACGCAGGACCGGTGGAAACTTGTACATACTTCACTCGTTTCTGCCGCTCACATGTCGTTCCCTGCCACATGTCATTCGTCTAGTCCCCCATCGGTTGGTCTTGTTCCTTGCAACGGTTGGTATGACGAGGAGTGTAAGGAACTCCGCAAGAAACTTCACCTTGAGACCAAGGAGAAGTCTCCCCTCCTTGCCGAAACCAAGAGAGACTACAAGCGGTTGGTTAGGCGCAAGAAACGCCAATTTCTAGCCCGGAATGAGGAGGAGCTGAGAAGCTTGCTTTTCAGCTGTGACTCCAAGGAATTCTGGAGAAAATTCCTCCGCTTGAAGTCTCAGAGCCCCCTCACAGATCCACGTGTCTGGTCTGCATATACTTCAGCTCTATACGATGTTCCAGATCAGCCAGCCATCGATTTATCCCATACCCCTAGGCCAGCTTCATCTAGTCTCTTCACACAAGAGAGTGTCCGTGCAGCAGTCCACCGATTGAAGAACGGGAGAGCTAAGGATCATGATGGATTGCAAGCGGAGTATGTAATCCATGGGATTGATGCCTTAGATTTTGTTCTTTCCCGTCTCTTCAATGAGTCTGTTTGTACAGGCCTACCACAGTCCTAGTTAGGCAATACCATAGTACCTATCCACAAGTCGGGGGACCCTATGGAGCTGTCGAATTACAGGACCATCATGATTGGCCACGTTATGGCCAAGATCTATGCATCAGTTTTGGAAAGCCGTATAAATTACCATGCCGAGACGACCGGACTCAGAGCCAGAGGGCAGGCTGGATTTCGCAGGGATCATTCGACACTTGACCACATCCTCACACTCAAGGCACTGATAGAGGAGGCGAAGTCACGAAGGCAACGGCTTTATTGTTGTTCGTGGACTTCAGGAAGGCATTTGACACAGTTCCGTGATTCACATTGTTTCAGAGGATTCGTCAGATGGGCTTCAGTGGAGAGATACAGTGGGCTATCATGGCTTTGTATGAGAGGGTCACTGGTCGGGTTCGGACACGTGAGGGGCTCTCAGAGGAGGTATGCAGCACGTTTGGGGTGAAGCAGGGTTGCCCGCTCTCTCCTACTCTCTTTGGATTATATATTGATGAGCTAGAGATGTTTGTACAGATGACAGGCGGTGTGGGCTCTACTCTCTCAGGATCCTCCATTCCTATCCTCCTGTATGCAGACGATGTGGTTCTCATTTCCTCTATTGCTCAGGGCCTCCAGGCACATATTGAGGCACTCCACAGGTTTTGCCAAGACAGGGGGTTGACCGTAAACCTTGGCAAGACCAAGGTTATGGTTTTCAACACCTCTGATCGTATTTACAGCACAGATGAGTTTTGCTTCACTTATGACGGACAGCCCATTGAGCTTGTTAGAGAGTACACTTATTTGGGGGCAGTTTTCAGGGGACCGATCTTCACCATGACATATGCAGCACGAGATAGGATTAGTAAAGGGTATGCTTCGTTGGCTCATCTTCAGCGTCAGTGTTTTCAGTCCCACTTTCAGCATCCCGATACGAAATCCTTGCTTTTTGATACATTGGTGAGACCAGTTGCGATGTATGCAGCTCCTTTCTGGGCAGGAGACCTCGGCGCTGCAGATTGGAGACGAGTAGAGAGGTTACAGATCATCATGTTCTCTCGGCTCATTAGGGCCAAGGCTACAGTTCCGCACGAGATCATGCTAGCAGAGTTTGGAGCTACTCCCCTTGCATTGGATGCAACGTTTCAGTCGGTCATGTATTTGCACAGGGTTAGGGAGTTTGGAGACTCAGCAGCAGGCAGAGCTCGGTTGCCATGGTTAGCACTTGCATCTTCTATGAAGTTGGCACGATCTGGGGCCCGATATTGCTGGTACTTCAGACTCACTAGGTGGCTCACATCTCTTGGACTAGACATGGATAGACTGCCTCCCTTCCGATACAGCATGGATGCCCCTCATCTCGAGTTGACTCGCCACGAGCTTAGCCAGGTCACGAGAGCAGACTTGCTACAGCTTCATACATATCGCACTTGGATTTATCCCACGCAGCTTCCGACGAAGATGGCCACATATCGTGACCACTTTCTTCGGATCTCAGAGGATGGGTTTGTCATTCCACCAGGCTATACAGGTATCCACATGTCCCACTCACTGAGGATTGCCCTTGGCCAGCTTAGAGTCTCTTCGCATCAGCTCGAGATAGAGGCTGGTAGGATGCGACGCATGGAGGATGGACGGCGACCAGGCCGAGAGACCAGGATCTGCCCTTGTTGCACCATGGGAGAGGTGGAGTCAGAGGAGCACTTCATTTGCAGATGCACGCTATATTATGAGCTCAGAGGTAGATTCCACTGTCTCTTCACGGATGGCTTTGGACCTCTCTCACGAGTGATGGACTACGAGGATCAGCATTGCCTAGCTCTTTATGTCAGGGAGGCCACTATGCTTCGACGAGACTACCTCAGAGACCATCAGCACAGATCGGAGCGTGATAGAGCCCAGCATGATAGAGCTCAGGCACACGCTATACCAAAGGACAGAGACCAGGAGGAGCATGAGGAGGTCAGAGCTCACACAAGACACATGCCTCCACCCTGTGGATGTACATATGAGATGGTTTGTAGACGCCGCAGGATCTTGTTACATAGGGGACGTACTTGCCGCTTCATCTCCAGACGATTCCAGGATGATGGCAGCTTTTCGGAGGAGACTTACTCATGGAGATCTCGCCCCACCAGCCGCTCACCTCACCTTTGCTCAGATTTGTACTCTCATAGCAGGAGGCAGAGTCGATGGACAGGATTTCCAGTATTATTTTGGTTCTCAGACTCCGTGACACCTGGACTTGTATCTTTGCATTGGCATATTGTACTCATCCCACCATTTTGCACCCAGGGGCGGTTTTCTTGCATCTAGTTTACTTTGTATTTAGGCTCAGATTTGACATTATGTACTTTCACTTGCATTGTATTGCGTAGCACTTAGATGATATTCGACGATGCCTCTTCTTTGTGGCACGTTGATTTTGTGCTATCTTGTATGCAGAGTTCTTGATGTCCCATGGGCCCATTTTGGCCTTTAGTGGACAATAATACACTTTCTTTCTTTCTCTCTCTCTCTCTCTCTCTCTCTCTCTCTCTCTCTCTCTCTCTACTTGCGAGACATCTTACGAGACTAGCCATCGATATCCATGGATGAGGATCTCACCCCTTCGCAGGTTGAGGAGAGGTGCAATCTGATAAAGCAGCAAGATCAGGCCTGCAAAAATGGAAAGTGGATAGTAGTTCGAGATGGACGACTCCTTACTGGCCCCCGTCGGGCATTTGCTCCTCCTCCCACATAGGGAGGCAGGGTTTATGAGACTCAGCATACCGAGACCCTGTCCTATACCATTTTTTGAACTGTAATGGAAACTTATGGTGAGAACCAGGGAGCTTCTCAAAATCTTATGCAAGTTGTGACATAGTCTTTTATACAAAGACACATCAAAGTCCAAAGCGCCCACTACCAATAGTTAGCAAGTATACATGGGAGTCTGCATACACAGATGAGACAAGGGACATAGGGGGAGTACGAGGATCGAGAGTAGCAGCAGTTCTTTACAAGTCTACTCTTTTGGGGACTCTCTCTGTAGAGCGGAGAGATACACTCTCCAGATTTCTCTGGATCCGGATCCGACACTTAGATTGCCGAGATTTGTTCGTTGCAGTATGCTATTTCCCTCCCGAGACCTCACACTTGCTCGAGATGTCCGAGAGGAGATGGAAACATCACCATACGCAGCTCTATACCAGGACATTGTCAGCCTCTCGAGCCGTAGGGAAGTCCTGCTGGTTGGGGACTTCAACGCGAGGACAAGGGCTTGTCAGGTACCACTTCTCGACTTCAAAGACGATTCCATTTTACTGCCAGACATTGATCTTGAGGATGCAGGTATGATGCGAGTTTCAGCTAGTAGACGAGCTCCGGTCACATCTTACGAGCAGGCCCTGTTAGATCTAGGCAGGATGCATGATCATATTAGTTATAATGGTCTTGATAGATGACCCTCCTCAGATGGTTTTACCTACTTCCCACATGGAGGGGGTTCTAGCGTTGTTGACTACATCATGGGATCCCCTGCCTTCACCTCTCTTATCACTGATTTTACCGTCGCACCCTGTCCTCCCGGGGATGATCACACATACCTCTTCTTTAGTATCTCTACACTCTATCTCACAGTACCTCTCACACCACAGATTACTCACACCACTTATCATGACATACATTTCGACCATAACCTCTCGCCTATATATTCAGCTTGCCTTTACATACTTCTTACATATATTGATTTTATACCCTTACTAGAGGACCGTGCTGCTCTGGTCACCTCACTCCATGAGACTGCCCTTCATGCTTTCCCCCACACTACTCGCGCCACTCGTCCACCAACACCTAGGACCGTCCCTTGTAATAGCTGGTACGATGATGAGTGCAAGGCTTACGCCGTCAACTTAAATTTGAAACCAAAAACTACCTCCCGAACGAGCTAGAGATGCTACGTGAGTATCGTCGATTGGTACGTAGGAAGAAGCTGGATTTCGTCTGCCAAAATGAGGAAGAACTACTGAATATTCTGTTGAGTAACAACTCTAAGGACTTTTGGTGGAGATTTCTAGAGGGCCGGTCCCCTTCACCACTCACTGACACTCTAGTCTGGCATAATTATGCACACACACTCTATGATATCCCAAATCAGCCAGCTCCTGATCTCTCACATACCTCGCCTCACATCCTGCACACTTTTCACTAGGGCCTAATGTACTAAATTCATTACATATGAGATTAATCTCCTAGCCCCGATCTTAGCAAAGCTCTTTAATGAAGCTGTTTGTTTGGGACTTCTACGCACCTGGACTATCAACACTATCTCACCCATCCACAAGGCAGGGGATCCCATGAGCCCGGAGAACTACAAGACCATTATGATCGGACATGTCATGTCCAAGATTTATGCATCAGTACTTGATTCTGAGATCAGTCAGACTTAGAGCAGTCGGAAAGGCTGGATTCCGACGCGATCATGGAACCATGGATCACATTCTCACACTCAGGTGTATCATCGAGGAGGCGAGGGCACGGAAGCAGAGGGTATATTGTTGCTTTGTGGATTTCCGCAAAGCCTTTGATATGGTTCGAAGTGTAGGCCATCTCCTGGTGGTTCTAGTGATGCCCTATAGGCCATGGTATGTGCCTTGTAGGCATAAATATAGGCACTTGTAGTGTTAGTGCCTTTTAGGCCACATAGGACACTTAGTCCTATGTGACACCTAGGATACTTAGTCCTAGGTCTAGGTACAAGTACCTTGTACTCCTTTTTTTCACTATCCTAGTTTTGATGTGACGCAGACTCTATCGACTCTTTGTACCTTGCTCTCTCTCTCTCTTTCTATTCATCGATCCTACAGTGGTATCAGAGCCCGGATCTGCTTCCTGTCCCCGCACAGTCCGTAAAACTACCTGTACATTTCCGTACCAGCTGCCCCGTACATCTGTCGTACTTGCTCAACGTCATACCTGCGATCCGTACACTCGCCATACATTGTTGTACATGCGCTGGCGTACAACGTACATGCGTCGTGCGTTCGTACCTGCATACAGTACTGCGCCGTACTGTGCTCCATTGCACTGCACTTTTCGTACAGACGTACGCTGTGTTCCGTACATGTCCCGTACCTGTATCCGTACAATAGTACTACGCCATATAATTTTCGTACAGCGTACCAGCACTGTACTTGTTCAGTACACCGTACTTACCTCATAACTACATCCGTACATCCGTATGTTGGATTCAGTTATCTACTTCATACTGCATTCAGTACATCGTACTTGTCCGGTACATGCTTCCATACAGGCATCGTACAGCCTCCGTACAAGCATCGTACATGTTTCCGTACTGGCATCTATACAGTTGTATTTGCTCCAGGATTTCGTACAGCAGTTGGCACGTGTGAAATTTCTTGCAGTCTTCTACTGTTTTTTTTGACAGTTTTTACTGTCAAACCCTAATTTCCAACAGAAAAATTTAGGGCTTTTGACATCTGGACCTTCACCTGTCAATACAATACTTTGGACAAGGTTGACAACTGAAATCCTTCCAAAAATTGAAGTTTTCAGTTAATTTCAGGTTCAGGACTGTCACATTGTGCCATGTCATCACTTAGGTCAACAAAATTTGGAGCTTTTGTGTTGGAAGCTCAATTTCAACGGGTGTTTGGGACAGTAACTCCTACTTTTGCAGTTTCAAGCCTTGAGGCTATACATTGGGTCAGATTATCATACATTGGGTCACATTTGCAAAAAATTCAGCAAAATTTGGGGCTTTTCTGCATTTGGCCTATTTGCCCTCATTAAATTTGGGGCTTTTGCCAGAGTGATGACAATGCCATAGTTCTCACTGGCACTTTGCAAAAGGGGCTTTATCACCTTGATCATCATTCAGCTGCACTTTCTATTGAAGCATTTGCTATTTCAGATTCACAGCTTGCTGAAACTCATCTTTGGCATGAGAGAATGGGCCATCTCAATTATAGATCTCTTGCAAAGCTACATTCACAGCAGATGGCAAATGATGTACCTCAAACTCACACAGTTTCCAAACATGTGTGTGAGGGTTGTCTTTTGGGTAAGATGCATCGGTTTTCTTTTCAAAAGAATTGTCCAAAACTCTCACAAAGAAAATTACAGCTAGTGCACAGTGATGTCAGTGGCCCAATGAGGACAAATGCCATTGGAGGGTAAAAATATTTTATGACTCTCATTGATGATTTCACAAGATATCGCTGGGTATATCCTTTAAAAGCCAAAGCTAAAGTTTTCTCATCCTTTCAGAGGTGGCTGAATATGGTTGAGAATGAATCAAGATGCAAGCTTGTCACCCTCAACACAGATAGGGGGGGAGAGTATATGTAAAAGGAGTTTGATGCATTTCTGTCTTCACGAGGCATTGGTCACTCATGCACTACTCCTTACACTCCTCAGCAGAATCCTGTTTCTGAAAGGAAAAACAAGTCCACAATGGAGATGGCCAGATGCATGCTTAAGGCCAAGTCTTTGCCCAATAAATTTTGGCTTGATGCAGTGATGTGTGCCAACTATGTGCTGAATAGATCACCTACACGGGCATTGCAGACTGTTACACCTTATGAAGCATGGAAAGGCAGGAAGCCTTCACTTTCACACATGAGAGTTTTTGGGTCTCTTGCATATGTTCATGTACCATCTCAGCTGAGACATAAGCTTGATGACAAGGAAATCAAATGCATATTTTATTGGTTACAGCCAGGAGAGCAGAGGGTATCGGTTATACCAACCAAATACTGGGAAGATTATTGTCAGTAGAGATGTAATCTTTGCTGAACATTCAGCTTCTCCTCTTGTGGACTGCAAAGCTAAGCCAGATGTTGACATGTTTGATGCCTTTGAATCTTGGTTACCTCTGCCATCCTCAGAAGAGGACTTTGACCAGCAACATGAGCCTCCTGCAGGCCCTCCACCAAGCAATAATCAGCCACTACCCCATGCTGATTTGCAGGTTTCTCTTCCAGCACAAAATGATCCCACTATTCATGATGCAGTCATTGAAGAAAGAGTTGTCAATAGACAGCAAAGGCAAGTTCCTAGATGGCTTCTTGATACATTGAGGGACAGCAAACAAGATCAGCCTTTTGCTGCCCGGACAAGATCAAGGAATAGACAGATGCATGGTCACTTTCTTGAATTTGCACTCCTTGCTAGAGCTTGCAATGAAGAGCCCTTGTGCCATAAAGATGCTTTTGACAGCAAAGAGTGGATGGATGCAATGAGAGCTGAGTTACAATCCATTGCCAAAAATGACACATGGGAATTAGTAGATCTCCCTCCCGGCAAGCATGCCATTGCTACCCGATGGGTCTACAAATTAAAAAGGAAATTTGATGGCAGCATAGATCGATACAAAGCCCGTCTTGTTGCAAAAGGGTATGCTCAACAACAAGGCATTGACTTTGAGGAGACATTTGCTCCCACATCCAGGATTACTACCATTAGATGTGTCATTGCCATCGTAGCCCATCATCATTGGCAAGTGTACCAACTTGACATCAAGACTGCTTTTCTTCATGGGGATCTGCGGGAAGAAGTATATGTCACACAACCTCCTGGTTTTGAGGTTGTTAATTCTGAAAATAAGGTATGCCGGCTTAGAAAAGCTCTTTATGGTTTGAAGCAGGCACCCAGGGCATGGTATGCTAAAATTCATGCACACTTACTATCCCTTGGTTTTCATAATAGTCCCACAGAACCCACTCTTTATGTCCGTGGGAGTGGATCTGATTTTTTAGTGCTGATTTTATATGTGGATGATATGCTCATCACGGGCCCAGATACTCAGCAAATTGCAGCTTTCAAGGCTGATTTGCAGCAGATTTTTGACACGTCAAACATGGGACAGCTCCATTATTATTTGGGCATTCAGCTTGCTCATGTTGAGGGGAGTATCATGATGTCTCAGTCCAAGTATATTGGACAGCTCCTTGATCGTTTTCAGTTTGAGGATTGCAAGCCAATCTCCACTCTAGTGGACCCTGGCTTCAAATTCTCAGCTCATGATGGGAACCCACCATGTGATATCACTCTTTATCAGCAGGCTGTTGGATGCCTTATTTATTTATGTCACACCAGACCTGACTTACAGTATGCAATATCTCAGCTCAGCAGATTCATGCACATGCCTAGTTCACAGCATTGGCAGGCAGTGAAGAGAGTCTTTAGATATCTCAGAGGCACTCAGGATTTAGCCCTCTTCTATGGTGATAAGGGTTCAGTTACCATGCATGCTTACATGAATAGTGACTGGGCAGGATGTTCCGATACTAGAGTGTCACATATTGGCAATTGTTTTTGGCTTGGCAATTCATGTATCTCTTGGCTCAGCAAGAAGCAACCAACAGTTGCCACATCTAATTGTGAGGCTGAGTACAAGGCAGCTTTCACCGCTACAGTAGAGTGTGTTTGGCGCACAATCTCTAAAACCATACCCACCAGGAACCAAGATATCTTACTGTCTGTCCCCACGGGATCTAGGGAAAGCCAAAGTCAGCCCCCCGTCTCGGATCTCATGGGCCTTCTTTGTCGCTGTAAGCCGATGGATTTGGTCCAATTGATCCTAGCCCCAAGAGGCCTCGCAATATACATTCAAGGCACCCCTGACCGCCTGAGGGCTCGCTGTTAAACCCTCCACCTTAAGAACTGTGTCATCTGCAAACTCCAAGTTCAATAGCTCCTGTTGTCAAATTAGGAGCCTCATCTTAATGAGGCCCGCAGTCTGGGAGCACAAAAAACAACCCAACACCTTAGCTACTACGAAAAATTCCTGCACCAATAAATAATTTCTTTAAACCTAACCTGATCCCTGGATGCAAATAGGGAATGTAAGAAAGTCAGGCTTTGACTTCCACTCATCCAGAACCACCAACCTGACCATGCTGGAGGCAACACAAAATTGGATGAGCTACTGATTAAACCAGGTTATAGCCATGTGGAAGTTGTGAACTGAGCCATATGTATGTCTGCCTGCATCTTTCAGACACCATCCCTGTTTTCAATAAACATTGGCCATGTTCTCCAGGAAACTTTGTCTTCATCAAGATGATGTCAAGCTCAGGTGGTGTCTTCAGCCACATAAAAATCAATTATATAAACTGGAAGGAGCTCTGTGAATCCAGTAGGTCTGAAGTTTACACGATTTATTACAAAACTTGCCCCTGTCAATATTAAGCCAGAAACTAGTCAGTATTTAGCCAAAGAAGTCAATTTATGAATCCAGCAAAGCGTGACATAACATAGATTTGTTCAAATGTTCATATAAAGTTGTACAATACATATGCAAGCATGCCTATGTAAAATGGAGACATAAGTGAGTATTTTGGATGGGTGATAAATTATATTGTGCAGGTAATATATTGCCCCATGATTGATAGAGATGCCTCTCTAGAACCTGTTCCAAAGAAACCCGGCTCACTACCAAGGGAATCTCTGGTACAAGGGCTAACAGCCAGGCGGGGGGACTATACAGCCAGCGAATCCCTTGCAGAAACGTGCATGCCTCGCGACAGTCGCCCTAGATCCTGGGGTCCCACGCTCCCAGGTGGAGTGCAGGGTGTAGATGATATGCTGCCAAATGGCGACCAAGGTAGCCAAGGGTGGAACCGGATGCTCGCCCACCACCAAACTACAGCGAGCAACCTAGATGTTCCATGCCGTGATACTGGCTACTACCTCCCACACGCTATCCTCCGAAAGGGGGATGAAGATCCGGGCTATCAGGACGGACCGCCTCATGGAGCTCTATCCTCTAAATGCTATGACCCTGTATCCGGTAAGCTGGAGAGACCTCATCAATCTGGAATGTGTGACCTCCCTCGGTCAACCAAGCCACCATCCCCCAGGTGTAGTCCCTCTGAAGGCTCTGCATGCGGGTCATAATCCTGAGGGCTCCCATCCAAATCCTCGCTGCGCTACAACACCTAGAAGAGGCAGTGAGGGATTGTCTCCAGAAATTCAGCAGAGCAATAGTGACATTGCCCCTCCACCTGCATCTACTCCAACCACGGGCCAATGGGCAAGCCTCCGTGGTTGGCCATCCAAAAGAAGTAGGAGATCTTCCTCGGCCGCAAATTGGAACATAAACGGGTCCAAAACCTAGAGTGGGTCTCCTGGGGCACTCTCTGGGCCACCCAATGCCTCTCCCTCGAAGGGGTCCAAATCGAAGAGTCCATCTAAAGCCTCCTGCCCATCCGTGTGGTGTAGGAAAAGGAGAACACCTCGTCCACCTACTCGACGAGGCCATCCTGAAGAGCCAAAACCACTCTCCCGGATCCCACTGGACCTCTCTCAAGGACCTACCCTCCCAAAGCCAGAGGCGTCATCTAGGGCATCTGTTACGCTCTAGCCGAGGTAGCATGACCTCGGAAGAATCAGTCGACATTTCCCTTAAAGGATCTATCTTTGTAATATATTTGTTTGCGCTTCATGTATATGATCGGGAGGGATTTAATGTCAAGGTCCTAGGTGAGGGCTGATAGCACCAGACTAGGTAGATCTAAGGCCAAGGGCCTAATGCAAAGGTTGTGCCTAGGGGCAAAGAATTTAATGCATCCCAAGAGAGGGGTGAAATATTGCATTAGGAAGGCCCTATATGGATGACATGTGGCATCTAGATCTATCTAGGGAATTGGGGCTTGCTGAGGCTAGAGAGAGAAGAGAAGGAAATTATTCACGTTGATTTTTGGAATGAAGATCTCTGTCTGCTTGTCAGCCTCAGTGAGATATGGCTGGGAGGTGATTCATGGTGCTGCTCCCGTGATCTGCAGTAGAATCTAGAACAGGAGAGCTTTACAAGTTGGTATCAGAGCTCAAGATTACGATTAGGATGGGATTGATGAACAGTGCGGTGATCCTCTGGCGCCGGCTTACGGACTAGCTGAAGCATCGATCGACGCTAGCCTACGAATGGGCCTACGAAAACTAGTATAGGGAGATAAGAAGGCCTTCGACGTAGAGAGTGGAGCGACGGATAGTGTTGATGCTGCGTGGTGACGGACAGACTGTGACGAAGTCTGACGATGCCCGTGATCTGTGACGACGGAAGGTTTGTCGACAACCTTCCCGCTGTGAATCGCTGCTGGAGCTTGGGGGTCCCGTAAGGTAGGGAATTCGATCATTCACGTGATCGATAACAAGCCTGGAGCGTAGCTGGAAGAATAGAGCGACGTGACAACGGATAACTGGCTTACGTACCGATTGGCGCTAGCCTACGCAAGTTGGTCGTAGAACGTAGGAGCGGGACGTGTAGGCGTTGAAGCTGTTGTTGGAGCGGAAGGTCATGTAAGGCCCTTCGACATTGGTACTTTGTGGCTGACGCAGATCAATAGAAAGCCCAAGGGAAGGTGCTGGAACGGACAGCAGCAACTCGTGAGCGGGGAGATCATGTGGCACGATTAGCCTGACAGACAAAGGATGAGGCCTTCAATAATTCGGCGAAGCTGACACAGAATAGCAGAGGTCTAGTCGGGATTGATGCACGTAAGCGGTGACCTGGGGCGCAGAGGCAACGCTGATAGCGTGGAGCGCTAGTCAACGGACAACTGTCCCACATAGTCCGAAATTGGCCAGCAAGTGTGGGAACTGTGACTGCAGACTGTTGGTGGAATCTGCATGGAATTAGAAAGACTGTGACGAAACCGTTCTTGACCAGGGAGCTTTCTTTGATCTCCATTAGTTTTGTGTTGTTTTTTTTTTCTTCTTCTCGATTTAGTAGGGTGATGCGCTACTCTCATAGACAGGATAACGTGAATGATCAGCATGCATGAGGCTTCAATGTTGTGGCAGGGACAGATTATGCCTGTGCATATGCCTATGTGCTTCGGTCAGAGTCAGTTTGCAAGAATTTCCCTAGTATAGGGAAAAGCGCCATCTGAGATATATGCCTGTATTAAATGCCTGATCAGTGTGAATGTGGGATTGCAGAAATTCCCTAGTATAGGGAATTGTGCCAGACTGTTAGTACATTGAATTGTGTCAGCTTGTAAATACAGTTTTCTAGTGGTGTTTTTTTTTTTTTTTTTTAATCAAAACAAAACGAAACACCCATTGAACGGAATGGAAGCAGAAGAAGGGCCTTTCAGGAGGGACCCTGGTGAATCAGGAGTCCGGCCGACCCAGCAGGGGTCGCGCCCAGTAGCTCATACTTTATCTGGCAGGATTGCATTGCTGGAGGATGCCTTGCAACAGTTGTTAGCGCAGCAATTACAGGCCAATGCACGGCAGTCCGAACTAGGAGAGCGATACATAGTATGTCTGCCAGACCTTCTCGAGAGGAGAAGGGAAAGGCTCCAATGGAACCGGAGTCTAGTGTCCATACGGTCGAGCCTAGGAAGGCTAAAGTGCCAAATATTACCAATTACAGACCGGAAAAGTATTCTGGTCGGATGAACGACCGTAGCTCCGATGTCATTGAGACCTGGTTACACAAATGGGACGAGGCGTTCGCCATTTGTGAAATCAGAAGAAGATCCACGAGGCCACCCACATGTTTAGTGAGGCAGCGGATCGGTGGTGGATTAAACAACAAAAAGATGGGATAGCATCCACTACCTAGGAGGGGTTTAAAAGAGAGTTCAGGAAACACTTCTTACCTCCTGACGAAGCATCCCGAGCTTGGGATCAATATAGGAACCTTCGTCAGAGAAATTTATCAGTGGCAGAATACACTGATAAGTTTCGAGAGAGTGTAATGAAGGTTGACGAACCCCTGCCTCAATCAATCCAAGTGAAAGATTTCATATTTGGATTGAATGATTGAATAAAAATGGAAGTTCGGGCTAAGTACGCGAACACGTTAGATGATGCAATAGCTATAGCCCTGAACTATGAGGATGCCAAGGGCAGCAAGCCAAGTGGATTTAAGAAGAAGTGGGCTAGTAGAGGGAGTGGTCTGCAGCCAAGTGGTCAAGCCAAGCAGGGGAGACCGGCTGAAACTCCTAAACCAAGTACCACCATTGGAGTGAAGAGGAAAGTAACCCCAATGGCAGCCCGGGCTTGGTCTAAGTCTCCCTTGAACCCAGAACAAAGGGAAAAAGCGAGGAGAGAAGGCTTATGTTTTGGTTACCTTCAGCCTCATCAGTGGAAGGATTGTCCACGTAACAAAGATCGTCGGATGGCTGAGATCGTGATCTCAGAGTGCGACGTGGAGATGCAGGGAAGTCCCAGAGCGGAAGAGATGCAGATTCAGCTAGCGGGATCTTCTCAGAGGTTAGTACCTTGTTTGTTATGTGTGTTTGTTGCTAAGCTAGTGACAAGTGCACCTGATAACATCCTATCTAAGCCCGCAGCAACGGGATATACAGCCTTTAATGATACGGAGTTAATTAAAATGAAAGGGCAAGTGGCCAATCATGATGTCATTGTGTTGTTTGACTCGGCGTCAACTCACAATGTGATTAACTCCAAGCTCGTGAAGAGGCTGAAATTAAAGACAAGTCCATCTGACTATGCGTATACAGTCAGGATGGCAGATGGAAGTTCAACTGAAGTATGGGACCAAAGGGTTACCCAGTTGGAGCTTCGGATTCAGGACTATGCTGAGAAGCTTGATTTTGAAATGACCAAGCTTGCTCATGCAGATATAGCCCTGGGTATGGCGTGGCATTCTAGGAAGAATCCAGCCATTGATTGGAAAAAGCATGTATATCAATTCAAGATAAATGATGTGCTTTATGTCATGCGAGGTGAAAAAGATATCCCTCAGGGACCGTTGGTTTCCATGATGGAAATCCGAAAAGCTCAAGTAGAGTTTTTATTCCTTTGCACAGCATCGGTAGAGCCGGTTGATGATTCTTCGGCTAGCACTAATGTTACGCAAAGTGGTGAGATGGTCAAGCTAGCTAATCTTATAACAGAGGAGTTCTCTGAATGTTTTAGGGATGAACTACCTTATGGGTTACCTCCAAAGCGGAAAGTTCAGCATAAGATAGAACTGATCCCGGGGGCAGAACCTGTAAATAGACCTCCCTATAGAATGAGCTTTACTGAAGAGGCGGAGGTGCGTAGACAACTCGAAGAATACCTCAAGTTGGGGCAGATTCAACCAAGTTTTTCACCTTTTGCTTCACCAGTGATATTAAAGAAGAAAAAGGATGATACGTTTCGCCTCTGTATAGATTACAAGGCATTGAATAATATCACTGTTAAGCACAGGTATCCGATGGCTCGGATTGATGATTTGCTAGATGCATTACATGGAGCCGTGATCTTCAACAAGATAGATCTTAAGTGTGGCTACCATCAGATCCGGATTAGAGCCGAGGATGTGCATAAAACCGCTTTCAGAAGCAGGTTTGGTCATTATGAGTTTTTGGTAATGCCCTTCGGACTTACCAATGCTCCAGCGACCTTCGTCATGCTTATGAATGATCTACTACGTCCGTATATCGGAAAGTTCGTAGTACATTTTATTGACGATATCCTCATATTCAGTAAAAGTATTACTGAGCATCGTGAACACATAAGAATAGTGTTCAGTACTTTGAGGAAAGCCAGTCTTTATGTAAATAAAAAGAAAACTATACTGTGTATGGTTAGGCTTGAATATTTAGGGTTCATAATTACTCCACAAGGGGTAGAAATGGATCCGAAGAAAGTGGCTGCGATACTAACTTGGCCAATCCCTCAGAGTCTGACCGCGTTGCGATCATTCTTGGGATTTGTCCAGTTTTATAGAAGGCATATCAAAGGATATTCCGGAATAGTATCGCCATTGATTGATCTGACCTCAGATAAAGTACCTTTTATATGGGGACATAATCAACAGGAAAGTTTCAACACCATAAAACAAGCTGTGGTCACAGGACCGGTGTTAAAAATAGTTAATCCCCAGAAACCGTTGTTCCTGGAAACCGATGCAAGTGGCATTGCGGTAGGAGCAGTTCTCCTTCAAGAGGGAAGGCCAGTAGCCTTTGAAAGCAAGAAGCTTTCTCCCTCTCAAAGGAATTGGCCAACTCATGAATTGGAGTAGTATGCTGTTATCCATGCTTTGAAAACATGGAGGCATTATTTGTATGGTTCAGAGTTTTATGTGGATGTGGATCATGATACTCTGAAACATTTTAGTAAACAGCCTCACTTGAGGGGCCGCCAAGCTAGGTGGGCAGAGCTCATGCAGGAGTTTAATCTAACGATTCGGTACCGAAGAGGAAAAGATAATAAGGTGGCTGATGCGTTGTCTCGCATTATGCACAACCTGAGTTTCACGGTATTAGAGAGTGCTCTAATGACCAAGATTAAAGAAACTCTAAAGGTGGACGAGTTTGTCCAGAGCTTATGGCCTAAGGCTCATGTGTTAAAACCCGGGGAAAATGAAAAGGATGACCTAGCATCCAGAAAAGGCCAAACTTATGCAAGATATACCATAAGGGATGGTATGCTAGTTAGAAATGGCAAGGTTGTAGTATCTAGTCAGAATGATCTCAGGCAGAGAGTCATTCGACAGTGCCATGATAGCCTGTGTGCGGGACATCCAAGAGTCGAGAAGACATATGATCTCGTGAAGCGAGATTTCTTTTGGCCAAAGATGAAAAAGCATATTCATGAATATGTGACACGGTGTTTCTCGTGTCAGGTAAGCAAGGCCGAGCGGGTGAAGCCACCCGGACTTTTACAGCCCTTGGAAATACCACTAAGTAAGTGGGAGAGCATTTCCATGGACTTTATTATAGGGCTGCCTACGACACAAGGAGGGTATGATTCTATCCTTGTGGTGGTTGATCGTCTAACCAAAATGGCTCACTTCATTCTGACTAGGGAGTCTGTTAGTGCCCCGCAAGTGACAGATTTGTTTATTAGACATATATTTCGTCTGCATGGATTGCCTAGATCCATAGTGTTAGACAGAGATGTCAGATTTACCGGTCATTTTTGGACAGCGGTATTTGAGACCCTAAGGACTGAGTTGGGAATGAGTAGTGGGGATCATCCTGAGACGGATGGTCAGACGGAGAGAGTCAACCAGACTTTAGAGGATATGCTGAGAGCATATGTGTCATTGAGGCAACATACGTGGGACAAGTGGTTGCCATTGTTGGAGTTTGCCTACAATGATAGAAAACATTCCTCTACTGGGTTCAGTCCGTTTGAGCTGAACTATGGTTATAGACCAGCAAATCCAACTATAGTTGGGGTACCTCAGAAAGTGCCTAGTGCTGCGAACTTTGTAGTTCAGATGCGGGAGATGCTAGCACTTGCGAGAGCTAATATCCGCCAGGCTATGGATAGAGCCAAGGTGTATGCGGATGAAAACCGGTCTATAAGAGTATTTAAGGAAGGAGAAAAAGTTTTTCTCGGAGTCCCTTCGCACTTGAAGTCGTTGACTTCAGGAGAGTGTGCTAAGTTATCACCTCGATACTGTGGGCCGTGGTTAATTCTAAAGAGAATAGGCAGTGTAACCTATATATTAGAATTGCCACAGGGGTGTAAGGTGCACCAGGTTTTTCATGTTTCACGCTTAAAGAAATTTTTACATACAGGTGACTCACTAATCGAAGGTGTGGTTTTGTTTCAGGAGATAGAGAATATTGCAAGGCACAAACCAACAAGAATCCTGGACCGAGGAACAATGCAAATACGAAATCGGAAGATACCCACGGTGTTGGTTGCATGGCATGGTCAGCCTCTATCCGAAGCTACCTGGGAATCCGTATATCAGTTGCGGAGAGTGTTCCCAGATTTTATCATCGAGGACGCTGATGTCTGAAGAGGAAAGGAATGCTACGCTCTAGCCGAGGTAGCATGACCTCGGAAGAATCAGTCGACATTTCCCTTAAAGGATCTATCTTTGTAATATATTTGTTTGCGCTTCATGTAAATGATCGGGAGGGATTTAATGTCAAGGTCCTAGGTGAGGGCTGATAGCACCAGACTAGGTAGATCTAAGGCCAAGGGCCTAATGCAAAGGTTGTGCCTAGGGGCAAAGAATTTAATGCATCCCAAGAGAGGGGTGAAATATTGCATTAGGAAGGCCCTATATGGATGACATGTGGCATCTAGATCTATCTAGGGAATTGGGGCTTGCTGAGGCTATAGAGAGAAGAGAAGGAAATTATTCATGTTGATTTTTGGAATGAAGATCTCTGTATGCTTGTCAGCCTCAGTGAGATATGGCTGGGAGGTGATTCATGGTGCTACTCCCGTAATCTGCAGTAGAATCTAGAACAGGAGAGCTTTACAGCATCCTGCTCTGGGATGCTGGAAGAATCAATGTGCCACTTCTTCCCTAATCGGCCCACCACTCTGATCATCTACCAATGAATCCCATCCATCTCTGGGTCTCTATTATTGAGTACCTGAAGTAGGCCTCCAGGTCCTACACGGAAAAAACTAGGCTATGTGCTGCCTCGCTGCATCATCATCCTCAAGGGGACCCCAGTCCGAGAAAACTAACCCAACCATCTATTGTCCATCCACATGCGATGTCCCTCCCACCAAGACTCAGGGATGGCAAGGTCAATCTCCCTCATTCGCTGCCCTGCCCCTCGCAAATGCGCTAAGGCTCTAATCTGCTCCATCTGCCAAAGGAGCATGCCGGACTACTATCCCACTGTGCCCAACCAATGTGAGTCCGCTACCCGAGCATACACCCATCCTGATCCCTGATCTCCGAGTGCCAAACGAGGGGCTGATGCTCAAACTCCTCTCTACAACGGGGCTGAGCACGAATGAGGCCCCCTGCTAATCTCTGCCAGACCCTTTAAAGGCTCCTCATCAAGGGGAAACCCTTCCATGTAAGGGGGGCCTCTGAGAAGATCCATCTGTGTGAATGCTGCCACTGCCCTTCAATGCGTGGGGTGTTCTTGAGAAGCCCTCACTGTAAGAGCAGCTTCCAAGGCTCTACACCCGCCGTGGTGAGGCCACACACAACCAGCTTGCCCAAGAGGGAGGCTCCCCTCTGCATCTCTAGATCAATGATACCCAAGCCTCCCAATGCCTACGGCATAATCACCGTCTACCAAGCGACCCGGACTCTAGTATTCCTCGTGCCATCCGATCCTGCCCGCTAGGGAGAGTTTGGCCGAGAGCTCCAGTAGAGAAGCTTGTGCTGAACACTCTCGAGGACCGGGGCGATCTACTGCTCTGCTGTAACACTTGGCATCGAAGGTATCTCGCTGTCTAGCCCCATGGTATCTAGCGGAAGCCAAAGTCGCTCCCCCACTCTCGAATCTCTTGTGTCTCCTCAGAGCCTGTGAAGAAACCGATGGATTTTGTCTAGTTGATCCGCGCACCCGAGGCCTCATAGTAGATAGCCAAGGCTCCCCTTACTCTCTCCAAGCTCGTTGTGGTGCCCTCTACATACAAGGCCGTGTCATCTGCAAACTCAGAGTCTAGCAGCTCCCCCTCCTGTCTAATTGGGAGCCTCAACCCTGTGAGGCCCGACACCTGCGATCTCAAGTAGTAGCCCAAAGCCTCCGCCACAAACAAGAAGAGAAAGGGAGCGAGGGGACAGCCCTGGCGGACCAAGCGAGAGAAAGGAAAGACATAGCCCATGTGTCCACCGACAAGCATCTGACTAAAGCTCCTCGCATAAAGCGCAGAAACTCCTCTAATCCATCTGTCTAAGAAACCCAACCTTTGCATAGTACCCTCTAGGAAAGACCACTCCACCATGTCGTAAGCCTTCTCAGAATCCAAGAGAAGGATGGCCAAAGGCAATGACTCCTCCCTGGCCCAATCCACTGTCTCCCAGAACTTGAAGATGTTGTCCAGGATGTTGCGCTCCTAAATAAACCCGGTCTGTGTGTCGTGGATGATGTCGGTGAGACGAGGCCGTAACCGCAAACTCAAGACCTTGGCGAGGATCTTGTATGCGGTATCAAGCAAGGTGATCGGTCTCCACTGTCGAATGTCTGACCTATCTCCCCCTTTTGAGATCAAACAAATCCACCCCCTACTCAGGGACTGAGGAAGGGAGCTCGTGTCAAAGATCTCCTTGCAGGCTAGGCTGAAAGGGGTGGAAATGATCTTCCAAAAGTTCCAGAAGAGCATCCTCACCAGGACACTTCTGGGTCAAGAGGGCCTTGAGGGATTCCCAAAGCTCCTCATCTGTGAAA
This sequence comes from Dipteris shenzhenensis, assembly GCF_047967505.1. NCBI lineage: Eukaryota > Viridiplantae > Streptophyta > Polypodiopsida > Gleicheniales > Dipteridaceae > Dipteris > Dipteris shenzhenensis. The sequence continues at coordinate 56,642,670 of NC_141597.1, read as the reverse complement.
GGCTCCTCTAGACTCCTGCACAACTCCCGCGAGACTACCGTCGGAACGTGGTCTTGAACTAGCTCACGGGCCACAAGGCAAGCTGGAGTCATCCTCTCCGTCAGAAAGAGATGACTGTAGAAAACCGTGGTCAGCTCTAGAATCTCCCATGGATCAGTGTTGTGCATAATGCCATGTGGATCTCGTAAACGCTACAACTGCATGCCTGCCAATCTAGGTCCAGTGGTCTGAAAGAACTGCTTCGTCATCTTGTCCCCCTGTTGTACCCACGGGGTGAGTGATAGGAGAACTCAGCCTCCATGTCCTAATGCTCAAGGCGCGCGCTCTCAAATCTGTCACTAAGCCACTGGGATCCTGGGTCCTGCTCCCTGAGCCTCTATGGAGGCAAGGTCTCTCCGCAATGCATGCTCGCGCTCCTGAAGATCCCTCCTCTGTCTAAGGGCGTGAGACTGCAACTCCTCACTGCTCCTCTAGATCGCATCAGCCACCCACGAAGCCTAGCCCTCACAAGGTGCTGACTCTGACTGTTGCCAAATCTCCACCATAATCTGATGAATCTCCTCATCCTGCAAGAGGTCCTTTGGAATGCGGACCCCCTTTTGGGAAAGACCTCGACACGGTTGCTCTAGATGGAGTACTGCTGGAGAGTAATATGACATCGTGGTGCCTGCCAGAATCCCAATAGAGCCGCCTCTGTGTAGTGCCCAATCCCCAAGGTAGAAACGGTCTAGCCTCTCAAGCAATCCATCATGTCTCCTCTAGCCAAAAAAGACGAAGGCTTCCCGGTATCTTGCTGAACTCTGGCTCTCGCCACGGGTCTCTGCCACTAATCATGAAGATGAACTGCTCCCACGTGCTCCGCTCTACTGTTGGCATCTCAGAGAATGAGGCACCTCCCTGCTTATCCTCCCCAAACTCCAAGTTGTTGAGGTCTCCTCCAACAATCCAAGAGTCAACATCTGGAAGACACTCTGTTAGCCTCCTCCAAAAGGCCGGACGGTGCTGTCTACACGCTGGGGCATACACGTTCAGGATCCCAATCCTAGACTCTCCCATCCCGACTCCCATCCAAACTGCCCGTCCTGAGCTCACCCTAATCATAGACCTCTGGGCCCACTATCTGTGAGATTGAGATGCAGACCCCTCCGCTCCGTCCTACGACAGGGGACCACACCTCCGGCCCTCTCCCCGGAAGGAGATGGTATCACCGTCTGATGTCTAATGCTGAGAACATATGCTCCTATATCAAAAGGATGTCCATTGCTCGCCCTACAAACCCCAGTACCTTGAGGACAGAGGAGTCTCCTATGCACTCAAGATTGCCATAGGACAGATGTGGGTCTCATCACACCAACTGGGGATTGAGGCAAGTACAGCTGCAGGCATACCTTTGCCACACCAAAGCCTTAAAGGGCACCAAGGCATGGATAGCACAAGATTTTACCCCTCAACAGCTTAAGATGAATGCTAATGACCTTCAAAAAGTATGGGAAGCTCCAAAGAATGGGCAAGTGCAAGTATATCGTGAAGGCATTGCTCTCATTAAAGATTTCAAATTGGCTAAGACACCAACGTAAATGTGGAGACATCAGTCTATAAAATGATGTAATAAATAGGTGATCTTAAGACACAAGGATAGAATCTCAGTTCTTAATTGGCATTCTGGTTTTGATGGACTCTTCTAATTGAAGAGGCATGAGTGAAAAAAATGAGGGATGGAGGGGGACCAGGAGGAGATGGAAACAAGAAAGCAGAGAAGGAAAGAAAGTCTAACATCCACGAGAGGCTAACACATCTATGGGACAGCAAAAAAACAGCTAGTATATTCGTTCAGGGAGGGCACAAGGCAGCCCCCAAGGAGTGCATAAAGCAAAGAAGTGAGGCAATCTGGGTTGGTGGTAAGAAGTGGCGAGGGGAGAGCACACCCAAGGCAATAGACACCAAAAGGTATTAGAGGAATAGCAAATGTATAGTTTCTTTTTTGGTGAAATCCATTTGCATTTATGAAACTGTCCCCCCAAAAAGGGGGGACAACTAGTTACAATAACAAAAGATCTCATTATAGGGGGAAAAAGCAGTATAATCTGAATCCCGTGCATGTAGCTAATCAAAGAATGAATGCCATAGAGAAGCACGGAAGAAATGATTCTTAGACAGGGTACGGTCACCAAAGCCTCTATGATTACGGTCCTTCCATAGAGTCCATAGTGCCCAAAAACGGACCCAATTTAAAGAAAACCTCAAATCCCTGCCTAACAGGATGAACACCAAAGATCCAAAATAGCTTGCCAAAATTAGCGACAAGGATAGACATCGGCAACAAACAACAGGAGCAATGTGGCAGCAGCCAATATCTGTCCAAATGCAAGAACCCCCAGGAGACTGCTCCAAAAGAAAACCTGTTAACGAAACAGAAGTTTGCAATCCCAAATTTGGCTCAACCATTTCCTTCACCATCGAGGAGAACGTGTCATAGACCAAACACGATTTGCATGGGCTGATACCCATGAAGGAGGCTGCAAAAGCGTATAAAGAGGGGAAACTGTAACATCTGCCAAAGGCAATGATCGACAAAAACACACACACAGAGGAAATTAATAGCAAAGGCAAAGGACGCAAGATACACTACATAGACCAATATACCTGCCAAGAGGGAGAGATACCATGAATTTGTAAAAGCTGCAAACCTACTATTCTTTCTCTGGGGATTGTAGAAAGTTTGCAAAGAAATAAAGGAAAATTTGAATTCAGAGAAACTGCAAACCTACTATTATAATCCATCAGAAACAACATGCATTCTCTATATCTAAACTCCCTAAAATATAACTATGCTTGCTTTACTGTGCTTTCCCATCAATGTTCTAGTCTCAATCATTCCAATTTCAAAAAGGTGCAAATGCAGCAAGGGTTCCCAATTGAAAGAAAATGACATAGCACCTTCTTTTGTTGAGCTTTAGTTGCATTGGAAGATGTTTACAAGCCTCCCCATGGATCTATAGTTAGAAATGCTGACTTCTGAGCCACCTGCCCTAAAAAGCATAGACTCAATCTTTCCACAATTACAGGCAATATGTTGCAAATAGGTTTACCTAATGAATGTACAGTAGCTGGCAGTAGAGGGCGTTTGATAAAATGATAATTTTAAGAAAGCTCTTTTGTGACTTGCATGCATCCTTCTAGTTGGTTAAAGAATTGTGTACCACATCATTAAATGACAATATTATGGTTACAACAAGCGGGCAGATCTTGAGTAAATATTCCTGCCCAGGACCCAAGAAATTAAGCCTGTTAAAGTACTTTTTTTTTCACCAAAAAATCAAAGATCTGTCCATTAAGCTTTAGCAGTGGTTAATAAAATGTAAATTTGGTTTTCCAATCACCTTCTGGTTTGGATATATCATGACAACCCATGAAAATGCATAATTAAAACAAAAAGAAAATCTAGCACCAGTTGACATAAAATTTAATGGAAGATCTAAGCATCTTTTGATTTGTATATCATCATTAAAGCCGTATTATATGTGAACTTAGAACAAACAAGCATGTTCCCAAGACTCAGGCAGCTAAGTCAGAAGTGTATCTGAATTGATAATTCATGACATTGCAACCTATCAACATTACTGAAGCACATCACCAAGCTTTATGCTATTTGCCAAGAAGGTTCAACATTAAAATTAGCTGTGAGATGCCCATTATTATGTTTACAAACTTAATGAGAAGTTAGCAAACAAAGAGTTGTATCTGTAGCACTGCAGGCTCTTGATGTGCCTTCTTTGGCCAAGAGCCATGGAATCTAGTTGAAGATACAAGAGCCCACACGATAGTTCATTTCCTCTAACAATAATCAAAAGTAAGAGTATTGATTGAAATACAAATAACGTCCTTTAAATTCAAAAACCGCTCGCCTGCAGTACCTTCACAGTACATGATATCAAATTCAAAAAACTGCACTCTCAAATTCAAGTGAAAGCTATCCATTTCAACGTTCCACGAAAGTATAAATGAACCACCAAGACAGTACGTCTTCTTGAATAGTATCCATCTTGAGTCATTGGATGAAACAGATCTACACTAAAAACTGTATAGACTGGATCATGCTGTAGTGATATGCCCTAAGATAAAGGTGGGATACCTATTCTATAGGTATTCTCATTTTCTCAAGATGATCTCCAGGCACATTAAGATAGCCCAGCTAACCAGGTAACAGTTATGTTCTTCGTAACATGGAAACAGCATGAAGTGGTAAGCTGTTTGATTGTACCTGAGAGACAATGTTTACCATATTTGAGTGGCATTAGGGCCCACATCCAATATTCTTTCCCTTTATTTTTATTATCTGTTCTGCTGTTGGCTATAACTATTTACTTTCCCCAGTAACCTCTGAGAACCAAAATACTTCTGGTTTGATTCACTGAGATAGATAAAGCATAGCTTACCTGAACATGTGCATATCCTGTAGGCGCTAGTGGTGGCACCATAGGCTGATGTTGAATTGAAGATACAGCATATCCACCATAAGGATCATATGAGGCACCTGATGATATGTAGCTGCAATGTATCCATTAAAAAAACTAAACATTCAAGTTTGCAAGGATGAATCCAACAATAAGCCCAAACTATTCATGTAAAATGAGCTGCAGAAAGCACTATGTAGATATGTTTTTCACCTCTGAGGACCCCAGGTAGTGGGAGCTGCGGCAACAAAGGTCCCAGGAGGTGCAAATGGCGAAGAAGCGTAATCCCCTACAGTGCGGAGTCTTTTAGTTTGGTCAAAAGGTGATGTTTCTGCCTCAGCGCCTGTTATACCTGTGAATAACAAGTAAAACATAGAAGTAAATTGCTGACCAAAACCATCATCATTGAATGTGTAAAAACTGTCATCAAATATGTACAATAATTTCGACTAAAATATTCTCCAAAGATTCATTTGCTCTTTAACAGGAAGAAAAGTTCAATCCTGACACAGTATCTAAACCAGCAAATGTAGTTGACAAGTTCAAACTTGAATCTCCCATATTGGCACGTCACTTAATCAAGGACCCCGAAGCTAACGAAAAGATGTGGCTTCATAAAAAATACTTTCATGTGACTATACAAATCAAGAATAGTAACCGAAATTAGGTCAACCACTAAACCTCTAGCATGGAGACTACAGGTAATGGAAAAGTGGGAGTGAGAACTGATGTGACAACCACCTACCTTACTCATGGACTTACACTACATGGAAAACGACTCATAAAGATGATCTCCTGTGTACCCATCTCCTATATCTGATAATGTGATCCGATAATGTATATGACTTTAAAGAAGTATTGTATAATCAACTTGGTATGGCACAACATGCTAGATTGAAACATCTATCTCTTCATGGTCCAAGACACCCACTGCATTTATATAATCTTTGGTCAGAACAATGCAGATAAAGAGAGGCAGATTTCTTAGAAAGATTGCTTTGCTTTTTTTAAAGGAAGGTAGACATGGTTGTCAAAGCTCTAACACAAGGATTGTGGGTTGTCAGAAACCAATCTTGGAGCACTGGTATCCAGATTTTCCCCAGCCAAATAACATCTCTAGTAGCTCCTAAGTGGGTTGAGTTACCAGCTTTACCTCTCTCTATGTGCAATTAGGCAGTCCAATTGTGTAAAGGAATTGGTAAAATCCTTGGGGTAGAGAAGGAAACTTCATAAATCTTAGAGATAATCCCCAATATGCATAGAACTAGATTAAGCACAATAAATTCCTAGTACTATAGGCATCATGTCTAGAAACGGACATGTGTACCTAACAAGAGAAGATGCCAATTTATGTCTGACTAGGTAATGATGAGGCCTTTGTAGTTAACGACTCTCAACCAAAGAATATTACTCACTTCATGGATGTTCCACCGTGAAGATTAGCAGTCTTGTAGCTAAGGATTTAGCAAGAAGGAATCTTCAGAAAACTCTCCTTCAAATTCTTTAAAAGATCTTGTCGCAGCTGCATATGTCTTAGCTCTATCCATGGCTTGGCAGAGGTTTGACTTGGCCAGTTCCAACATCCTCCACATCTGGATTATATAATCCACAGCACTAAGTACCTTTTGAGGGACTCCCAATATAGTTGGATGAAGCTGGTATAAAGCCACAGTTTTTATTTAAACAGAGAGAAGGAACTTCTATTAATGCTTAAGAAACCCAACCATACAAATCAGCGAAACCGTCAGGTGCTGACCATGGGAAAAGTAAAAATAGAACTTGGTTGTCAGAAAGAAAAACTAGCCTGTTTCCGGAGAACCCAGCTCACTGCTAGGGAGTCTCCAGAATGGGGGCTGACAACCCAACGTGGTGAACAATACATCCAGTGAATACATCTCGCAGTGAGGACATAAAAAAGGCCTATCATGGTCTCTCTTGCTTCCTCCTGATTTTCACCCTTGCATGTGGGTGGGAAAGATGGTGTCTGTAGCAAGGAGAATATGATGATATCTGCAGATGGGGGAGACAATATCTGCAGCAAAGCACTATGCAGATAAGGGTTTTATCCTCCACCTATCTTTAGGAAACCATGAGAATCACAATAATACTAATATACATTCCATACTAGAATAAGGCATTAAAATTAAAATAAAGTTAAAATAAATGTGATTCTATACAAGCATATTATGAATTGCCATAGCTGGTGCTAATGAGATTGAAACCAATGCCTGCGTTCTTGCTATCCTAGCTGGCATATGGCTGTTCCAACAGGCCCTAATATCTGCCTCTGAGCTCCCCATTGTGAGGTGCATTAAAGATTTGAATGGGACTTGCTTTCTAGGCCAAGTCCAAACTAATATGCACAGCAGAAAATAAATGACCTCACAACATCACACTTTCATCTAGATCCCACAAATCACACCGTAATCTAGGTTCTACTCACCGTAACCACAAAAGTGTATATAAACTCCACTCACAGATCTGAAATAGACAGCAGGCTGTTGCAACCAAGAATCCTTTCCCCCGCCTTTTGGAGCTTTCGCAGTTTGTCGGTGCGGTATGGCGGCCGTAAGCCCAAAACCAGTGGCCCAGACGGACCCCCCCCCTCCATCAGCCTACCGCATAACACTGACAGAGCATCAGGTCTCCTTGGTGAAGCAGGCCGCCACTGACTTCTCCCAGACGTCCGTTTATGGGAGAGTCATTGGCTACGCCCCTTCACGAGCAGACATCAGGGACTGGTTGCAGTCCACCCTCTACCTTGAGGACAGCCACATTGAGGAGGTCGCACTCATGGGACATGGTATCTTCTGGCTCAAGCTCTCCTCAGCACAGGCTGCAAGCGATATGGTCAGACAGTCCCCTACTTCTGTGGGTGGGAAGATCATCCTTATGGTCCCATGGTATAGGGGTTTCAGTGTAGCGGACTTCGATGCCCGCTTCCGCATTCCTCGCCATCCAGTTACCCTCATTTTCCCAGGCCTCGCAACAGAGCTTCGCCCAATCATCAAGGACCTGGGGGCGCACTTTGGCTGGCTCATGCAGGACACCTTCGTTGATGTGGCGGCAGCCCAAGGGGTGCCACGTGTCAAAGTGGCAGTCCTAGATCCGCAGAGTATCCCCTCGGAGTTCGAGATTGAGACGGACACACGTGTGGTGACACAACGCATTATGGTCACTGGTCGCCCAGATCAGTGTCTGAGATGCCACGGCTTCGCACACCAGGCGCGCTCCTGCCCTCGCTTCACAAGGACAGAACCTCAGATGGCCCCCATCCAGGCAACTCAGGATCCCCCCCGCCAGGCATCGACGCCCCCTCCCGAAGGGGAAGGCTAGACTGAGGTCAAAAGAAAACGGAAAGGAAACAAAACAGGACCAAAAAAGCCTTCCCATCTACAGCAAGAGACCCCTGTGGTCACCAACCGGTAAGGGGAAGGAGAAAGGGAAGGAGAAGATCAGCCAGCCTCCCCCTCATCCTTCACCCCGCCCCCCCCCCTCCCCCCTCCTCCTCGGTCCCCCTACCTCCCCCCCCTCCGGGATCCCCCCCAGCACCTTTGGTTTCAGCCCCCCCCTCTCCCTCGAGCATGATCCCGAGGGAACCCCCCCATCTGCCTGCGCCGCCTGCGTCCCCGAAGCCAGCACAGACCTCCGCGCCTATCCCTCCTGGCCCAGTGGAGGGGAGAGGCCCTTCCCCGCAGATGGCCAGCACCACTCTAGCTCGTTCGACAGCCAGCACCCCTCTTTCTGGTTCTGACTCCTCATCCTCGTCCCCACACCCAAGGGCAGCTCCTAGAGCTCTACCTTTGGAGTTTTACCGAGCAGGACCTTGGGATTATTTGGATGTAGCTCGTATTGGCACCTTCCCTGCATGCCTAGACATTAGCATCTTTTTTTCCTCCGAAAGGGGGCGGAGGGTAAGGTGTCCGTCCTTGCCCCCCATGATGGTAGTGACGGGAATGAGCAATGGACGAATGAAAATGTTTGGGAGACGATTCGAGATCAGTCACAGGAGCAGGTGCAGGACTGGATCAGTAGCAGAGCAGCAGAGCTTCTTCAGCAGCAGTGGAAGGAGGGTGACGTTCGTCTGAGATGGCGCCACAGCGCCAAACGATTCCGCCTTTTGGTCATCATTCGACCGCCTCTGGAGTGGATCTACGCGGAAGGGCTCCGCCCTTGGAGGACCTCAGAGGTAGCGGGCTTCTACAGTATTTCCCTGGCGGAGGCTTCGAGTTGGTTAGAGAGAGCTTACCACCATGGGATGAAGGGCCTCTCCCCTCTGTTGAAGGTTTTAGAGGATGGGTCCGATGATCCGGCCTCTCCTTCGAAACCCTCATAGAAGCGCCTTCGTCTGCACACTGGACATCCTTCAACCACCTCGACATCGACCGCAAGCAGACAGCTGTTTGTGGCCCATCTCCCCTCTTCATGAGTATACGCGTTATCTCTTGGAACGTCAACGGGTTCCACTCATCAGGAACTCACGGCCCCAGGAAGATGGTGCTCAGACAGGAGCTCCAGCCAGCCTTGGTGGGAAGGGTAGATGTGCTCCTATTGCAGGAACACAAGCTTTCGGCTTCTCAGACCAGTAAGTGTGGGAAGGTCCTCATAGGACACTCCCACACCTTCGATTGGCGAGCAGGGGAGGAGCGGGGGTGTCTGTACCTCCATCGACGCTTCTCTAGTTCAACATGTGTGCGTTTTGGCACCTTGATCCGAGGATGAGCGCTTTGGGTGGGCTTGAATATTGAGGGATCCTACATCGGCATCCTCAATATCTATGCCCCAACCGACCTCAGACGGAGAGCCGCTTTCTAGAGCTCTTTGACAGACTTATTACCAGAGATGGATTCTTGGATTGTAGGAGGGGACTTCAATAATCTTGAGACTTTAGAGGATCAGCAGGGACGGGGCCCAAAGTTCCTCGGTATAGCTCAGGCGGAGCAGGCGGATTGGGACTCCTTCTTGTTTGCCGTGGGAGGTCGGGACAATTGGAGGGAGCCTTCCTTTTGTAGATGGACAGGGAGTCTGGACTTCTCTTGGGGTTACACAAGGGAGGGAAGCAGACTTCTGGAGCGGTTGGACCGTTTCTATGTCAACGATTGGGCGCTAGGCAGAGGTGGAGAGTCAGGAGTGGTTCCAGGGACGACCCTCTCTGACCATGCCCCAGTCATCCTAGTCCTGGACTCAGCCTCTCACTCCTTACCTCCACACTCAAGCCGGATCCCAGACTCCATCTACTCCAGAGCAGTGGTCCGCAGCAGGATAGTGGACCTATGGGAGCAGGATTGGGACCCCATGGGGGATATGGCAGCTCAAGTAGCTCAGGTTCTTGCCGAGTCCAGTCTCATCTATCAGCAGGAAGCGATTTAGGTCAGGCAGCAGTGGTGGGCGAAGGAGAGGGGTCTCAGACGAGATCTTGCCTCGATACAGCGGATGCAGCAGTCTTCTCCAGGCTCTGAGGAGCTTAGAGGACAGGAGGTTAGAGCCCGAGCCATGCTAGAGGAGATCACCCAGCGACGCTCAGAGTTCTCGTTTCATGCTTCCAAGTCCTTTTGGGCTAGGAAAGGAGACAGGATGTGCAGAGAGTTCTTCAGGACTCATGGCCAGAAGTCAGCAGGGGAACAGCTCCGATCTCTTTGAGCGCAGGATGGTAGTGTCAGGACAAATCCAGACAAGGTCCGGGACTTGGCGACAGATTTCTACATATCCCTGTTCCATCAAGAGCCTCCAGACCCTCGTGCCCGCCGATGCAGGGAGGAGGTGTGGAGGTATACACCATCGCTCGTGCAGCCTAGCATGAGGGAAACCCTTCTCGCCCCTTTCACTGTGGCAGAGATGCAGGATGTTGTGAGCGATATTGATGGGCAGAAATGCCCAGGTGAGGATGGGCTCTCTAGAGCTTTCTTCACCACCTTCTGGGAGCTGGTCCACCAGCCCTTGCTCGCAGCCTTCCAGCATATCTTCTCCAGCGGACAGATGCCAAAGAGCCTTGCGATAGGCTTGATTTGTCTCATCCCCAAAGGGGGGGACCATCAGGAGATCAGATAGTGGCGCCCTATCACCCTCCTCCCGACTGCCTATAAAATCCTCGCCAAGATGATCAGTAGCCGCATCCGCCCCCTGCTACATGACTTAATCCATGACACCCATACTGGTTTTGTCCAAGATCGCGGCATTTTGGACAACATTTTCACATTCTCAGAGGCGACGGAGTGGGCCCAGCACAGTGGCCAGCACCTTGCCATACTCCTTGACTTTGAGAAGGCGTACAACAGGGTAGACTGGTCCTTCTTGGAGGGTACACTCTCTCGGTTCGGTTTCCCGGACGAGTGGATCAGAGGTATTGCTAGTCTCTACAGATTGGCCTCCAGCCAGGTTATCATCAGCGGCAGGATGGGGGAGCGCTCGGTGCGTTAGGGCTGCCCGCTTGCACCCTACCTCTTCCTATTTTTTGCGGAGGCCATGACTCACTTCCTACAAGCCCGTACCACTGGTCTTCGAGGGATGCGCCTCCCTATTCGGGACGATGCAGAACTTCTGGACTCCGAGTATGCAGATGACATGGCCCTGTATGTGCAGGATATTATCGAGTCACTAGAGCGAGTGAGACTGTCTTTAGAGGTTTTTTGCCTAGCCGCTGGGGCGAAAATCAACTGGCATAAGTCAGTTGGTTTTCTTACGGATCCGGGAGCCAAGTGTGCCTTTGATGTATTTCAGCACCCGCATCCCTGCCCTCCAATGGTTCTCCCGAGGCTTATTGGAAAGGGGCTCTCCAGCGCAGGCTACCCACACAGGCACATAGTTGGTATGCCCAAGGGACATCTCTGGTTTTTCTTCGCACATTCTGGAAGACTCTTTGGGCAAGCTGGCGGCCGAGGAAGATCTCTTACTTTCTTTGGATGGTGGCCCACAAGGGGCTACCAGTTGGCTGAGGCAGATGAGGCAGGAGGGGCACTGCCAGATGTGTTTTCAGGAGGAGTCGTCCCTGAACCACTGCCTTTGGAGCTGCTCGCATGCTCAGACAGTGTGGAAGGGAGTCATGGGGATCTTAGCGAGGGCTGCACCTGACGGTCACTTAAGGAGCCGTTTGCTGGTGCAGCACCGAGATGGGACATCACTTGGCTTATGAGTTCTCTAGGCAGGATCTAGTTTTCTTCATCACGCAGGCCACCTGGGCATACATGGACAGCTTCCCTTGGCATCTGACAGAGACTGATGCAGGAGCGATGACTCGGCACCCAGTTTGGGAGATCATAGGGAGTATTGTAGGCTAGCATATCTGGACTTCCAGATGCGCGCAGACCTTAGGAGATCAGGCTTCTTCTACTACCCAGACCCTAGCAGACATTTGGAGCACGATCATTCACACGCTCAAGGGTCAGTGGGATCAGATTCAGGGGGAGTCCCGGGCAGGGAAGGAGAAGAGACGGCGCTTCCTTCGTGACTGGGACCATCAAGAGCTGTTCTTCCAGCACTCTGCTCAGAGTCTTCAGTGGCATTACTCCCCCCCACCGTGGCTGTTTGTCCACACCCCGATGATTATGCCCTGAGAGGCTTGTAATTATTATTTTGTTACCACGGGCTGTATCCGGTTTGTGATTACAGCTCGCTAGCCTTTAGGCCCTCTTGTACTCTCGTTTTCAAGCAATATAACTAGCACTACTTTTTGCGTTTAAAAAAAAAGTCCTAAGTACAACATAGTCATGTCCATGGTCGACTATATATCGATCTCAGCATCATCATCATCAACGGCAACAAGATATCAGGATGGATGAGGCAGTGGAGGCATGAAGTCGGCAATAGAGTGCTGTCGGCCACTCAGAGGAGCGGTCTTGGCACGTCTCCTAGTCGTAGCTCTACGTCTAACCAGGGCTACTGTGACCCCCGCCGGTTAGGCTCCGACTCGAAACAAGGAGGGGATGTCCCCAAGTGTGATATGTGTGTCAACCCTCTGTCTGAGCTATCGGGTCACAGGCTCCAGGTCACGGTCATGTTGAGGCCTCACCTCGTGGGGGTCCATGTGATCTAGCTGAAAGAACTCCGTGATAGAGCTCTGAGAGGGATCAACCGAGAAAGAAGTCTGCTCCTGTCTCCGTGCTGGGTGTATCCTCTCGCGGTGTCTAAGTGCCTCATGAATGAAACCTGCCAAACACCGCTGGTCCGGGTAGGAGAGGAAATGGGCCAAAATCCCATAGCTATTCCTGAAGAGGCAATGGAAACGCCCTCGGATCTCATAGTAAACAGGACACCTGAAGATGAAATGCTCCTCTGTCTCAACCTCCTGTATGTCACACACTGTGCATATGCGCCTCTCCCTGGGTAGTCGCTTTGCTCTGCCGCTCTCAATGCGAAGTTTGTGTGAAGAGACCTGGAACTGCCCAAGAGAGACCCTTAGCGAGTGGGGTAGGTGGATCTGCGTGCATCCTGGTGGGTCAATGAAACTCTCCGCTGTGATATGTAAGAAGTGATCTCTGTAGAAGCTAAGCTTCACTCGGAGTTCACTCGGTCCCAACCAGGTCCGAAATGTGTGTAGCTGTAGTAGATCCTCACGAATAACCTGGTGGACCTCGTGTGATAGGAGGGGAGAGAACAGAGCATCCATGCTGTACTGGAAGGGAGGTAGTCTATCCATGTGAAGCCCCAGTCGCTTAAACCATCTCTCTGTACGTGCATACCAGCACCTCTGGTCCCCTCCTACTGCAAGTGCCATAGAAGAGAATAGAGCTATCCATGGTAGCCTGCTACGCCCCGAGGTGTAATCCCCATATTCCCTAACTCGGTACAGGTACGTGATGACCTGAAATGCGGCATCTAGCTGTAAAGGGGGTGACCCAAACTCAGCCTGAATGATCTGATGAGGAACGGATGGCTTACCACAAATCATCCATGATAACATGAGAACCTGTAGCTGCTTCACACTGTAGCCGCTCCACACAGGCCCACTCTATATCCGACAAGTTTGGCTCCCAACAAGGGCTGCCATACATCCCCACTGGGCGAACCAAGGAGTCAAAAAGCAAACCCTTGGTGCGTGGATCCTGAAAGTGCGAGCGGAAGCACTGCCTCTCTAGTCTAGCCAATGAAGCATACCCTCTACTCAAGCATACCTGCGTCGCGGGTCTCATAGTTAAGCTGGGTCCGGAAACCTCGAACAAGTGCTGAAATCAAGGTATCTTTCTCAGGGACTAGAACTCCTCGATTCTTCCCTTCATGAATTCTTCATCTAGATCTTCATCAGGTGCAATAGGGAGTCTCTTATTGGACCGTCTTGTAGCTGAGCTGCCTTGTTCTGAAACCATAATGTGAAAGATGGGAAATCAGGCCCACTCAATCAATCTTGACAGGGCCTAAAGCAATCAACATCAAAACCTATACTCCTTCCAAAGAGGTAAACGTTTACGGGTGAAGATAGGAGCCAGCCCAATGTGCAATGAACTATGGGTGTATGTGGCTTTTGGTTGTATGGTTCAACCACTAATCCGGGGTATGGGCCAAAATACTAAAAATAATATAGAGGATTGCACTCCCAACTCGATAATGATGAGGCCGCTTCAGATTCGCTACTTCAAATCGTTTCGAGGATTCTTTGGATCGTTGCTACCAGGAGAAGTAGCAGAACTGCGCTCTAATACCACTGAAACCTTAACGACACTAAGAACTCAACCTTTAACCGGGATTTAGACTTTGAAACTCACTGAAAATAGAGTTGGAAACATAAATCAATCCATAACAACTGTAAGAGTAGAAGAAGAACTCAACAGTTCATGCAGGGAGCCAAACTAGCGCTGCAAACTGAAAAACAATGGCCTGGAACTGGTACACAGCAGCTCTCACATACTCACAGCCCTTCTGATAGTGATTCGCAGCTGGCTTGGACCTTAGTACAGCAAGGATTCAGCCTCTGGCACAGCTTGCCCACGCAGGACAGAGGGAAAGAGGAGCAAATAATTCCATACAGGTGTTGGGAAGCATGTGGAGGCTGAAATAAACAATTCGCAAGGAAGAAGGAGAGCTGGGAGTGGGGGGAAAGAGACAATACACAACACTAGGGGCCAGAAATAAGGACTGCCCCTCCCCCCCAAAGGTCTTTATTGCAATAGAAAATAATTTTGTACAACTGGCTCTGTGAGAGCATAATGCTGACCACAATTCTTAATGAATCTGGGAGGCCTGGGGTCTTTCTTTTATAGACTAGACCTAGCAAAAAGCTAGGGCCTGCTTTCTAGCTACTTTTACATAAAAGCCAAACTTTTTAGACTTTCTTTATAAATCTAGTGCTTTTGGTGCCTTTTTTATCTCGTGGGCCCTCATTTTAAAGAGACGCCCCCTTGTCCATGCTGTTAGGCCTCGTGGGACCTGCTTTTTGTGCTTTTCTCACCACTCTTCCTTTTTGCACACTCTTACTCTCTTAGGTCCTACACATTCCACAAATAAGTTCGACCACTTTAACCCATTAGAGGTTAGCGAAATGCATGCATTCCTAGTTCTTGGATTAATCCAGTCCCTTGTGGCCTCCCAACACTTCTCTTTTACCAATGCAAAGCAAAAGTAAAACAATAAAACTTATTCTTAGTTAACCAAAGTTAACATTCTTTGACCAAAGTCAGTTCTAATAAAGATTATACTTTATTTCTTGAGAGAAGGACCAAATGGTGACATGTGCCCCATCTCTGAGGTGCCCAGTTCATCTCTTGACCAAAATCAGCTAGTAAATCACAGACAATTTCAAAATACTTTTCCAGAATTATTTCATGTTAAAATCTAAAAATATTATTTTAACAAGGGCAACTGTTTTATTTTCGGAACTCTTTGTAGTATTTTTTGGATTTCAAAGGGTAGAAAAAAACAATTCCTAGAGAATTACGGTGTGCAGATGCAAAGTATACAAAATTAGCAGCTCCTTGTCATGGTTTTGCAGAAACATCTGATGCAGTTACATCAGCCCACCATCTCCACCAAACTAAGGTTCTTGTCCTTGCTCTCTACGTGTCTATGTCTCTGCCTATATATGCAGGTACTGACATTCTTATGTTTTCTGCAAAGATCTCAGGCTTTAAGATGCAGTCCACATAGGTTGAGTGTGTGCATCTTGAAAGTTTTTATGCTACTGGTCTTGTTCTGTTTGATTGTTGTTGTTGTTGTTGTTAAATTATTATCATAATTGTTATTTTTACTTCTATGTTTGTTATAATCATAACTTTTATTATTATCAAAGCAAAATCCTTTCCTATTTGTGTCCAAAAAATGTATCCATCCTTACAAGCAGCCTTAACTATGATATCAGAATTGTGTAGCTAGCCATTCAAAACATACTTCAAACATATCCTCTACCACACAATCTGCTCATTTTCCATATAACAATTTGATGTTGTTTTAAAGCAGTACTGAGCTCCTACCACGTTTCACATATAGGTTCTTTTTAGCCATCTCTGCACGCAGTACAGAGTTTGCCTCTGCATCAAAAACCAAATTCTGCAATATGGCATAAGATAAGCTTACATATGTTCATTTTCAAAAGCCTCTCTCTCTCTTTCTCTCTCCACAATATAAGCTTACTTGCATCGGTTTTCAAATGTAAATCAATCTCAATCTCTCTCTCTCTCTCTCTCTCTCTCTCTCTCTCTCTTATTTTGCTACTCCACAATCTATTGTACAACCCACTCTTACCACAGACACCTATCCACTAACAGAAACTCTAAGCTGGGTCAAGCCTTATGGGTTAGGTTGCCACTGTAGAGGCCAAAGGGGAAGGCATCATCAACAGCATGGCCAACGTTTGCTCTGCAACATCAGTAAGCAAGCAATTTGACAGTCCAATTTCCAATTTGAGATCGCATTCTTTGGTGGCCGCAAATCCTACACCTACTACCTCACCTGTTCGCTTTGGAAAGACATCGTGAAGAAATACAAGTTCCTCAAATGTATAAGAAGATATCTCAAGTTCTCAACTTGCAACAAGAAGTCGTTCACTTGAAATTAAGTCTACTGAAAATAGAGTCACATGTCAAGCAGTTGAAATGAGTAGGCAAAGAGAATTGATCGACAAGGTCATGAAGCAAAAGGGAGTGCAAAAGTAAAAGGGGAAAAGAAGGGATCGGTAAAAGGAGGGGGAAGGTAGGGAGAATTGGAGAAAGAAAGAAAGACAAGTTTACTAAAAGTCTTCAAAAGACCAAAGGGTCTATGAGACTGCAAGAACCTCATACAATGAGCTGAATTAGTGGAGCCGCTAAGCGAGCATCCACACCCAAGACGAATACAACATAAGCATAGAAACATTAATACATAGAAATGTTTGAGCCCACAGAGAAGATGGAAATCGTGATGTGGCATCACTGCCATGATCCTCTAGCGGCTGGCAAAGGGGTCAAGCTCAAGGGGAAGTCCGGTGCTGTACGAGGCTACTATGGCATAAAACTTGTGATAGAGCACTAGCTTTGGTCGGTATGTGAGGTGCGTTGTGGTCTCCTAGCTATGGCCCTGTGTTGGACAAGTGCCACTATCACCCCCGTCGGCCATGCCTCAGGTCTGGTCAACAAGGAGGATAAGGTTTGCAAGCCCGATTTGTGCACCAACCCATTGGCAAGTTGGCCGTGTCTCTTGCTCTAGACCTCGGCTCCGTCATCTCCCTAAGGTCTGGAGGTCCGTGCTGTCTGGCTGTGGGAGGTGGGTCAATGAAGCCCTCCTCTAAAATCTACAAGCAATGGGTAGGTCTTGAATGTGTGGAGCAGTAGGAGATCCTCCCTGATAACTTGGTTGATCTCATGATATGTGAGAAAAATAGAGGGGGCCGCAATGCTATACTTAAGAAAGAAAGAAAGAAAGCAAGATATATTACCATCTGTAAGAGGCCTCACGGGCCTATGAGACAAAAGTACAATTCTAGAGTAACTCATACAAGCCACTGTGGGCTGAAGCAAAGGGCTCGCTAAGGGCACTCTAAGCGCTATGCTACCAAACTCAAACTCAAAAACTAGTACTCATAAACTAGTGCTCAAAAACTAGTAGTAAAAAGATATAACAAGGTGCCATGGTGGCTCTCCTGGGGGCTGCAAAGATGTCCCAAAGATGTGTCTATCGGGTTGTCTCTCATTGTGGCACGGGGCGTGGTTTCTATATCCAATGGGCCATGTCAAGACTATCACCTTGGCTTGGAAGGTACCCTCTGAGTAGAGCTGGGATGGGCTGGACCTCCGTGCGTGCTTTGGTCAACCTCTGCGTCATGTGTGGCCTCTGTGTCCCTGGCTCCGCTGCTCCGTGCCGTCTCTTCACGCTGATCCATGTTGTCCTCATATCGGCTATCTCCTCCTCCTCTACTCCACTATGTCATGGGACTATTTCAAAAGCATAGAAATCTATGACATGTGCTGCACATGGTCACCTTCTACTACTTAACTTGCTGCAATAAGGTCTCTCTATGGCCCCCCATCTCCATCAAGGAGAGGCCAACGCAAACCTGGTCGTGAAAGTGATCAGCCAGGAGAGAGGCCCAAAAAAGTGTCCCTCCTAAAAGAGACAATGGTACGTCCTCGAATCTCATAGTATGCAAGGCAAGTGCATAGGAAGTGCTCCTCTGTCTCTACCTCTACTAGTGTGCATAGCCTTCATATCCTCTGGTCCCTAGGCATGCCTCTGTGTGTGTGTGTGTGTGTGTGTGTGTGTGGAGCTCGCATGAAACCCCTTTTGGATAAGGGCTGCTCCTCCAAAGCTTTTTTTAAAAGCCTGCATGCGGATAGGCGAAAGGAGGATATTTGCAGAATCAGGCAAGATGATGGCACCTGAACCACATCCAAATCAGAATTGGAATCGAAATGCTCTAGACATTTCCAGCATCTCTTCTCTCCTCAGCCTGATCATTCAATGCAAGTGAATGCAGCTAGGTCTCAATTTCTGATGCATGTTCAGCCCATATTGTCCCCGGAACGGGCTCGTGCACTGGAGCAGCCCTTTATGCTTAATGAACTGGATGATGCTCTGAGTCACTTACGTAAAGGCAGCTCTCCTGGTTGGGATGGATTGACTGTAGAATTCTTCCGTGCATTTTGGGGTGATCTCAAAAACACTCTGCTTCTTATGATCAATCATGCTTGGGCAGAACAATCTCTCCCTCCTTCTTGGAAACATGGCCTTGTCAAATTGATCCCCAAAAAAAGGTTGTGTGAGACAATGGCTGATTGGCGACCCATATCTCTTATGCCGGTCATTTACAAACTCATTGCCAAAATGATTGTTCTCAGGGTTCGATTTATCTTGCAAGCAGGACTTCATCCTAGGCAGTATGGGTTTGTTCCCAGAAGATAGATTACTGATAATATCTCCAATGCTTTGCTTGCAATTGAGTATGCCAAATATTCTAAACAAGATGTTCTCATTCTGCAAGTCGACATTGCCAAAGCATTTGATACTGTCCATTGGGATTTTATTTCTCAGACTATGCATAAATTGGGATTTGGCCCTCGGCTAGTCCACATTATTTACTGGCTCTATTCTCATGCCACCGCACAGTGTTTGCTTGGTGGTGGGTTGTCAAGAGCATGGACTATGACCCGCTCAATGAGACAAGGTTGCCCTCTTAGTTCGCTACTATATGCCATTGCTACTCATCCGTTATTGTTGCATATGGACCATCTTACAACTACAGGGCAGCTTCATGGCTTGCAAATTCCAGGGGCACAGGCAAATGCTGATGATTCATATTTCATGCCCAGGAATTCTCAAACTGACCTCTCTCACTTGATGCATACTCTGAATGATTTTGGCATAGCTGCTGGACTGCATATTAACTTTCAGAAATCCAATCTTTTAGCATTGAAAGAAGCTGATTGGCATGCACTTCTCTGGCCTGGCCACATCCTCCCTTCCCACACTCTTGTGAGGCATCTAGGATATCCCATTGGCTGGAATATTACCCCTCAACAACAGCTTAAATGGGTGCTTCAAAAGATCAACAAGAAGCTGGAATACTGGCATTTGTCCACTTGGCCTCTACATGTTCGACTTCGGATAGTATAGTCTATCATTATAGCATACGTGCAATTTTATTTGCCTCTTCTTCCCTGGTCTTTTAAGCATTTGGCTTCCTATATGTCCCAGGCTATGGAGATATTTTGGAAAAGCAAATCTCACAAAAAGGCATTGCGACTTCTTCCCATGCAGGCTGTTTGCACTCTTAAGACTCATGGGGGATTGAATATTCTCAATCTTCAGTTTCATATGCTGGCAAGAAAGAGCACTATGATTGCTGATTTTTTTCAGCAAAAACAGCCATGGGCTATTATGTTAGCAGCTATGTGTGGAAACATGACGTCCCATGCATATGGGCATTGGATTACAGATCACTGGGAAGCCGTCATGACCACATTTCAGGGGAAAATTCATGGTTGTCCTGTCTCTACTACTTTTATTCATGATTGGAAGAGAATTCTCTCTTATGCTAAATGGACAGGTGCTTCTTCCAATTATGGTAAGTCTTTTCGCTTGGAAAGTATCCATTGGAGCAAGGTGTTTGAATCGCCTCTCGCTTTACAAGCGCCTATCAAAGCATATAATCTTATGAAACTGGGCATAAGATTTATCGGAGATGTTGTGGATCAACATGGTTATGTGCTTTCATCCCCACAAGCTTGCAGGACATTCTCTAGAGGACATGCACATCCACTAAGCCAACCACCTCTTTAGCTTGATTGACGACTTGGGCTGCATAGCATGGCATCTTTGGTACTCAACGTGTGCAACTTTGAGAACACCGTGTCAAGTGCTAGCAACAGGCTGATCAATACTGTTATGCTCTAGCCGAGATAGCATGACCTCGGAAAGATCGGTGGGCATTTTCCCTTAGATGACCGACCTCTGTAATATTTTATGTGCGTAAATAAAATGGTCAAGGGAAGTAACTGCCAAGGTCCTAGGTGAGGGTGTATTGCATCGACTAGGTGGTTCTGAGTGCTAAGGCCTAGGTGCACCTAAATGTGTAATAATGCCAAGGGGCAAATGTTTTAATTGTGCCCCAAGAGAGGGGTAAATGGTGTACCAAGTTAAAGGTCTAAAATGATGACATGTGGCAGAGGGAACCATCTAGGGAACTAAGGGCTTGTGGATATGCATGAAAAGAAATTGAATTACGTATCTTTTGTACATGTGATCCATGAGATAGGCTGGGTGGATATTCGGGATGCCAGCGCCTATGATTTTGGATTAGCTAGTGAATCAACGACAAGCTGAGAGTTTAGAAAGTGTTCGTAAAATTTGGTATTAGAGCTTCAGGCTGGACGAGGGGATTGCGTATGGAGGGAGGCCAACTTTTGGATGTGCTCGCTCCAAGCTTCATGGCGATGGATTCGTGCGACTAGGAGCAAGTGCACCCTTTCGAACTTTGGTGAATTTTCTCAATTCTGCAAATGCAGACGCACGAACGCGCATTCTCAAGAATTTGATCCCTCCAAGTGATCTTGCCCGTAGCTACGGGGTTTGGGGCATTGGAACGCCCTGTAGCGGAGAAAGGTCGTGATCATTCGCATCAGAGAGCAGGGCGTGTGACGACGAAATGAAAGAGAGAAGCGAATGTCTCAGCCGCTCCATCAACGGAAGCAGCTCTCTGCATTCACCTTTCACCTAACTGTTTACACAGCTTAATCCTGCGCTGAGACCTTGAGATGATTATAAGGCAAAAGCCGTTGTGACGATTGGGGGCACCGTGGGCAGATATGGCGTAGCTAAGCTTTGGACTGCCGCTGACGAAAAGCACATCGATGTCACGGAGTGAATGAGGACGACGAATGAGGATTTCAATTATGCCAGAGCCACAAAATTGCGATGAATAGCGTATGTTGCTTAAGAACACCGTAAAAGCAAGGGGCAACGAACGTATTCCTTGCTTGGCTATAGCTTATTACTTCTCTCGGAAGCTGGGCCAAAAGATGCTTGTAAAAGCTCCGATAGCTCAACGATGTGGGAATTTCGTCATCAAACAGGCCAAGACTAATACATCGCGCAGATTACGCCGTTTGGCAGTGGTTCGACAATTTTATTGAAAATCTGAATACCAAGGATAGGAGTATCCATTCAAGACTTCGCGGAGCTTCCAGGGGGCATCTTTTTTTTTCCTTCTATACAAATTTTCAGTTTTTAGTTGCAGTCTATTATTCCTGTACAACAAAAGGGGAGTTCGAAGTGTGACATATTTTTGGGGTTTTGACGTACGGAAAGAAGTTATTTTTAAAATTTAAAAAAAAAAACTATTTTCCCTTTTGAAAGAATGGAGGCAAAGGGACAGGATTTCAGGGTAAAACCTGGTGAATCTAGAGCGCAGTCTACGCAAGAAATGTCCCATCACACAAACCTACTCTGGTGGGTAGAATTTATGTATTAGAAGATGCTTTACAGCAGATCATGAACCAGCAGCTTTAAGTGAACACTGGTCAAAATGAAATTAGAGAGATGGTACAAGCCTTGTCAGCTAGACCATCTACAAAGCTCCAGCAGAGCCAGAGCCTAGTATACACTCATCAGAACGTGCGAAGGTCAAGGTACCTAATATTGCCAACTATAGACCGGAGAAGTACGCTGGTCGGATGACCGAGCACAGTTCTAATGTGATCGAGGTTTTGTTACACAAGTGGGAAGAAGCCTTCGCCATTTGTGAAATCAGATCTGATCTAAAGAAAATCCGCGAGACCACTTACCTGTTTATTGAGGCAGCGGATAGATGGTGGATTAAGCAACAGAAAGATCAATTTGCCCCTACCACCTGGGAAGGGTTTAAGGCTGAATTTAAGAAACACTTTCTCCCACCTGACGAAGAGTCCCGAGCTTGGGATGCTTATCGAAACCTTCGCCAGAGGAATTTGTCGGTGGCAGAGTACACTAACAAGTTCAGGCAATGTGTTATGAAAATAACAGACCCTCTCCCTATGTTGGTTCAGTTGAAAGACTATATCTATGGACTGAACGACAAGATTAAGATGGAAGTTCGGGCTAAATATGTGACTACATTAGATGAATCTATTGCAGTAGCCCTGAACTATGAGGATGCCAGAGGCAGGCCTAGTGGGTTTGTGCAGGCAGGGACTCAGCATGAGTACCCGAGAAAAGGGGGATTTGAGAGGAAATGGACTTCAAAGACAAGTGTCTCGCAGCCAAGTGGCCAAACCAAGCAGGTGAACCCGGTTGAGGGAACAGCAAAGACAAGTACCACCGTTGGGGTGAAAAGGAAAGTAACTCCAATGGCAGCCCGAGCTTGGTCAAAGTCCTCGTTGACCCCTGAGCAAAAAGAGAAAGCTAGAAAAGAAGGATTGTGCTTCGGCTGCCTTCAGTGACATCAGTGGAAATATTGTCCACTAAATAAAGACCGTCGCACGGCCAACATGATAATATCTGAATGCGACGCGGAAATGCAGGAGAGTCCCAATGCGGAACATATGCAGATGCAATTGGTGGGACCTTCTCAGAGGTTAGTACCTGTGTTGTTAAGTGTGTTTGTTACTAAGTTAGTAAGTGGTGCACCTGATAACATCCTTTCAAAGCCCGCAGCAACGGGGTATGCGGTTTTCAATGAGCCCGAGTTGATTAAAATGAAAGGGCAAGTAGCCAATCATGATGTGATTGTGTTGTTTGACTTAGCGTCAACGCACAATGTAATTAACTCGAAGCTTATTAGGAGGCTCAAGTTGAAAACTAGTCCGTCTGATATACGGTCAGGATGGCGGACGGAAGTTCAACTGAAGTATGGGACCAGAGGGTTACCCAGTTGGAACTTTGAATTCAGGACTATGTTGAGAAGCTGGACTTTGAATTGACCAAGCTAGCTCACGCAGATATAGCCCTAGGTATGGCTTGGCATTTTTGGAAAAATCCAGCCATTGATTGGAAAAAGCATATTTACCAGTTCAAGATGAACGGGGTAGAATATGTTTTGTGAGGTGAAAAGGATTTACCTCGAGGACCATTGATTTCAGCCATGGAAATTCGGAAGACTCCGAAAGAGTTTCTGTGTCTGTGTATAGCATCAGTAGAGTCGATTGATGATGCATCGGCTAGCACTGAGGCTACCCAAGATGGGAAAATGGCCGAGTTGGCTAAAGAGATATCGCAGAAGTTCTCTGATTGTTTTAGGGGATGAGTTACCTTATGGGTTACCTCCAGAGCGGAATGTTCAGCCTAAAATTGAGCTTATCCCGTGGGCAGAACCTGTAAACAGACCTCCCTATAGATTGAGTTTTACAGAAGAAGCTGAGGTGCGAAGACAACTGGAAGAATACCTCAAGCTGGGGCAGATTCAACCGAGTTTTTCACCTTTTGCTTCCCCAGTGATATTAAAGAGGAAGAAAGATGATACTTTTCGCCTCTGTATAGA
The DNA here is from genome assembly GCF_047967505.1 of Dipteris shenzhenensis. Taxonomy (NCBI): domain Eukaryota; kingdom Viridiplantae; phylum Streptophyta; class Polypodiopsida; order Gleicheniales; family Dipteridaceae; genus Dipteris; species Dipteris shenzhenensis. The sequence goes on along the minus strand of NC_141597.1, from coordinate 56,618,868 downwards.
TTACATAGCATTAAATAATATCACTGTTAAGCACAGGTATCCGATGGCTCGGATCGATGATTTGCTAGATGGGCCGTAATTTTTAGTAAGATAGATCTTAAGTGTGGCTACCATCAGATCCGTATTAGAGCCGAGGATGTGCATAAAACCGCTTTTAGAAGTAGTTTTGGTCATTATGAGTTTTTGGTAATGCCATTTGGACTTACCAATGCTCCAGCTACATTCGTCATGCTTATGAACGATTTTATTACATCCGTATATCGGAAAGTTTGTAGTACATTTTATTGACGATATTCCGGTATTCAGTAAAAGTGTTACAGAGCATCATGAACACTCAAGAATAGTGTTCAGTACTTTGAGAAAAGCCAGTCTTTATGTGAATAAAACTATACTGTGTATGGTAAGACTTCAATATTTAGGATTCATAATTACTCCAGAGGGGGTAGAAATGGATCCAAAGAAAGTGGTGTTGGTAAACTGAAGGGAAAGAAGAGAGTGAACACAAACTCAGAATACTTGCATATAGAATGAAGAAGAGTGAGGTCCTTATGTAGGCACCTCTTACATGCTCACTGACATCACTGATGACTTCAGAGCTCCACAATCATCTCCTCAATCTGCTCCTAGATTCTCTCAATCATCCTATGTGGCTTCTACCACCACCTAACTGTGCTTATGGGCACCTAACACATAGAAACCAAGGTGTGCCTGAGGCATACACCTTGAGATATCCCAACAAACCCCCCCTCAAGGGAATGCCTCAGGCTATGTCAAGGATACAGCTAGCACAAGGTGTCTCATGCCATCTCATGGTGGTCATGGATCTATCAATGGCTAGGATCTCAAGCTAGCAAGGTAAACAAAAGGGATACAAAAGACCTTCCAATGGTTGTCTCCCCTGCATGTACATGCACACAATGTCTGCAGGAGGTACCATGGAGCAAAACACATACACATGGCCTACATCATAAGGTGACCAGAGGTGTTTACAAAAACACACAAAACACAATAGTTTATTTCATTCGTTTTGGAGGACTATCTAGGCTGAGTACCTTGACTCAACATAAAAAAAGAGATCTGGAGCATACATAGAGATGATTTAAAAAGCATAATCTTCAAAGGATGCCTCATCTTGTGGAGGCACATCAACTGAAAGTAGATTGGCATTTTCTGTCTTTGAAGTTGCTTCCTTTTTGGCTCTGCAAAACTTCTCATGATGATTGTTTTTGCCACAGTGTTTGCATGGATTGATTTTGAAGCAGTCTTTTGAGAGGTGATTAGTCTTCCCACAATGATTGCAAGGTGAAAACTTGCCCTTCTGGATTTTTATGGCATAAGCTCTGTCATTGCCTTTCCTGAGCTCCATGTGCCTTTCTTCTTCTTGGAGAGCAGAGATAATACCTTCAAGATTAGGATTAGGAAGATTTTTCAAAGTGGTAACAATATGATCATAATCTTCAGGCATACTCTTAAGCAAAACTGCCATAGCATCATCTGTAGTGATAGGAGAGTTGATAGAAGCAAGTTGAGTCATAAGACTCCGCATGTAATTGACATGGGCAGCCAAAGGAGTGCCACTAACCATCTTCAATTCAAAGAAAGAAATTTTAAGTGATAATTTTGAGATGTGAGAGCTAGCACCAAAAATCATGTCAAGCTTCTGCCAAGCTTCTGAAGGAGACTCTAAGTCAGAGATGTGATGAATATAATCATCTCCTCCTAAAGCAAGAGCAATGATACCATATGCTTTCTCCTCTCTAGCGGGATCCCTTGCCGAGCGTGTCGGAGCTGAGGATTCTCCAGCATTGGAGGCTGTAGAAGAAGAAGTTGAAGCCGGTTTGACAAGTCCCCAGAGGTTTTCCCTCATCAATGCAAATTTCACCTTCATCTGCCATGTGTGGAAGCCCTTACCATTGAACTTATCTATATTCAATATGGTAGCCATGAGAGGGTCTAACCCAGGTATTGGGCAGTGTCCTCTCTCTTACAAGGCTAGAATAACAACTGAAAGGCTTCAAAATATAAGCATTTAATGTAGCAAAGACTTGTGACCAAATTTCAATCAATGATGCTTTTTCTTACATGCTTCACAGAGGTGGCTAAATGAAAGCTTTGCAATCAAAACCAGGTATAGCAACTCAAAGCAAAGCTGAAGCCACAGTTGTACTGATGCTATTCAAAACTTCAAAAATTCAGAAATGCTAAAGTAGCATCTTATGTAGCATCACTTTCAAAACCTTGTCAAAACTGTCAAAAACAAAGGACTGAACTTGGAGGGCTTATATCTCACTCTCCAAAGCAAAGAAAAAGGGGGTTTCTGAGGCAAAAGAAAGCTCATATACCACAGAAGGTCCACTGAGGAGAAGGGGCGCAAATCCGTGTCAGAGTGCCATAGCTTGCCTCTTCAATTTCGACTGGTTTTTCTCTGTTTTCACCTTGAATATGCAGCCATTGCTGCTCAGATTTCAGCACAGGATAGCTCAAGGTATGGAGAAGCTTCCTTTGAAAGGGATTAAAGAAACATGAAGCAGTCTCAGAGAAAACGCAGGAAAGAGAGTCGCAGATTTTCATGCAATGTCGTCGAGCAGCGGCGATGATACTTCAATTTGTTGTAGGCAGAGGTTCGCCCCTTCGAGATGTATCTTCAGCAGGAAGGGCTTGGACAATGGCAAAGAAACGGAGGAGAACGGGCTTTAGCAAGATTTGGGAAGAAGGGGAAGAGATGGTGAAGAAGAAGATGGAGAAGAAGAAGATGATGTGGCAGAAATGGGATCAAGGGGGATCAAAGGGCTCTAATACCATGTTGGTAAACTGAAAGGAAAGAAGAGAGTGAACACAAACTCAGAATACTTGCATATAGAATAAAGAAGAGTGAGGTCCTTATGTAGGCACCTCTTACATGCTCACTGACATCACTGATGACTTCAGAGCTCCACAATCATCTCCTCAATCTGCTCCTAGATTCTCTCAATCATCCTATGTGGCTTCTACCACCACCTAACTGTGCTTATGGGCACCTAATTGTGCCTCTAGCACTCACACATAGAAACCAAGGTGTGCCTAAGGCATACACCTTGAGATATCCCAACAAGTGGCTGCGATACTGACTTGGCCAATCCCTCAGAGTCTGACCGCTTTTTGCGATCATTCTTGGGATTTGTCCAATTTTATCGAAGGCATATCAAAGGATATTCCGAAATAGTATCGCCATTGACTGATCTGACCTCAGATAAAGTACCTTTTATATGGAGACAGAATCAACAGGAAAGTTTTAACACCTTAAAACAAGCTGTGGTCACGGGACCGGTGTTAAAAATAGTTTATCCCCAGAAACCGTTTTTCCTTGAAACCGATGCAAGTGGCATTGCGGTAGGAGCAGTTCTCCTCCAAGAGGGAAGGCCAGTAGCCTTTGAAAGCAAGAAGCTTTCTCCCTCTCAAAGGAATTGGCCAACTCATGAATCAGAGTTGTATGCTGTTGTCCATGCTTTGAAAACATGGCGACATTATTTGTATGGATCAGAGTTTTATGTGGATGCTGATCATGATACTCTGAAACATTTTTGTAAACAACCTAACTTGAGAGGCCGCCAAGCTAGGTGGGCAGAACTCATGCAGGAGTTTAATTTGACGATTCGGTACCAAAGAGGAAAAGATAATAAAGTTGCTGATGCATTGTCACGCATTATGCATAACATGAGTTTCACCGTATTAGAGAGTGCTCTAATGGCCGAGATTAGAGAAACTCAAAAGGTGGACGAGTTTGTCCAGAGTCTATGGCCTAAGGCTCATATGTTAAAACCCGGGGAAAACGAAAAGGATGACCTGGCATCCAGAAAAGGCCAAACTTATGCAAGATATACCATAAGGGATGGTATGCTTAAAAGAAATGGCAAGGTAGTAGTACCTAATCAGAATGATCTCAGGCAGAGAGTCATTCGACAGTGCCATGATAGCCCATGTGCGGGACATCCAGGAGTCAAGAAGACATATGATCTCGTGAAGCGAGATTTCTTTTGGCCAAAGATGAAAAAGCATATTCATGAATATGTGACACGTTGTTTTTCGTGTCACGTAAGTAAGGCAGAGCGGGTGAAGCCGCCCGGCCTTTTACAGCCCTTGGGGATACCACCAAGTAAGTGGGAGAGCATTTCCATGGACTTTATTGTAGGGCTGCCTACGACACAAGGTAGATATGATTCTATCCTTGTGGTGGTTGATCGTCTTACCAAGATGGCTCACTTCATTCCAACAAGAGAATCTGTTAGTACCCTGCAAGTGGCGGATTTGTTTCTTAGACATATATTTCGTCTGCATGGATTACCCAGATCCATAGTGTCAGACAGAGATGTCAAATTTACCGGTCATTTTTGGACACTGTGGTATTTGAGACACTAAGGACTGAGTTGGGAATGAGTAGTGGGGATCATCCAGAAACGGATGGTCAAACAGAAAGAATCAACCAGATTTTAGAGGATATGCTTAGAGCATATGTGTCATTGAGGCAACATACATGGGACAAGTGGTTGCCATTGTTGGAGTTTGCCTACAATGATAGAAAACATTCCTCTACAGGGTTCAGTCCGTTTGAACTGAATTATGGTTATAGGCCAGCGAATCCAACTATAGTTGGAGTACCTCAGAAAGTGCCTAGTGCCGCGAACTTTGTGGTTCAGATGCGGGAGATGCTAGCACTTGCAAGAGCTAACATCCGCCAAGCTATGGATAGAGCTAAGGCGTATGCGGATGAAAACCAATCCGCTAGAGAATTTAAGGAAGGAGAAAAAGTTTTTCTCAGAGTTCCTTCGCACTCTAAGTCTTTGACTGCAGGAGAGTGTGCTAAGTTATCACCTCGATATTGTGGGCCATGGTTGATTCTAAAAAGAATAGACAAGGTAGCCTATAAATTAGAATTACCACAGGGGTGTAAGGTGCACCCAGTGTTTCATGTTTCTCGTTTAAAGAAATTTTTACATATTGGTAACTCACTAATCGAAGGTGTGGTTTTGTTTCAGGAGATAGAGGATAATGCAAGACGCAAACCAACAAGAATCCTGGACCGAGGAACAATGCAAGTGCGCAATCGGAAGATACCCACGGTGTTGGTTGCATGGCATGGTTTACCTCTATCGGAAGCTACCTGGGAATCCGTATACCAGTTACGGAGAGTGTTTCCAAATTTCATCATCGAGGACGCTAATGCTTGAAGAGGGAAGGAATGTTATGCTCTAGCCGAGATAGCATGACCTCGGAAAGATCAGTGGGCATTTTACCTTAGATGACCGACTTCTGTAATATTTTATGTGCGTACATAAAATGGTCAAGGGAAGTAACCGCCAAGGTCCTAGGTGAGGGTGTATTGGCATCGAACTAGGTGGTTCTGAGTGCAAAGGCCTAGGTGCACCTAAATGTGTAATAATGCCAAGGGGCAAATGTTTTGATTGTGCCCCAAGAAAGGGGTAAATGGTGTACCAAGTTAAAGGTCTAAAATGATGACCTGTGGCAGAGGAAACCATCTAGGGAACTGAGGGCTTGTGGATATGCATGAAAAGAAATTGAATTACGTATCTTTTGTACATGTGATCCATGAGATAGGCTGGGTGGATATTCGGGATGCCAGCGCCTGTGATTTTGGATTAGCTAGTAAATCAACGACAAGCTGAGAGTTTAGAAAGTGTTCGTAAAAAATACCTCACAGGTGTCTTCTGATCCTCTGTCCCACAGGTGCCATGTGCAAAAAAGCACCATGCAAAGTAATGCCACCGGGTCAAACGGATTGCCCTACATTCAATGCATTGTCTCTCTCCTCATGAGTCTCACATAGGATCTCCAGGGTGTCCACGAGCTCCTCATCGTTGTCTGGTAATTTCACAATGATGTTGAGCATGGCTATCTCAGTGTTCCTCATTTTGCATACATCCTTGTGTTTCAGAGTTCATTTCTCACCACATTTAGAGCATAAATTGAACCTTCTCCTACTAGCCATGATAGCACTTGAGAATCAACTTAAATGCTATGTAATCTCTGGTTTTTCTTATAAGCCTTACTCTTGGCTGTAAATGTTGCATCTGGCAGTCAATAGACAGCTTCATAAAGGCATTTCGTTGCCTGATACTGTTAGATACCTAAGAAGGTACAGTTGTAACTTTCTTGTGATGCCAATCAAGCATTTTGGGCTTCTTCTCAAACTCCAATGCATTCCCACTTGCAGTTGCTTGCAGACTTTGGCTCAAAAACCTCAGCAAGCTCTGTACCATGCTCAATGGTTTGAGGCTTGTAGACCCTCTTATTATATGCCAAGGAAGCATACAATCCCTAAATGAAACACCACAGCTCACCTCTATCAACTATATCCTTCACAAAGAGGGAAAGTCTTTTGCTGTCTATGCATAAGCATCTGCCACGTATTGCTCCTCCTCAGCAAGGATACAAAAGTAATGGCCATCAGGCTCTTCAACTGCTCCCACGTGACACATCTGTTTTGGTAAATCCCACATGCCTTGCAACCAAGTGTGGGCATAATCACGCAAATGCAAACCCGTAAAATGATCTTGTCCTGTGGGCACAATCCTGCAAATGTATACCCACAAAATGATCTTGTCATCATCATCCTTAAGCTAGAAGTGGAAATAATCTTCCACCTTTATAATCCACTCCTCAAGCTAATTAGGGGTCCGAGTGTGTCCCCTTTAGACTTATGTATTGAAAACGTGTTCTTGACATCTTTATCAGCATAACTCCCCTTCATGGGTATCAGCCCTACTCAAGGCTCACATAGTGATGAACTGGCAACTGATCAATTCAGGACTAAGGGGCTTGTTGAGAAGACACTATGTGCGTTTCTGCTGTGGCACAAATGTGGCATTAACAAGAGAAGCATTAACATGAGACGGACATCACGTATATACCACTTACACAATTGCAGCCTTTTTGGCCCTGCAAAGGGTCTTAGGGAAGGAGTGGATTTTTGGGAGGTGGGTTGGTAAAGTGGGGGGTTTGTGAGTAGTCAGACAAGTTGACCGGGTTAGTGGGGGACTAGGGTCAGGTCTTAAGTTAATGGTATAGTTAGGAATGTCTGACCCAACTTTCTTGTAGCAAGTTTCCTGTCCAAATTTAGCAAGTTTCTTGCCCATTTTTCACTCTATTTGTGTTAAAGGGATGATGATCACTCTGGTTACTAGGCATACTCGCTATGGCGTCCATCCCAACTCATCCTCTCCTGCCTCTCCTCCTGCTCTTGCTCCACCCTCCTCCGACTCCACCTCCAGCGCAGAAACCAGCCCTCCCTCGCGTAATTGTAAGTTCTCTTGCACTGATTCGCCTCCACCGATCATCCCAATGCTTTGCTTTCTCTCTTTCCAAGCTTAATCCATCACATTCACCATTGTGACTTTCTGCAATCCATTGCAGTCGTTGCACAATTTTCTCAACATTCATTTTGAGCAATTCATCGCAGTTGTTTTTCCTTGTTTACCAGATCAATTTCTAGCCAGGTGTGGTGGCGAGGATCAACTCTCGACGCTGTCATCTTTTTTGTGGCAACAAGCCCTCCGACAAAAGAACTCAAGCTCGTTTCCCTCACTGTACAAATTAATGCTCGCAACCCCTTCGCACGAACAATTGTGTCCACCAATGTAGAGGGAAAAAGAAAAGAAACCAAGTATCCGATCATATGCTCAAATGGTCCGGCAAAAAGATCTACAAGCCCTGTAAAACTTGTCTAATTGTCTGTTATCTGCTCAATAGGACTCCAAAGATCATACTCACATCCTTCTCTTCTCTTCATGGGAACATCTGCATCCTCTGCTTGTTTTGCTTTCTACCTTGTTTTCTCTTCTGCCCTTCTACTTTCCACAACTCCCCTAGACGCAAACTCTTCTGATCTCGATGCAGAGTGCGGTTATCTTCACATCCTTGTTCCTACCATCACTAGCTTTCTATAGTTTGTAAATTGTTCCGACCCCTCTAATGTCACAGGATACTCACATCGATGTCTTCACAGAGGCTGTTCAGAATTTCTCCTTCACAAAATTCAACTTCAACCCGAACAAGACCGGCCCTGGATATGATGCTATGATAACTGAACTAGCGAACGGGGTACGTGCTCGACCTAGACATTTCAAACTTCGCACACAGTGGATTGACTCTCAAGCGAAATAGCGGCCCTGTTTCTTCTCCTATCTGCGGGAAAAGATTATGGAAGTACTGTTGTCTGCCGCAAATCGAATACTATGCAGTTGTTCGAGACGTGACAATTGGAGCACAGCAGCTATCGATGGTGGACTTCAGTCAACCATACCTTCAATCTAGAATTGTAATGGTGGTAAAGGCTAGTGGGCAAGAACCTGCATATTTGCCGTGAACGTTCTTCTTTGCACCTTTCACAGCACAGATGTGGTGCATCGTGATCGGATTGTTTGTGCTCACAAGGAGTGCTGATGTGGCTGTTGGAACGCAACACTCATCCCCACCATCAAATGCATACAATCAGTTGGTGAGCCTCAACTGCGCTCTCAACATTTTTATTTGAATGCACCATTAGTAAGGGCTCCCAAACTGCCTGCTAATAGGTAAGTTTTATTGTGTGTGTATTTGGTCAACATGGTTTAAGTGTGGGTTAGAAGTAGTTTAAGGGCTTCTAACACCTCTTTTCTCTCCTCTCTTTCACTCATCACCTTTCCCCATATTCCTTCACCTTCACTTGCTTTTTCTCTTTTCCTTTCCTTCCGTTTCCCTTTTACAAGTTATTAGAAATATTTATCGAGCTAATTTATACTTACACTTATAATGACACTCCAAGAGGCAGGGCCTTAGTGGGATACCCACCTTGTTAAATATGAAAATATAGACAAATTCTCGTTATGAAGATGGACTAGACCACTTCATTGACAGCAGAAAGATTCAATAGATACCTGCAATGCATCACAGGCAGCTATAGCCATAGCAGCTGAACTAAATCTGGCAAAACCCATTGGCTGGTCGCCTTTGAAATTCATTTGCGATGCTTCATAGCCTGGCCACCATCTTAAAAGGTTTTGAAGTTCCCTCTCTTTGACATCCGGTGGGAATCCTAGCACAAAAATTGTCCTCACCTGAACAAAACAAAATGTCCGAAGGTCCTATAATTAAGTTCACAAAATGTCCGAAGGTCCTATAATCAAGTTCCAGTTCGCAGTGTCTTACGATTTATGTCATTAGTTTGCACGGTACCCCTTATGAAGTAGAGCTAGTCATAGGCTGACGTCAAAGAGCATGGAAACAAAAGACTAAAACTCCGTTAAAGATACGTAAGCCTTTGACGAGTCCGGGCTAGCTAACTTGCATGTGTAGAGATGCATAACAGTTAGATACGCCCACAAGCAGTGGTTAGAACAACATTTTCTACCTTGGTGGCCAATGCACGTATTTCTTCCATGAAAACAGAAAATTCAAATGCTCGTTAACAAAATGAAGCAGAACATCAAACACGAACCTCGTCGTTGTCAGGCACGGCGTAATGTAGATGACCTGCGCCTGCCATGTTGTCCTGGACCGAACGTGAATCTGCAGGAGATGGAAATGCGCATCCAGAAGTAGGGATACAATTTTGGAAGACCCAAAAAGCCAAGGCTCCCGTACCTCGTCAGGACTCCCTCTCTAAAAGGCCTGTCGTCAATCCTCCTTCCAAGCGACCCGACAAAGCCGTAAGAAACCCCCTTGCCTCCCGCTCTACCACCCGTCCGAAGCAGAGGATTGAAATTCCGACGAGAATGTGAGCAGTTACGTACGTTACTGAAGCTGTCGCACTATGTTTCTGGAGACAATTTTATTTGGTTAGTTCTTGTGAGTGACGCGCAGACACACACATGCATACTTTATTCAAGCGCTCTGTTCTACTTTTCGCTTAGAATCCTTGAGAACCCGCCATTACTTTGCTCAAGCTTCGCACTCGTGCAGAAGTTGATGGACACTTCTTGACGAAAATACACATGTCACATACTACAAACATATTAGTTTTCCATTTTTAGTCAAAAGGTGATACCAACTAGAAGCACATAGAGACAAGGTTAAGAACCTACCACACCATGACAACAAAAGAACCATGAAAGGAAAGCATGGTCTGACTTAAACGCAAGGACAAAGAAATAAATTAAGACATCATAATTGTGCTCTACAACCGCAATATCCACAAGGGAAATCTCAAATATCTAGGTCAAGGGCCTTATAGGTTCAAGAATCTAATTCTATTTAGATCAGTATAGATACTGCTACAAAAGCACATAGAAACAAGGTTAAGAACCTTCAATAGATCATAGTGCATTATTATGCTACTACCAGCTATTTTTTGCTTTCCCATGACAAGGCAACTAAGCCAAGGCTAAAGGAGAAACCACTAGTACACCTTCTACCATCCGCACTACTAGCCCAATCTACATTAGTGAAACTGAGGACGTCTAATTCTATGGATCTATCGTATATGAGCTTATAGTTCCATGTACCATAGAGATTCTTAAGAGCTCTTTTATTTTGAATATACTACTTGGAATGCCAAATAAGTATGAGATGTTTGGTCTAGTAATGGTCAAATATATCAAGCTTACAATAAGGTATTTGTATTGCTAGAATCTATACTTGATGAATCTATAAAAGCTTGATGTTTGATCTATGGGAGTAGGCAAGGGTTTGAAGCAGTCATTCATGTGGAATTGCTTTACTACCTTTTGAGGATAATGGCTTTGTGACAAGATAAGACGTTCTAAATCTCTCCAAATTTGTATGCCTAGAAAATGTGTAGAGGCCTCCATCCTTCGTATCAAATTCTAGTGTGGGCCATATCTTGATTTGTGACATCAGTCTACCATTGGACCACGTGATGCTCAAATCATCCACAACTACTATAAAACAACAAGAACTATGCCTTTCATCCTTTGTATCAAATTCCAGTGTGGGCCATATCTTGATTTGTGACATCAATCTACCAATGGACCACGTGATGCTCAAATCATCCATCTATAAAACAAAAAGGACTATGCCTTTTGAAGGCTTCACGATATACTAGGAAGGATATGACTTAGGTGGTTGAAAACCCATATTAACAAAATGATTGTAGGTCCTTGTATTCCATGCTCTAGGTGCTTGCTTCAACTCATACAAGGATATGAGCAATCTACATACTTTTTCTTCTGTTTGGAGTTGGGAATAGTCCTCCATCTTCCCCTTGAGGTGAGCATTCTCCCCCCTTAGCCTTTCAGCCTCTTCAACTATTTAGTGAAGCCTGGCATTCTCCACTCACAGAGTTTCAATCTCCTCCTGTGCTGCTTGGAGAACTTTTGGGTCCACCCTTGTCTTCTCTGCATTCTCTAGTGTGATTTGGAGTTACAGATTCATTGTTGCAAGGTTAATCTTCTCATTTTTGGATCTCACATTTAAGGAATGCAATCCATGCCATGGTCTCGTCTACAACTCAATACGACTTTGTCTCAGTAGGGAATGACTTTTCAACAACTTGTTGAACACAATTTTCTTGTTGTCAAGATGCTTCTGTAGTGTGTCTCACTCTCGATAGTGAGATCAACCTGCACCTAGCTCAAACTAGTTATGTGTGCCTCAAAAGACCAAGCTAGCTCCTCTTGATACTGCATTTGAAGATATAAATTGTGATCCAACACCTGGGGAGGAAGCCAGTGGTTGGCCCGGTAGTCTAGATCTTGGGTGACATGAACCATGTTCTCCTTGAGAATCTACCACTACAACTCGATGGCATTCTAATCTTAATGATCATTTTGCATCAGCATAAGATTGGGTGAAAATGGCTCAAGAGGAGACAACATTTGAAAAGGTGCAGAAGTACAAGGAATGTGATGGTGCTAGATGGAGCTATGACCCATCGTAACTCCACTAGTTTCTTGCTCTTGCTCAAGCTACCTTTATTGCTCAGCCAATGTCTCTTGCGGTTTCCTGGTGTTAGCCTTCTCACTTGTGGGCACCTCTTGCCCATTTTTCTTGGTGCTTGCCTCACCTATGGCCTTGTCAGAATTTTCCCTTGACTTTAACTTCTCTTGGGAGGTCCCCTCACTCTACCGTTGTCTTTTGATCGCTATGGTCTGTGCTTCTCAAAACCCTATTCTTGAAAGTATTGCTCGCTGTCCTTAGCCCCAGATGTTCCAATTCTAGCACCAGAATCCCTTTGATGATGTCGTTGCCAAAATATGTGGAGGCAAAACACAAGAAAGCGCTTTGTGCCTTTTTTGATGATCATTGCATGCTCTCCATCCCTCCATGATCACAAACATGGTATAGATTGCAATAGATGGTAGTGGCAATGGAAGGGGTAGGAAGGTACTTAGAGATATAGAGAAGACAATAAGGGAGTGTAAGAATAATTGACAAAGATGAAGGAGAGCCAGAGTTAAGTGTAGACAACCATGAGTAAAAAGTGGATGTCTCGTCACTTGAATGATTACATGATTCAATGGAACACCCCCTTGAGTTAAGTGTAGACAACCATGAGCAAAAAATGGATGTCTCGTCACTTGAATGATTACATGATTCAATGGAACACCCCATTCTTACATATGATCAATGTGAATTAATGCCCCCATGGCGAGTTGAAGGTGAGCAGATTGCTAAACAAAAAGATCTATTTCCAAGTAGCTTGACTGAAGACATTAAAGGAGAAAGGGAGCTAGATAAAATACCAGTGAATATTACACGGCTTGGAGCTGAGAAGTTAGTGCCAAAAACCCAAGAACTCAATCTTGGAACTAAAGACAAACCTGCAATGGTGGTGGTAAGTGCCAATCTCTCTTTCAGCAACTTAAGGTTGTCAAAGAACTATTCACCAGGTATAAGGATGGTTTTTCCTGGAACTATATTGACCTTTGAGGAGTTCCTCCTGAGTTGTGTCGGCATAGAATACCTCTGGTGCCATATGCTAAACTAATTCAGCAAACAAAGGTATAGAATGAATCCAAATTATTCTAAACAAGTGAAAGCTAAGTTAGATCAACTTCTTTGTGCCAGATCACTTATGCTATTGACTGCAGTGATTGGTTGTTTCCCATTGTGGCAGTGCCAAAGATAAATGGTAAACTCTGAGTATGCATGGATTACTGGAAGTTGAATGCACAAACTAATTGTTTGTGACCCATTTCCAATACCTTTCACTGATGGGGTTTTGGATGAAGTTGCATGCAGGCCATGAGATGTACTCATTCATTAATGGTTAGAGTGGCTACAACTAGAACATCAATCTAAAACTACCTTAATAACAAAATGGGGTGCTTATGTAGCTTGAGTGATGCCTTTTGTTTCGAGAAATGCTCCATCAACTTTCCAGAAGTTTATTATAAACTTTTGAGACTGCCTAATTGAATTATTTTTTATTAAAGCACATGGGAAATGATCCATGTATTCTTCATCTATCGTAGCACCAGTAATATGGCAAACCCACAAGAAACTATGAAGATGACTATAGGGATCTTCTCATCATCAGTGACTTTGAAATTTTGAAAATTTTCCTAGATGGTGGAACTATACGTAGACCTCTCTAGTCATTCCATATGCACTTCCACTCTATTTGCTCCATACCTAAGTGAACAAGTCATCCACTCAAAAGAATAGCATCACCATTTTTCCATCTGCCATACCTTCATGTGTATGAGGTCACTGTTGACCAACATGCAATTGATCCATCTAAATATTGTTAGGCCTTAGAGGTGCAAGTTGATGTATGTCAATAGGCTTGGTAGGATTTTTGTCCATGGTATAGGAGCTCAGGCATGTTGCCTTAGCTGTTCCACATTCACCTCTTCAAGTATGCGGTGGCATTTTTCTCCATTAGAAGCATGCCGTTCTTCTTGTCTTTTGATTCTTTGGCCATTTGTAATGGATGGTCTTCTCTTTTTTTCAGGAAAGAAAGCAACCTTCTATTAATGCTTGAAAAACTTCATACAAAACAGCAGCCCCGAAGGTGCTGAGTATGGAAAAATTCAAAAAAAGGTTGAAAGAAAAACCGGCCTTTGGGGAGAGAAACCCAACTCACTGCCTAGGGGATCTCTGGTACTGGGCCTAATTGCCAAGTGGGGGGACTATAAAACCAGCGAATTGCTCATGGAGTGAAAATGTAAAAAAATCCTGCAGGCCAAGCCTTGCAGAATTTAGCACGCCTCGTGACAGTCACCCTAGAGCCTAGGGTCCCATGCTCCCAGGTGGAGTGGAGGGTGTAGATGATATCCTACCATATGGTGACCAAGGTAGCCGAAGGTGGAACTGAATGCTCACCCATCACTAGACTGCAGTGACGAGCAACCCAAATGTTCCATGCAGTGATACTGGCTACTACCTCCCAAATGCTATCCTTTGGAGGAGGAGCAGGAACCAGGCTATCAGGGGGGACCGCCTCATGGAGCTCTATCCTCTAAATGCTCTGACCCTATATCTGGTAAACTAGGGATATCTCATCAATCTAGAATGCATGTTCTACCTTAGTCAACCAAGCCACCATCCCCCAAGTGTAGTCCCTCTGAAGACTCTACATATGGGTCATAATCTTGAGAGTTCCCATCCAAATCCACACTGTGCTACAACAGCTCTAGAGGCAATGTGGGATCTTCTCCAGAAAACTAGTAGAGCAATAGTGACACTACCCCTCCCCTACATCTGCTCCAACCATGGACTGATGGGCAAGCCTCCATGGGCGGCCAGCCAGAAGAAGTAGGATATCTTCCTTAGCTGCAAATTGGACCATAACCACGTCCAAAATTGGGAACGGACATCCGGGGCACTCTCTGGGCTACCCAATGCCTCTCCCTCAAGGGGGTCCACGTCAAAAAATCCATTTGAAGCCTCTTGCCAATCCATGTGCTATAGGAAATGAAGGGCACCTCGTCCACCTACATGTGTGAAAGCTGCCACTACCCCCCAGTGTGTGGGGTGTTCTTGAGAAGCCCTCATTGTTATAAGAGGAGCTTCCAAGGCTCTACACCTGGTGTTAGGCTGCGAACAACCAACTTGCCCAAGAGGGCTCTGCTTTGCATCTCCAAATTAATGATACCCAAGCCTTTCTATGCCTGTGGAATGATCATCATCTACTAAGAGACCCGGGCCCCAGTGCTCCTTGTGCTGTCCAAACCTGCCCAAAGGAAGTTCCGAACCAACCATCGGAGCTACCCAATGCACTCTCTGTGAAAACACCAACAGGAGGCAATATACTAGGCCATGGCAAGAAGGACCTGGTTTGCCACTAAGGCACAACCTGATAGGGGGATTTTGGCCAAAGCTCTAGTAGAGAAGCTTGCACCGAACACTCTCAAGGACTGGGGCAATCTACCACTCTGCTGTAATGTCAATATCAACATGGCATCCAAGGTATCTCATTGTCTGGCCCCGCAGTATCCATCTGAAGCCAAAGTCGCTCCCCCACTTATGAATCTCTTGTGTCTCCCATGAAGAAACCTATGAATTTAGTCCAGTCGATTCGCGCACCTGAGGCCTCAAAGTAGATAGCCAGGGCTCCCCTCCAAACTCCCTGTGGTGCCCTCTACAAACAAGGCCATGTCATCTGCAAACTCGGAGTCCAGTAGCTCCTCCTCTTACCTGATTGGGAGCCTCAACCCTCTACCCTGTCGTCGTAGGCCTTCTCAAAATCCAAATGGAGGACAGCCAATAGCTATGGCTCCTCCCTGAACTAATCCACTGCCTCCCAGAATGTGAAGATGTTGTCCAAGATGCTACGCTCTTGGACGAACCCGATCTGTGTGTTGTGAATAATGTCAGTAAGATGAGGCTATAACGGCAAACTCAAGACCTTGGTGAGGATCTTGTATGCAATATCAAGCAAAGTGATTGGTCTCCACTACTGGATATCTGACCTATCTCCCCCTTTCAGGATCAAACAAATCCACCCCCTGCTCAAGGATTGAGGGAGGGAGCCCGTGCCAAAAATCTCATGGCAAGCTAGTCAGAAAGGGGTGGAGATGATCTCCTAGAAGAAGGCCAGGGTGCCATCCTCGCCAGGACACTTCTGGGTTGGAGAGCCTTGAGGGCTTCCCAGAGCTCCTCGTCCATGAAGGGCTCTTCTAGACTGCTACATAGATCATGTGAGACTGCCATCGGAACGTGATCCCAAAATACCTCCTGGGCCATAAGACCAGGTGGAGTCATCCTCTCTGTCTGAAAGAGCTGGATGTAAAAACCTGTGGTCAGGTCTAAAATCTCTTGCGGGTCAATGTCCATGATGCCCTAAGGATCTCAAAGATGCTACATTTGCATGCCTGCTGATCGGAGCCTAGTGGTCTTAAAAAACTATTTCGTCATCCTGTCCCCCTACTATACATATTGGCCGTAGGAAGAGTGATAAGAGAACTCAGCCCACTGAATCTATGTGTCTTGAAGCTTAAGGCGAGCACTCTCAAACCTATCAATAAGCCACTGAGATTCTGGTTCCTGCTCCCTAAGCTGCTCTATGCAAGTGAGGTCTCTCCTGAGTGCCCGCTCATGCTCCTAAAGAGTCCTCCTCCGCCTAAGGGCATAAGCATGCAACTCCTCACTACTCCTCTTGATCACAGTGGCCACCCACAAAGGCCATCCCCTTGCATGGTGCAATCTCTGATTGTTGCTGCCAAATCCTTGCCATGACCTGTTGAATCTCCTCATCCTATAGGAGCTCCTCTAGAATGCGAACCCCCTTTTGGAGAATACCTCGGCGGGGCTGCTCTAAGTGAAGTACTACCGGAGAGTGGTCTAACATCATGGTACTTGCCAGAATCCTTGTAGAGCCACCTCTATGCAGAGCCCAATTCCCAACGTAGAAGCAGTCTAGCCTCTCAAGTAGTCCATCATGTCTCCTCTATCCAAAAGAGAAGAGGAGGCTACCAGGTATCATGCTGAAATCTGGATCTCGCCACGGGTCTCTGCCCCAATTGATCATGAAAATGAACTACTCCCTGGTGCTCCGCTTTGTTGCTAGCATCTCAGAGAAGGAGGCATTGCCTTGATTGTCCCTCCCAAACTCCAGGTTGTTGAAATCCCCTCCAACAATCTATGAATCTACATTCGAAAGACACTTTGAAAGCCTCCTCCAAAAGGCCGACGGTGCTGTTTGTATGCTAGGGCATACACATTCAAGATCCCAATCCTGGACTCTCCCATCCTAGCTCCCATCCAAACTTCCCATCCTTGGATAAGCTCACCCTGATCATAGACCTTTGGAGTCACTATATATTTATTTCATAATGTGAGGGAGTATTTGAAATTAAGTGGTCTTTATTAATGAAATGATCGTCTCAATATGATTTTGCAGGCTTCATGATACTCTAGCATGTGCGATTAAACTTTGTTTTCCTATGTAGCCAAAGCATCCCCCAACTTGTGTAAGCATGAGCACATGGAGGAAGGTTTTGGCACTAGTGGACAAGGAGAGCATGAAGGGCATGAACATCCCAAAAGAGCAGAGAAGCACCCATTGATGACAAAGGTAAAGAGGAGTCGTCCAAAGTCACATGGGCTTGTAGAACACATGAAACTACGTTGAGCACCTACACTTTTCCTCTACATAAGTTCTACATCTGTGTAATGAAAGTTATAAAGAGGAACACTAAGTTGGTATAGCCAACGAGAATGAAATGCAAGGATGTAGCCAAATAGGTCACCATGAGAAGGGATATGCGAAACCTTTGTTTACCTTGAGATGAACATCATGGTGGGTGGAAGCCCCATTTTTGCACCATCGTGAGATGAAATAATCTTTGTAGAGATGAATGTATGGCTACCACATCACAATGACCTTCCTCTGTTTCATATAGTTTTTGAGGGGATGTAGAATCCTCACATAAACCTAAATTCATGGGGGTTGTGAGAGGAGCAAAAGTTAGACTCCTAGAGTATTCATATGTGAGAAAACATAATCTAAGGCCTTAGAAGATGCATGATTAGTAGCAAAGGACACAAAGAATCGACTGGAGAGCAAATGCATGCACAAGTGAGGAATTGAACAATGTTAGGGAAGATAGAGATTTCACAAATGCATTGCTAAGTGGAGTTTTCTATGAACAAGGGTGATGATAGTGAATTGTTAGGTAGGGTGGCTAACTTGGAAGCAGCTCTTAAAACACAAGTTCAATTGAGCTTTTGATGGGATGGGGAGGTGGATGATACGAAATGATAGAAATTTGGTACTGTGACATTGGATGCAAAGAACATTACTATTAGGTGGCCAAGAATGATTTCATTTCATGTAACCCCACGCATGAAACACACCAAATTAATGAAGATCAAGCATTAAACAAAACAAGAATGAGATGCAGTTGCCTAAGACAATGCTAATTGAGGAGAGATTCCTCACCTACAATTTAGAGATGGAAGAAATTGTGTGCGAGGGAGCAGAATCCCAAGTGAGTCACATGGCCATGGGAATGATCAATGGCCACCATGTGGCACATGTAAGCTACGACATAGTTGGTCTAGGTCATTGTTTGTGCAAATGCCTCAAGGAGAGATTTCTCCTTTGTTAACCAAAAATGCAAAATGAATAAGCATTAGTTGAGGTGAGAGGGGAGTGCAAAGGAGAATGTAAGGAATAGAACGATTGATCTTAGGAAGAAGGACACTATTTGCCGAGGGAAAATTTGTGAGTGGGGATGCAGCAAGACATTTTTACCCGACATGGAAGGTGGCTATTCATGCTTGGGAAGGTTGCCACAACCACCTAACACATCACATTATAGACAGGAAGGCAATGGATGTGAGACATTTACCATGGCCCTCAAATTACGATCAGGAAAGGCCCTTGATCTAACGACTTAGATCCATTTTCAGCCAACTTGAGCCTTTGGTTGGTCTAGTAGGCTAGAGAATGTTTATCGGTGAGCTTCAATTAGGGTGTTGACAGACTAGAGCCGCCCATGCCGCCAATGGTGCATTGGATGCATTTGGGCTATGGTTGATGAGGATGTGCATGTAGGTGAGAAATTAGCAATTTTGTACACCTTTTTGCTGATTTGTGGTAGTCATTGTTGGATGGACCTCTTAGTATTTCCCATTCTCTTCATTTGAGATCTCTATAGGAAATGAGGGTACACGGCCAGGCGTGAAGAGTTCTTGAGCCAAAGGAAATGTCTACATCCTATCATGAGAATTAGTGTGGTCTCAAATCCAAAGTTCAATACCCAAAGAAGACTAGCAAAAGCATCGATTGTCCAACATGAGAGAGCGCGAGGAGAGAGACTATCCTAGGGGTGAAGGGCAAAGTCAGAAGGACAAAACACTAGTATTGGGCTGAGGCATCCTAGAAGGCTGGCATATGAAGCCCCGTCATGGCAAGTAGAGTCAAAGCATTCTTCTATACCAAAATGATTGGCCATTTCCTCTTTAGATCATCAAAATGAGCATGAAGACCATGCCAACCAACAAAGAGAAAGTCTTCTTTGATACTCAACCGATATTCCAGAAGAATCTCATCAAGAAAGGTATGAAGAAGATGAGGGTACACGGCCAGGCATGAAGAGTTCTTGAGCTAAAGGAATTGTCTACATCCTATCGTGAGAATTAGTGTGGTATCAAAACCAAAGTTCAATGCCCAAAGGAGACTAGCAAAAGCATTGATTGTTCAACATGAGAGAGCTCGAGGAGAGAGACTCAACCTTGCTATCCTAGGGGTGAAAGCTGATTACTATGCATAGTCAGAAGGACAAAACACTCGTATTGGGTTGAGGCATTCTAGAAGACTAGCATATGAAGCCCCATCATGGCAAGTAGAGTCAAAGCATTCTTCTACAGGAAGGTTTGGCCATTTCCTCTTTAGATCATCAAAACGAGCATGTGGACCATGCCAACCAGCAAAGAGAAAGTCTTCTTTGATACTCAATTGGTATTCCAGAGAAGAATCTCATCAAGAAAGGTATGAACAAGAAGACCATCCATTGTAGATGGCCAAAGAATCAACAGACAAGAAGAACGGTGTGCTTCTAATGGAGAAAGATGCCACTGAGTGCCTAAAGAGGTGAGTGTGGAATAGCTAAGGCAATTTACTCGAGTTTCTATCACCATGGAAAAAAATCCTACCATGGCTATTGACATACATCGACCTGCACCTCTAAGGCCTAAAAATATTTTGATGGACCAATTGCATGTTGACCTCATACACATGAAGGTAGATATGGGAGATGGAAATCTGGTTATTTTGTTCTTTCGAGTGGACTACTGTTCACTCAAGGTATGAAGCAAATAGAGTGGAAGCACCTATGGAACAAACAGAGAAGTCTAAGTATAGTTCCACCATCAAGGAAAATTTTCAAATTTTCAAAGGCACTGATGACGAAGATCCCTATAGTCATCTTCAAAGTTTCTTGCAGGTTTGCCATATTAATGGTGCTATGTCAGATGAAGAATACATGGATCATTTCCCATGTACTTTAATAAAAATTGCATAGAAGTGGTTCAATCCATTTTTAATTGGATATTTTCAAGATTGGTATGCAATATCAGAAGCATTCCTATGGAGGTTCAGATACCAAATCAATGAAGAAGATGTTTGCACAAAGCTAAGCGAGCTAAAACATAACAAAGGAGAGTCCATCCAAGACTTTGCACTTTGGATACGAGATCTTATTAATCAGTTGACTACTGTGCTAGATGACAAGTCTATGTGAGCTTGGTTGATTATAGGACGCACTCAAGTGGACTTGCATAAGCTAGAACTAGTCAACTTGACTAAGCCCTATGAAGAGTTGCGAGACTGAGCTATCACACTTGAAAAGAGTGAAGGCTTGAAAGGCAAGGCCAAGAAAGAAGATGCTCAAGGCCCAGCTGAAAAAGGCCCTAGAGGAATTGGGCATTTGAGGGAAACCAGGAATTCAAGGGAAACTAGGCAGTAATGAAAAGTGGTGTAATAAGTGTTCTAGGAATTGACACTTAAAGGAAGAATGCAAAATGAAGTACAACAACACTTTCACCAAGCGTGGGGGCATGACAACTCAAAATGTTGATTCAATGGAAAAAGTCACAAGTATCAGCAAACCAAGTGACCACTGATACACGGACTCTGAGTGGAAAACCACCACGTCTCGAGAAGAAAGATAAGAGTAAGAATGGCAAGGATTTTGCTATGGAGAAAACCATTTCCAATCTAACTATCCAATTTGGGTTGAATATTTGAAGTTCCTGAAATCTAATATGGAATGGAAAGAAGTGGATCTAGAATGCCGAGCAGTTGTAGCCGAGCTATTAGATGTAGTTGATGCCCAAGTGGTTACCAAGTCTAAAGATCCAATTGTAACTTATGTAGGTACAGTTCCCTCTGACAAAGATATCAACTAGAAGGCACAAAAAGACTTTGTTACTATACTTGCCAGGGATTTGAAGGGCAAGGCAATAGTAGTGGAGATGCCAAGTGAGCAGTTTCAAACATCTATTACAGAGCAAGGTGAATTTTCAAAGCCTAAGGAAGGTACACAAGAACCAAGCACTTCATCAGATTCTAGCATAGAGCTAGCTTGAGTATGGAGGATTTTCAAGAATTCAAGAATATGAAAATCAGTTTGACATTTGCTAAATTGATGCGGACAACTCCATATTGTCATGACTTCTTCACTCAATAGATTAAAGAATCATTCGAGAAGTCAAAAGAGGTTGACTCTTTAGTCACTATACCTGTCATTGATACCCAATTGGTCGATGAAGAAGTACCAGTGATCACCATCAAAGTCAAAAAGCAGACCATACCAAGTGTGATAGTAGACGATGGTTCAGGAGAAAACATTATTTTTGAAGAAACTGCTAAAGTTCAAGACCTTCAAGCCATCTCCTTTTTTAGTACAAATGGTAGATCAACGACCAGTTGACCCAAAAGGTATGCTACAAGATGCTATCATTTCTATAGGCGACATTTATTATGTTTTATTGTCATGCCATGGAGCAACATGCCTACCCTATTTTGTTGGGATGACCTTGGCTTAAAAGTGCAAAGGTACTCCATGATTGGGGTTTAGATGAAATGATCATCAAGACTGATAACCAAATGTTTGTATTCCAACAAATCCTTGAAAGATCTCGAGCAATTATCGGACTAAGGATTTGGAAGTTACACACCCATTTCCTCAAGATGTGGAGTCATGATTGATGGAACTACAAATACTTCTTATTAGTGAGATTGATATTTTTCAAGTGGCTATACTGATATCAAGTTGAAGTTGGAGGCTGAGCAGATTGCTAAACAAAAAGCTATGTTTCCGAGTAGTTTCACTAAAGACATTGAAGGAGAAAGGGAGCTAGCTGAGACACCAGTGACTATTACATGGCTCGGAGCCTAAGCAGTTAGTTCCAGAAACCCAAGAACTAAATCTTGGAACTAAAGGCAAACCTGCAATGGTGGTGGTAAGTGCCAATCTCTCTTTTGAGCAACTTAAGGTTGTCAAAGAACTATTCACCAAGTATAAGGATGGTTCTGCCTGGAAATATATTAACCTTCGAGGAGCTCCTCCTAAGTTGTGTCACCATAGAATACCTCTGGTGCCAGATGCTAAACCAATTTGGCAACAAACGTATAGGATGAATGCAAATTATGCTAAACAAGTGAAAGCTGAGTTAGATCAACTTCTTTGTGCTGGATTAATTTATGCTATTGACTTCACTTATTGGTTATTTCCCATTGTGGCAGTGCTAAAGATAAATGGTAGACCCTGAGTATGCATGGATTACTGGAAGTTGAATGCACAAACTAATTGTTGTGACCCATTTCCAATACCTTTCACTGATGAGGTTTTGGATCAAGTTGTGGGCCATGAGATGTACTCATTTGTCGATGGTTAGAGTGGCTACAACTAGAAGATCAATCTAAAACTACCTTAATTACAAAATGGGGTGCTTATGCAACTCGAGTGATGCCTTTTAGTTTGAGAAATGCTCCATCAACTTTCCATAAGTTTATGGTAGAAACTTTCGAGACCGCTTAATTGAATTCATGGTCATTTATTTGGACAATTTCTATGCCTATTCTTCAGATAAAGATCATGTTTGCTATTTGGAAAAGGCACATAAAGTTTTTGCAGGGATGTACGATCCTCACATAAGCCTAATCTCATGAGGGTTGTGAGAGGAGCAAAAGTTAGACTCCTAGAGTATTCATATGTGAGAAAACATTATCTAAGGCCTTACAAGATGCATGATTAGTAGCAAAGGACACAAAGAATTGACTAGAGAGAAAACGTATGCACAAGTGAGGAGTTGAACCATGTTAGGGAAGATAGAGATGTCACAAATGCATTGCTATGTGGAGTTTTCTATGAAGCAGGGTGATGACAGCGAATTGTTAGGTAGGGTGGCTAACTTGGAAGCAGCTCTTAGAACACAAGTTCAATTGAGCTTTTGATGGGATGGGGAGGTGGATGATAAGAAATGATAGAAATTTGGTACTGTGACATTGGATGCAAAGAGCATTACTATTAGGTGGCCAAGAATGATTGCATTTCATGTAACCCCATGCATGAAACACACCAAATTAATGAAGATCAAGCATTAAACAAAACAAGAATGAGATGCAGTTGCCTAAGACAATGCTAATTGAGGAGAATTCCTCACCTACAATTTGGAGATGGAAGAAATTGTGTGCGAGGGAGCAGAATCCCAAGTGAGTCACATGGCCATGGGAATAATCAACGGCCACCATGTGGCACATGTAAGCTATGACATAGTTGGTCTAGGTCATTGTTTGTGCAAATGCGTCAAGGAGAGCTTTCTCCTTTGTTAACCAAAAATGCAAAATGAATAAGCATTAGTCGAGGTGAGAGGGGAGTGCAAAGGAGCATGTAAGGAATAGAACGATCGATCTTGGAAAGGAGGACACTATTTGCTGAGGGAAAAATTGTGAATGGGGATGCAACGAGCCATTTTTACACGAGGTGAAAGGTGGACTTCATGTTTGGGAAGGTTGCCACAACCACGTAACACCTCACATTATAGGAGATAGGAAGGCAATGGATGTGTGGCATTTGCCATGGCCCTCAAATTATGATCTCAGGAAAGGCCCTTGATCTAACGGCTCAAATCCATTTTCAACCAACTTGAGCCTCTGGTCGGTCTAGTAGGCTAGAGCATGTTTATCAGTGGTGAGCTTCGATTAGGTTGTTTACAACAGACTAGAACCACCCATGCCCGCCAATGGTGTATTGGATGCATTTGGGCTATGGTTGTGGTAAGCAATCTTACTCGTCCATGATTTGTAGCATGGGGGGGAAGGTGAGGGTGGGCTAGGAGGGGGGGCCATGGTGCGCTAGTTTGTAAACACCCTTAGTGTTGTTTCCTATTGACACTGAAGGGTTTTTAGGCTAGCCATGCTCCCCACATGGCAAAAGTCCTCCTCGAAAGGTACGTTTGATGTTGATTCTTCCTCAGGTGTTGGAAGCTCATTGGAGAAACGTTACTCTAGAGTCCTGCGCATATTTCTAAAGCCAAGAGTCTCCATTAGCGCTTGGAGTTGATTTTGACTTAGGCAGTTGACCAATTTTAGCCACTACTAGGCTAGTTGAAAATGGACTAGCCAATCATCTCTTAGAGGCAGTTCCCACGTTGGCATATTTGCCAAGATATGCTAACACCTGCCAATGCTTGCCATGTTCCTACGAGGAGCACCGTTATTAACACTGCCAATTCTTGGCATATTTCCGCCCAGTTGGAGAGTCAAAATTCTGCTCTCCACCCTAGCATTACGGGGCCAAGGTTCAATCGAGAGCTCTCATTCGCGGAAGCCTCTCAAATCGTCATCACCCGTTCTGAAATTCGTGCCTTTTTTGAGATGGCATCCACGTGATGACATTTCCCCTGCTCTACTGTAGTTTGCCAGCTCTCCTGGCATGTTCCCTTGCGTGGCCCAATGCAGGGACTGGTGCTTAGCTCCTAAAGTGTGTGCGGGACTCTGGAGTTATTACTCACGAGGACTCACACCAAGGATGGCAAAGGAACTCATTCATTTGGCCCCGATTACCAAACAACGCTAGTTACCATTTGGAAGGAACTGTCAAACTCGCGCACTGTTTGGTGGTTATATTTGTTGCAATGCTGTAATTTTCATTTATTTTTTTGAAAAAAAGGATGGCAAGGGAACAAGTAAGCCAGGCCTTAAAGGAAGTGTAGAGGCCTTAAAGGAAGTGTAGTGAGTGAATTCGAGCCTATGTAATCCTTCTCGGACCCTTTGAAGCTACTCACCTTTCTCAACATCACATTGCAGGTTCATGCACGTTACAACTTACTTCCTTGAATGGTAGTACTTCGTTGCTTTGAATTCTCGCCTATCCTCAGTATTTCTCTTTGTCTTTTGTAAAACTAGCTTCAAATTCGAACTCATTGTTGTAGGATTCAGTATGAGGATTACTCCGACCAAGGTGAAACATTATTGGAAAAGGGTCCGTGACTATATTCGCTACGACTTGAAGGAAATCGCTTTTCCGTCGTCTCTTCCTGATCCTCCTGGCTCAGTCCCTCCCCCACGGCGAAAATTGACCTTCGAAGAACACGTCAATGTAATGTTATTAAATGCACGCAAATGGTGGGTTTTATAGTAGGAATGGGATGAGAATATATTTATGCTTACTGCAGCACAGCTGCATTTCTTCATGCCAATTTGACGAGGTCCCGTTGTCTCCGCTATTATCAACAGGTGTGGAAAACTGCCATCAGGTTGTATGTGACGAGCTTTAAGACCGGTGATATAAATCTAGATGGCGACGATGAGCCAAAAAAGCCAGAGAAAGAAAAGGCAAAGTCAGAGCCATCCATGGTGGAGGATTTAGGTGTGCAAATCCTTCGGCCATTTCCTTCCTAACCTCCAAAGTTTTAAGAATGTGGAAGGGAGGAGCGTTAAAAAGAGAGAAAAAAACGGTATGCGATGTAAGATTTTTTTATGTGAATTATCGTGTCATGACGAAGGTTATAAATTGTGCGAGCCAAAAGCCTAGGAGGATGATTGGCCTTGCACCCGCTGCTGTGAATTATGGCAGAAATCCATTGCCTTTCCGAGCATGCTAACACTGGCGGAGTGTAGAGACCAAAGGCTTTGATAGGGAGGCTCGTAGGCATGCCCGACGAAAGATGCACCCAGTGGGGCGTCCAGTAATCAATAGCTCCAATTGGAAGGGTGCAAATATCTGTGAAGTAGAAGTTTGCTCAATGTCTGGAATGAAAATACGTGAGGTGCAGAGGATTTGCCCTCAAAGCGAAGATAATTCCCGTACTGCTGATCCTGAAATGATAAGGAAGGAGCATCGAGCATCTGCTATGAAACCACCGTATGGTATGAAGAATGCATCCGTCCGAGTGGTCCTCTTGCTGGGACATAGGCTGTTTGCTTTATCTTGAAGTGTAGTGGCAACAGCTTTGGCCACTTGCTGCTTTATGTGCTGCGATATCTGTTGACCAAATTACTGACGCATCTGCATAAGAGTGCTCTGAAGCATTGAGGGTAGTGCCTTGTGCATTTATTGGCGCGGTGATAAGGGACATGAAGCCATTCCTGTGCCACTCGTTGGTGCTCCCACTATGGCAGGTTGCTCATGCTGAGCAACCTCCTCGTGCATCTCATTGCCAGGCAAAGGCTCATCAAATCGAGTGGCATATTTAGGTGCCCTGTTAGTGTCAATGGGCGTCAAAGTGTGGCTAGGAACCTATAAGATGAATCCCAACCATAAGACGAGCAACAGAAAGGGTGCAGATATGAAAATAAAATGGATTAAACAGAAAACAAACCTGCTGAATGCTCTCTCGGAAAGGATGCGGATCTAGATAGGCAAAATTCAAATGTGGATTCTGGATACGGATAGGCGGGACCCGGACATGCAATGGAAAATGTGGATTTTGAAGATGCAAATCCATAAGGCGGGATTCAGAACTTAAACTTCACACAAGAACCTCCCTCAGATACAAAAGCAAACACTCGCTGATATCACACGGAGAATGCAGCAAAAAGAGAAGAGATAGGACTTAGTTTATTGATCCTCCTAGCTTGGAAAATTCGCTCAAGAAGAGCAGGAACAAGCAGCCAAGATGCTGGGCACAAATCGCAATCAGGAGACTGCTCAGGCTGATATCTACACCAAGAAATACTATGCTGATCAAACGGCCTTCAGAGAAATGCCTGGCTATTTATAGGCTGAGAGAGGGCCCTAGTCAATCGGCTGGGTCTGTAGAATAGCCGATCAGATCTGCTCCAAAATCCAACTTATTTGGCTCGAACTCGTTGTAAACAGAGGCAGCTTTATCCCGCCAGAGCAAACTCCTAGTGTGTTCTGCTGGTGTTTTCTCCTGCTACATGCCACGCATATGGCACTGCTGCTCCGCTTGTGTACTGATGCTCTGATCCATTTAAAAACTGCCATGTGTCATCACAGCTGTTCCAGGTGCTACGAGTCCTCCAGACAATGACAGCCGATCCTATCTAGGTACTCCTACCTTCTACAATGCCCTGACCACTTATGGGTGCTCACAATTGGGTCAGTGACACTCCAACACTCGCTCTCAATGACATAACTGTGTGCCAATACCCACTTGTCTAATGAGATGCTCCCACTGATTGGTGGGGAGATCTGTGGTAAAATATGAGAGATGTCCTCCTCTATGGGGAAATGGTCTAAGCATTTTTTTGCTTGGATGCTCGTTTGGGAGAGACTAAAATGAAATCATATAGTCTTCACAAGCAGTTGTAGCTTGAATGAAGAGAATGTGGACTACTTTCTGATTAGCCTTCTCCTTTAAGTGCTAGCCTTTGTCACGGCTGAGTCTGCCCTTCACCTCCGAAGTGCCGACAAAAACTCAGTACGAAGACCTTTGTATAAATGGATGCTCACGTATGTGTGGGTGTGTGGATTTGTATCTGTGAGAACATATGGTTATAGTACGGTCTACACCTAGTATTGGGCACTAATGATGTCAGGGGGATGTCATAGTAGCTAGTCCCTGCTATGCGTGATGGAGTTTAAGGTTTCAACCTTATGAGTGACTATCATGAGATTAGAATTGCACTATGTGTTGTATTTTTAGAGGATGAGTTTGGGCATGCTCTTTGATTCATCTAGATATATGGTTTTACCTCTTTACTGAAAAGATAGAGGTTAGGGATCTGATCGACTACGAGACAAACCAATGCCATGGAAGTAGTCATCAATCCTCTGGTATCATGCCTGCCTTCCGGGCCTGTTTCAGCTTGTACAAAGAAGTCTACACACCTTTTTACCATTTCCTAGGTGTCGAAACTCTTCCTGGTTTCTCAACATATACTTCTTCTTGAAGTTCCCATTTAAGAAGGTTGACTTCACATTCATGTGAAATATGGGCCACTGATGGTGGGCTGCCAAAGCTGTCACCGTGTGGATAGAAGTTGTCCTAAGACGTAGGAGCAAATGTCTCTCCATAGTCCACTCCTTTTGCTTGTGCATAGCCCCTTTGATCACTAATCTTGCCTTGTATTTGTCCAAGTGTAATGGACTTGTACTTGGTGCGGTACACCCACTTGGTTACGATGATCTTCCTCTTCCTAGGTCTCTCAACTAGATCCCTAGTGTGGTTCTTCAGAATTCTTCAGAATGGCGTCCATCTCTGCTTTTGTAGCAGCCTCCCACTTTGATACTCCCTTTGCTTCTTCAAAGGTTCTCGGCTCCACAACCTCTTGAATCTGAACTATCAATGTGTAGTTCACGGTAGGAGCTTTTCTCTGAGATCTCCTCACCTCTGAATCGCTCTCTGGCACTTCTGTCACTCTTGAATCTTCTAGTGTCTTCAGGTGCCACTTCGGTAACTTTCTTTCACTGGGGTACTTTGCTGGTGGAGCTTCCTCAGTCTCTGACTCTGGCTCCTCAGTGTCTGGATTCTTGGTCTCTTCCTCTTGCGTGCTTGCAAGCCTCGGCCTTTGGGAAACCACTGGAGCTTCTGATGCTGATGGTTATGGTCGGGACTTTGTCTCTTGGAATACCACGTCCCTGCTCACCACTAGCTTCTTTGTGTGTGGGTCGTAAAGTCCATATGCTTTTGACTCTTTATTGTACCCTATGGAGATGCATTCCTTGTTCGTAGGGTCCAACTTGGTCCTGTTTTCTTTGTTGCCAAAAAACCCTTAGATGTGAAATTACAGCTTCTTATGAAATGCGCCTCATATGGAGTCTTCCCTTCCATCGCTTTGGTCGTCCTTCTGTTCAGAATATGGATAGTCGTGTTGATTGCCACACCCCAGAAGGATCTAGGAAGCGTCATCCCTCTCAGCATACGTAAGCCCTGTTAGAAATTGACCCAACAGAGGGTACGCACAGTGGAAGACTGATAGAATTTGCCCAGGACCTCACACAGTGTGATGTGGGGTGTGGAATCACAAACATCTTTACTTAATGTGCAGACATCATTAGCGCCCAATACTAAGGGTACGCACATCCTGTAGGCAGCCTTTTTAAGGGCCCTCTTTTCCAGGGCCTTTGGCCCACACTCCAAGGGTTTTAGCCCTCCTTCCAAGGCAGGGTCCCAGCCCCTTCTGTCTGCCTATATAAGGCTTGGTTGGCTGGCTTCAACCAGCCCAACCAGCCCCTCCAAGATGGCCGACTCTCCTGCTGGTACACCTGCTTCTGCTGCGCCCCTTTCTGGCACCCTGTCCTGCCCACACATGTGCGCCTTTTCTGCACCACATGCCACCTCAGTCCGCCCTCCTGTGCGCCTCTGTTAGGGGCCTGTTCCAGCCCATTTAGACAGTCCTTGAAGCGCCTCTGCCAGGCTGCTGTGCTGCCCACATGGCAGCTCATGTACTGCCCATGTGGCAGCCCCTTTTGGCTGTCCTTCCCTGTGAGGTGCTGCCCATGTGGCAGGCCCCTCTCTTACCTTTTCTTTTGGACACATGCCCTAGGTCTCCCTCCCCCATGCTCTCCTCATATGGGGGCTTACAGATGGGGAGGTGACCTTTCCAACACCCCCTCTCACCGACACATCTCATCCCAATGCCAACACGTCGATGATGATGCTCCAGTAACTCCTGGGTCGTAGTCCTCTGGAATACTTCGATGTCAAAATCTTTTCCTGGCTTTGGCTCCTGCTCCATCAGGTTTGGTTCCGCTTTCGCACACCATCCTCGTACACAGGTCCATCTCCGCCTGATAATGAGTGAACAACCTGGAGTCTTCCAGGCACCATGCTCTGAGGCTCTGTTTCAACCCGTCCTTCCTTTGGCAAGGTTTGCAACAAATGAATATTTCTAGATAACCTGGACCATCAACTCTCATAGAGCTCTCAAGCAGGTACTCTTCTGGCTTCAATACACTTTGTCCATCACCTTCTAGCAATCTGCGTGCGAGATTTGAAGAAGCACCCACACTTCCCCTTCTACCTTCGAAGAAGGCCAATTCCTTCCAATCTTGCATTACCTAAGGTAAATGAAGATTAGAGTCTCTCCACAACATGCTATAAAGGCTCAAATGAAGAACATCAAGTACATGTGCTGCCTGTGTGCTTGCTCTGAAAGCAAACCATGCACCTCATCGAGGCACACACCAATAGCCTGTGTAATCCTGTACTGTCTCCTTCTGAAGTACAGCATCCATCTGAACATGAGACCCTAGGGTACTCCATGGTATCCACCCTCGTGTCAGTGTCAACAGCCACGCCCCTGGAAGATACCAAGCACTCCATGCTGTCCATCACCTTCACAAAGGTCTCTAACTCCTCATCGGCCCACATCTTAATGTCAGACATCCTCACTGTGATTTCTAGGTCAACATATCTGATCTCAGTAACACACGGAGATGTCACCAGGAACAACTCTTCGATTACCACATTTGCTTTGGCCTTTGTATCACCCTGTGAATTTGAGTCGGACTCCTTCCTTTTGTTTTTTTGATCCGCCTTCTTCTTTTGGCAGTCCTTTGCAAAATGTCATGGCGTGTCACAATAGAAGCACTTTTTCTTCTGCTTCCTCTTAGAAGTGTCCTCGTCATCAAAGTCCTCTTTCTCGGACTTGCCACTGTTAGGCTTGCCCTTTCCTTTGCCAACGTAGTCCTTTGCCAGAGCAACTCCTTGCCGTCTTTGTCGTTGTTGTAGAGCTTCTTCCTAGCTTCTTCCTGTAGTAGTAATGGATCCAACTCCTCAAAAGTTAGAGGTTTGGTCCTTTGTCCTGCTGTCACAGTCGTAACAAAGCTTTTGAAACTCCGAGGTAGCCTCATCAGTACCATCAAGGCTAAATGGCACGAGTCCACCTTCTGACCAATTTATGCTAGTTGATCCCTCACCACCTTGCGTCAAGTGGCTATGTACCAAATCTCCCTCATCCATATCAAGATTGTAGAGCTGATGCTGAAGAAGCAAGATCCGGGATGTGTTGTCTGTCTCGTACAGATCCTTCAAAGTGAGCCATGCCTCTACTTACATCTCGGCCATCTGGATGTGAGGAAGCACAGAGTCCGCCTTAGTCCCTATGATCAATGCCAGGGGCGCATCTCTGTCTTCCCAAGCCTTGAGATCCTCGCTATCTATTGCCATGAGTATTTTCCCCTGTCTGTCCACCATGTCCTCCGGCTTTGCCTCCACTCCCGTTGTTAGTTTCCATAGCTTCCGAGCCACAAAATGACTCCAGATCTTCACCTTCCAGATCGGGTAGTTTGTCCCGTCCAGTTTCCCAGACTCTCCAAAGTTAGGGATAGTGAAAGAAAGAGAATTGGGGGAGGAGGAAGGGAGAGCAGGGGCTGAAGAGGCTGTACAGGTCGACATCTGTGCTTCTAAACCACACAACAAAGTTAACCAAGCTCAATCTTCAATAGACCACAACTCTGAACGCACCGGACTGAACCTGAGTCACCCTCCTTCTCACAAGGGCACTGTCCTCCAATCGTGGAAGTCGATTCCCAAGAGCTTCTTAATTAGGGTCGTCCTTCGGCAAGGTCCTTGCCTTCTGGCTCCCACACCTGTGAGCCTCCTACTTGGGCTCTGATACCATGTTAGAAATTGACCCAAGAGAGGGTACGCATAGCAGAAGACTGATAGAATTTGCTGAGGAGCTCACACAGTGTAGTGTGGGATGTGGAATCACAAACTTCTTAACTTAATGTGCATTTGATGTGCAAGCCAGTAAATAGACAATGCTCAGAGACAAATATAGAAGCTATAAAGGCTCAAATGAAGAACATCAAGTACATGTATTGCGTGTGTGCTTGCTTTGAAAGAAAACCATGCACCTCATCGAGGCACACACCAATAGCCTATGTAATCCTGTACTGTCTCCTTTTGAAGTACAGCATCCATCTGAACATGAGACCCCAGGGTACTCCATGGAATCCACCCTCGTGTCAGTGTCAACAGCCACGCCCTTGGAAGATACCAAGCACTCCATGCTATCTGTCACCTTCACAAAGGTTTGTGACTCCTCGTCGACCCACATCTCAATATCAAACATCCTCACTGTGGTTTCTAGGTTAACATATCTGATCTCAGTAACACACGGAGATGTCACCTGGAACAACTCTTTGATTACCACATTTGCTTTGGCCTTTGTATCACCCTCTGAATCTGAGTCGGACTCCTTCCTTTTGTTTTTCTGATCCACCTTCTTCTTTCTGCAGTCCTTCGCAAAATGTTATGGCGTGTCACAATAGAAGCACTTTTTCTTCTGCTTCCTCTTAGAAGTGTCCTTGTCATCAGAGTCGTCTTTCTCGGACTTGCCACCGTTAGGCTTGCCCTTTCCTTCGCCAGCGTAGTCCTTCGCCAGCAACGCCTTGTCGTCTTTGTCGTTGTTGTAGAGCTTCTCCCTAGCTTCTTTCTGTAGCAGTAATGGACCCAACTCCTCAAAAGTCAAAGGTTTGGTCCTTTGTCCTATTGTCACAGTAGTTGATCCTTCACCTCCTTGACCTTCGTCAAGTGGCTATGTACCAAATCTCCCTCGTCCATATCAAGATTGTAGAGCTGATGCTGAAGAAGCAAGATCCGGGATGTGTTGTCTGTCTCGTACAGATCCTTCGTACAGATCCTTCAGAGTGACCCACGCCTCTACTTACGTCTTGGCCATCTGGATGTGAGGAAGCATAGAGTCCGCCGTAGTTACTATGATCAATGCCAGGGTATGGGCATCTCTGTCTTCCCAAGCTTCGAGTTCCTCGTTGTCTATTGCCATGAGTATCTTCCCCTGTCTGTCCACCATGTCCTCCGGCTTCGCCTCCACTCCCGTTGTTAGTTTCCATAGCTTCCGAGCCACAAAATGACTCCGGATCTTCACCTTCCAGATCAGGTAGTTTGTTCCGTCCAATTTCCCAGACTCTCCAAAGTTAGGGATAGTGAAAGAAAGAGAACTGGGGGAGGAGGAAGGGAGAGCAGGGGCTGATGAGGTTGACATCTCTGCTGCTAAACCACACAGCGAAGTCAACCAAACTCAATCTTCAGTAGACTAGAACTCTGAACGCACCTGATTGAACTTGAGTCACCCTCCTCGCAAGGGCACTGTCCTCCAGTCGTGGAAGTTGATTCCCAAGAGCTTCTAAATCAGGGTCGTCCTTCAGCAAGGTCCTTGCCTTCAGGCTCCCACACTTGTGAGCCTCCTACTTGGGCTCTGATACCATGTTAGAAATTGACCCAACAGAGGGTACGCACAGCGGAAGACTGATAGAATTTTTCGAGGAGCTCACACACTGTGGTGTGGGGTGTGGAATCACAAACTTCTTAACTTAATGTGCATTTGATGTGCAAGCCAGTAAATAGACAATGCTCGGAGACAAATATAGAAGCAACACTTTATATTTCCGTCCGTCCACAAGTAGGACAGGATACAATACCAAAAGGTTCTCCTACTAGATGTCAATCACTTCTAGATCTCTAAGCCCGCGTGCTCCACCTCGAGCGTATGTAGACTCTCTGTCCAGTGTGTTCTTCTCCACCTTACTGCCTATGAATCAGCCTAGGTGGGCAGCACCTTGCTGAGGTAGGTCTGCAGCCTTCCTACTCCCTTGGTCCTCCAGGATAGGCTCCAAGTGTGCTGGTGTCTGCTACTCCTGCTTTTGCTACACCAGAAGATAAGAAATGGGGCCCTGGAGGCCCTCCTTTTATAGCCCCCAAGGGCTGTTGCAAAAACCGATCAGTCTGCCCGACTTTGGGGTCTGTTTGGGCCGACCCTGGTCAGTAGGAATACAGGCTGTAGGCAGCCCTTTTTAGGGCCTTTGGCCCACACTCCAAGGGTTTTAGCCCTCCTTCCAAGGCAGGGTCCCAGCCCCTTCTGTCTGCCTATATAAGGCTTGGTTGGCTGGCTCCAACCAGCCCAACCAGCCCCTCCAAGATGGCCGACTCTCCTGCTGGTACACCTGCCTCTGCTGTGCCCCTTTCCTGCAACCTGTCCTGCCCACACGTGTGCGCCTTTGCTGCGCCACATGCTGCCTCAGTCTGCCGCCTTCCTGTGCGCCTCTGTCAGGGGCCTGTTCCAGCCCGTACAGACAGTCCTTGAGGCGCATGTGCTGCCCATGTGGCAGCCCCCTCCCTTACCTTTTCTTTTGGGCACATGCCCTAGGTCTCCCTCCCCCATGCTCTCCTCATATGGGGGCTCTCAGATGGGGAGGTGACCTTTCCAACAAGCCCATTGTTGTGATTTTCTTCTTTCCTCTAGTAGGCTTTGAAGGCCTCTGAGGTAAACTCTCCCCCTCAGTCGGTCTTGAAATTTTCAGCTTCTCACTCGACTCCTTCCACTCCTTGAACTTGGTAAAAGCTTCAGACTTGTTGGCAATGCAATAGATCCAAGCATATCTAGTTAAAAGTCCGGCACCTAAGAGTCAAGTTTTGGACATCTTTCCACATATGTCACAGCGCACTAAGTGGGGAGGGATGTTTTTGCAAGAACCCAAAAACATGGGTTTTCATCCTCCAAAGAATATGTGCCATTGTGCTGTGAACAACTTGCTGGATGTGGACATATCGGGTAATGATAGAGGATAGAGTTTGGAATGTTCCTGGATTCATCTAGATAAATGATAGAGGATAGAGTTCAAAGTAGCTTCAGCTGAGCCCAACCTCTAATTCAGGAGGAGAGGAGTTGGTGTCCTGAAGAAATCTAAATGCTAATATTAGAAAGATTGTGCTAGTATGTTAATGAAATATATCTATACCATATTTTCACGTAAGTAAAATACAATATATGTTGATAACATATAGTACAGCATATTGGACATATCAAGCAACATAATGCTTAACATGTTCAATTTGAATTATGAAGATGTTAATTTGTCTCTTGGAAATGTAGTGCATGCATTTTAAAGGTTAGTCCTACATACAAATAGCATGTCATTTAGTTATTTTCAGATTCTTTAAATGAATAATCCATGTCTTTGAGTTGCAATAGCACAAGGGGTGTTTGGAAGCACTTTCACAATGGGTGGTGACTCTTTTTGAAACGAGTAAAGAAAGATGTGTGTGTGTGTCTGTGTGCGCGCTACATATTAATGGTTCTTCCAAATTGCCAAGCTCTACTTTATATTGTGTCTAGCCTGGGTTTTGTGACAATCCAGGGAGTCTAGAAGGGGGGAAATCTTTTGGCGAGCTTTTTAATGTGAGCTTTTTTACCATTTGCTTTGTTTTTGCGAGCTTTTTTTAGAAATCCATACATGTTTTTGTTATAAGAAAGATGGGGAGGTTAGAAAGAGGGGGAGAGAATATAGGATATGTTCATTTTCATAGCATGTGGGAGGGGTGGAAGAGTGTATACTATGCACAAGGGGGGGGAGTATATGAGTGGCAGTAGGAGGCAAAAAATTATGGAAGATATGTCCATATTCAAAGTAGAAGGGAGGAACTATGGGAGATATGTACATTTTAAAAGTGTATAATTTGAAACTTTTGACCTCATATTTGGATTCCTCGTCGAATTCCGGTCATTTTGAGTACCAACATGACCATATTCTGATAAAAATGGGAAAAATGGTGTTTTTGTCATTTTGGACTGTTTGGGGCCTGTTTTGAGTCTGCGCTAGAAACTTTTGACCTCATATTTGGATTCCTCGTCGAATTCCGGTCATTTTGAGTACCAACATGACCATATTCTGATAAAAATTGAAAAAATGGTGTTTTTGTCATTTTGGCCAAAAAATGGTGTTTTTGTCATTTTGGCCTGTTTGGGGCCTGTTTTGAGTCTGCGCTAGGGTCATTTTGAGTACCAACATGACCATATTCTGATAAAAATTGGAAAAATGGTGTTTTTGTCATTTTGGCCTGTTTGGGGCCTGTTTTGAGTCTGCGCTTTTTCAATTTTTCCAATTTTTATCAGAATATGGTTATGTTGGTACTCAAAATGACCGGAATTCGACGAGGAATCCAAATATGAGGTCAAAAGTTTCAAATTATACACTTTTAAAATAAATAAATTTCCCACATGCTCTCCCTTCCCCTTTACATTTAGTAGATGAACATAACTTTCACATTCCTCATCCTCTCTCTCCTCCTTGCACTCCTCTTTGCATACCTTATAAGTTCTCCCTCTACGTTCTCCACTATGATAATGAATATATGTTCCAACTCCCCTCACCTCCCTTCTCCATGCCACCTTACCCATGCGCCCGTCCCTCCCCCCTTCCTTTATCTCCCCTCCCCCCCCTCTCTCCTCTTAACTGCAACCACAACCCAAACTTTCAACCCACCCCACTCCATGACCCCCCCCCTCTCTCTCTCTCAGGTGAATGAAAAGCTCGCAATATTCATGAAAATTGAAAAAAAGCTCATGACAAAAAGCTCACCAAAAAATCACACCCGTCTAGAAGTGCTATCCGATTTTAAAAAATTCAAACTGGACATTGAAATTTTCAACTGCAATGCAGCGTTCCCTCAGAATAGGCTCTTTAAATAGAGTAATCAGATCAGGGTTGTTGTTTGATCGGTATCCCATCAAAGGTACTTATCGGCTATGGTGTGCTATCATATAGATACTGATGATTGCTGGTCTATGTTGATTTATTGTGTCTCTTATTGTATTGGAACAGCTGTAGCAGCAAAAGCTGGGTCAGAGCACTTGAGACCTGCATTGCAACGCATCTACATGACAAAAATGTCAACTTATAAAGATGCACTTCAAAATTTCGTGCTTGGGTATCAGGAAGGTCTTACAGAAGTCATGAAGTCAGAAGGTGCCGGAAGTGAATCAAAAGTGGCTTCTCCATCCAAGGATGAGAAATCAGGGTCTTGATACTCTAGAATTTCTTGTTCACTATAGTGGTTTATATGGCTTCATGTATTGTATATATCAACGTGACTCCGCAAGAAAGCATGTGCAGCCTTTGTTTTGTTTGAATGATCAGGGTAAAACAGAAGCAGAGAGAGAGTGATCAACAACCTTAAATACTTTTGGCAGCTCGAGCCTACTACTGATGCAAATGTCCCCCTCGGAAGTATTTGAAGCATGGAGACATGACATAGTTTTCCTTCATTGTTGCTTCTTGTTTATGTCTTGTTTGGTAACGTTTTCTTGTGACATATACGGATCTTTTAGTGGCATTGAATCTTTCCACGTGGGGGGATCCCATCTGCATCTTATTGATCTTGTTTTAATATTTTGAATGTCAAAACAAAAAGAGGAGAAACAGCAATGAGCTTTGCCTCGGTGGTTGTGCTGTTAGTATCACTAGCTGGAATTGCATCATCCGAACTGCAAAAGCCTTAGATTGTTAGACCAATCATAAAGCCTCGTATGTTTTTTTGTTTTCCCAAGTACACTCGGAATGAGTGGCATGAGCTTTTTGCATTTTGCCCACTATGTCTGCATATGGGCGTAGGCAATGTTATGAAACTTTCATGAGGTTGTTTACACTTGGAAAATAATGAATTTGAGGAACGACTCAATCATGAGGTAGACTATGTGCCTTTTCATGTAGGCCAGAGTTGTTTGTTAATTATATGCAACCACTATGATGGCAGAGGAGGGTTATTGCAAGGGCAATACCAGAGAGGAGTTGTTTGTTAACTAAACACGAGGGCAAAGAAGGGTGGTTGAATCTCCTAGGCCCTTGGATGTTGCATATATGATAGCACCTCTCTTAGCCATTATGATTGCTATTTTTTACTCAAAATTGTGTAATAGACATGCATTTGTCATGGTTAGTTATCATGACAAAGAGATAATGACACATGAGCAATCTAAATGGTAGGCATGGAAGATCTAACACTACAAAAGAAGAAAGTATGGCCAGCTAAGTAATTTTGATTCATTTGTGAATTGGCAATGTTGAAGCTCTCTCTCTCTCTCTCTCTCTCTCTCTCAATTGTTGCAGCTTTTGCTTGACTCTTCGCGCAAAGACATATCACCAAATGAAGACCATTTCAAATCCACAAGGGCGTATCTATTATCTAGAGCTTGAAGTTCAAGAGCTCAAGCTTTGGCAACCAGCTCTAGAAAGGAGAGTTAATGATATGGAGGGTAATGGAAAGCAAGAACCCATCCATGAGGTAATAAAAAATGTAATGCGTCTCCATCAACATTGCAAGTGGTTTTCAAAGTGCAAGACATGATCACCACTCAAGTGGGATCTATGAAGCGAGAGATGATCTTTACTAATCTGAATAGCAAAGTTAATAGAGTTGATCTTTATAAGGAAATGAAAGAGGGAGAATGCGGATGAATAATAGAATGATCCTACGTGTTGGGGTTTAAAAGATGGATGTCTTCACGATGATGAAGAGAAAGTCATAGACGATATAATCATATGTCTTAAGAACAAAATAACACAAGCTGAATGGGACGAGAATGATTTAAGCAATATTTGTCAAACTGACACTTAAGCACAAGTCACTTCTCAGAGGGAGGTGAGTAAGAGTTAAGATCTTGAGACAAACACATAAGCTGATGCATAAAGATTTAGATATGCTCACTTCAACCCTGCTCAAACAAAGAAATGGTGAACTTACCAAGTAAAGAAAGCAGGCAAATGCGCAGTTTAGCGAAATGTGCAAGCATTGATTAGGGATTTCAAAGCTAAACCAAAGACTTTGAGTCTTAAACTAATGTTATAAAGGCCACCTTATGATAGTATTTGAATGTAGTTATGCCTTACAATAACTCTATTCTTCGGTTATCCAAATGTAGCTAGTCACATTTTTTATGTTGTACTTTATCTCATAGACCCGTGAGGTCTTTTGCAGATGTTAATCTCTCTCTCTCTCTCTCTCTCTCTCTCTCTCTCTCTCTCTATACATGTTAATAGCCTTGTGACATTCCAAATAATCCCTAATTCATATAGTATTGGAGCTCTAGACCACAAGAACAGCTTGATGCAATCACTCTCTTGCTATCGCACAACTATATTTGTAACTAGTCCCACTACACATAGTATTAAACTAGTCTCAAGCAGCATAACATTAAACCTTTGAACCACGATGCACACGATACTCTCTTTCTCTCTCTCACTTTTTGCTATCACATGACTATTCATGTTTCAACTATTGTATCGCAAGAGAGTCGCCGAATGCACTCTCACCCTCTCTTGCTATCACACAAGTTTATTTGTGGTTCCAATCAATCCCAATGTGCATAGTATTGAACTTTAAGCCACAACGGAGTCACATGATGCAATCTCATGCTCATTCTCTTTTGCTATCACACAATTCTTTGTGTGATCCAACTAATCCCAAATGCGCATAGTATCGCAAGAGAGTCAAATGATGCACTCTCTTGCTCTCACATAATTTGATTCATGGTGCACTTAATCAGCATGTGTGTGGTATAGGAGCTTTAAGCCATAGGAGTCATAGAAGAGATTGATGATGTGCTTCTATTTTTGTAAGAAAAAAATGTGTGGGAACATAGGAAGAACTTTTGGTAGTAAAAACTTCTTTATTGCCAGTAGTAGTTTAAGTACTATTGACAAAGCTCTTTTTTTTTTTGGGCAGAAAAAAAGTTTGTATTATATTATATCATCATCATAAATATTCACAGTACATTTCTTTAGCATAGAACATCCAACCCCTCTGGGGAGAAGTTTCTTTAACAAAACATTTCTAACAGATACTCATGGGCTTGAGGGCTTCTGAAATTGTCATAGTAGCAGCAGAGTTAAAAGAGAGGTACATATGAATCATTTGTATCATTTGTGTCATCATCATTAAAGTAGTCATAGTAGTTGAAGTTCTGTGAATCACCAGAGCTATCAGAGTCATCTGTGGCAGCAGCCTGGGCTTCACTGGGTGACACTGGCTCCTTCTTTACAGTTGGAGGGGAGACTTGTTTAAGAAAATCAGTAAACTCAGGGGGGATTTCAAAAGGTGTGGTGTTGTCAATCCCAAAATAGCTTTGAATATGGTCTTGAAGGTCAACATTAAAGAAGGCAACCTCAGTTCTGAATTGGTTTATTATTTTTGTAATTTTTCTATGGCCCTGTTTAGCCAGTTGAGAAAAAGCAAGTCAGCATGCGACACAATTTGATTAAACTCGAAATTGTTTCTGGTTATCAAAATAAACCAAAGTGCATGTGCTGTAATAGGTGTCCATAATTACTATTTTGTCCTTGTAGAGTCTTCTAGTAATATGGCCTTCCAATTTATTGGCTCCCCTGTTTCAAGCTATACTATTTTCCACAAGACATGCAACAAAGAGGTGAAAAATATCTTCATTTGTAGAGGGGCACCTCATGCATTTGCCATTTCCCTTTCTAATCCTCAGTCCTCTATTGTTAGTCCACACAACTTTATGCATTATTAGCCAAA
This sequence comes from Dipteris shenzhenensis, assembly GCF_047967505.1. NCBI lineage: Eukaryota > Viridiplantae > Streptophyta > Polypodiopsida > Gleicheniales > Dipteridaceae > Dipteris > Dipteris shenzhenensis. The sequence continues at coordinate 56,578,230 of NC_141597.1, read as the reverse complement.
GCAAGGCAAACATTTTATCAAGGATTGAGCTTGACCAAATGGAGCAGAATCTGAATTTCCATTTGCCCATAGAGTCCTACAGTTTCCACCTAGTATTAAGGACCATGCAAAGATCTCCAATGTGCCTATTTGGAGTGGGGATAGGGAAGAAAAAAGTACTCTCAATCCAACTGAACTCTCTACTATAAACCAAGAAAGATCCCCCTTTCCATTGCTGATTGCCCTCCTAGATTTTAATTCTGTTCAAGACAAGTGTCTGGCTTTGGTTATTTAAACTGAAATCTCTCCTAATCTCAATCTAGGTTTTCCATCTTAGCTCAACTCTGTTCAAAAGCTGACCACAGCATTGTAGTCCCTTTTTGAAGAGTAAAGCAGCCTTAGCAAAGTCTTCATCAGAGAGAACATCATCCTTGAAGATAATAGAGACCCAAAATGAGTCTAATGTCATAAAAGCTCCTTTGCCAGAGAAGACAATTTGGCTTTTGATTCCTTCAAAAGCTGTCCATAGTGAGATCCAAAGCTGACTGCCTTTAGCTTTTCAGGGTTCAAGGTTACAAACAGCTAATAGCAGCATAGGGTATTTTTTCGACTTGGGAGCTCTCAGAGGTCTTAGGGAGTTGATGTTCCTTAGAAGGCCAATCCTCAAGAGGATGTAGGATTGCTTTAATTATCCAAGTTAAGGATAGTTTCAAAGAAGCCTCCTCTATATCTATCACACCTAAGCCTCCTCCTGCTTGCGTTTGATACAAAAATCACATCTGACCTTGGCTATCTTGGCCCCCCAAAGAAACGATCTGCAAATTCTAATGAGCTTGTCAATTCCATTTCTAGAAGAAGACCAAGAAGTGAGGTAGAAAATGACAATAGGGTATATGCAGTGGTTGAGAACAATTCTTCTTCCAGCTAGACTAGCCTGGAGCCCTCTCCATTTCTCAATCTTGTTTTGAAATCTGTTCAAGAACCAGCCCCATCTTTGTTTGAGAGAAATGTCAAAACCCATGGGGATACCCAATAATCTGAAGACTGTGTCATGTTTGATTCTCTGGCAGCCCATCTCTTCCAAGAAAACCTGCTCATGTTGCATATCTAGTTTTGGAGTGGTTGATTTTGGAACCAGAATCTTTACAAAAGATCTCTAAGGACTCCATAGCCTTTTTAAAAACCTAAGTCTCATTCCTGAGGGTTAAGTTTGTATCATCAGCAGACTGTTGGCATATAAGGTGCTTGCTAGAGGGTAACTCAATGCCTTTCACCTTACCTTCTTAACTTTGATGTTGAAGTAGCCACCCTAATGAGTCAGTAGCAATTGCAAAGAGTAAAGGAGCAATGGGGCAACCCTGTCTTATAGACCTTTTAAGGACAAAGGGTTGACTCATGATCCCATTGACACAAATCTTGGCTGAAGCATTAGTGAGAAGGAGTATGATATATGAGATGAAAAGGGGGCCAAGGCCCATATCAGCCAGAGTCTGGATGATGAAGTCCCATTCAAGTCTATCATATGCTTTATCAAAGTTAACCTTCAGAAAACATACGTCCTGCTTTGTTTCTCTGGCATACTCACATCCCTCCTAGATATTGATAATGGCTTCAAGAGGATGTCTGCCCTTTATGAAGCCTTTCTGTCTTGGAAGTATCCACTTGGCCATTCTATTCTTTACTCTCAAAGCCAGTGCTTTAGCAAAAATTTTATAGCTACAGTTAAGCATAGTGAGTGGCCTCTAGTTTCTTAGCTCTTCCTTATCCCCTTCCTTAGGAATAAGCTTGATAACACCCCCATTAATATGAGTAGGTAGCTTCCCCTTATTGACACTCTCTTGCCATAATAGTAGGAGATAAGAACCAATAGCGGGCCAATTTTTTTTATAGAATTCAATTGGTAGTCCATCCTCTCCTGGTGTTTTGCCATTTGCCATCACCTTGACAACGTCAAAGAGTTCATCAATAGACAGAGGTTTTTCCAGGTACTTGTTATCAAAGCTGAGCAAAGTGTTCTTTCTAGCATCCTTGCATAGTTCCCTGGCCTTGGTAACTTTAGTATCTACTTGTATAATCTACTTGTATAGTGGAAGATAAAGTGGAGATGAATGAGATCAATATTGTCCTCAGTAGATAAAGCAATAGAGTTGTCAGCTTTTCTAAGAAGGGGAATCTCTTCATGAATTCTTTTCCTTCTAATAAGCTTGAAGTACTCTTTGGTTCTCTCGGCTTTACCAGCCCACCAATCCTTGAAGTATATTTTGGAATCATTAAGAAGAATCTGTTCTTGAATTCTAAGTTCATTTCTTTTTAAAACCAAGTCAGCCTGGGCCTATGGATCCCCCTGTCTGGCTAAGTTCTCCGAGGAAACAATCATGTCTTGAATGCTATGCATTCTCTTAGCCCTTATTTTGGCTCTGTCCTTTCTTGCTTTTCTGAGCAGTGTTTGGGTCTGTTCAACTGCTATACACCAGGAGTCACTGACTGAGATAGAATTAGTGAAGGACGTCAACCAAATTGCTTTAACTCCTTCTTGGACACTTTTAAGGTCAAAGAATTTAGGATCAGCCTTAAACCATGAGGTGGTTTTTTGTCCTGGGCCAAAATCACATTTGAGAAGGATTGGCTTGTGAGATCAGCGGGGAAAAGGAGAGGAGAAGACCTGATTCTGAAGAGAGCTAGTCTCCCTTACTAGTTCTTGAGAAGCATAGATCCTATCCAATCTAGCCTCTCTTCTGTTGGCTCCAACTTGGCTATTGGACCAAGTGAAGTACCTTTCATCCCCATGTCCACAAGGCTTAGGTCTTCTTTCAGATTCTCCCAAAGAGTCAGTTCCATGACTCTGATTACTGTTCCTTTACCCATCCATCTGTTAGTGGAGTTTTCCACCATGTTAAAGTCTCCCACCACAACACATTTGTTTCCTGCAAGCAGTAGTGATTTCCAACTAACCATTCTGTCCTGTGTACTATTAGGGGCATATAAAGAAACCACAGTGAAAGACTGACCCTGTAGAGAGCATTTGAGCATAATCCATCTGTTTAGGGCATCCAGTTCAACCCCTAGGATTCCATGGGAATAATTAGAGAGTATCCCAATTGCTACTCCACCCTTTTCCTCCTCATGCTGAGTGAAGAACCATTTCCTTCTCTTATCAATACCTATAAGTCTCTTCTCTAGAGAGAGTCTAGAGATTTTAACTTCTTGTAAAGTAAGGAAAGTAGGGGAAAGATTGTTGGTTGTTCTCAGCCAATAAGCTAACTCTTCTCCTCTGCCAGGGTCAGTGAGTCCTCTGACGTTGAGGGAGAGGATGGATATTGGTTTACTTGACATTCTTTTTGGTTCCCTTTCTGGACTTGGGATTGGGGTTGTTGATTTGGGGGGAAGCACTTTTTCCTTAAGAGAGCTTTTGCTTGCTTTGCACTTGAGTAGAAGTCTTTCCTTAAACCACAGTATCCTTTTCCATAGCTGTGACCATGTCTTGATTATCTTCTAGGTCTTCCTCACTGATCTTAGAAGAGGCCATCTTATCCTCTCTATTGATGTCCTCTTCAAAATCCTTTGACCAACCTGGCTCTATCTGAGAATCCAGATCCATATTCTGATTTTTCTTTATCCAATCTTTAGTTTCACTCTTTGCCAGGGCATCAAATGCATTGTTAAGTGCTAGAGAGTCATCTAGCTTCCCTTTGCCTTTGTCAAGAGAGAGTAAGGGTTTGGCAGGACCTTCCTTCTTAAGAAGGATTTTTTCAAGAGTAGCTGGGACCTTGGGGATCCATCTTTCAATTTGTTTGTTGTTGATAGGTGCAGGAGGATCCTTGGGTTTAACTTTGGATCTCCTCTGTGGGAAGTTTTTAACTGCATGACTTGACAGTCCACAGAGGAAGCAAGAATTTGGGAGATTTTTATAGTGAAGACTGCTCTTTGTACACACTACCATTCCTATTCACCATTACCAAGGTGTTGGGTAGATCTTCAACAATGTCCATTTTGATACAAACTTGAGGATTAGCTCTAGGATTAATAAAGTTTTCTTTCTCAACTCCAACTATCTCTCCCAACCCACTGCAAAGAGAGGCAATTTGGTTGCAGAGAGAGAGGGGCAAATCTGGGAGCTCAACCCACATAGGGGTAATGGTGGACCTAGGTAGATTAGGATTAAAGTTCTGCTTCCACTTCTCTAAGTAGAGAGGTTGGTGTCTGATAGTCCACAGAGTACAGTTGAGAGCCTTGGAGGCCATGCTGGGAGACTTAAAGAGGAAGACAAAAAAACCTTTCCTCAAAAACCTAACATTGGTAACACTTATGCCTTGTCTTACCCAGTTTGTTCTCACCCAACTCTCAATGAAAGCTAAAGGAGGTCTGGGGGTCCTAGAAGAAATCATATCAGAGCATGAGTGCTAAGCCAATCTATAGATTCAGATAGAAGATCTTCGTTGATAAAGGTAGTGATTTGCTTACCTCTTGCAGATTTTTCCAGCAATAGCCTCTTTCTCTTCAGCATGTGTGAAGCTATTGCCTCGGGCCTGTGGGTCATTCTTTTCTTTCTCACCTTGAAGGTGCTTTTCATTTCCTTCATTTTCTCCCCCATGCACCCAGTCATCCTCGCTTTGGGGTCCCCTGATTTGCGCTTGCACTTGGAACACCTCTGGAAGGAATGGTTCCTTCTTTACTTCCTTCTTCGTTTGCTAGCCCTTCCCTTTCCTCTTTCACCTCGCTCAAGTTCTTGAGTTCTGCGATGGAGTTCCTTGGTTTCTTGTAGCTTTGCATTACTATCTCGTCTTTCTATGCCTTCGACTTCTATCCATCCTGGATTGGCAAAGAGAGAAGTAGTATCCTTTCATGCTGGAAGGGAGAAGAATGTGCCTCTAGCTTTCTGCACTACTGCCACGTAAGATACTGTGGCCCCCCCTCTCCCAACTTGGAGAGCTGACGGGGATCGTCCATTTCTATCATGTGGTGCTAGAGCTTCTTTCAAGATGGAAGATGCTCTGTCTTGCCTAAGGGCCCCTGTATCGCTTTTCAGAATCAACTGGTAACGTTCAGATGAGAAAGTATTCTCTTTGGCAAGTTCAGGGAAAGCGTCCTCGAATGTCAAATCAGCAGGCCATTTTTTATGGGATCAAAGATCCGGACGTGACAGGCCACCACTGCTGTCTTCTTCTTCCATGTCATCATCAAAGTCTTTTTCAAGGTCTTTTCCAAAGTCAGGTCTAAGTGGTGGGTAGGGGAATCTAGTCTGTAGATCTCCGTCCCCGTCTCCGTCTCCGTCTCCATCCACTATCTCCATCTCAACCATCCTAGGAAGGCTGATAAAGATCATTTTATTGGTGATAATTTGGGACTTGACTTGTTTGATTGGTATTAATATTGTCGATAAAAGGTCTTGTGTTAGTGGTGAGAGCATAAATTGCACTTGTTGATGATTGATTCATGTAAAAGTGAAAGTGAATGAGATATCTAAAAATAAGTATTTCAAGAAATGTCATACACAGGCTTTACTTTTTTCAACATAGCAAAAACTAAATGTCAATACCATTGTTGGTACTTTATGGTAGCTCTGAGAGGAGCTATACATTAACCTTTATATTAATTATGATGCATAAATACATGCATTTTTTTTTTGCACAAAAAGTAGTGCTAGTTATATTACTTGAAAGCGAGAGTACAAGAAGGCCTGAAGGCCAGCGGGCTGTAATCACAAAACGGATTTAGCCTGAGAAGTCAAAAAGCTAAATACAAGCCTCCTAGGGCATAATCATCGAAGAGTGGACAAACAGCCACGGTGGAGGGGCGTAATGCCACTGAAGACTCTGAGTGGAGTGCTGGAAGAATAACTCCCGGTGGTCCCAGTCGCGAAGGAAACGTCGCCTCTTTTCCTTCCCTACCTGGGACTCTCCCTGAATCTGATCCCACTGACCCTTGAGCGTGTGAATGATCATGCTCCAGATATCTGCGAGGTCTAGGTAGTAGAAGAAGTTTGAGCTCCTACAGTCTGCGCGCATCTGGAAGTCCAGATATGCCAACCTGTGATGCTCCCTATGATCTCCCAAACTGGGTGCCGAGGCATTGCTCCTGCATCTGTCTCTATCAAATGCCATGGGAAGCTGTCCATGTATGCCCAAGTGGCCTGCGTGATGAAAAAGACGGGATCCTGTCTAGAGAACTCATAGGCCAAGTGATGTCCCGGCTCAGTGCTGCACCAACAAACGGCTCTCCAAGTGATCGGTCCTAGCTCAGGTGTAGCCCTAGCTAAGATCCCCATGATTCCCTTCCAAACCGTCTGCGCATGCGAGCAGCTCCAAAGGCAATGCTTCAGGGACTCCTCCTTTTGAAGACACATCTGACAATGCCCCTCCTGCCCCATCTCTCTCAGCCAGCTACCAACTGGAAGCCCCTTGTGTGCCACCATCCAAAGGAAGTAGGAGATCTTCCTCGGATGCCAACTAGCCCAAAGAGTCTTCCAGAAAGTGCGAAGAAAGACCAAGGATATCCCCTGGGCATACCACCTATGTGCCTGTGTGGGTAGCCCACGCTGGAGAGCCCCAAGAGCATGCCGGCCCATGCGTGCACTGTAAGAAAAGAAGGGGGTAGGGTTCTCTGAGGTCTCCGACAGTGGCCAAAGCCACTCCCCTGGGTCCCACTCCACCTCTGACAAGGAACGGCCCTCCCATATCCAGAGTCTCCAATCCTGGTCCTGCATAATCAGGGGGTCTATATGCTAAGTCTTCTCTTGCAGCCCTACAATGCGAAGGCGCTGCCAGGGAAGCTGGGGGTCGATCACGGCCTCTCTTCTCTGTAGGCGACTGTCATCAGTGATGGAGAAGAAATGTACCGAAGAATCCGAGAAGAGGCCTGCCACCACCAAAGGAATGCCTCGTGGAGTGAACTGTCCTAGCCACCTCTCATCTCTCGGGAAGAGCTGTCCAGTGCCTACGGGAATCCTCCAACATGTAGGGATGGCAGCATCAATCTCCGCTCGCCGAGCCTGGATCCCACGTGTCATACCTACTGCTGCTGCCAGCTCGCTGGGCTCATCCGACTGTAGTCGTCCCTCCAAACCCGAAACGAGCGCATGGGCCCATGCACCCAGAGCGCCCAAGGGATATGAGATCTCTCTCCAAGCTGACGACCTATATCATCTATCACCTGGCTGCTCTAGATCAAGGGCTGTCTGTCTGTCTCCTCTGAGCAGCTAGGGGGAACCTGAGAAAGGCTGTGTCGCAACTTCCTCCAGACCGAAATGAGGCTACGGAGGAAGGGGGAACGGGGCTGAGTCAAAGGAGCTGAAGTGAAGATCCATCGAATAGAAGGCTGCCAAACACCCCCTCTTTGGGGAGTACACCCATTGAGACCATGCTGTAGCAAGAGCTTCCATGTCTGTCCTCCTGGGGTCAGACCGCGGATGACTAGCTTGCCAAGAAGTGCCTGACTCTGCAGCTCTGGATCTATAATGCTAAGGCCGCCCTCTGCCTGGGGAAGAATGACCGTCTGCCAGGCGACCCTCGCTCTAGTGGTGCCGAAACCGTCTGAACCAGACCATAGGAAGTTCTGCACCAATCTCCTCAGCTGGGCTACACAAGACCTCAAAAAACACCAACAAGAGGCCACATACCAAGCAGTGGCAAGAAGAACCTGGTTGACCACAAGGGCCCTGCCTGCCAAGGAAAGCCGAGCCGTGCTCCAGAAAGCAAGCTTCCGTCGTATGGAGGCTAGGACTGACAAGAATTGCTGAGCCGGTGTGATGTCCAGGCCTACCTGGAATCCCAGGTAACGTGTCGTCTGTCCTCTAGGGATCCAGCGAAACCCCAAGAAAATACCCCACTGTGAGCTGGCTCCTGGATCTGTAAGAAAACCAACTGACTTATGCCAGTTGATTTTTGCCCCAGCCGCAAGGTAAAAAATATCTAGGGATAGTCTCACTCGCTCCAGTGACTCGACATCATCCTGCACATATAGGGCTGTGTCGTCTGAATACTCGGAGTTCAACAGCTCGGCATCCTCTCGAATAGGGAGACACATCCCATGAAGACCAGTGGTACGAGCTCGAAGGAAGTGTGTCATGGCCTCCGCAAAAAATAGGAAGAGGTAAGGCGCTAATGGACAGCCCTGATGCACCGAGCGCTCGAGTGTGAATCTCTCCCCCATCCTGCCGCTAATGATAACCCAACTGGAGGCTGATCTGTAAAGGCTAGCAATACCTGTGATCCACTCGTCCGAGAAACCGAACCGAGCTAGTGTACCTTCCAAGAAGGACCAGTCTACCCTGTCGTATGCCTTCTCAAAGTCAAGAAGGAGTATGGCAAGGTGCTGGCCACTGTGTTGGGCCCATTCCGTCGCCTCTGAGAAAGTGAAGATGTTGTCCAAGATGCTGCGATCTTGGACAAAACCAGTCTGGGTGTCATGAATCAAGTCGTGTAGCAGGGGGCGGATGCGATTGCTGATCATCTTGGCGAGGACTTTTTAGGCGGTCGGGAGGAGGGTGATTGGGCACCACTGTCTGATCTCCTGGCGGTCCCCCCCTTTGGGGATGAGGCAAATCAGGCCTGTCGCAAGGCTCTCTAGCATCTGCCCACTGGAGAAGATGTGCTGGAAGGCTGCGAGCAAGGGTCGGTGGATCTGCTCCCAAAAGGTGGTGAAGAAAGCTCTAGAGAGGCCATCCTCACCTGGGCATTTCTGCCCATCAATAGCACTCACCGCATCCTGCATCTCCGCAACAGTGAAAGGTGCGAGAAAGGTGTCGCTCATGCTGGGCTGCACGAGTCTCGGTGTAGACCTCCACACCTCCTCTTTGCAAATGCGGCCACGAGGGTTTGGGGGCTCCTGCTGGAATAATGATCTGTAGAAGTCTGTCGCCAAGTCCCGGACCTCATCTGGATCTGTCCTGACACTACCATCCTGCGTCCTAAGGGAATGGAGCTGCTCCCCTGCTGACCTCTGTCCATGAGTCCTAAAGAACTCGCTGCACATCCTGTCGCCTTTCCTAGCCCAGAAGGACTTGGAAGCATGAAATGAAAACTCTGAGCGATGCTGGGTAATCTCCTCTAGCATGGCTCAGGCCCGAACCTCCTGCTGTCTGAGCTCCTCAGAGCCAGGAGAAGACTGCTGCATCCTCTGAATCGAGGCGAGATCACGTCTGAGACCCCTCTCCCACGCCCAACACCGCTGTCTGGCCTAAATCGCCTCCTGCTGGCAAATGCGGCTAGACTCAGCAAGTGCGTGAGCTACCTGTGCTGCCATATCCCTGGTGGGGTCTCACTCCTGCTCCCAAAGGTCCACTATCCTGCTGTGAACCGCTGCTCTGGTGTAGATGGAATCTGGGATCCGGCATGAACGTGGAGGTGAGGACTGAGAGGCCGAGTCCAGGACTAGGATGATTGGGGCATGGTCTGAAAGTGTCGTCCCTAGAACCACTCCTGACTCTCCTCCTCTGCCAAGTGCCCAATCACTAACATAGAAGTGGTCCAGCCGCTCCAGGAGTCTGCCTCTCTCCCTCCTGTAGCCCTAAGAGAAGTCTAGACTCCCAGGCCATCTGCGAAAGGACGGCTCCCTCCAGCTGTCCCGACCTCCCACTACAAAGAGGAAGGAGTCCCAATCTGCCTGCTCTGCCTGAGCTATGCTGAGGAACTCTGGGCCCCTTCCCTGCTGATCCTTTAAGGTCTCAAGGTTGTTGAAGTCCCCTCCTACAATCCAAGAGTCCATCTCTAGCAACAGGTCTATCAAGGATCTCCAAAAAATTGATCTACGTCTGAGATCAGTCGGTGCGTAGATATTGAGGATACCGATGTGGGATCCCTCAATATGCAGGCCCACCCAAAGCGCATGTCCTAAGATCAAAGTGCCAAAACCAAACACATGCTGAACTAGAGAAGCGTCGATTGAGGTGCAGACACCCTCGCTTCTCCCCTGCTCACCAATTGAAGGTTCCCAGTAGGTGTGGGAGCGTCCTGTGAGAACCTTCCCACAAATACTGGTCTGTGACGCCGAAAGCTTGTGTTCTTGTAGTAGGAGCACATCTACCTTTCCCACCAAGGCTGGTTGGAGCTCCTGTCTGAGCACCATCTTCTTGGGGCCACGGGTGCCTGATGAGTGGAACCCGTTAACGTTCCAAGAGATAATGCGTAAACTCATGAGGACGGAAGGTGGGCCGCAAATAGCTGTCTGCTTACGGTCGAAGTCGAAGTGGTCGGAGGATGTCCTGTGTGGAGACGAAGGCGCTTCTGTGAAGGTTTCGAAGGGGAGGTCGGATCATCGGACCCATCCTCTAAAACCTTCAGCAGAGGGGAAAGGCCCTTCGTCCCGTGGTGGTAAGCTCTCTCTAACTAGCTCGACGCCTCTGCCAGGGAAATGCCATAGAAGCTTGCAACCTTTGAAGTCCTCCAGGGACGAAGCCCTTCCGCGTAGGCCCACTCCAGCGGTGGCCTAATAATGAACAGGAGTCGGAAACATTTGGCGCTGTGGCGCCAACGCAGATGAACATCACCCTCCTGCCACTGCTGGTGAAGAAGCTCCACTGCTCTGCTACCAATCCAGTCCTGCACCTGCTCCTGGGTCTGGTCACGTATCGTCTCCCAAACATTTTCATTCGTCCATTGCTCACTCCCTTCACTGGAGATAGTGAAGGAATAGCTAGGACCATCGTGCGGAGCCAGAATGGACACCTTACCCTCCGCCCCCTTGCGGAGGAAGAAGATGCTGATGTCTAGGCATGCGGGAAAGGAGCCAATACCCGTTGCATCCAAGTAGTCCCAAGGACCTGCTCGGTAGAACTCCAATGGAAGAGCTCTAGGAGCAGCCCTTGGGCTTGGGGACGAAGATGAGGAGTCTGAACCGGAGGGAGGGGAGCTAGCCACCTGTGGGGAAGGGCCTCTCCCCGTCGTCGGGCCCGGAGGGATGGACGAGGGTGAGGTCTGTGCTGGCTTCGGGGCTGCAAGTGGTGCAGGTGGATTAGGAAGGGATTCCTTCTGTATCATGCTCGAGGAAGAGAGTGGCGTGGAAACCACTGGTGCGGGGGGGGAACCTGGAGGGGGTGGGGGTTGGAGAATCGAGGAGGAGGGGGGAGGGGGGGAGGGCGGGAGAGGGTTGAGGGGGAGGCTAGCTGACCTTCTCCTTTCCCTTCTCCTTTCCCTTACCGGGCTGCTGATGAGTAGGGATCATCTGAGGGGGCTCTTGCTGTGGCTGGGAAGGTTTTTTGGGGCCTGCTTTGTTGCCCTTCCATTTTCGTTTGACTTCCGTCCAGCCTTCCCCTTCGGGAGGGGATGTCGCTGACTAGAGCGGAGTATCCTGAGCTGCCTGACTGGGGGTCTTCTGAGGTTCCGTACCCATGAAGCGAGGACATGAGCGAGCCTAGTGCTCGAAGCCGTGGCATCTCAGACACTGGTTTGGGTGACCAGTGACCAGAATGCACTGTGTCACCACACCTGTGTCTGTCTCTATCTCGAACTCCGAGGGGATGCTTTGTGGATCAAGGACTGCCACTTTGACACGTGGCACCCCTTGGGATGCCGCCGCATCAATGTAGGTGTCCTACATAGGCCAACCAAAGTGCGCCCCCAGGTCCTTGATGATCGGGCGAAGCTCGGTTGCGAGACCTGGGAAGATAAGGGTAATTGGGTGTTGAGGAATACGAAAGCGGGCGTCGAAGTCCGCTACACTGAAGCCCCTGTATCAAGGGACCATGAGAATGATCTTCCCACCCACATAAGTAGGGGATCGTCTGACCATGTCGCTCGCAGCCTGTGCTGAGGAGAGCTTAAGCCAGAAAATGCCACATCCCATGAGTGCAACCTCCTCAATGTGACTGTCCTCGAGGTAGAGGGTGGACTGCAACCAGTCCCTGATGTCTACTCGTGAAGGGGAGTAGCCAATGACCCTCCCATAAACTGATGTCTTGGAGAAGTCCGTGGCGGCCTGCTTCACCAAGGAGACCTGGTGCTCTGTCAAAGTGATGCGATAGGCTGATGGAGGGGGGGTCCGTCTGGGCCACGGGTTCCGGGCACGTAGCCGCCATATCGCTTGACTAACAGCGAACTCCCAAGGTGGGGAAGGAAAGGAAGAGGAAGGGGGGAGGAATGGGAAGCGAAGCGCAAAAAAAAAAAAAAATCGGGTGAGGTGAGGTGAGGTGAGGCAAGGGTGGGGTGAGGTGAGTGGAGTGGAAGTCGGGTGAGGTGAGTGGAGAGGGAGTGAGGTGAGCAGAGAGGGTGGGGGCGTGGAGCAGGCGGGTGAGGCGGGTGGGTGGGGAGCATGCAGCGGAAAGGGGTGGGGAGCGTGGAGCGGACCAGGTGAGGCGAGTGGGTGGGGAGCGTGGAGCGGAGAGCTTGGAGCGAGGAGCAGAGCGGGTGAGGTAGGTGGGTGGGGGCATGGAGCGGAGAGCGTGGGGAGCGACGAGCGGAGGGGCGGTGAGGAGAGGGGGAGGGGGAGCATGGCGGAGAGGAGGAGGAGCATGGAGGAGGAGAGGGGGCGGCTGGCTGCACGGCAGTAGCTAGCGAGAGGAGAGGAAGGGTCGCGCAGAAAGTGAGGGGGGGGTAGACAGGGCACGACGAGGAGGGAGGGAGCTCACAAGATGCATAAATACATGCATGTTGTGCTTTTCAAGAAATTTGTAATTCTTGCACCAATAGTCACCTCTCCTCATACATATGATGTAACGTTATCTCATACAAAAGCTAACAAGGGCTGCCATTATAATTCTCATGATGCAAGTCATGATTGATTCATCTTGTCTTTCTCTTCTCTTAATGACCTTCTCAATTGCCCATTGGAATATTATGAAATGTCTATGATAATGCTTGTGGCAATATCCATATTATATTGCATCTTTTTCTTCCCTTTGGTTTGTGTAGTCATAGTGGATTGAATGTTTCCCCTAAAGGTGTCTGTAAAGTGATTTTTTTAAATAACAGATATTAAGGAAGATGGTACTAAGACAATTGTGGGTTGGTCGAAGTATAAGGTTGTCTCATCAATGATCATTTGTCTGAAAAGAATGAGCTTTCTTTTAACTAGATCCCATAATTTGTATGTTTTAGATTCTTCATTGTATCCTCGCAACCACGTACAATGGATTTCATACACTAGTTTTTATGGGATTAATAGAGTATGTGACAAAGTAGGAGGGAGAATAGGAGAAAGGGCACAACTAGAAGCACATGCACACAATTAACTAAATGTACACTATGTAAGCTTGTAAAGAATGAATAAATACAACTTCCCCCATCAACTTTTTAGGATTAGAATTAGGGGTAAGAAACCCTAGTAACTTCATATTAGTAAATTTTGGAAAATCCCAATTGCAAAATGCCATGCTTCCCAATGACACTCCACTTATCGAGGCTCTCAAAGGAGTACTAGCCCTTCTTTTGCTCCATCATTTTGATGTTTTGGCATAGTTTTGGAGTCCTCATAGACTTCAAAAATCTTGGTGGTGATAGATGAGGGGATGCCTTGACTCAAGGTGAGAGCCCTAAGACTCTTTTGGAGGATATCTTTCTTGAAACACATAATTAGAGAGCTTGGGAGTTTTGTGAGGATATAGCTTAGTGCATGTCCAAACAACAATAATAGTAGGAGTTCCAAACTGCCTTGGTAGACCCTTTCAAGGGGGCCTACACTAGGGTGGAGCAAAAGAAGCCTAGCAAGAGAACCTTGAAGAACCACAAGTGGTGATCCCAACTTTGGCAATAGGCAATGTCAAGCCACGTTTTAGTTCTCCCCTCTCAGGGTAAGTAGGTAGATAGATCCCCCTCAAGATGGTCTCAGACCTTTGAGGGTGAGATTGTTAGGCTAACTTGTAAGTGGTCACCAAGCATCGACCTCATTTAGGAGCAAGGGGCAGTTGGGGGGCGATTGAGCACCCGTTTTGCAGCAAGAGGTGCAATCAATTCCTACAAATTGACCTATAGGTGAGTACCAGTGCACACTCAAATAGAAGGTAGTTCTTTAGGTAGAAATGAAGATGTAATAGGTGAGGAGGAGAACAAGACAGCAGTGTGCTGAGTTCCCTTCCTCTGACTGGGAGTGTTCATTGCAAGCCAAGGCAGTTTAGTTGTATCAAGTCACTTTGCTTCAATGAATGAGCAATTGAATGTCTCCTTGGTTCTACTTGTTGCAATACTTCATTAAGTTTTAAGTGTGTGTAGCAACTTGGTATTCTCCTATCATCACACAGTTCTTCCCCATTAGCTAGCTTTGACCTTCGAGTGTTAGTTATTGGCACTTGTTTTGCACCCGAGCACACCTATCTTAGGAGTGTAAGAGCGAGCATCTTCACAAAGCGCAGCATTGGGTTTGGAATTAAACCAAGCATTTATGAGTTAGTTGGGTGAGTGATTAGACCGTCAACATTTTGGTGATCCTACTGGGGAAGGTCAAGTGCATTGCAAGTCGACAAGCTATCAGGGTAGGAAATTTGAGAACCAAGTCAGTAATCTTAGTGTAGTGGGAAAAAGGAGAGTTCATGATGATAACCCATGATGAAGCAAAGCACTTGTTGCGAATCATGGGTTACTATAGGAAATTTATTCAAGTAACTCTAGGCCAATGGCATCAATTAGTAGAGTGCTTGAAGACCAAGGTGTGGAATGTAGAAAGTTCTCGGTTTGCTCTTTAATTGCTTTTTGAATTAAGCAATGGATGACACATGCTCGAAGAGACGAAGAAGATATGCAACCATACGTGAAGAGTATGTGAGCCAAAAGTAGTGGCTACATCCCAACTATGCGAGGCAACCATACGTGAAGAGTATGTGAGCCAAAAGTAGTGGCTACATCCCAACTATGCAATCCCAACTATGCAAGGTGATTTTGCATTTTGAATGGATAGCCATCTCCTTGGTGGAACAAAAAAATAAACATGAAGACCAATTCAAAGAGCAGCAAGAAAATCTTTGGTGATACTCGGCTATCATACCTGAAAGATACCTAGGAAGGTATGAAACCAGAAGACCGGCTATAATGGATGGACAACGACTCCATCATCATGAAGACAAGCATGCTTCTGATGGAGAGAGACACCACCGTAGATCCAAGGTGAAAAAAGAACAGCTAAGGCAGTTTGCTGGAGTTCCTCTCACAGCACATAGAGAACCTATTCACCTATACATCAAGTTGTACCCTTGAGGCATGAAGACAGTACCAACCAAGTTAGGAGTCTACAACGACCTCACAATTATGAAGTTGGGGAGCAAGTGAGTCAGTTCTTCTAAGTAGTAGACCTGCCTACTAAGGCTTTGGAATAGAGAAGTTTAAGTACATCTCCAACATCAAGGTAAAGTTCCAGAATTTCAAAGGTACAGATGATGAAGATCCTTACAGTCACTTGCAAAGTTTATTGCGTGTTTGCCACATCAATGGTGCCACCGCAAATGAAGAGTATATGGACTATTTCCCATGTACCTTTATTAAGAATGCTCAAAGATGGTCCAATTAGTTTCTGATTGGGTATTTCCTTGATTTTTATGCTATGTCAGAAGATTTCTTGTGGAGGTTTCGACAGGAGATTAATAATGAGAATGTGAGAACAAAGTTAACTGAACTGAAGGAGAATAAAGGCAAGTCCATCAAAGATTTTTTGCTTAGGATGACAATTCTTATTAATCAATGTGGTGTAACAAGTGTTCCATAGGTGGACATGTGGAAGATGAATATAAGACTAAGTACTAGAATACCTATACCAAGTTTGGCCATGAGGACTGAGACTATTGGTTTAATGGAAAAAATATACAAGTATCAGCAAGCCAGGTTGCAGCTAATAACGCAGCATCGAGTGGAAAACCTCTACGTGCTGAACAAAAGGACAAAGGTAAGAATGGTAAAGAGAAGAGTGATTCGTCTAAAATTAAGTGTTTCTATTGTGGAGAGAACCATTTGCATCTGACTATCCTATTTGGGCAGAACATTTAAATTCTTAAAGAATAACATGGAGAGAAAAGAAGTAGATCCAGAATGCCAAGAAGTTGTAACTGAATTGCTAGAAATAGTTGATGGCCAAATAATTACTCGATCAAAAGGGGAAGTGATAACAATAGAAGACACTGATACTTCATGTAAGGACATCAATTGGAAGGCATAGTAGGAGTTGGCAACTAAGATTGTAGCGCCCTTGTATGAATTGACAAAAAAGGATACTAAGTTCAAGTTGACTATAGTTTTCAATGATCTGAAAAACCAAGTAATGGCTACTCCAATTTCAGATCACCAAGATGGGATGTCATTTTTCATGTGCATGTGCATTGTGGATGCTTTTGGTTATGCATCGGGTATTATTCTAGCTCAGAAGGATGGCCAGTTGGACTATCCAGTATATTATGCTAGTTAGTTACTTACACCTATAGAGTCAAACTATAGCACCACCGAGCAAGAAGCTTTGGGGATGGTTTTCAGTGTGCAAAAACTACGAAATTATTTGATTAGGAATCCCTTTGTGTTCTATGTGGATCATCAAGCCTTACTTTATCTTATTAACAAGATTTTCATTCAAGGATGGCTTGTTCGTTGGATGCTTTTGTTGCAGGAGTTCGATTTCAAGATTATTCATAAACTAGGCAAGACCCATGTGGGCACTAATTGTTTGTCCAGGTTCGTAGCACCCGAGCAAACTCAAGGAGTTGACATGGAATTACCAGATGTTGATTTGTTTGCAATCGATTATTGTGAGAATGAATATGCCGAGTTGGTAGATTACTTGTCTAATGGCACATTCCTTGACATTATGCCTCAAGATAAGCGAATGCAACTCACTCTCAAGGTGTGGAAATACACTCTCATTGGTGGGAAGCTCTATTGACAGTGTGCAAATGGGATTATTTGCCAAGGGGTGTTCCCCATGAATGTGTAGTGGTGTTGCAAGAGGATCACTTGGGTCTGTCAAGAGGGCACTTTCAAGGTGATTTAACCGCTCAAAAGTTCTTACAAGCAGATCTATGGTGGGAGACATTTTTCAAAGATGCTCAAACTAGGTGTATGCAATGCGATGGGTGTCAACAGACTGGACAATTATTGGCTAATTAATCTATGTCTTTGCAACCCACCAAGACCTAGTTAGCCTTTCAATGTTGGGGTTTAGATTTTTTTGTTCCTTTTAAACCCACAAAGTTCACTCAAAACAAGTATATACTCATTGCCACTGAGACTATGCTAGAAAGTGGGTAGAAGCTAAGGCACTCCGAGACAACTCAACTTGGAACACAGCTAAGTTTGTCTATGTAAATATTATGTGTCGGTATGGATTTCCTCTATAGCTTGTCAGTGATCAAAGTGCACATTTTCTCAATGATGTGATGCAGTTACTTTAAAAGGAATTCAAAATCATGCACACAGTTTTCACTACTTATTCTGCGTGTGGTAATGGTGAAGCTCAGTCAACTAACAAGACCTTGAAGCTCATTCCCACAAATACAATATAGTTTGCTAAAGGTGAATGGGATACTACCCTCCACTCTGCTTTGTGGGCTTGTTGTACTGCTTATAATGTAACTACAAACCTTACACCTTTTCGAATGGCCTTTGGCCTAGAGGCAATTATTCCTTTGGAATTTATCATTATGAGTCTTTAAGTTGCTGCCGAGCATCATTTAGGTGAACCCAAAACAAGGAAGAGACATGCATGGAGTAGATGTGGATATTTGATGTTAAGGTTGGGCAAGAGGAATATGTACTGATTAGACCAAATTCAAATAAGGGATGACTCAACTTTCGATGCTAGGCCAAGCAAATGACATGTTGAATGTCATCTACCAGCTTTTCATATTGAACAAGTACCAGGAAATGGCCTAAGAGAAGCAAAACATAGACATATAGGTATTGGGCATGTATGCATTAAGAGAAGCATGCACTATGCAAGAATGAATTTCTAGTAGTTAGAAAGCCTCCCTATAAGAAGTGATGCTTTGACGAGTTGAACTTATAAACTCAAGGATGAATTACTGAATCACAACCTCATTTTGGTTGATGTCTGAGTACCTCCAAACAAAGGGTATTGAGATTGGTCTCCCCTAGGAAACAACCAAGAGCTTGGTTTGTGTCCTAACCCTAAGAGAGCTAAGCTAAGTGTAGAGCCTTACTGAGAGTGATATATATGAAAGACTCTATACCAAGAGAAAGATAATAGATGATGATTGCAACATCAACTTTTTTTAAGGTGAGAGGAGTTCGTGAAAATTTTTCTTAAGCATCAAGCTTAGCTCAAATGAAAGAAAAGAGACTTTAGGATCGGCTCAATGAGGTAAGACTCAACAAGATGGGATTATTTGAATACAATCGTGTAATCATGATTAATTATTATCAACTTGAGCCTTATGTAGGATTTACAAAGTTGTAGCACAATTCATTCCTTAGATCATATTTATCTACATCACACATATCCCTATCCATATCTATATCACTCTCCCAAACACTATTTCTCAAATCACCACCCTCAAAACACCGCTCTATAATGCTAGTTTACACAACCACCTACCACTTTTTTTTGCGACATTACTCACATCTCAAATTGAAGACAATCTAAGAGAGATAATGTGTTGGAACTATTACCTTTTTTTAACATTTCATAAGTACACCATCCTTTGTGCTTAAAACATGAAAATATGAAACATACCATGTAGATTATAATTACCTTAAACATCTTGTCATGCCAATTATGTGACTTTAGACCACATAGTCTTCTGTTAGTAGTAGAAAAAGCACCCTTCAAAGAATGCATGTACTCTTTTGAGGTTTTTATGATTGCAATTGCACTTTTGGCATACCTATCTTCCATTGGAGTAAGGACCCATGGTGCCTTTGGCAGCTTCACCTATATTGGCCACATGCTACTCTTTATCCCCCTATCCCACAAGTCTTCTCATTGCTTTTAATTCTCTTTATCTCTTGTCATATTCTTTCATGGAACTTTAGAAATAGTTTTGAATATGTACCTTGGATCCAAAACATAGCTGACTTTTAAAGGTTTCCAAATAAGGAAGGGCATAGAAAATATAAAATTTTCCATTCCAATGGAGGTGTTGGTGTGTTAGGATCATGCCAATCCACTAACCTATCGTCTAACTTCATCATTGAAGGTGTTTTTGTCCTATGAGGCTCAAATAAAGCATAGATGTGGTAGATATTTTCCATAGGAAGATACTTTTGCTGGTTTTCATATACAACTTTTCCAAGATGCATGGAGTAGAGACTCTCCAAACTATGTCCAGAAAATGGACAACCATAATATCCTTGTGTTGTTAGACCTACGCAATTGTGTAGCCTAGGATAGTCATGCATGGCCCACAATATAATCTCTCATAATATTAGGTATCCTTTGCCTATAGGTTGTTAGACATCATACACCTGAGTGCCATACCACAAAGTTTGAAACTCATCCAAATAGTGCAAGATACACGTCCCCATGTTCTTCACCTTATGGTTGCCTAGAACTATCAAGGCTAGCATGAGATGTTCTTTATTTATTGTAACCATGGAGGAATATTGTAGTTTACAACTATTAGTGGCCATGTAGAACAAGATGTGGATTGGTGTCCAAAGTGATTAACACTATCCATAGCCAATCCAAGATGTAAATGGCAAGCTGTCTCATCTTTAAACTCTGGCCAATTGCTGTCTATGAGGTGCCATGCCTTCCCATCTATCAAGATACTTAACATGCCATGCATTGGAGCAATTTTGAGCATGCTAGCCCATAAGTTGGGCCAATAAAGTACAACAAAATGTTTTTGTCACAACTCCTTTTGTATCTTATCCCCTTGTGCATCAACCTATGTTGTGGTGCTCCATATTTTGGACAAATTGTGGCATGCTCATATGCATTCCTATAAAGAATATAATCATTTGGGCAAGCATGGATGGAGTTATAATCTATACCCAATGCTACAAGAACTTGCTTTGCCTCTTTAGTGGACTCTGGTATTGTATTACCCTTTGCAGGCAATGTATGGAGTAACCTACACAAAAATACAAATGTCCAGATTGGATCTATGTTTGAACAAATCTCTTATTATAATTCCGCAAGGTTCCCTACTTGAAAACAGAGGCGATGCTATGTTAAACCATGCATAGGTAGCCTATAGATTCAACATGAGAAGAATTGTTGGGAGATGAGATATGCTATGTTAGACCATACATAGGTAGCCTATAGATTCAACATGAGAAGAATTGTTGTGAGATGAGATGTGCTAGATCATGCGAGTAACATTGTATTTGCCACATCTCTTAACTGATCCTCCTCAAGACTCATGAGGTGTGGTTCAAAATGCTCTTTGTCTCCTAGAAGGTCCTCTTCTTCATGTTCATTTCTTAGATCTGGAGAAAAATATGCATGTATCATGTTGTGTATTGCATCATCTTACTCATGATTGCTCTTGTTTGGGACATATCATGTTCTCGGCCTTCCTTGATGTCTCTTCTCCTCTTTTCTCATGCTTCTTTTAGCAAACATCAATAGTTTTGATTCAATTGTGATTCATAAGGTTGATAATGTAATGTAGAGCATCACCTTTCATTTGGTTCCTTTTCACTGGACTAAGATATAATATCCATATATTGAAATAAATATCGAATGTTTGACAAGGCCAATTATTTAAGTAAGTGCAAATCCTCTATTTTGCACACGCTTTTGTGGTCTAAAAGATCCAAAGTCTCAAATATTCTTATTAGCTATGCAAACTAGTCTACTCATGGAACCTTTACATTATGCACTTTCATATAATATCTTCTCATGTATGCAATCAAAATGACTTCGGCATTGCTCTCCCACATTTGAGGTGCTCGATGACATCTACAAATAAAAAATTTAATCCCATCAAACCTTATTATAAAATATGTAAAACAAAGATTTATTAATCTAAGAAAATATAGTTTTCATTCAAAAACATTAAAACAAATATCATAAGCATCAAAATACCTAGATACAAAACCCTAACCATCGATATAAACATTGATATAGAACAACATCCAAAAAAGCATCAAAAATGGATAGCATCATCTAATAACTCATTAAAACAGTCAAAAAAATTGAAGTATCAACGCTTATTTTGAAGCTTTCAAGTATAAGATCCCTTTTTAGGGGTCTAGTGACTTCGATTGCAACTAAATTTTTTATATGAGAGCATGGTAGGGAATTTTCTTTATAATGCTCTCATTAACTTATTCACATGGGCCTTAATAATCACCTTAGTTTGATCACTTATAATCATTATATGTGTTGTTGGATGTGATTTGCACCTCAAGTATCTATAATACTTCTAGAAGTTACAGATATATACAATGGGTTGGCAAATCAACTTAGGCAATTGAAAGTCCAATATCTATTAGCTTCTACAATAAAAATATATGCAATGGCCTATTATTATCAAAGACGATAATTTAGAACAATACATATTATTACTCTATGGTTCCTCATGATATTTGTCACTTTATCCTCATACATTTTCCATATGGTAAGCACATAGAGTGACCTAAGCTTTTCCTTATGTGCTACTTCTTAACATAAATAAATGCCACATACAAATAGTGGTAGGTGCAATGCCCTAGCACCATTGGAATCCATTTAACCATTTAAAACCATTTGATAAGTTTTTAAAATGGCTCAATGACATTTAGTTAAGATGAAACTTTGAATGGAGGAGGTTCAATGCATCTTTCATGCATTGATACCTTTAGAGTGGATTTCCACTCTTACTAATATGAGCTTTTTAAAAGTGTATTCAAAATTACCCTAAGCATTGATATAACTATCAAAAAACTAGTTGTCTTGGGAACTTATCTGTGTTTTAAAAAACATCAATAAAACCATCAAAATAGTTATTGCCTTCAGTTATAAAATGATAATATAATTTCTTTTGAGCATTTTTAGGAACTTTTTAGGTGCTGATATCAACAATATTTTTTAAAAGATTTTTACACAAACCTGACATGATGCCTTTGTTCAAGCTAAAGATTTCTTCACCCTCTCCTACACACTCAAGCTCTCTTACACCCTCTCCATCCTCTCAAGATCTCCACACTCAAGCTCTCTCTTTACCTCTTCATCCTCTCAAGCTCTCCCTTTCTCTCTCCATCCTCTTTGTTCCTCCCATTTCTCCCTTCTACCTAGCCTAGTTTCTACTTCAAGGTAAGCTTTCCGTACACTGCTAAGCTTGTGGGGCTTCCATTGTATTTTTTTCTTGATTTACCTCTCTTTTTTCGCATGCATGGAAGGAAAAACGTGGTTTGGAATGAATAGACGATGCTACATGTGAGGGAAAGAATGTACCTCTTGCTTGTTCTTCATCTCTTGCCCTTTACCTTGCTTGTTCTTCATCTCTTGCTCTTTTCTTTGCTGTTTACCTTGCTTTTCCCATGGTCCTCTTTAAAAACAATGTGTTTTTTTCCTTTTTAGGAATCCAAGACTTAAGTCCAAGTAAGTTCATTGTTCTTCATCTGTTGCTCTTTACCTTGCTTTTCTCTTGCTCTTTACCTTGCTTGTTCTTCATCTCTTTCTCTTTTCTTTGCTCTTTACCTTGCTTTTCCCATGGTTCTCTTTAAAAACAATGTGTTTTTTACATTTTTAGGCATCCAAGACTTAAGTCCAAGTAAGTATTCATCTCACCTCTCTCAAAGTTTACATCATCATTGTTAGTTTTTTTATTTTTATCATTTTCCCTACATCCCACCCCCTAAAGTTTGCCCCATAATCAACTCTCCTTTCCTTCATTCATCCCTCCTCCTTTCCCATCATTCTCCCTTACTTTCTTTTCCCTTTCAACCATCTCTCCACCCCCCTTTTCCCTCTTTCTCCCCTCCTTGAAAACTTTGCAAACTTTTGAGGGGACTTTGGGTGTTCTACTAGAATTAAAAAGTTGCCATTTTCCCTTGTATAATGGCTCAAAGAAAAATTAATAATTGTATGTTAATTTGTTGTTAAATATTATCACACAATTTTACAAAAATTTACATAGTTTTACATAGATGTTTTAGGTTTAACACAAAATTTTGAAAATATTTATTGTAAATTTCCCATCCATTTCTCCGCTCTTTTGGTTATGGGTCCAATAAGAGTGAACATGGTTTTAGTTTTAGTTTCACATGTGTTATACATGGCATCTAGGGGGAGTGATTGTTCCAATGAGAGTAATCCATTTGGTAAGCAGCCTGTGGAAGGGACTAGAGCTAGCAAAGAAGAAGTTTTTAGTTTCTAATAAAGTGCAAAAGCTTCTTAGCATGCCTGATCCTTGTGAGCATGCACAAATCATGTGGGAGATGGAGCAAGAGCATGAGAGGTCAAAGACCATTCGATCTCAGTCTTATGCCACAATGGAGGCCTCACAAGCATGAGGCATTGGGAGCCATCGCTCCTATCATACTAACACCTCTCATTAACATGGATTGGGTGCTAGCTAGCACTCACGTGATGGTGATGCCCCTATTCTCACTATACCATCGATGGTGAGATGATGTCCCTATTCACTATTCCATTAATGATGATGATGATTCCTCTATTCACTATTCCATTGATGGTGATGGGGTCCTCACTATGGATGCAAATAAGAATGTTGTACTCCATGAATGTGGCAATTATGCTAGACCAAATTCAAACAAAGTTATGATGGACTTTAGATCATAACCAAAGGAAAAGAAGAAGAATGTTCTCAAATGGTTGCATGAAGAGTTTCTAAGCATCTCACCTTTGACTCAAGGTGGATGCTAAATGAACTGGTGCGTTGCTTGAAAGATTGGAAGGAGGTGATTCAAAAGGCCACAAGATAGTTGCATTGAGTCATGATTACTTGTCTTCATGAGAATGATTGGAAGAAGGCTAGAAACAAAGAACCTCCTAAAAAGAACAGTCAACACCAAAAAGCTACAAAATCTTGCATAAGAAAAGTGGGACAATCCTAATTTGGGTTGCCGGGGGGGGGGGAGCATGATTTATGGAATACTTTGTAAGTGTATCATTTCTTCTTTTTTTATATATCTTTCTCTACTTTTTGTTTTCTTACATATCTATCTTGTGTGTCTTGCCATCTAATTTCATGTGTATAGAGGTATGTGGTAAGTTGAGACCACCCCTCAAGAATATAAGTATGCATATGGTATCAATGATCTCATCTAAAGGTTAAGCCATAGGGGTGAATATTTCAATAGTATCTTATTTGATATAAGCTATTCTTGAACCTTCAACTCAAACTTTAATTTATGCAATCACCAAGAGAGCTTCTAATCTAAAAACATAACTTTTGTGTCTTCAATGTGTAGACTTGTGAGGTAGACCTTCACACATGTGAACAATGGTAGGGGCAAATATTTCAATCGTATATTCTTTGATATAAGCTATTCGTGAACCTTCAACTCAAACTTTAATTTATGCAATCACCAAGAGAGCTTCTAATCTAAATACATATCTTTTGTCTTCAATGTAAGATCCAAGATGTAAACGTCCAAATAACAAACCTTAGGATGCATAAGGACCCCAACAACATTCATGTTAAAAGCTCTAGCATGTAGAGTCAGATCATAGGGGTGCACCCGAATTAATGTTTTTGGTTGGTCATATTGAGTTTCAAGGGGGTACACCAATCAAAATCAGAGCATTAAATTCCTTGAGGCCAAATGCTAGGCTACAATGGAAACCATGTAGGTGACTAACAAACTAACTAAAAGGGGTCTACTATGCCAAAATCTTCCCTATAACTATATCCAAACAATGCTTGTACCCAAGAAAAGATCTAGAATAGTCTAGGTCTATGTGGATTATTAGAAGCTAAATAAGGTGACCATCCTATTGTGGAAATAGCGAGCTCACCACATGATCACCCACCTAGTAGTGGGCTTGATGGCCATTGGGATGATAGATTAGGTGGTTGTAGCATGATTATTGGTGGCCTTATACCAAATATTTCAGCCAGCCGTATAGTTAGTCATTCAACATTATTTGGTGTGTAGAGTAGCTAGTGTTTCGGAGTGAGCTATTGTATTGTATAGAGGAGAGACATTGGTAGTGTCACCACTGAGGAGCTACACATGCCTCCACCTCTCTTGTGAATGAAGAAATTATCTCTTTTGTGTATACTTGTGCTATTATAGAGATCAGATCCCCCTCTTCCACTACATCTCTGTTGTTGTGTTGTTTTCTTTCAAGGTAAGGGCCTACATGGCTAGAGATCTAGCACAAATAAATGTTGTGCATCCTCCTGAATGAAGAGAGGAGAAAATCTATTTGTAATGCAACATATGTTGAATGCCATTTCACATAAGGAAAGGATTACAGATGTATAGTATGTGGACTCACATGCATCAAACCACATGGGCTGTCATGGAGAGTGATTTGTTGCTGATTTGCAGCAACAGCTTTAGAGGTGTAGCTTTGTTGAGATAGGGAATGATACTTATCATATGATTGGGCACATTGGCATATTCCTTTGAACATGCAAAATGGGCAAAGAAAGTACTTGGCTGATATATTATTTTTGCTAAGTATTACTAAAAACTTGGTTTTTTGTTGGTCAAATAGTGGAGCAAGGATTGTAGGTCAAGTTTAATAGAGAGGGTACAACTAATGGGTATCTTTCTCTTTGGTAATGGCACTAGATTCCAAGTATCATTCAAGTCATCAGTGAGGTTGATCATTCCTCATATGTATGAAAGACAAATGTAGGAATGGTGGTGATAGTCACCTATGTGGATGACTTGATAAATTATAGGAAGCGATGTGGCTGCCATAGCACATGACTAGGCCAAATTTGTGTCATGATAGAGGAGTGCTGAGTAAGTTTATATAGCAACCAAGGAATCCACATTTGAATGGAACATTTGCTACATTATGCAAAGGCTACTCTAAATTATGGACTATTCTACAAATTGGTACAACCATAGAAGCATTTTAATACACCAATGTAGATTGGACAAGTAGCTACAAAAGATCGACCAGTGGCTATGCATTCAGTTTTGGTATTGGCATGGTGACTTGGAGTAGTAAGAGCAAACCAACTATTGCATTATCTAGTACTGAGGCTGAGTACAGAGGTGTAGCATTGGTCTCATGTGAGATAGCTTGGTTGAGAAAGCTACTACGTGACTTAGGAGAAGACATTGCCAAAGCAGTCACATTATCTTTGGCAATATGTGTAGCATCAGCTGGCAAAAAACCATGTGTATCATGCAATAACAAATCATATAAAATTGCATTATCATTGCATGAGGGAGAAGGAAATTTTATTTGCTATATGTCAGGGCAGATGAGCATGTGGCTTACATATTCATAGTGTCATTGGGTGTAAAGGAGCACCAAAAGTTTTGGAGAATGTCGGGTGTGATGGAGTTTAGGTTGAGCTTAAGGGGAAGTGTTAAAATAGCAAGCTTATAGTGTTCCCAATGGCCATTAGCGTGATAGATTAGGTGGCTATAGCGTGATTGCTGGTGGCCCTACACCAAGATTCTAGCTAGTTGTATAGTTAGTTGTTTGGTGTGTAGAGGAGCTGTTGGTTGAAGTGGAGCTAATATCTCATGTAGAGGAGATATTATTGAGCATCTATAGTGTAGATGAGGACTTGCGAATCCCTCCAATATTAAGTGACTTAGACTTCCACATGGGCAAAATGCCCCACTCAAAGCGTTGCCACTATGCTTGGTGGTGCTCCGAACCTAGTTGATTCGTTGTGAAATGTTAAGGTGTCACCTTTACATTCTCCCCTGCACTAATAGGCTCTACATTCTCCCCTAACTAATAGCTTAATTACAAATGCTTGTACTCCCACTAATTGTGGGTTATGAAGTCTTGAAATCTATCCATTACTGAATCCCACCTCTGCTTCTTAACCATTGCCTCTATTCATCAAATTGTGCAGGTCATTCTGAAGCCCAAAGAAGAAGGGGGACTAGGGCTAAAGATTATCAAAGCATCACTTCATCTAGAGCACAACTTTTGAGAAATATGAGGTATATCCTTTTATGGCCATTTAGATCTCAGTAGTAGCTATCTTAGGGTAATCTTGGCTTGAAATCAAAAGGGAGTTCTCCCAACCAACATCATAGATTGATCATGGAAAGACTAGACTTATGGAAAGGAGAAGTGAGTTGGAAGGGAGGCTCAGTACTATGCATACACAAAGAGTTTAGCTGGGTAGGGTGCTCCTCCGCCACTGTAGGATCTATTTAGAACCCTTAACAACAGGTGGAAACTGAATGATGACAGATCTAAATGGTATTTCAGATTTCACAGAATATGGAATAGGAATGTGGCTTGAGAAAATGTCTTGTCTTGCTTGGTTAATCCTTCACAAAGCAGTGTGGTCTAACTCTAGAGGGCTCAGCATTGGTAAAGGAGATGACAAATGTATGAGATGCCTAAACTTTGTGGAGGATGTCTTTCATTTATTTGTTGCTTGCCCTCATGCTAGAAGAGTATGGAAGTTCATTCAGATGGAGTGTGGTGAACCTATAAACTAGAAAGCCATATTACTAGGGGATGCTTGCAAAGTAAGGCATGAGCCTTGGTTTCTAATAAGGGCCCATGTTCTCTGGTTCATTTGGGTCTCTAGAAAGAATTTTCAATTTAATCATAAAGATATTTGTACTGATGCTATGTTTGCTTCATGGTGGGACAAGAAAGAGAAGACTTAACTTCTTTATTAGTGCATACAACCTTGAACACCAGAGACTAAGTGCAGACATCTCTAGACATAAATGTTCTTGTTTCATATCAGATGAACATGCCAAACTACCCCCCTTCTTACATAGGAAAGCTACAGCAGCTGGTGCTCCCTTGCAGATACCCCCTTCTCCAAGATCATTCTCTCTACCTCTTGATGACTCTTCAAGCAAAGCTCCTACCACTGGCTACAACAGATGCTGTTGTCCCTCCCTTCTATCCTACTATGGTTAGCCTCTCCAGCAAATCCCCCCCCTTGGCTGTGGACACCTCAGATCAGCCACCTGCTTCCTCTCCTGGCTCTATCATTCAGTTTCCTTGTGCTAGTTTCTCTGCTTAGTTCCCTTTTACCCTTTCTGATCAGACCCAGGGTCTTGCAGTGGTTCTACCTTGGTTACTATGTCTATTAACCCTTCTCAGGGCCTTGCTACTACTCATGGTCACTCTACAGATCCTACTGTTTACTGCTGCTTCAGACTCCAAAGAGGAAACCTCTAGCTTCTCCTTCCACCTTTGAGAAGCCCCTCTTAGTTGTTTTTAAGGAAGTTAGTATTCTGTTATTCCATGATGTAAGCACTGATGTAAACAGAAGTGATAGTCCAGGGGAAATCTTTTGATGTACTAAATGTTATAAAGCAATAAAGACACTATTTTTTTGCCGAAAAAAAATTATGGAGTCTTGAGGTATAGGCTCGCTACTTGCAACTAATAGCTTCTACATTCTCTGTTGTACTAATAGGACCATGAAGCCTTAATATGAAACATTGAAAATCTCTTAGTTTGACTCAAATGAAGGACATTAGCCATGATTCTTTGTGAAATGTTAAGGTGTCGCCTTTGCATTCTCCCTTGCACTAATAGGCTCTACATTCTCTCCTAACTAATAGCTTAACTACCAATTCTTGTACACACAATGATTGTGGGTGTGACCTCTGGACCAATTATGAAGGCTTGAGTTGTAGGCTCACTCCTTGCAACTAATAGCCTCTATATTCTCTCTTGTACTAATAGGCTCTTGACCAATAAACTTTAAATTCTCCCCTATACTGATAGACTAACTACTAATGCTTATACTCCCAATACTCATGGGTGTGGTCTTTGTAGTCATGGAGGTTTGAGTTGCAAGCTCAGTGCCTACTATAAGTTCTACATCCCTTGCCAACATTCTTTTTCCCTTTGACTATAACACCATGGATTGCTTCCTCACTATAGCCTCCCCTTATGATGAGTGGAACCTCAATGGCTCTTTGCAACACCTTATCCCTCCACATCTTTGTGATCATTTTTTTGTAAGTTGGGTCTTCACTACGTCCATCCAATGTAGAGCTATCGTCCTCATCACTCAAGCTCCACATGTGAGCTTTTGTACCTTCTCTTGAGCATTGCTCTCAAGTTCATGCAAATTTTCATTTTGTGAATACTTTATGCTACCGAAGTACATGTTGAAGTAATCAACTTGGTTTTTAGTATTGATGACCTTCTGTAACAATGTTTGAACAATAAAAAACATTCTATCAATGCCACCCTCCATCCATCCATCCAATACACTTGTACCATATCTTGTATCAAGGAGGGATGCTTTGATTTTTGGCAGTCCACACTCAATTGAGCCTTTTCTTTCTCTTGGAATGAGAGCTCAAGGACCTTCTTTAGAGCTTCAAGTGGAGGATCACTACCCCAATGTAAAAATCCAACCACTATAGGTTGTAAGAACTCAATGCCAATGCTTGCTTGATAATTTAGGTCATTGCATAACACCATACCATGAAATACCTTTGCAAGTAGATCCCTAAAGGTAGATGTGAGATTGTTGGCCTATAATGGGTCCCTCTATGGTTCTATGACAAAAAGGACCAATGTTGATCTTTGTTGCAATGCCAAATAACCTTGTAATTAAATTTGTATAGCGAGGTCTTGTAATTCATCAGAGAAGAACACACATAGCTTCTTCCAAGCATCACTCCTCATTGTCATAAAGTACTCTACATCTGGCATACACCCTAGTTGCAACTGCCCAAGGCCCATAACTATTATCTATATAAAAAATGATAATTATTAGTTGTCATGATGATACCTCAACATAATTTCATGGGGATCACAGATGTTGAGGTGAATAATGTAAAAGTCTCAAGTCCTACTAGTGACTCATACACACCTGCGTGTATTAAAGCCATAATAATGTGAGGGGTTTAACAGAACCTGGGAATAGTTCACCACCAAACCATGGAATCAAAATATATCAAGGAGAGAACTGATTGCTTAGTCAAACCTTTCTTTTCCTACACATGAA
The DNA here is from genome assembly GCF_047967505.1 of Dipteris shenzhenensis. Taxonomy (NCBI): domain Eukaryota; kingdom Viridiplantae; phylum Streptophyta; class Polypodiopsida; order Gleicheniales; family Dipteridaceae; genus Dipteris; species Dipteris shenzhenensis. The sequence goes on along the minus strand of NC_141597.1, from coordinate 56,548,346 downwards.
TACGAAACAATTGTATAGAAGGCTCTAAAAAAACCTTTTTCTTTATTTAGATATCAATCAAGGCCACATCATATGCTCTTTGTAAACTCACGTGATTGTTGGTCGGTCTTGGCACATGGTGAGACAGAGCTCTCTAGGCCTACAGTCCAATCAAGTCATTATGGCTCTATCTACATGGTGTACTTCTGCGATTTAATGCATTACTTTGCATTCCCAGACTGCAACTTACTATGTGACTATGTGTAAACTGCCACCTAATTGCCATCACTCAAAGCCAATCTAGAAAACCATCCATCCAAGAACTAACTGAAACCAATTTTGCAACATCCTTTGACAACAAATATCATAGGAGAAGCTAAAATCATTACTGGTTGTATCATTCATGGTGCTCTCCATGGTTTTCTTCTTTATATCTGCATACATTGTCTCCACAACTTTTGGCATCTTGGCTTTTACATCCTTTGTTGGTGTCACATCACTTCCTCGTGATTTCATCCACCTAGTAGACCAAGTCTTGTCATCCATTTGACCAAGGGCACGCACTTTTTCTTATCAACATCGCATATTTTATCAGCTAATTCCTCATTTAAAGTAAAAAACAATTATGTTGAGTAAGAAGCTTCATCTTTCACTAGTTGGTTGACCATTTTCTCAATCTGACTATTCTTATCCTTCCAAAGACACATTTACTGTTTAAGATTTAACAGCATATCGTTTTCATAATTTTATCCATAATAAATCTTTAAGGCCTTCACTAAATGATAGACGTTGTCCACCCGATGATTATTTGTCTCTTTCTTGCCATATGCTCCAATGCCTCATAGAATATCTTTCTTGATTCAAATACTATGCATGCATCTACTATACATTAAAAGATAGAATCATCGCAAATAGTAAATGCTTTCCTACTTTGATAGCAATTTCATTGTAGGTCTCTTGCCCTTTGTTAACAGTTGCTTATAACACTGGACACATAACTCCCTTGCCTTTATGAGAGCTTCTGAAAGAGTTATCTTTTTCTTCATGTTATATGATAGATTATTTAACCATTCAAATAGGTAAATAAATAGATTATTTAATCTTTGTATCATCTTGAAATAGGTAAATAAATGTGATGATACTTGGAAAGTTTGCTATGTATTCCTCAGATGGCAAGTTCCCCTTTCACAATTTCTCCACTACACTTTTGTATGCTTCACAGAAGTGTTGTCCACCAACTAGCTCAAACTTGCATCTTTCTAGGAATGTTGTATGTTTCATTGCAATTTTGCATGGTCTATTGCAATTCTGCATGCTTTGCAAAAATGTTATCCATGAATGGGCTCAAACTTGCATCTTTCTAGGAGTTTGATATGTATTCTTCAGATGGCAAGTTTCCCTTTCGCAATTCATCCACTGCAATTTTGAATACTTCACAAAAGTGCTCTCCATAAATGCATTCAACCCTGCATCTTTCTAGGAACATTGCATGTGCCATTGGACTTTTGCATGCTCTACTGCAATTATGAGTACTTCCGAAATGTTGTCCATAAATGGGCTCAAATTAGCATCTTTCTAAGAACTATTTTGGGAGCACATGCATTTCTTTACCTAATCTTCCTTCCATTTGCTCTCATACATTGTTGCTTTTTGAATTATATAAAGTCTTTAAAAATCGTGAAGAAGTTTGCACACTTTTGAAAGGTGACAACAACTAATAGAGGATCATCACTATGAGATCTCCTACTAGTATAGGACATAAAGTGATGATGTAACCCCATACTACAAGCAAGAGAAGGAATAAGGCAGGTTGTCTTCATCTTTGTGACTACTGCAAATGTCTCCTCATAGTTAGTGCCCTCTTGGTTGAGCATATTCCACCTATTGAATATTGAATAGGTGATCATATTCAGCATGATCAAGGCACAACGGCCAAGAGTCTTTAGATGAATCATATTGAATATCTACGTTAGACAACAAATGACACCCAACAAACTCCATATTGAATCTCTAGGTGATATCCATATTTGCAATTGGAGTTGTGGATTAAAAACCTCCTCACTGCCTAGCTCTAGGCTCAAAACTCAAAGATTACAAGTTGGGAGTATTGATTTTTTTGGCCGAGGAGCAAGTTCAAAAGACTATAGGGTAGATTAATGCAACAGGCACTGCCTCACGCCAACCATAACATCATCCAATGTGGTATTGCAAAGCACTAGGTGCATCAAAGGCGGTTTTGAAAAACATAAGCTATATCTTGCAAACTTTTTATGGTGAACCGGATTCCTCCCCTTAGTTATAAAGTGATGGGCTCGAGGGATTGCACGATCTAATGGTGTAGCAACTAATTCGTCTAAAAATGCTTTAAAACTAGCTTCAAGTACTAGCCACTTGAATAACTTCAACATGTCTTGAATATGGTGGAGAGTCATGGTGACTTGAAAGGGCCAGCTAGCCTATGAGTTGGAGCTAAGCCTTTGAGCATTAACCACCAGGTTAAAAAAAATCTTATGAATTCCTTAAGTATGAGGTACTGTAACACTCCAACTCTAGATAAACACTAAGAATAAAACAAACATGTCATAATTTTCCTCAAGTAATCCTTTCAATAGAAGAAGATCTTCTTAGCCACGTGAGGATATCTCAAAAGATGTCGTAAAAAATGTGACAGCCAAATCTAGTACTTAAGAGAACTAGCTGGTCATGGAAGGTTGGACAGAGGTGGGATTCCAAAGCTCCTCAGTATTAGTTGCATTTCTTAAATGGCTCTAAGCTCCAACTATCATGAGAGAGATTTTAAGTGAGCAAGGCCAAGGCTAGCACTTATGAGAAGTAGCTGGTCATGGAAGCCACATCCAAGGCTGGAGTTAGCGTTTGGCTTCTCGGCACTAGTCACATTGCATAAATGGCTCTAGGCTCCAACCTCAAGTATGATAGGAGTGATTCTTTTGCAAGGATCAAGAAGATGCGTTAATGCAATATGCAATACCTTAGGCCTACCTTACGCCACTCATAATAACGTCGAAAGTGGTGGTCGGAGACTGGAGCTGCTTTCTATAATCATGCGCTTGGTGACAAAACTAGCAATGTGACTAACGATTTCAAAACTTAACTACTATCTCACAAAAACCCTTATACTAAAAACCAAAAATATCCTCCTGGTTATGAAGGAATGGGCTCAAGGGACTGTTTATCTAATACTACAACAGTCCATTACCATCTGTAGTTTACACCAAAACAGCTTCAACTACCATCTACGCGAATTGGGCTTTGATATGTTACTATATTGGAGAGTCGTGGAGACTTGAAAGGGCCATCAAGCTAGCCTATGGGTTCACACCACGTCTAAAGCAATAGTTTTAAAAATCTTATGTATCCCTTCAGGTATGGGGTACTTTGACATCCCACCCCAAGTAAATAATCGAAGAATACTTCCAAACATAATGATATCTCCTTGCCCAATCCTTTTCAATAAAACAAAATATTTGCAAGCGTTTGGGGGTATCTCAAAAGTGGAAGGCACCACATTATATGAAATGTGTTTGTAAAATAACTACTCTATCAAGGTTAAGGTTCCAAACTAATTCGTATTAATTGATCCCAAATTACAAGTGGAAGTTATTTCCATATATTTGTTAGTAAAAAAACTATGCTAAGCATGCCTATGCAATCTTAATAAAGTATCAAAGGAAAAGTAGAACAATGTGACGGAATCTATTCCCTTGAGAAATCAGCATATAGTAGAACATTCTCAGTTTAAGATCGAGTGGATTGTATGTTGATACTCCCAAATATTAAAGGCTAAAGGCACCCATCACCACTCCATGATTGTTAGTGACAAGGACCGTCAAGCAAGAAACTATTAAGTGCTTTTATAGGCCTAGGACCTGTAAAATATTCAATCCATACAAGGAAATACTTTAGCTTGAGGTAAATACCAGAAGGGCTAAAAGTAACAATAAAAGAAAATAAAAGTAAAGCAAGAATATTCAATGCTTATCTGTAGAGAGAGAGGGACAGAGAGAGAGAGAGAGAGAGAGAGAGAGTACTACCCACCTATCTACAAACCCGCAACAAATTGAGGCATACCTCAAGACAAGGGAGGCAGCAGTCCACCCTTGTGTATGGTGGGATCACCTACCCTCAAGTGACAATAGAGTGTCTTGTAAGGTAAATAAGAGATCATATAATTGCTTTAGGTTAACAGTGTAAACAAGGACAAGAAGCTTCTCACAGGGTAACCTAGAACGAGATAAAATCCTAGCAGAACAACCAGCCTCTGCCTGGTGTTCATATGAAGCTACAACCTATCATAGACATCAGCAGAATCAAAAGGACTCCATATACAGAAAAATTGCCCCATTGAAGCTACTAACTAGCCCCCAGTAACCCATAGGATACCAGATACGAATTATCAAATGATGATTCTTCCAATATGGTACCTGCAATGGTACACAAGAAGAACAGAAAAGAAGTCATTCAGAGAATTTAAAATTAATTAGCACAGGGCACATGATGAAGACAATTTTTGTTGTCCATTTGTAATCACAAAATCCAAAGTCATTTGGCACCTTAAGGAATTTACCCTCTTTCAACGAAGAGCTTATAGCTTTGCAATAAGTCTGTCAACATGGATGATCACATCTTCAATGCTTGGACGAAGCTCGACTTGTGATTGGAGCATCCACGTTACAAACTGATGTAGTGATTCCGGATACGGTGGCTTAGGGCCTGCAGGCCATTTTACTTGCCCACTCATTGCTGCCAGCTGCAAGCTTCCCCCAGAATCACCCAGAGAATACTCAAAAGGTGATACATGATACCTGGAAGAGGAAAAACGGCTTGTGACTGCCAAAATGCCACTCAATGCTACAGTTAAAAGGTTGTTATTGTGTCATTGTCATATGAAACCCTTGGAAAATTGATGGTTCTTTGTAATACAGCACAAATAGACATCGGAGAAAGCATAAAGAAGCATAGAGGCCATGCAGATGGTCTCATGATATACATGTTAAGAAATTTGATATTTTCACAGAAATTTTCAGTAAATGTAAACACTTTCTACTCCTAGCCTAAAGTCAAACAAAAAAGCATCTTCACTTGACAACCTAACAATGAACAAACTATCGGAACATGCGTTGCCATAATCAAATATTCTAAAGAGGAGAGAACCAAAAAATAAGATATTATTAATGCCCTTAAGACGTATAAACATTACCTAGTAATATGATGGGCCAATATAATCAACCATATGTGCAATGATTCCCAAAGCTGGAGGCTTAAAATAATTTGTTACATTTTCGAGTGGTACCTTCAAATTGCTACATTGGATACCCCACTCTAGAAGAATTTTAGAATCATGTAACAGAACTATTTCCCCCAAATAGTACAGAAAAAAGACAGATGACGGCATGAAGGTGATCAGAGCAGGCCTCCAGATTTATTCATAATTTGATACCATTTGAAGACTATGATAAACATCTCTTTCCATACCTTCATATTCCATTTGGGTGTTTTAATTGCATTTGGAAAGCAACATCACTGCAGCAAGGCCTTGTTAAGGCCTCAAAGGATTTCCACACTACTTGCAATTGCACAAAACTTTCTTTGAGGCCTCAATGTGCTGATTAAGAGCATGTATTTGTAAGAAATTTCGTTTTTCCTGGAGCTGTAATCGAATGTACACACCGTCTAACGTCACTGTAGAGTTACATTTTGTGTCTTGTATGCATGGCTTGAGCTAAACATCACCGCAGTGAAAGTGCATTGAAGCCCCAAAAAGACTTGTATGAAAATCTTTTTCAAGAACTCGCTGAATTGCACGCCTATCTCTTCTCAAAACATTGACCTAGTTTCAAAAATGTTGCTGGCTGCCCCCAACAAACTCCATCCATCGGCCATTGGCAAGGGTCTTCTCTATGTCACCCCAGAATGACGTATGTTATTTGCTTCTTCCAAATAGGTGTGATATGGTTCTCTACAGGGGCATGCAAATTCTAATGCTTGGCTTTGTCGTTTCTGATGGTTGAGGCCCCTACAGAAAACCTTGGTGGTTGGAGATACAATGGAGTCTCCCTTGACCCGCACTCATGATTTGGATGTTGAGATAAGCTTATAGGATGCCCGCCGGGTAACCCAAAATGTGTCCAACTTTCTAGGTAGTAGGTCAATCAATGATCAAGCAAGACCTTATTTACTGGGAGATAGAGAGGATTTGGTGTCTCCCTAGCTCTGGCGACAAGTCAATATTCTACTTGGAGCGCTTCCTCAATTGCACTTTGAAGCATTCGTTGATAACTATGCATCCATCTCTCCTGCATATTTTTGGCATGACCTTGTGGCTATCCCTGGACTCTGCACCAATATACACAAAGTGCAATGGCTTTGCATGTCTCGCCACCTTGGGGAGGTCAACAACGAGTTGATTTTATCTTCAGATATACCGTCATAAGATGAGAAAATATCCAATCTTACAAAGGAGGGAGAGGGAGGGAGGGAGGGAGGGAGAGAGAGAGGGAGCACATCAATAGATGAAGGGCAAGGTTGACCAGCTTTAATAAAAGCATGAAAGATTGGGCCCTTCATGCATGTAGTCCTCCCATGCCTCCCCCTAGTGGATCACACCACCCCTTCAACTTTTACTATCTTTGTTTAAGATGTAGTGCCTATCATTTCATAGATTTCAACTCACTATAAAAGCAGCCTTGGTGGTAATGATATGTCTAGTAGGGAGACAAGTAGATATACCCAATTCTTGGCTGCTTTGTTCAAGGTTCCACCTTATTTAGCACACAAGTCCCCTTTGCATGCCAAAGCTGAATCTCACTCAACCAATGACAAGGTGACACCTCCAATCAGCCTATTTCTCAAAGTCTCTCCATATGAGTTTCAACTCACGGTAGCCTATAGGCCTGTAGTCCCTTCCCCTTTGATTGTGAGGGCTACATGACCAACAGAAGCTATCCAAATAGAGTCTAGACTCCATATAGGCAGTACAGTCAAGATCGGTAGCTGCTCCAAAAGTGTAAAATACAAAGGCACTCCTCTTCCTCGCTGCATATTCCTAGGTGAGCTTCAATGGCTTGGATACGTAGCCAATGACCCCTACCGGCACACTCAATTTTATTTTATTTTTTGCCGAAAAAACAGTGCTGATTATATTACTTCGAAAAAACAAGATACATGAGGTCAGTTTTGCAGCTGACGGGGCTGCGTTCACAAATCGGACGCAGCCCTAAATGGAAACAAAAAGCTCTCTCTCACGGAGGGATCAGGCGCGTGTGAATAAACAGCCAGAGAGGTGGTGAATAGTGCCACTGAAGGCCCTAAGAAGTATGCTCGAAGAAGAGGCCCTGCGTATCCCAATCTCGGAGGAAACGTCTCCGCTTCTCCCGGCCAGCCCGGGAATCTCCCTGTATCTGGTCCCACTGGCCTCTGAGTGTGTGTGCAGAGCCGCCCGCCCACCCAGCGGCCCAGTTGGTATGCTCAGGGTATCTCCAGGCTATTTTTGCAGGCCTTCTGGAAGGCCTTGTGGGAGAGCTGGCGGCCGCGGAAGATTTCCTACTTCCTTTGGCCACTTGCCCACAAGGGTCTTCCAGTGGGGAGCTGGTTGCGGCAGATTGGTCAGGATGGACTTTGTCAGATTTGTCATGAGGACGAGGAGTCACCAAAACATTGCCTGTGGAGCTGCACTCGCGCCCAGGAAGTGTGGAGGTGGACCTTCGGGATCCTTACTCGCGCAGCACCGCAGCTAGGTTTGATCACCTGGGGCGCGTTCTGCTGGTGCAGCACCACTCCTGGCTTTCATCAGTTGTTCGAGGCAGGCCCGCAGGACCCCATGTTCCTTATCACATAGGGGACTTGGGGGCCGCTTGAGGGCATCCTGCCGCACCTGGCAGAGGCGGACACAGGATCTCAGGAGAGGCAACCAGTCTGGGAGATTATTAGCAACATCGCTGGATGGCACATTTGGACCTCGTGCTGCGCGCAGATCCTCGGTGGTACCTCTCTTTCGACTGTCCAGGTCATGGCCGACATCTGGAGTGAGATTATGCATCCTCCCGAGAACTCTCCTGCCCAATGTCGTGCTGTAAGCAAAGAAAGGAGTTGGCCCCTGGCCTGCCACAACCTCTGGCCATCTCCACTCACCTGGGTCCCAATCAAGCTGTGACAGGGCCCGCCCCTCCCAAAGCCAGAGTCGCCATAACCGCAGTTGATCCTGCTCTATACTAGGATCGATCCGCCAAACCTTCCCCACGAGGCCTACGACCCGAACCCTCTGCCACGAGAGAAGGGGGTCGATGAGCACACCCTCTCTCCTGAGTCGGCCGTCCCCAAAACCGCGAAGAAGGAAACAGAGGTGTCGTCCATCCGGCCTGCAACCACCAGTGGGATGCCACGGGGGGTGAACTGTCCAAGCCAACGGTCATCACCAGGCATAAGGATCTGAATCTCGGGTGGAACCAACCAACCGGCAAGAATCGCTCCGTCTATCTCTGTGCGTCTCGCCTGAGCTCCACGGACACCTCCAGCTGCGGCTGCTAGAGCAACGGTCTCCAAGTGTCTGTAAGTGTCCCTCCAAACTCGAAGGGACCGGGCTGGCCCCCGCATCCAACCGTCCCACAGGATATGTGACCTCTCCCCCAGCTAAAGGCCCAAGGTATCTCTGACCTGATCGTTCCAGATGAGCAGCTGGCGGTCGATCTCCTCCTGACTACTAGGAGGGGACTGGAGGAGACTGAGACGGAGTCGCCTCCAAACCGTGAGAAGGCTACGAATGAGCGGGGAGCGGGGGTGAGTAAGCGGTGCAGAGGTGAAGATCCACCGGAGGGACGGTAGCCACTCTCCACCTCGGCGCGGGACGCAAGAACTGATCCCCTGCTGAAGTAACATCTTCCACGTTTGCCCCCCCGGGGTCAAACCACGGATAACTAACTTGCCCAGCAGGGCCTGACTCTGAAGCTCAGGATCAATGACCCCCAAGCCACCCTCAACCTGCGGAAGAATGACTGTCTGCCAGGCTACTCTGGCTCTGGTATCTCTGAGACCATCCCCTCCAGACCACAGAAAATTCCGGACCATCCTCCTGAGCTGTGCCACGCTGGATCTCGAGAAGCACCAACAAGAGGCCACATACCAGGCCGTGGCCAGGAGAACCTGGTTGACTACAAGAGCACGACTTGCAAGAGAGAGCTTAGCAGTGCTCCAGAAAGCCAGCTTCCGTCGAATGGAATCTAGCACCGGGAGAAACTGCTGAGCTGGCGTGATGTCCAGGCCGACCTGAAAGCCAAGATATCTAGCTGTCTGCCCCCGCGGGATCCATCTGAAACCCAAAAACCTCCCCCACTGTGAGCATGCCCCAGGGTTTGTGAGAAAACCAACTGATTTGTTCCAGTTGATTTTCGCACCGGCTGCCGAGCAGAAGACCTCTAAGGCCAGTCTCACCCTCTCCAGCATCATCTCATCATCCTGAACGTACAGCGCTGTGTCATCTGCATCCTCCGAGTCCAGGAGCTCCGTGTCCTCCCTGATGGGAAGGCGAACACCCCAGATCCCGGTCAACCTCGCCCGAAAGTAGTATGTCATCGCCTCGACGAAGAAGAGAAACAGGTAAGGAGCGAGGAGGCAACCCTGACGCACTGATCTCTCCAATCGAAATCGCTCTCCCATCCTGCCGCCGATGATGACCCTACTGGAAGCTGTCCTGTATAACGCTGAGATACCCTGAATCCATCCTACTGGGAATCCCAGTCTCTCCAAAGTACCCTCCAGGAAGGACCAGTCCACTCGATCGTAGGCCTTCTCAAAGTCGAGAAGTAGGATGGCTAAGTGCGACCCGCTGTGCTGAGCCCACTCCGTCGCCTCTGAGAAGGTGAAGACATTATCCAAGATACTGCGATCTTGGACAAAGCCTGTCTGAGTGTCATGAATGAGGTCAGGAAGTAGTGGCCGAACTCTGGCGCTGATCATCTTGGCAAGGATTTTGTAGGCAGTGGTGAGGAGAGTGATCGGGCGCCACTGACGGATCTCCTGTCGGTCTCCTCCCTTCGGGATGAGGCAAATCAATCCCAAAGAGAGGCTCTCTGGCATATGTTCGCTGCTGAAAATCCTCTGGAGGGCTGCTAGGAGGGGCTGATGGATCTGATCCCAGAAAGAGGTGAAGAAAGTGCGAGAGAGCCCATCCTCGCCAGGGCATTTCTGCCCATCGATGGCCATCAAGGCCTCTTGCATCTCGACAGTAGTGAACGGTGCCATCAACGTCGTCTGCATGCTGGGCTGAACAAGGGCTGGAATGTGCCTCCACACCTCCTTGCGGGAACGTCTAGTACGGGGGGCAAGCTGCTCCTGCTGGAAAAGAGTCCTGTAGAAGTCGGTAGCCAACCCCAAGACCTCTTCCGGATTAGTAACGATGTGCCCCTCCGCTGTCCTAAGACTCCGGAGCTGATCACCTGCTGCCCTCTGGCCATGCGTCCTGAAGAACTCTTTGCTCATCCGGTCGCCCTTCCGAGCCCAGTAGGAGAGGGAGGCGTGATAAGAAAACTCTGAGCGACGCTGGAGAGTCTCCTCAAGAAGGGCTCTGGCTCGAAGGGCCTGGATCCGAAGCTCCTCCGAACCCGGAGCTGCCTGCTGGAGTCGCTGAATGGAGGCGAGGTCCCTACGAAGAGCTCTCTCTCTGCCCCACCACTCCTGGCGAACCTGAAGGGCTGCGAGCTGGCAAATCTGGCTGGACTCCTGCAAAGCCTGCGCCACCGACTCTACCAGATCCACGCACTCGCCCCAATCTCTGTCCCAAAGGCTACCGATACTACTGCGCACCTCCTCCCTAGAGAAGATGGAATCAGGAATCCTGCACGAACGGGGAGAAAGGGACTGAGCTGCCGAGTCTAGTCATAAGAGCACTGGCGCGTGGTCGGAGAGTGTCGTCCCTGGCACTACACCCACCTGACCACCTCTGCTGATGGCCCAATCACTGACATAAAATCTGTCCAGTCTCTCCAGGAGTCTGCCTCCTTCCCTGCGGAAGCCCCACGAGAAGTCCAAACTCCCGTGCCATCGGCGGAAGGACGGGTCTCTCCAGCTGTCCCTACCTCCTGTCGCGAAGATAAAGGAGTCTCGAGCGGACTGCTCTGCCTGAGCTATACATGTAAACTCTGGTCCTCTGCCCTGCTGGTCCTCCAAAGTCTCCAGATTGTTGAAGTCACCTCCAACAATCCACGAATCCATGTCTGGGAAAATCTCTGTGAGTGTCCTCCAGAAAGTGGCTCTGCATCGGAGGTCTGTGGGTGCATAGATGTTGAGGATTCCTATTTTGGAGCCCTCCAACTCTAGGCCAACCCAAAGTGCACGGCCTGGGATCAACGTACCATGGCCAAAAACTCCCTGGGCAAACGACTCGCAAATGGAAGTACAGACACCGCCACTCCTCCCCTGTGCACCGATCGAGGGCTCCAAATAAGTGTGAGAGCGTCCAGGGAGGATCTTCCCGTAGCTACGGGAATGAGTCACTGAAAGCTTATGCTCCTGGAGCAGGAGTATATCCAAGCGACCAATCACTGCTGGCTGAAGTTCTTGTCTCAAGATGAGCTTCCTAGGACCACGGGTGCCAGAAGAATGAAACCCGATCACGTTCCAGGAGACAAGGTGTAAGCTCATGATGAGGACTGGTAGGCTGCGAACAACTGTCTGCTCGCGGCTGAGGTCGATGAAGAGGCTGAAATTTTGGAATGAAGGCGCTGACGCTTTTGTGAAGGTTTGGAGGGGGAGGCGGGGTCATCCTGCCCGTTCTTCAAAACTTTTAGCAAAGGCGTGAGGCCTTTGGTGCCATGGACAAACGCTTTCTCGAGCCAACTCGAGATCTCTGAGGTAGTCATCCCGTAGAAGGCGCGAAGTTTCTGAGGAGTCCAGGCTCTGACATCCTGGGGGAGGGGCCACGACAGAGGGGGCCTGAGGATCACAATCAATCTGAAACGCTTGGCGGCGCAACGCCACCGCAGGCGCACGTCACCCTCGGACCACTGAGTCTCGAGAAGCTGTCCACCCGACGGGCCTATCCAGGAGCAAATCTGAGCGTGCGTCTGCTCTCTGAGAGCCTCCCAGACTGAGTCGTCTGTCCAAATCTCGGTGCCGTCGCTGAGAAAGGTGAAAGCAAAGCTGGGGCCATCCCTTGGGGCCAAGGCTGCGATCTTCCCATCCGCCCCTTTACGGAGCAGGAAGATACTGATGTCGAGGCAAGCAGGGAAGGTCCCGAGGTCGGCCACATCCAAGTAATCCCAGGGACCGGATCTGCAGAAGTCACGAGGAAGCTCTCTCTCCTGGAGCTGAGGCCCGTCAGAGTCTGCAACTGAGGGGGTCGGGCTAGCAGACAAGGAAGACTGCTCTAGGGGTGGTGCAAACTCGGGATGCCCTGCCTGGCGTGGGAAAGGGGAAGGAGGCTGAGGGGTAGGCAACTCAGACTCCACGGAAGCGACTAGCGGGAGGGGCGGAGGAGGGGGAGTGGGGGCTGCCCGCGGCTGAGGAACCACCGGTGCAGCTGACACTGCGGAAGAGCTGAGAGGGGCGGGGGAGGGAGGATGGGGCTGGGGCTGGGACTGGGGCTGAAGAGGAAGAGGAGGGGGCTGAAGAGGAAGAGGCGGGGGCTGATGCTGCGGGTCGGGAAGAGGGGGCTGCGGCTGGGGTAGGGGCTGGGGCTGAGTGGAAGGGAGCTGGGGATCGGAAGAGAGGGGGACCTGAGGCTGCGGAGGGCGGGCTGCAGATGAAGAAGAAGCTCTCCCAGGACCCTGGGGCGGCTGCCTGTCAGATCTCTGAGGCGCTGCTGCAGGTTGGGTAACCTCTGCCTCCTTGCCTCTGTCAGAATTCTTCTTATTCTTTCCTCTTTTCCTTCTGACCTCGGTCCAGCTGCCAGCCACCTCTGGACCGGACTCCGGCTGCCTCTGCTCTTCCTGACGTGGCTGCCCGGAGGGAGGGGGGGGGCTGAGAGGGGGGGGCGGGGGGGCCGAGAGGAGCTGGAGAAGCGTGGACAAGCAGCAGCCAGGTGCCCAAATCCGTGACACCTCAAGCACTGGCCTGGCTGTCCTGTGACTACCATGCTCTGAGTAATGCTGCCAGCATCTGTCACGATCTCAATCACTGCAGGGAGGGACGCAGGGTCTGCCGCAGCCACACGGACTCTGGGAGCTCCTGCCGCAGTAACCGCGTCGGCGAAAGCATCATGCATCACCCAGCCAAAGTGAGAACCCAGGTCCCTGACTATCGGCCGCAACTCAGCAGCAAGGCCTGAAAAAGCTAGCGTCACTGGGTGACGAGGTATGCGGAAACGAGCATCAAAGTCCGTTGCATTGAATCCTCAGTACCAAGGGACTATCATGATGATCTTTCCACCCACAGATGTAGGGGAACCAGCAATCAGGTTGCTCGCAACTTTCACAGTGGAGAGTTTATGCCAGAAGATGCCCCTTCCCATAAGGGCCACCTCCTCGATGTGGCTGTCCTCTAGCATAAGAGTGGACTGGAGCCAGTCCCTGATGGCTGGTCTGGAGGGAGAGTGTCCAATGACTTTGCCATAGACGGAAGTGAGGGCAAAGTCATTGGCAACCTGTTGTACCCCAGACGACTATTGCTCTGTCAAGATCACGCGGTAGGCATCTGGAGAGGGAGGGTCCATCTGGGCCTCCGGGGTTCCGCCGGGCAGGGAGCCGCCATACCGCCAAGACAAACTGCGAGACCTCCGATGAAGAAGAGGCTGCCACCAAAAAGGGGGGGAGATAGACGAGGGATGGAGCCTGGGTGTGACGAAGGAGGATAAGGCGAGGCGAAGCGAGGCGGGGCGGAGGAAGAGGAGGCGATGGCGGGGGCGGAGGGCGGAAGGCGGAGGGGGGCGGAGGGCGGAGGTCGGAGGCGAGAGCGAAGGGCGGAGGTCGAAGGTGAGGGAGAGGGGCGGCGGCGGAGGCGAGGGCGGAGGACGGAGGGGCGAGGGACGAGGGCGAGGGGCGAGGGCGGAGGGCGGAGGAGCGGAGGGGCGAGGGCGGAGGGGCGAGGGGCGAGGCGGAGGGGCGAGGGGCGGAGGGGCGGAGGGGCGAGGGGTGAGGGCGGAGGGCAAGAGGCGGGGGCGGAGGGCTGAGGGGCGGGGTGTGGTGGCGAGGGGCGAGGCTCGAGGGGTGAGGCGAGGGCGTGGTGGCGGGGCAAGGCGAGGGGCGAGGGGTGTGAGGCGAGGGCGAGGGGCGTAAGGCAAGGGCGAGGGGGGGCGAGGGCGAGGGAGTGAGGCGGAGGAGGGTAGGGAGGTAGAGGCTATGGAAGGAGGGAGGAGGGCTCGCAGGAGCTGCTCGGCACACTCAATATAACCCCCCAAGGGGCTGGAGGCTGCTGATCGATAGCTTACCAACCAGTGTTCAGCCCATGTGGCTGACCTAGAGTTGACCTAGCTAGTCAACTTGCCATCCAATTTGTTAGAGTGAACACTTATGGCCCTCAACCTGACCCACCTAGCAAGCCATTTGCTGACCAATGGCAGCTGTCTATAGGCCCTATGTGTGTCGCTTTGTGGTTGCCTGCAATGAGGGTAGACACGTTCACTTTACGAAAAAAAGACACTTTGCGAGTATTCCATCAAGTTCACAGGGTTATTGAGGGAGCAATTTCGACCATTGTGTTTGAACTCATCTAAATTGTACTTGCACAGTCTTACAGACAGTCATTGCTTCTGAAGAAATTCATGAAATCTCAGTTTGTCACTTGAAACTGCATAAATATACACCCGAAAATCTAAGAGCACCACTATTCATCTACCATATAGATAGCTAATATATCTTCTCTCACTTAATCACATCCAACTACAGGGGAAAATAAGATTTATCTAGTAGGTTGGCAGCTACACGACACACGTTACCTCATCGCTGGCAAGGGACCACAGATTGTCAACAATCTATCATAGATATGGTCTAAAGAATAGGCCCTAGCGATGCTAGATGCCTATTTCTTGATATACTTCAAATTGAGTTTGTAATTCACTATTGTTCTATTATTAATTATGAGGAGAAGCACCCAGCTCTTCCTCTGATATTTCCCACAATTTGTTCCACTCGGTGACCAGTTTCGTCATTCCAAGACATTAATAACAGTTATTTTTCTCTCTTACAAAATGACAAGAGGACTTACCCAAGAAGAAACACAAACAATGCAGCCATCATTTTTTTGCTTACAAGCTAGACAAAGGCTTCATAGTTGGACAAAGGCTACCAATATAATCAAGCATGAGTGTCTTTATCCCATAATGAGGGCACGCACAATCTTCCACCAAATTACAGCACCTCAAGAGCATATCACTTCCTTCTTCAATTTGATCGTCCCTTCATTAGCCTCTAGTTGGGCATATTTCAAATTCCATCCCAATGCTCATCAACAATGTATTACAAGATTGGATGAAGCATATGAATGGATGAAGCAATTCGTTCCTAGAAGGGTAGACTCTCGCATAACAAGATTGGATGAAGTATAAGAATGTATTACAAGATGGATGAAGCATATGAATGGATGAAGCAATTGGTTCCTAGAAGGGTAGACTCTCACGTAACAGAGGGCTTGCACAATTGACCAACATACAATAAATCTTGAGTGGATGCCACTTCACACAATGATATAACCCTAAAAACTGTCGAGAACATCCCTATGATTTCCCTGTGTATTCTTCACAAGTTTTACGCTATATTCTTCGCTTCTTAAAGTTGGAAAATTGCATATTAGAAAAGATATAGGGCTAAGATTGTACCTCACAATGGGAATCTATATGTGAAGCTAAAGGATACAAGAACCACAATTGGGACAATCTTCTTCAAATGCCATATTTGAACCAAAACCATCATGGAATTATGACCAAGATCTTTCTTACAATTGCTTCTGAATGTTTCTGTTGAGTTAGAGGTTACATAAATTATCATTTGTCAAAGACAGATATATTTGGAAAATCCATGAATCAAGAACTCAATCTTTCTAGGAAAACCACAAAAATTATGGAATCCCTAAAGTTATTGGAGTAAGAAAGCCAAAAACAAGGGGGAGGCGGAGGAAACAAAGGAGGCAGAAGTGGAGCGGATGGGGGGCCGAGGCAAAGGGGGATGAGGCCAAGGAGGCGGAGGCGAATGCGACCAAGGACCTTCCGTCCATGATGCAGGTATACTATGTATGTCTATCTGTTTATTTTTTTCCCACACAATATTCACATTCTCATAATTTTCAAATGACATGCAGCAAATCAAGTTACTCATCCCTAACTGCGAGCCTGGACAGGGCGTCTCCCCTCCTCTACACGTGGAAAGTCTTCCGTTGTTACCTTCCCTACCGGAGAGCAAGTGCCTCCTATCTTCGTGCCTCACCTTTTTCCTTTTCTTTGGAGGTTATACAGCCGCAAAGGGAGTTGCAGCACTTGAACCAGAGGACCCCTGAGACGTCAGTGTCTTCGTCATTCCGTCTGGCTGGGCACACTATCCTGATGTGCCGGAAGGAAGGGGATGGATATCAGGCAGGAGTTCTTCATGACAAATTAGAGTCTTGGTTCTGCTGCACTTCCTCCAGGGACAGGTTGCTCCTTGTGGTCTGAGGCAATGTTTTGCTGTTGTCGCGTGCCTTGTTGACAACCCTGGCTGGCTTTGATTAATTTTCTCTCTTTTTTCCAGCATTGTCCCTTGTGCAAGGTGTGCATGCATGGCACCTGATCTGTTCTCCATGCAAGCTTTGGGACTGGAATGCTCTGCTCTGGATAGAATGTTTACCACTTATCTTATAACTTTGTTTAAAGCAGATAAGTACTTGTACTATCACTTATAACTTTTTTAAAAGTATTTCACAACTTCCTCTCGGCATCTTAGGTTATAGGCATGAACCCTTTTACCGGTGGCTACCACTTTGGAGAGATGGTCTTTCCTTGCTGGTCTGAGCAGCTAGGCCTTGCTGGTTCCCATGACAGGGAAAGTTCATTCCTTGTGCTGGTGGAGCATGATGTAAAAAACATAGGCCATGATTGCAATACCTTCTAGTCCCTTAAAAGTGAGGTGCAAGGCTTTATCACATGGCAGCCTTGCGATGTTCTTGAAGATCATGCAGCAAATTTGCGCTCCACCAATGTATTCCTTGCTATCGGATCAGATTGGGCTTTTGTACAGCCTTGATCTACACTTACAGGCTATAGCCTTGTGAATAGTCTGGTCACGTCACTGAAGTCCCCTATGAGTAAGACCTCCCCCAGTTCTGTGTATCTCTGAACGTCCTCATAAAATGCTAGGAAAGGTGATACGTGTCCCCTCCCAGAGGTAATCCTGGCATAAACAGATGTCTGTGGTGGAACGTAGCATGCTGCAATGTATACGTCTGTGGATGGGGCCTCAACAATCTCATCCATATGTAGCGGATGTGTTCATCTGCACCTATGACCATGAAGTGTGTCTAGAGGTGTGAGCACTAGAAGACTACCACTCCTCTTGATCCACATACTCATCCATCGGTGTGGGTCTCCGATAGGTGTGTGACCAGTGACACCGATCCCCTCCACTCGTTTCAGAAAGATACTCCACGAATCTGTTACTCGTATTTGACTCACAGAATTACCACTTATTTCGTGTAGCAGGTAAGACAGCCATGTGTACCCATATACTATGGGCAGGCTCCTCTTTAGGCTATGATGTGTCTTTGTGTACACTACAAGATCTTTCTCTCAGAAAGTCTCACCAAAATTGCCTGGTGATGACCATAAGGTATCGTTACCATTCTAAAAAGCAAAGGACAAAGCACTATTAGTCCCCTAGGCTGCATAACCCTATTTGGGATGGGGATCAACGTTCCTAAATGATGACTCTGTGAGAGTTGTGCACATGCGCAAGCGTACGAAAGAGAGGGACAGAAAGAGATAGATGCAGAAATGAGGCAATAGCAACTATTTATTTCCAGGGATGCAACTTTGAGGGACTGGCAGAGAGAGAGAGAGTGCTGTAAGAGACCCCAATGTGTGATGACAGAATGACTAAGGGGGGGCACCTTTTATAGGCCCCTACCTGCCTGGTCGGCCAGCAAGAAGCTGACCGACTGACCGAACTAGCCGGTCGGGCTGACCGCAGACTGGGCCGGGTTACGTCCGTTGACCCAACCTGGTTGGGTGCCATAACTGGGCCCCAACCCTGCCCATCCTCAGGCCTACTTGGCCTCTGCCAGCCAGCCTTTGACAGGCCTATAACCAGCCACTTTTCCCTACCCTGTTCCTCTCTTTAGGCGGGCACACCCACAAAGAAGCCCTCTCTCCTTATGAGATGCCAAAAACTAACACCCTCTCTATAGCTCATGGTCAGGATAACAATATGAAGAAGCAAGCCGATGAAGATGCAACCATGGACCATCCAGTAGCTTGCCTACTAGATTCACCTCGGAGATAGCACCTGAAAGCTTGGATCCTTAAAGAATAATGCTATCTAGAACAGCAAATGAGATCCACCTGGTCCCTCATCGACCATGGCAAATGATACCATGGGGGAGTTGTGCACGGGCAGAAGTGTAGAGATAGACACAGTAATGAGGCAAGGGAAACTATATATTTCCAAGGGTACAACTCAGCCTAAGGGTTGGCAGAGAGAGAGAATGCTCCAAAAGACCCCAATGTGAGACAAGAGAATGAGCAAGGAGCAGAACCTTTTATAGGCTCGTACCCTTCTTGGTTGGCCAGTAAGAAGCTGACCAATTGGCCGACCTACATGTCATCTTGACCTGACTAGTAGGTCTGGCTGACCTGCTGAACTCGGTTGACCCAACCTGGTTGGGTGCCCTAGCTGCGTCCAACCCTGCCCATACCTCAGGCCTATTTGGCCTCTGTCAGCCAGCCTTTGATAGGCCTATAACCAGCCAGTTTTACCCTAACCATATGCCTCTATCTGGGAGGGCACACCCACAAAAAACCCTCTCTCACAAACTCTAGCAGGCTTTGCTGTCCGTATACAGTGCCCATTTGTCCTTTTCCCTTGAATTTATCATCCCTTTGATGCCCTCTTTTTGCTGCTGGATTTGCATTAAATTGTAAGATCTTCAATGATGAATATTGGGGTCCCTTTCATGCTTTCCCTCTTCATGAGAACCTCTTGTCTTGCCTTGGCATGTATGGGATGCTTTCCCACCCTCCATGAATTCTTAATGTGGGTTTGGTCCACCCCAAACTTCTCATGCATGTATTTCTTGGCTGCCATCTCCAAAGGGCTAATTGCATCTTCTCTAACCCCTATCATTTTTAAGATATTAAGGGTTTTATTTTGCCGCCTGCTCTTTTCATCTAGAGTCTCTTGGATGACTTTCTAAGGCTTGTGTCCATCCACTACTTGTATCCATAATTGAGCATCCTTGGCATGAGATTCTATAGTAAAACCCTCAATCTTTGCCTCTATCTTCTTGGAGTCGTCTAAGATCTGTCCATGCTGTTTCGAGCTCTTCCAAGCTCATTATCAAGGCTCCATTCTCAGATTTGAGGACTCCCAAGGTGTCCGAATTTGTCCTATGAGTAACGCCATTTTAGAGTGATTGAATTTCTATTTCCAAGGCCTTAAATGCATGATTCCTATTCATCCATTGAATTC
Organism: Dipteris shenzhenensis; assembly: GCF_047967505.1. Classification (NCBI taxonomy): domain Eukaryota; kingdom Viridiplantae; phylum Streptophyta; class Polypodiopsida; order Gleicheniales; family Dipteridaceae; genus Dipteris; species Dipteris shenzhenensis. The sequence continues at coordinate 56,528,772 of NC_141597.1, read as the reverse complement.
TCATGGCACCGTTCTCCTTTTTGGTTTTCTTGCATAGCCAACTGTGTGTCCATCTTGTCTATGCATAAGGAAATGCACTCCTTCATTTTGTAATAAACTCTCTCGTGTTGTTCAAAGAAGGATCTACCTGTGGTAGGCTTTTAAAAGCCTTTTACATGGCCAATTTCATGCATTCCCACTTTGCACCCTGAAGCATCCTATATGTAGAGAAGGTATCCCACTAAAAGCTCCAAAATAGTGTGAACAGGATCTATGGACCTTGCTGTTTTCTTGCCAGGGAAAGAGCCACGTCAATGTGCTGTTTTCTTGCCAGGAAAAGAGCCTTTTGTCGGCGGAATTTTGTTACCAACTTTTTTTGCCCAATCTTAGATTTTGTTTGTTTTTTATGTGGGTTGTCTTCATATGCTCGTAGGAGTGGGCTGTCAGAAAAACCCCTTCATGGAGTGTATATTTCACGCTCCTAATGGGAGGGGGCCTTGTAGGAGATGCTAGAATGGAGGGGGAGGTTGACATAGATGTAAGGGTAGGTATAAGAAATGTGGAGCAAGGGGAGAGGACGGGGAGGGGGAGAGGGGGGTGGGGCGGGCCTTGTCGTTGGGCTGCATAGGCTGCCCTTGGAGAAATCAGCCGTGCAAATTTCGCTCGATATTTGATCTCTATCATATTCTGGTTCACAAAAGCCAAAAAAAAAAATCAGTATGCTGCTGCTCCCCGCTCCTCCTGCTGCCCTCCCTTCAACTCCCCTCCTTGCTGCCTCCTCCCTCCCCTCCCTCCCTAGCTGCCTCTTCCCTTCCCCTCTCCTCCCCTCCCCTTCCCCCCCACGCTGCTGCTCCCGTGCCCCCCCCGTGCTGCTGCTTGCACCCCCCCCCCACGCGCTGCTGCCTGCGCTGCCCCCCCCCCCACGCTGTTGCCTACACTCCCCCCCCCTTGGCGCTGCTGCTTGCACCTGCCCCCCCCGCACGCTGCTTGTCTGCTCCCCCCTTCCCTCTCCTCCTCTCCCCCCCTCCCTCTCTCCTCTTCACTCCTCGCCCTCCCTGCTGTCCCCTTCCCGTCTCTCCCTCCCCCTTGCTGCCCTCCCTCTCCCCCCTTCCAGCTCCCCCCTTCTTCAACCTCCCTCCTCCTTCAACCTACCCCCTTCTTCTTCTTACTTGCTCTCTCTCCTCTCTCCTTCCTTCCTTCACCCTCTCCCTTCAGGTGTACCCCCGTTTTTTTGGGGGTCTCCTGGGCATCAGGAAAGCAGACTGAGTTTTTATGGGTGTTTGAGTCGGCCTTCCCCACCTCGATTGACGAATGGGCACCCATTCAGTCAATCCGTTACCGCACACACCGGCCGTGAGAACCGTCACATTTTCAAAAGACGAGCTGCAGCAGTTGCAAAAGGACTTGGAACATGAGTGTTCCACGACTCTCTTCGCACACATCTTTGGTTCACACCCCTCCAAATCACAGGCTAGAGATTGGATGCTTGTGGCACTTCCCAAGAGCTCACCCCCCACCTTAAGGATGTTCATTTGTTGGGACGAGGCTTCTTTCAAGTGTGCCTAGATTCCTTGGACGTCACGAGAGACTTGCTACAGGCTGGGTTTCTACTTCTAGGCTACAGGAGGATCTTTTTGTTTCCCTTTCAACTGGGGCTTTGACCCAATTGAAGAGGACAAGCAAGGAGTTTCTGTTTTCATCAAGTTCCCCTGTCTCCCCTCAGTTATCACCGGCTTCTTTCAGTTATTGGCGAGAGGTTTGGTGTGGTAGCAAAGATCCCCCCTCTTCCTGGCGAGCCCACTTCGGCTGCTGAGGCGGTCAGGATGGATGGGGTACCCAGGGTTAAGATCATTGTCCAAGACCCTAATATTTCAGATGACCACATCATGCTACAACGACCCGATGGGTCATTCTTCCGCTAGAGATTTGAGGTTGCAGGTCGGCACGACCAGTGCAAGATTTGCAGATCCTCGAGGCACTTCGCCAGAGATTGCCCAAAGAAGAAAAAGAGGCCCAGAAAGCAACCAGCTCGTACTAGCTTACGACAGAGAGCAAGAGTAGGACCTACCGCTCCACAGGCACCGCCTCAGACATGGGCTCCCCCTCCTCCTAGGGTTGCTCAAGTCCCTCTTGCACCCCGCACCACCTCTGGCCCACAGTGAGTTGTGCCCTCTACTGCAGAACATACTTCCACCGCTTCGGAGGTTACCCCCTTGGAGCCTCGAGAGGCTAACACCTTGAAGCCTAGTGTTCACGAGCCTTCTTCCACTCCACCCCAAGATCAGGCTGTACCTCCCTCAACAGCCCAGGTTATTGGCACCTCGTCCGCAGCACTTCTTGATCAGGACCCAGTACAGGTGCCTCCTTCCATGGATAGAGGGAAGGAGGTCTTACATTCTCTCCCTGCTTCGATAGGAATCCTTCAGACCCCCTCCCCAAGACTGGCTTAGCGAAACTCCTTTTCCGCTCTTGAGGACCCCTTTGACCTCCCAGATGATGATTTTGTACCTTCCACTTTCGGAGAGCCAGTTATCGGCATCCCTATTGATAGATCTTTCTCTCTCTCACTTGTGGACTTTCCTCCCCTTGGACCTCGTGTGTATGGCAGGAGGTCAGCTCTGATGAAGGGTTCTTTTTCTGCCACCAGGTCGGGTAAGGTATTCCAACCCGCTTCCTCCTGCTGATGAGGATAGCCAGTTGGAATATACAGGGATTGGGCGGCATCCCTCATCGCCATCGCAAACAGCTGATCACGAATCAGCTCCATCCAGGTGTGTCAGGTGGTTCCTTAGACATTCTTTTTCTTCAGGAACACAAACTGGATGCCAGAGATTGCTCCAAGTCAGGTAAGCTGCTATTAGGCCGGACTTTTTGGCTTCCTGCCTTGGGAATCAGAGGAGGTACATGCATATCAGTTTCAGATTCTATTCTCCCTCTGCTCATTGGACACGGTACCATCACCCCCTCCAGGGCCCAGTGGATTTTACTTTTGATTGACGGACGTAAGGTTGGTTTCCTCAACCCCTACGCTCCGAACAACAGAGGGGACCGTGTTCTTTTTTGGAAAGAGTTGCTCTTGTGGGCTAACATTGTAGATTCGTGGATTATTGGAGGTGACTTCAACATGGTTGAGGCACCATCCGATAAGCAAGGGGGCAGAGAAGGTGGTATTCATTCCCTCAAGAGAGCAGCTTGGGATGCCTTCTTGTTCAGGTTCAGTGGCAGAGATGTTTGGTCAGATGATGCTTTTCATATTCAGTCTCAGTCACTTTTGTTTTCGTGGTCGAACCGTAGGGTGCAGATGCCTATCCATGCTCGGATTGGCAGATTCTATGTGGATGACTGGGCTCTTGATAGAGGGGGGACAGTTTGCATTGCACCTGGTGTTTCCACCTCCGACCATTTTCCAGTAGTTTTGTCTATCTCAGAGCCCCATCTGAGAGGACGGTCTCACAATATCAAAATCCCCGATGCCTCATACACAGATGAGACTCTCACAGAGGCAATCTTGGAGATCTGGGTTTCTCACATGCAGGGGGGGTGGCCGATCCTTCACATGTGGCCACAGCACTTGCCAGTATCAGCGACTTTTATCACTCTGTCGCTAGTGCTCAGTGAGGTGAGGTACTCAGGCGGGAGATTGGTATCCACCGGCAGTTGGTAGCCTTGCAAAGGGAGGAGCAGAGACAACCATCACATGATTGGAAACAGGAGCGCCTTGCTGCAAAGCAAGGGCTCACTTGCAAACATTGTTTGATCAGAGAGCAGAGTATGCCTTCCATGCACGGGAGTCCTTTTGGATACAGATGGGAGGGAGAGTCAATAAACACTTTTTCTCTACACTTGGTCCCAGACATAGTAGAGTTTTTCATACTTCCCTTTCTTCATGGCTTGGAGCTCAATTGCATGGTTATCCCTTACTGGGCCCCAGGTGTTTTATGAGGGTGAGCCTTCTTCTTAGGCACTTGCACTATCAGCCCCAATCCTTTCTTTTTGGCTCTTGAGCTTTTCATGCATTGCATGGTGTATCCCGTATGGAGCTTGCTCTAACGGTTTTCTTTAATACTTAATAGAAGTCTCTTTTTGCAAAAGCCAAAAATCTCAGGTAGAAATCACGTTACTTTTCAACATGCATGCCTTTTTTGGCCAAGTTGTCGTGATGTAGTAGCATTGTGTGCAGACTTAATAAAGCTTGGCTCCATCAAGAGGCTCAAGGAGCAACAGCATGATTCACCAAGGATAGCTGATAGTGCACCACTGCATGCTGTGGAGCCTAAACATGCCGAGTACTCATAGCATTCCTCGTGTGGTGGAAATTAAAATCTTTTATAGAACAGAGAACAGAAAATAAGGGACTTTGTAAGCGAATTTAGACAAATTTATGAGTAAATGAGACAAATAACAAATAAAAATAACTTAATAAGCAAAGTATGCTACTGTTCTCATCAGTACCCAAGCATAAGATGCCATCTGGGTTTTGAAAATTTTCGAAATCTCTTGGGTAAACTGAAAGTGAAATCCTAACGCAAACAACGAAAACTTCGATAGCAAAAGAAAGAAACAAAGCAGAAATAAGAATAAGAAATGTGTGTGTGTGTGCGTGTGTGTGTGTGTGAGAGAGAGAGAGAGGGAGAGAGAGAGAGGGTTGAATTTTACCACAACACAACCTGGGGGGGGCGGGGGGATAAACATAAGGGAACAAAGATAAACCAACGTACATATAAGAAAACAAAACAAACACCAACACAACCACAAGAAAACAATTATCATTATTATTTTCAAATTAGTTCATTTTTTCATTTGTTTATTTTACATTTATATATATATATATATACACACACATTTTGTGTGTGTGAAAAGAACGATTTCATTTGCTAAAGTAACTGTACATTCATAGTTGCAGTGATGAAATACTTCCAGTTGGGCCAAGGGAAGGTCTCAAGAAAGTGGGCATCTTGGAGGGACTGATGTAAAGAGGTATGAAAGAAAGCATAAACATCCATCGCAGAATGCCCGTACATCCGAATGTTACGGGCATGATATAAGGACCTCAAAGCACAAAAATGACACCAGCAAAAGAGCTGATCATAATCTGGCGTGGGGGCATATCTCTACCAAACAACCAGAAAAGCCTGCCAAACAACACACACACACATAGAGATAGATAGATAGATAGACGAGCCAGTTGAAGGTCCCTTTTACAATAGATGAGATGATCCCCATGGTTGACATTCATCAGTGAAGAACAATCACCTCTTGGACACATCCTACCAAACCCTGGCCAAGTTCTTGAGTCTGATATTATCTACAACACAGAGTTCAAAAGAGGAGCATCTTGTACAACATCTTTATTTTTTGGGAGGCCACTGGTTGGGTCCCCAGGGACTAGCTGCTCCTTGCAATACGAAGCTTTTGGGGAAGACCCTCCAACTCACCTCTAGAGATAAAGTAGAAACCAAAGGTCTCTTCCCAGCCCTTTTGTATTTGTGAGAAATCAAACTCACTTGTTCCAGTTGATCCAACTCCATAAGCTAGGTAGTAAACGTCCAACAAAAGTCTCACTTTCTTCAGGCGATCAGCCAAAGCCTCCACAAAGAGGGCCATGTTGTCTATGCATTGCAGGTCCAGAAGCTCCTTCTTTTGTTGGATTGAAAATTGCATCTTATCCAGGTGTGCAGGTGGAGAAAAATTTCCGAGGCCTTTGCAGTGGAGGGGAATAAGAAAGGGGCAAGCCCTGAGTGTGGGAGAGAGATCCTCCCCTGCATGGCTCGCAATGAGAAGCTGATTGAAGTTTCCTGCATCGAATCCCAGCTACCACATGTTAGCTTCGAAGAAGGCCTAGTCCACCCTTAAGCCTTCCTAGAGTCTACGAGAAGGTAGTGGGTAGAGCATTGGTGGTCAACCAGTTTTTGCTTGCCATGGCTTCGTACATTGTATTTGTCTCCAGAATACCCCCAAGATGGGAGGACAATGGTAGCCTTCTCATAAATGGATCTTCACGGAGGCCCCCCTCACTGGAAAGGGTTTCCCGCTAATGAGGAGATTGATGTGGGTCTAGCAGCAATTTTCTCGTTAGGGCGAACCAAAGTTGGAGAAACTGGCCAGAAGCAAGAAGAGGTAGCCTGAATGTAAATTACTCCTTATCATTGTTACAGCTAGATATGGTGTAGATGTGATGTTAAAGTGAAGACAAGAATTTGTTCATTATACAATCTTGTACTCTACATTATACATAATTATATACAGTCAGTGATATTCATTCAAGCTACACCTGATTTAACTCACAAGACAGCTACGACATTTGAAAATTAGGACATAAACAGCGTACATAATAACTTCTTGATGTCTAAACTAGTTTTGGCAGCTTTTATTATAAATTTTCTGGTCTGACAGGAGAAGCGAGCATGGGCATGCAAGGCTGCAATATTCTTTATGTCTTTTAGCGAGTGCCCATGCTTCCCACTTGCTAAGGTTTGGAAACCTGACTCATCCAATTTCAAGGATACCATGATATACTCTGCATCTGAGACAAACACCAAAACACTACCATTTGCCATTAAGACTCGACACTTTTTCCATTTACCACTGGTGTGCTCCTGCATTTTAAATCTGTTTGACCTAGAAGACTTCTCCTTTAAATAGCAAGTAGTCCTTTAGGAAAATGATGACTCGTGAAGAATGAGAAGGCAGGGAAGGTAAAGACTATGTCTTTTCCAGAGTAAAGACTCAAACAGGATTTGCAGTAAAGTTGAAAAAGCATTTGCAACACCAAATTCAAGACAACTGGGCCCAAAATGCTAAAGGAAAAGTTGCCTATAAAAGCATCTCTCAAAGCACAGCAACGTATTGCCAAGAAAGATGAGAGTTGCAAAATAAAATCTGACATGATAGCATAGAGAGTACATCCAAGAGACCAAATGTCCGTTCTTTCATCAATATCAGAATGGCTTGGGCAATCCCATAGTTCTGGAGCTCTGTATGGAGCTGAACAATGTTGAGAGGCCCATTCCTGCATCCAACATAGCCAATCAGCTTTCTGATATTGATACACCTGCTGAAAAGAAAAATTACTTTCAAAATATATACAAAACGCCATAAATCAAGGGTTTGTTGGGTTGCCTGTTTGGGCTTGATAAACCACTTTTAAAATTAAAAAATGTTTTTTTCTATGTTGAGTCTTTGTATATTATCACTTCATAGTGCCTAGCTCAGGTTCCAATCTTATATCAAGCCTAAGAACTTGGGCGGCTGCCTTAACTGCCTCTCCTTGTGGGGAGAGCTCCCTGGTGTTGCTCAGCTGCTGCACCCCCTCCCTGACTGCAAACTGCCTCCTTGTGTTGCCCGCTCTCTACAACGTCATAGCACCCCTTTCTTGGTGTGCATACCCTGCCTATTGCTGTTCATCTACTCCTCTTTACCCACTCTCTGCAATCGTCATAGCACCCCTTTCTTAGTGTGCATATACTGCCTATTGCTGTCCACCCTTTGTGTAGTGTAGTCACCCACTGTTGGGCTCTATCTTTGTTGCTGATACTCCACCATATCCTCTCCGTCCTCCCCTAGCATCCCAAGCTGCCTGGGAATCTGTGAAGCTACCCTATTCACACCCCACAGCTGCTCCCTTCATACTGCCTTGGAAGAAAAAGAAGAAAACACAATAAAGCACAAAGAAATGGGCTCAGAAGGCAAAGCAATAATCTATTACAACTTCAAGGGAATCCAAGGGTGTAGCCCACAATTTTTAATTTGATCTTTTGGGATATCTGACCATGCCTGTACACAGCAGGGGAAAGAGAACTCGAATTCTAAAACAAGAAGAGAATGGGAACAGGGGGAGGGGGAACAAGGAAAAGAAATGAGAAAAACTGGGAGCTGGGATAGGGAGAATAAACAAATGGAGGAGTTAATGGGGAAGGTCTACAAGAGCGAGGGGCAGTAACCTCGAAACAAAATTGGGAAACCTTCTCTAGAGACTGCTTACACTTTCCCATGTTGAGCTCTCTTCAAGCCTATCCTTCCACTTAACCTCTCTAAGTTTTTTCCTGGCTCATGTGGTAAAGATGTAGGTTCAATGAGTTTAACTAGGATTTCAATTCCAATGAGATTATCATCTCCTTCTTGTTTCATTTTAAGCCTACTTCCATGAAAAACCTGATTTACTCTACCTTCTGGTAAGGAAATTTGTAAGCAAGTTCTCCAATTCTCTTAAGTATCAGGAATGGTCCACAATACCTAGGGGATAACATCAGACATTTAACCATCTTTAGGTACTCAAAAGATTCTAGCACCCTAAGATAGACTTTCTATTTTTCTTCAAACTCCAACTTCAGTTTGCATAACTTCTTTCTCTATCTTGATCCTTTCTAATGCCATCCTTACCTAGCTCAAGCATTTGATTCATATCTTCAAGAAAGTCTTTGGGTGCTTGAATCTTCTCTTTTTCTAGTCCCACCACAACTAGGGCTCTAGGTGGAAATACATACGTACAATGTTTGGTACTATTGTATGCAAATTCTAATATGGCTAAATACTTTTCCTAATTAGTTTGTTGTTATGCTCAAGTCAAGGTAACATGACCCTGGAAGAGTCAATCGACCTTTTCCTTTAAAGGATCAATGTTGGCATTATATTTGTTTGGGCTTCACGTAAATAATAAAAAAGGAATCAAGGTCAAGGTCCTTGGTGAGGGTGATATGGCACTAGACTAGGTGGATCTAAGGCTAAGGAGTCTAAATGCATTGAATGTGCCAAGGGGCAAGTGATTTCAATGATATCCCAAGAGAGGGGTAAATGATGCATTTAGGAGGTACCCTAAAATGTAGGCATGTGGCATACTAGATCTATCTAGGGAATTGGGGCTCATTGGGATTTGGCAAGCAAGAGCTTTCACGTAAGATGAGATTGTGTGAGCTTGCTGAGGTTGGCTGGGAGGAAAAATATGTGCCTATGCTCGTGAAAAAAAAGAAAATTAGGCCTTTGAATGTTTATATGTGATATTTGGTATTAGAGCTATAGGATTGGAAAAGGAGGAGCAGATATCACGACGATGTCTTAGTTGCCCACGTTATTCCAGAATATGCGGTACACCGCAGGGCAGTTTATTAGTCAAAGGGTTGCGGGTGGTTACCTTTAGGACTCCTTGGCATCGCGGGGAGGGACTAGCTGTTGTAATAATGTGGTATCGTATATTTCGTCATTGATTTGAAGGTGTGGAAGACGGGATTACAGGAGCCTATGAACATGGGCTAGTTTTATATTTATTCATATCATGATTCCGTTGGTAATCGGGGCTAGTGTTTACGTATAGCAGTTTGGTGATAAGTGGCGATCGGTCGAGTTGAGACAACCTGAGCGTAGATGGCTTGTCTTGGTTTCATGGGATGTCAATGTAGCAGATGAAAATAGTGAAGCTGAGAACGTTTGCGTCGTTTAGTTCAGGCCATCGAGTAGTTCATCAGTTTGAGTAAGCGTTGACGAGCAGCGCACGACAAGAGCCACTTTCGCAACAACTCAGACTTTCTAGTAACTCTTTTCACAGGCGAGGTTGCTGGAGTTACGACTACCTGCAGAGAGCTACTATGCTGTCACGGGACTTTCTTGTGATATTTTACGTGTGATATTTTGTTATTTGGAGATCTCGGTTATAAGTGAGAACTATGCAGATAGCAGACGATAACTGTTAAGGTCTACAGGAAGCTTTATAGCGTTCCAGAATGGTGGCATACAATTAATCACAACGTTGCAAATTAGCAGTGAGAGCTGAGGGTTTTGGGCCTCCAACGAGGGTGTAGCTGAGCCACAACAGGAATATTCATCTGGTTCAAATACTTGGAACAACTTAAACAGGGACAAATTGATCTCTCCATGCTACATGAATGACTAGGGAGCTTTCTATGCCTTCTAAGTTTTGATGGAGTATATGCTCATTAATTTGCCTCGGTGTTTGAGTTATTTCTGATTGCAGATATTTCCCTAGTATAGAGAAAAGAAATTCGGTTTGGTTCTTAGTTATTTTCAGTTGATGGTTATGCCTGTTTAGATACCTTTTGTGGTTATGAGATTGGAAAGCAATCTGTAAATACAGTTTTAGGCGGTGTTTGATTGATTTTTTATTTTTATTTTTTTTAAAACACCCATCGGCCTAAATAAAAGTAGAAGAAGAAGCTTCTAGGGTGGATCCTGTAGAGTCGGGAGTCCGGCCGACCCTGCAGGTGTCGCGCCCAGCAGGCCATACACTATCTGGCAGAATTGCATTATTGGAGAATGCCTTGCAACAAATTTTAGCGCAACAGTTACAAGCAAATGTAGGGCAATCCAAGCTCAAGAAAATGGTTCATAGTATGTCTACTAGACCATCTCGTGATGAGAAGGGTAAAGCTCCAATGGAGCCTGAATCCAGTGTTCATACGGTCGAGCCTAGGAGGGCTAAGGTGCCTAATATTGCCAATTATAGGCCAGAGAAGTATTTTGGTCGCATGTCTGACCGTAGTTCCAATATCATAGAGACATGGTTACACAAATGGGACGAAGCCTTCGCCATTTGTGAAATCAGGAATGATATGAAGAAAATCCGTGAGACCACCCATATGTTTAATGAGGCAGCGTATAGGTGGTGGGTAAAACAGCAGAAAGATGGAGTGGCATACACTACTTGGGAGGGGTTTAAAAAAGAATTTAGAAAACACTTCTTACCTCCTGACGAAGCATCCCGAGCTTGGAATCAGTATCGAAACCTAAGTCAGAGAAATTTATCAGTGGCGGAATACATTGATAAGTTTCGAGAAAGTGTAATGAAAGTTTATGAACCTCTACCTCAGTCAATCCAGGAAAAGATTTTATCTTTGGATTAAATGATCGGATCAAGATGGAAGTTCGGGCTAAGTATGTGAACACGCTAGATGAAGCAATTGCCATAGCCCTGAACTATGAAGATGCCAAAGGGAACACACCAAGTGGGCTTGTGCAGGTTGGGACTCGATATGAGTACCCGAAGAAAACCTGGTTTAAGAAGAAGTGGATTAGCAAAGGGAGTGCCTCACAACCTAGTGGTCAAGCCAAGCAGGCAAAGCCAGTTGAGACTCCTAAACCAAGTACCACCATTGGAATGAAAAGAAAAGTAACACCAATGGCAGCCCGGGCTTGGTCTAAGTCTTCTTTGAACCTAGAGCAAAGAGAAAAAGCGAGGAGAGAAGGCTTGTGTTTTGGATGCCTTCAGCCTCATCAGTGGAAAGAATGTCCACGAAACAAGGATCGTCGAATGGCTGAGATGGTCATCTCAGAATGCGACGTGGAATTGGAGGGAAGTCCCAGAGCAAAACAGATGCAGATTCAGCTAGCGGGATCTTCTCAAAGGTCAGTGCCTGTTTTGTTATGTGTGTTTGTTGCTAAGCTAGTAACTAGTGCACCTGATAACGTCCTGTCAAAACCCGTAGCAACGGGGTATACAGCCTTTAATGATACGGAGTTAATTAAGATGAAAGGATAGGTAGCCATTCATGATGTCATTGTGTTGTTTGACTCAGCGTCAACGCATAATGTAATTAACTCCAAACTTGTAAATAGACTGAAATTAAAGACTAGCCCATCTGACTATGCATATACAATCAAAATGGAAGATGGAAGTTCAATTGAAGTATGGGCCCAAAGGGTTACCCAGTTGGAGCTTCAAATTCATGACTATGCTGAGAAACTTGATTTTGAAATGACAAAGCTTGCTCATGTAGACATAGCCCTGGGTAAGGCTTGGCATTCTAGGAAGAATCCAGCCATAGATTAGAAAAAGCACATTTATTAATTCAAGATGAATGATGTGCTGTATGTCTTACGAGGTGAAAAAGATATACCTCAAGGACCGTTGATTTTCGTAATGGAAGTTCAAAAAGCTCAAGAATAGTTTTGTTTCTTTGTACAGCATCGGTAGAGCCAATTGATGGTCCTTCGACTAGCACTGATGTTGCCCAAAATGGAGAGATGGCCAAGCTGGCTGATCAAATAGCAACGGAGTTCTCTGATTGTTTTAGGGATGAGCTACCTTATGGGTTACCTCCAGAGCGGAATGTTCAGCATAAGATTGAACTAATCCCAGGGGCAAAACTTGTAAATAGACCTCCCTATAGATTAAGTTTTACCGAAGAAGCGGAGGTACGAAGACAACTGGAAAAATACCTCAAGTTGGGGCAGATTCAACCCAGTTTCTCACCTTTTGCTTCGCCAGTGATAATATAGATTACAGAGCATTGAATAATATCACTATTAAGCACAGGTATCCGATGGCTCGGATCGATGATTTGCTAGATGCGTTACATGGGGCAGTAATTTTCAATAAAATAGATCTTAAATGTGGCTACCATCAGATCCGTATTAGAGCCGAGGATGTGCATAAAACCGCTTTTAGAAACAGGTTTGGACATTATGAGTTTTTGATAATGCCATTTGGACTTACCAATGCTCCAGCTACATTCGTCATGCTTATGAACGATTTATTACGTCCGTATATCGGAAAGTTTGTAGCACATTTTATTGACGATATTCTTGTGTTCAACAAAAGTATTGCTGAGCATTACGAACACTTAAGAATAGTGTTCAATACTTTGAGGAAAGCCAGTCTTTATGTAAATAAAAAGAAAACTGTACTGTGTATGGTAAAACTTGAATATTTAGGATTCATTATATTACTCCTGAGGAGGTAGAAATGGATCCAAAGAAAGTGGCTGCGATACTGACTTGGCCAATCCCTCAGAGTTTGACCGCTTTGCGATCATTCTTGGGATTTGTCCAATTTTATCGAAGGCATATCAAAGGATATTCCGAAATAGTATCGCCATTGACTAATCTGACCTCAGATAAAGTACCTTTTATATGGGGATAGAATCAACAAGAGAGTTTTAACACCATAAAACAAGCTGTGGTCTCAGGACTGGTGTTAAAAATAGTTGATCCCCAGAAACTGTTTTTCCTTAAAACCGATGCAAGTGGCATTGTGGTAGGCGCAGTTCTCCTCCAAGAGGGAAGGCTAGTAGCCTTTGATTGTTGATGTTGATCATGCTACTCTAAAACATTTTTGTAAACAACCTGACTTGAGAGGCCGAAAAGCTAGGTGAGTAGAACTCATGCAGGAGTCTAACTTGACGATTCGATACCGAAGAGGGAAGGATAATAAAGTTGATGATGCGTTGTCACGCATTATGCATAATATGAGTTTCACGGTATTAGAGAGTGCTCTAATGACTGAGATAAGAGAAACTCAAAAGGTGGACGAGTTTGTCCAGAGCCTTTGGCCTAAGGCTCACGTATTTAAACTCGGGGAAAAGGATGACCTGGCATCTAGAAAAGGCCAAACTTATGCAAGATATACCATAAGAGATGGTATGCTGAAAAGAAATGGCAAGGTAGTAGTACCTAATCAGAATGATCTCAAGCAGAGAGTCATTCAACAATGCCATGATAGCCCGTGTGCCATGATAGCCCGTGTGTGGGACATCCAGGAGTCGAGAAAACGTATGATCTCATGAAGCGAGATTTCTTTTGGCCGAAAATGAAGAAACATATTCATGAATATGTGACACGTTGTTTTTCGTGTCGGGTAAGTAAGGCAGAACGGGTGAAGCCACCCGGACTTTTACAACCTTTGGAAATACCACTAGGTAGGTGGGAAAGCATTTCCATGGACTTTATTGTAGGTCTGCCTACGACACAAGGTGGATATGATTCTATCCTTGTGATAGTTGATCGTCTTACCAAGATGGCTCACTTCATTTCAACTAGAGAGTCTGTTAGTGCCCCGCAAGTGGCGGATTTATTTATTAAACATATATTTCGTTTGCATGGATTACCCAAGTCCATAGTGTCAGACAAGGATGTTAAATTTACCAGTCATTTTTGGATTGCGGTATTTGAGACACTAAGGACTGAGTTGGGAATGAGTAGTGGGATCATCCAAAAACGGATGGTCAGACGGAAAGAATCAACCAAATTTTAGAGGATATGCTTAGAGCATATGTGTCATTGAGGCAACATACGTGAGACAAGTGGTTGCCATTGTTAGAATTTTCCTACAATGATAGAAAACATTCCTCTACAGGGTTCAGTCCGTTTGAGTTGAACTATGGTTATAGACCAGCGAATCCAACTACAGTTGGAGTACCTCGGAAAGTGCCCTTGTGGTTCAGATGTGGGAGATGCTAGCACTTGCGAGAGCTAACATCCGGCAAGCTATGGAGAGAGCTAAGGCGTATGCGGGTGAAAACAGATCCGTTAGAGAATTTAAGGAAGGAGGAAAAGTTTTTCTCAAAGTTCCTTCGCACTCCAAGTCTTTGACTGCAGGAGAGTGTGCTAAGTTCTCACCTCGATATTGTGGGCCGTGATTAATTCTAAAAAGAATAGGCAAGGTGGCCTATAAATTAGAATTACCACAGGGTTGTAAGGTGCACCTAGTGTTTCATGTTTCTCGTTTAAAGAAAATTTTGCATACAAGTGACTCACTAATCGAGGGTGTTGTTTTGTTTCAGGAGATAGAGGATAATGCAAGACGCAAACCAACAAGAATCCTGAACCGAGGAACAATGCAAGTACGCAATCGGAAGATACCCACGGTGTTGGTTGCATGGCGTGGTTTACCTCTATCAGAAGCTACCTGGGAATCCATATACCAGTTATGGAGAGTGTTCCGAGACTTTATCATTGAGGACGCTGATGCCTAAAGAGGGAAGGAATGTTACGCTCAAGTCAAGGGAACATGACCCCGGAAGAGTCAGTCGATCTTTTCCTTTAAAGGATCCATGTTGGTATTATATTTGTTTGGGCTTCATGTAAATGATCAAAAAGGAATCAAGGTCAAGGTCCTTGGTGAGGGTGATATGGCACTAGACTAGGTGGATCTAAGGCTAAGGGGTCTAAATGCATTAAATGTGCCAAGGGGCAAGTGATTTCAATGATATCCTAAGAGAGGGGTAAATGATGCATTTAGGAGGTACCCTAAAATGTAGACATGTGGCATACTAGATCTATCTAGGGAATTGGGGCTCATTGGGATTTGGCGAGCAGGAGCTTTCACGTAAGATGAAATTGTGTGAGCTTGCTACCATTGAGGTTGGCTGGGAGGAAAAATATGTGCCTATGCCCGTGAAAAAAAAAGAAAATTAGGCCTTTGAATGTTTATACATGATCTTTGCCTTTTACTTATGAAACTTTTACTGGACTTCAAACTCAGATTTAATCAAATTGCAGCAGTCCTAGTTAGATCACACTTCAAAAATCTCAGAAATCGATGGCTGGAACCAAATCGCAGCAGCAGAGATCAAATCACAGCATTCAAAGGGCGATTTGCACTTCAATATATGCTTCATCGGTGGGTGTCGTCACAGCAGAGGGAGCTTTAGCAAAGAGCTGAAATGGAAATCGCAAGAGCCCCCCCCGCCCCCCCCCCCCCCCCCGAGGGTCTTTATTGCATTAGAATAACGTTGCCATGTGGTCTGCTTTGATGGTCTTCTTGACAAAATGAAGTGAGCTTGCTTACTAAATCTGTCAGTAATGGTCCAAATCCCATCATTTCCATTCTTGGATCTTGGTATATCAAAGATGAAATCCATGGCTATGATTTCCCATGGAGCTTGTGGTACCTGAAGGATGTCCTTTCGCATTCTTGGCCAAATGAAATACCTTTCAATAGCTTGAGTCATGATGGAAATACCTAGGTGACAAACATAGGGTGGTCCTCCATAACTTTCATCTGCATATTAAGGGGTACACACAAATGATTGTCCTTTATAAGATACCCATCCTTGAGAGAAAACTGGCTAGTTGTTGGCGGCTAGTTGTTGGCCTTGCTGAATATTCTCCATGATCCCCCCGAAATCTAGGTCTTATAAATAGTACTCTTTCATCTCCTCACGGTCTCTATGATGAGCTATGGTAACATTATTTGCTTGAGGCGTTCTAGATAGGGCATCCGTCACTCTGTCCTGTGCCCCTGGAGTATGTACAAACAAGGACAAAAAAAATTCCCATCTCAAGTGCTTTTCTAAGAGCTGAGTTTGGGCCAAGAAATACCTAAGACTTTAGTGGCTGTCTTGATGGTAAAATCAGCTCCCAAAAGATAGTGTTCCAAATCATAAGCACATGAATTAAAGGCAACATCTCCATATGCTTCTCAGCATCTCGCAATCTCCTACTTTCGTAGCCCACAACATGACCATCTTGATGAAGGGAAGCGCCAACACATTCTCCACACGAGTCACTGTCCACATCAAAGGGCTTGTGCAAGTCAAGAACAACAAGAATAAAATTTTCCTTAAGAGTTTTGAAAGCTGTCTTTTGTAGAGCCCCATCTTAAAAACTGCAATTTTCTTGGGGCTGCAATATTAGTAAAATGTCTAATAAATCTCCTATAATATAAACGAAGCCCTGCAATCATGTACCATTCTCAACTCGGGCCATGCTTGGATAGCATTTATCCTTGAAATCTGTCTTAATAGGAGTCGTCACTAGTATTCACTGTCCTTGAAAAATATGCCCAGTATCAAAAGATTGCCCTAATTACTCTGTCTTAGTCCCAAGTTAGGTCATGTGAGATGAGGTTATCCATCACTCCTGGATCAAACAAAATCAACACACGTTCTGATCTCTTACTTTGCTCCACGAGAGACAAAGTTCTCTGGCCTTTGGATCTGCCACTCTCCCTAGTACATCAGGGACTCCTCCCGCCAAAGTCTTTGGCTATTCGTTTGACTTTTTCTATTCCTATGAGTTGTGGATCTTTCGGAGCAGTCAATAGCCAAGTGCCCCATCATCCCATATCCGAAACACATTCTTTCCTTTCGGAAGGTCTTGATCTGTTCTCGAGTGGGCTAAGATTTTCCTTTGCAGGGTTTCAATTCACCTATCAGCTGCTGTGGCTGAGATTCTTTCTTTTCAAATAGTGGTGGCATAGAGGACTTCTCCCTTCCTCCTGGTACAATTTTCTTCTTTTCTCATCCCCCTTTCTTCGCTTTCTCAAAAAAAGGATGATGTTTTATGTGCATGAGAACTCCAGGTGAAGCTGAACTTGACTCTTTGTCTTAGGTAGAATGTTCACAAAAGCTCGTACTTTGGATGGTAAGCCTGCCCGATATTTCCAAAGCTGAACCTCATCCGCAGTTTCTTGAATTTGCAGATATGCATCCCAAAATCTCTTGTTGTAAGCTTCAATAGGCTCGTCCTCGTCCATGCAAAGACCTTCTCATGCCATGTGCACCTCATCACAAGTTGTTTTGGAAGAAACTGCCTTTATCAGCAACCAACTAAGCTTTCCACCAGGCATGGGCCATGTTAATGAGATGTAGACTTACCATTCAAAGCTTGGAGGGTTCTTGAAACTTCAAAGTGCCAAAAGCCACATCAAATTGGCATATAGACTTCATAGCTTTCTTATGTGTCTATAAGCTCCATCATAAGTGACGAAGCGAGCAGACTTGCCTCCCTCTTTGAACTTTTTCTCTTTGGTCTCTGAATCCTTTCCTGGGTGCCATCTACATGAAGTGATCGAGGAGCTCGTACTGAAACTAGATGACTTTAGCTTGCGCTTCTTGCTTCTCCTTCCCTTTCCAGATGGGTGTCACTCCTTCCCCTTTCCCTTGAGCTATGACGCTGTCATTGTAATGGGCTAGGAGAACGCCTCCGGCTTGCTTCTTTAAAGACGTCACTTGCTTAGACATGTGCTCGGTCTCGAAAAGATGCTGAAATCAAGGGATCTTCTTCAAAGTATACAACTCTTGAATTCTAGCTCTTACAAATTCTTTGTCAAGATCATCATCTGGCCCTATAGGTCCTCTCTGGCAGGGCCGCCTAGTGGCCAAATTGCCATGTTCTGAAACCATGGTGTGCTTAGAAGTTCAAAAAGATAAGGGCCAAGCTATTTCGTAACTAGATTGGTTAGGAAGCATTGGATCGTTGAGAAGGAAGTGACCAAAACTGGATTGCACTTTGGTCAGCTCCAAAACTTGAACAGAAATCAACTTTTCCTGCAGTAAATCAGCAAAACGATTTCAGGTTTTATGACAGCAAATAGGGCTGAATCAACTTGCCAAGATTTGGGACATCTGGGCTTGAAATTCACAACAAAATTTTGCCAAAATTATGGGGCTTCTCGGGGGTCAAATCGCACGTGCTTTGTTTACAAATTTGAGGCAACTGATTAGGCTGAGCAGGCTAAACTGGATCGTGATCAAACTGGGAGCTTCTTGCTTGAATCTTGGCATTGAAATCTCTCTTTCTAGCTTGGTAATTGCTGTGTTCTCCAAATCGCTGGTGTCCCTCCTTAATCTGCTAATACTTTGGTCATTGTCACCAAAGAAAGTGACAAGGCTGGACTCTGATACCATTGAAACCTTTATTGGAATTCAAAGTCAGCTTCTTTAATCAATCGCACCAATTCTAGTTAGATCGTACTTCAAAAAAATCTCAATAATAGGTGGCTCGGACCAAATACAACAACAGAAATCCACTCGCACCATTCAAGGGCAATTCGCACTTCAATATATGCTTCGTTCGGTGGCTGGAAACTTCGAGACAGCAGAGAGAACTTTAGCAAAGAGATCGCAAGAGGGGCGAGGGAGAGAGAAGAGCAAGACACTACACTAGGGGCCAGAAATAAGGGTTGGAACCCCCGAAGGTCTTTATTGCAATAGAATAACTAAGTACAAAGTGGCTCACAAGAGAGCACGGTGAGTACAGATCTCAACGACCAGCTCTCAATTTATAAACTAGGCTTGGCATTCTTTCTTAGCCTAGAATAGGAGACTTTCCCAAAAAGCTGGGCTGTAGAGATTTCTCCAAAAAGAAGGTGCTTTTTTCAAAAGTAGGTGCTGAATTTTGCTTTTGGCTCTAGTGGGCCCTCCTTTCAAGTGGGGAAACACTTGCCTTGGTGCTTTCCCCCTTAAAAGTGGGGACTGTAGCACACTCCAAGGTCCTACACATCCAATAACAATATCCAACACTTCAACCCATTAGAGGTTAGCAAAAACATGCATTCTAGTCCCTTGCACAGCGCTCATTAGCCGATGCAAAGCAAAGGAAAAACGAAACTTGTTCCAGTTAACCAAAGTCAACTTTATTTGACTGGACAGTGGAGCCAGTAAAAATATTCTCTCTTTATTTCTTGAGAAAAGTACAAATTCGTGACAACTTACATATGCCCGAAGCGTATCCTCAATGATCTGATTGACCCTTTCAAATTGACCATCACTCTGTGGATGATTTGCAGTGCTCACATTCAAAGTAGTTTCCAAGCTCATAAAAACAAACATCCAGAAATGACTCAAATTTGCTATCCCAAGTCATTTGATGCCACTCTTTACCAACAGGTGTGGGTTGCCATATTTACTTATGCCATACCAGGCCTGATTTGCAGTCATGCCATTTCCAAGTTAAGTGGGTACATGCACAAGCCCAGCACATAGCATTGGCCAGCAGTGAAGTGGGTCTTCCATTACTTGAAGGCCACGCAGCATTTGAATTTTGGGACTGTTCTATGGTGATCAATCTTAACTGGTTTTACATGCATTCATGGATTGTGATTGGGCATGTTGTTACGACACCCACGTGTCACACAGTGGCAGCTATTTAATGCTTGGCTCTTTATACATCTCTTGGTTCAACAAGAAGCAACCTACGTTTGCTACTTCCAGTTGAGAAGATAAATAGAGGGCAGCCCTCACAACTACAATAGAGTGTGTTTGGCTATGCAAGTTACTTTTAGATCTTCATGTTAGTCAGAGCACTTCTACTATCATCTCCATTGGTAGCCAAAGTGCTTTGGCTATTGCACATAATCCTGTGTTTCATGCATGTACGAAGCACATTGAGATACATTATCACTATGTTTGAGAGCAACTATCAGCTAGAGATATACAGTTGTCCTACGTTTCCACTGAGGATAACTTAGTAGATCTCTTCATGAAGGCTCTACCACGACCCAAGTTTGAGGCATTTTGACATGCTTTACACTTGGTACTATTATTATGTGATGTTGATCTCCTTGTACCATCATAGGTTGCTATATGCATCTTGGACAAACATGTGCAACCATGATCTAGTTTCCTGAGATGTATCCAAGATACTTTAGCCATAACATGGAGGGGGCTTTGTTAGCACTTAGCCCAGGTATGGCCTTGTAGGCTAGTTAGGGCTAGTCCAAGTCCACCAGTTGTCTTGGGATCATATATTGACCACTCTTGTACTTTCTTCTTTATCAATTTTCAAGGACTCTTAGTTCCTTCAGCTGTTGTTTACTCTCTCCCATTCCACTTCAGTTCCCCGCACTCTCTCCCATTCCACTCTTGTGCTTTCCTCTTATTCCATTTGCAAGTGCTCTTTCCTTCAACTGTTGTTTACTCTCTCCCATTCCACTTCAGTTCCATTGCTCCCCGCACCCAACATGTTCCATATATTTTTTCTTGTTTACTATAGAAAAGGATATCATCTAAAAATACTTCATCAAATGTTCTTATATATCGTATTCATAAGTGTTATAAATGTTGCTAGAGTATTAGTTAAGCCCAATGGCATTACTCTCAATTAATAATGCCCATACCTAGTCCAAAAAAATATTTTATGCACGTCTTCTTCCCTAATTCGGAATCGGTGATATCCAGATCTTAAATGGAATTTAGTAAAACATTTAGTCCCTTGAAATTGATCAAAGAGCTGCGAGGCATAACATATTATTTTTTATTGTGATTTTATTTAAATCTCAGTAATCTATGCATAAGCGCATAGTACCATTCTTTTTCTTTACCAATAAAGCTGGTGAAGACCAAGGTGAGCTACTTGGTGGAATTTGACCTTTCCTAAGATATTTAGATAGTTGCTTGACTAAATCTACAAGGGGGTTTACAAAAAGGGCTAGATCTAGGAAATATATCTATTTTATGATCTACTTCTCCCTTACGGAGTAAACCATCAGGCAAGTCAAATGGAAATCTATTTTATGATCTACTTCTCTCTTACGGAGTTCTCTTATGGAGTAAAACATGAGGCAAGTCAAATGGAAAGACATCTTTAAATTCAACCATTAAATCATTAAAAGAAGCTATGCTTCTACATTCGGAATGGTTTACTGTTCCTAATGATGCTAGGTTAGGAGGAAGATCTTATATGAATGTCATGATGCTCCAACCGTAGGTCACCCGAGTTTCAGCGAACCTATGACTTAGTATAATGCGCATTTTACTAGCCTAAGATGAAGGCCGAGATTACTAACTATGTGGTAAATTGCAAGTAGTGTCGAGTAAATAAGACGGAATGCCTAAAGGCTAGAGGATTGTTGCATCCTCTAGATATCCCAGAAAGCAAATGGCAAAGTATTTCCATGGACTTCAATGTGGGATTATCATGGACTCATCAAGGGCATGATGATATCTAGATAGGTTAACAAAGATGGCAATTTTTTTACCTACAAAAACAATCGTGAAGGCTACTCAATTGGCTCACCAATTTGTTAACCAGTTATTTGAATTATATGGGTTGCCTTACGACATTGCCAGTGGAGAGATCCGAAGTTCTCTAGGCACTTCTGGCAAGTAGTGTTTCAAAAATTGGAAAATACTATGGGTTCCGCCGATCGTTTTGAATCTGATCGGCAAACAGAGAGGGTAAGTTAGGTCTTGGAAGATATGCTTTGGCAAAACGTCTCCAAGATGCCATCTGATTGGGAAAAGTATATCCCTAATGGTCTATAATAGTGCCAAGCATATGTCTATTGGTTACAATCCGTTCATACTTACGTATTCAATCAACCCAAATCTTCCATGAAGTTTGGATTGAAGGGTATTCAAATGGATGCAGCTAAGGATTTCTTGTTGGATATGCAGGAGATCTTAGTGATTGCACAAGAATCTATCATGAGTGCTCATGATAGAGTAGGGTTTTATGCTGATAGACACTGGTTGCCCAGAGAGTTTTTTGAGGGA
The DNA here is from genome assembly GCF_047967505.1 of Dipteris shenzhenensis. Lineage (NCBI taxonomy): Eukaryota > Viridiplantae > Streptophyta > Polypodiopsida > Gleicheniales > Dipteridaceae > Dipteris > Dipteris shenzhenensis. Next base: position 56,506,849 of record NC_141597.1, on the reverse strand, counting down.
ATGCTCATGTATTTGTGAATATCGAAGGAATGCAAGACGTTATGGATGGCGTTGGTAGAAAAGTTATACCCTAGGTACTATGGACCTTTCTTAATCCTCAAAAAAATTAGTGAGGTAGCATACAAGCTAGAATTGCCTCTGCATGTAAAAGTTGATCCAGTCTTTCATGTCGACAGACTAAAAGAGGTGCTGGGTTTTGGAGATAGCCTCATGTCGTCACCCCAAGAACTTGTGGAGATTGACCTATGGTCCACATGAGCCTGAAAGAGGTATCAATTTCAGGAAAAAGGAACTTAGGAATAAGTCGATTCTAGAGTCCAAATTCAAGAACAAGTCGATTCCATAGTCCAAATTTAAGTGCAAGGATAGTTCTAAGAAAGACTCAACTTAGGAGTCAGTTGTTGCTAGTTTGCATAAGAACTTTCCAAATTTCATTTAAGAGTAAATGCTTGAAGAGGGAAAGCATGTTATATATCTAGATGCTTATCCTCTGATTAGTAGAATTCATCCAGCAGGGTTAGAGGGCCCTGGGATTAAGGCAAGCACACTTACGTGGGTCTAGAGGACTTCGGCATTAGCAAAGGGCCGGTTGGCTAATTTTAGCCAAGGACACTTTCCATAAATCAGAATGCTCTTCTATATAAGAGTGGCCAAGGCTATTGTGAGTTCATCCAGTGTGCACACACCACTAGATGGTCTGGTCTGGATTGAGAGTCTAGAGTCTTGCGATCTACATGGCAACTAACAAGACGATGTGTCGAAGCTTCCTTGGGAATGGGGTCTAGTGGTATGTGATGTCAGAGGAATAGGCATGGGTTGTAAGAGCATGATCTCTAGCCAACATGCCCGACCCCTTAGCTTTCATCGTATCTAGTTTTTTCAGTCTCATAAACCCTTCGGTCTTCTGAAGACATTAACAATTATGCAGACACTAGGGAGGTCTAGGTGCTCTCTAGCTGGCGCTTTGATTCAGATTTTACTATAATCAAATGATGTGGTACTTCTATCTTCCTCTACGGAGGGGCCTCCAGAGACATTTAGATGTATTACAATCTTTTTGCGAGTCACGTGATTTGAAGCTTAGTCTTGGTAAGACCAAGATTATGATCTTCAATATGTCTAGAGCAGCCATGCATAGAGAGCGGTTCACCTTTGATGGATCACCGATTGAGATTGTTTCATCCTACATCCACTCACACTTCCAGGACCCTTAGACCAAGGCTCTTCAATTTGACTCTTGTCAAGGACCAGATCTCTCAGATGTTGAGTGGGCTCGGGTGGAGCGTCAATAGGTTCTTATGCTATTGCGGATAATTCGCAGTAAGCTGTCGATTTCCCACTAGATTATCCTAGCCGAGTTTGGATCATCCCCATTATAGCTTGACGCAACAATCCAGGTCATCACATACCTATGGCGTGTCAGAGGTTATGGCGACTGCACTTCAGGGCGTCGTAGATTACCATGGTTAGCATTATCCTCATCCACGGCCATAGCAGTTACTGTGGATGACCAGAGGTGCTGGTATGCACGTGCAGTTGGGGGGCACACTAGCAGACTCTTCTCAGAGCATGATCACTGAGTTATTCCGGCCAGACCATGTAGGCTCTCCCCTCGCAGGCCTCAGGCACGGACGTGATCTAGAGCCGGCAGCGCGACACACTTGACAGAGGACGGACGCACAGATTACACTTGGGGACATTCCTCTATGTTCAGGGTTGGAGCGCGATCAACAGGGGTCACCATAACCCTTTGTGAAACGCAAAGCCACAGCCAGTTGACAGCACTCTATCTCTGATTTCATGTTATCACCACCTCACTGTCCCTCAGATGGGAAGGGGGGAAGGACTGCAGCTATCGGATCTTGTCTTGTACTGTGATGACATGTGGTAGTAGTGAGGATGGAGATGACCATCTGGATATTGATATTGATAAACTGATGTTATTATGATTATGTGGCATTTTTAGTTTGTATGGGTGTTATGCTCGTTTTAGTAGCTCCACCCCCTCAGCTTGTTTTTTATCAGGTTTCTCATAGTCTCATAGACCCATCTGTCTTCCAAAGACTTTAATAAACACCTCTCTCTCTCTCTCTCACAGTGCTTAGAGATGACAAACCAGCAGATATACCCCCACCTCCACCTCCTGCTACGACCGCTTGACGGGACAGGGCCCATGGGACACACCACCCGTCAGATAGTCTACGCATCGCTGTATGGAACTGCAATGGTTCTTTTACAGCACAGCCAGGCAATCTACGGGGGGCATTCTTTGGGAGAGATATCATCTTTTTCACGGAGACACACGAGAGTCCAGAGAGACCTTTGCCACGAGTGACAGGGTATACATGGAGATCTGCCTTCAGGCAGCACACTCGAACATTTGGAGTGAGAGGATCTGGAGGAGTGGCCATTTTGTACAGAGAGCATCTCGATCGGATCATCACAGTGGAGAGAGCGGATTCACATGCCCGATTCTTGTGGGTACGCATCCGCCGCAGAGCCCCTCAGCGAGATCTTTTTATTGCAGTTTGCTACTTCCCCCCGGCGCAGTCGATCTATTCTTCCACTGGACCAGGCCAGTCCATATTTGAGGATCTCTCAGCGGACATTGCAGATTTTTCACATCGCGGAGAAGTCATCCTTTTAGGAGACTTCAACGCGAGGACCTCAGACAGACAGGCCCTCACTTATGACTTCATGGAGGATCCGGTCATACTCCCAGCATTTCACGATGATAGCCTCTGTCGGACTTCATCAGACTGCACAGTACAGCCCACAGATCAAGGACGTCAGTTACTAGAGCTCCTCACCTCGCACAGTATGGTCATTTATAACGGCTTGTCCAGGTGGCCACAGTCTTCCATGCCTACATTCTCTTCTGCTTCTGGGCGTGGTACTAGCGTGATCGACTACATCATAGGTCCCCCGACTCTAGTCCCTTCCATCCATAGTCTTACTGTTATCCCCTTCATTCCCCCCATTCCACTGTCTCTTCACGGATGGCTTTGGACCTCTCTCACGAGTGATGGACTACGAGGATCAGCATTGCCTAGCTCTTTATGTCAGGGAGGCCACTATGCTTCGACGAGACTACCTCAAAGACCATCAGCACAGACCGAAGCGTGATAGAGCCCAGCTTGATAGAGCTCAGGCACACGCTATACCAGAGGACAGAGACCAGGAGGAGCACGAGGAGGTCAGAGCTCACACAGGACACATGCCTCCACCCTGTGGATGTACATATGAGATGGTTTGTAGACGCCGCAGGATCTTGTTACATAGGGGACGTACTCGTCGCTTCATCTCCAGACGATCCAGGATGATGGCAGCTTTTCGGAGGAGACTTACTCATGGAGATCTCGCCCCACCAGCCGCTCACCTCACCTTTGCTCAGATTTGTACTCTCATAGCAGGAGGCAGAGTCGATGGACAGGATTTCTAGTATTATTTTGGTTCTCAGACTCCGTGACACCTGGACTTGTATCTTTGCATTGGCATATTGTACTCATCCCCCCATTTTGCACCCAGGGGCGGTTTCCTTGCATCTAGTTTACTTTGTATTTAGGCTCAGATTTGACATTATGTACTTTCACTTGCATTGTATTGCGTAGCACTTAGATGATATTCGACGATGCCTCTTCTTTGTGGCACGTTGATTTTGTGCTATCTTGTATGCAGAGTTCTTGATGTCCCATGGGCCCATTTTGGCCTTTAGTGGACAATAATACACTTTCTTTCTTTCTTTCTCTCTCTCTCTCTCTCTCTCTCTAAGTCAGTCCCCCACCCTCTCAGCGAGTCCCCTAGTAATCAGACAACCCTCCCAACAACCAAATGTACCTGCCTATCACGCTCAGCTGTTAAGCAGGCTTGGGAATTGAGGAGGAAAGGACAATGATAAATTTCTTCTGGCATAACTACAACTCGGTGGCATCCAAGTCCTTGGAAATTCAGAATGCCCTCTAGGGAGTTGGGAGCTCCAATGTGCCCCTCGAACTTCAAAACATTTGCAGTATTGGGTGTTTGGAAATGTTTGCAGTACTTTTCTGATGGTTGTCTCGGCCATTCCATCTCATGGTAAGGTAGGCTGTTTTAAATTTTTTGCTTTTTCAATATACTAATAGATTCCCAAAATCATTACATTTATGCATTTCCAAGTGCAGTTTTTCTTTACATTAACTGGAAGTTAGTGGCTTAAAAACCTTTCCTAGAGTTATTATCTAAGTGCCAATCATTTGACCCAGACAGTACTTCACGAGTCATCTACAACTAAATGCATGCACCTTGTCAAGAATCCTTGTTGGCAGAACAAGACCAGGCATAGTGATGACCGATGCAAGCAGTCTCTACAAAAACATTGTTCATGAATACTCACCTGCACAGCAAGGGCTTCAGATCGGGACCGGATAGACCTACGGGCAGGTGCTGCACTACCAAAGTCCATTATCACTGCCACTGGAGCTTGACCTTTCCTGTTTGAAAGCAATATGTTGCCGGGCTTCAGATCATTGTGTGCATAAGGAGGACCAAACGTGTGCATATGTTTTATTCCTGCACAAATCTGCTATAAGCACAGGAATCAGTCATAGGGGCAGCTGCTTCACTACAGAATTAACCCACATTGACCAAAATTCAACATCAACTAGGTCTGAACAGTTTTACTCGGTGTCATTAGAAATATTACAAAAAGGGATAACAGTATTTGATTGTACCAGATAAAAGCTAACTGTTGAACAGAAATCAAATCCAATTTGACAGTTTGAAAAGTCTACCAAAGTCACAGAAATCCAAGAACAACTGACAGCAGATGCAACTATAAGCCCCTTGTTCAGCATCAGTCATTTGTCATCTCAGACAATTCTGTTACTAAATTCCATTCGGAATTTATCAAACTCATATCACAGGAAGGCGAATCCATCAGCAAGTTCCAGTACCAATGACTGGCACCACGAATGGCATTCTCTCAAGAACCATGCATAAATGGACGACTGTTTATCTTACATAGCATCAATGAGTGCACCCCTATCGTCGATGCTTTCTGATGAGCTTTCCTATGGAGCTGTAGATAGCATTAATTTATTTTAAGCTTTGATCATATCATTAGCCTTGTCAGTAAAAAGAGGAAAAGTATATACCAACCATCCAGCTTCCTTTTAAAGTATTGCAAAGTTCCTCCATTATTAGCTCAGTTAAATCTCTTTCATAGAAGTGGATACAATAGAGTATCTTAAAATGAAAACAAGTTTGCTCTCCCAAATCCTGTAAGGGTGGCTAAGCTATAAAGATCATTGAAAAAGCGAGCTGTCATTACAGGCGCACACATAGGGGTTCTAATTTGCAACTCGTGCACATTCTTGATGTTCCACAAGCATTTAATGTGTTACAGAGAGCCTCAACAGATTCCACATGGGATAGGTATTACTTGAAGAGCTGGAAGCTTGACATGGCACTTTAAAATAGTCTTGTCTTTCTAAAGATCGAAAATGAAGGTAGAAGATCAGCACTCATAATATTTTCCTTGCACTTGAAAGGAAGTAGAGCATAACCAGAACAGACTAGATGCTACTGATTTTAAAAAACGTCTGTCACTAAGAAGAAATTCATATTTAGTACAGAAATGCCACTGTACAAGCAAATGCTGCAAGACAATGTCCTACTGCAGCAGAAATAGAATGTGTTATGAACAATGTATTGAATAAATGCTTGAATTACCAACGTGGACTATTCAAAAACAAATTAAAAATAATTTTTTAAGACAGAATGTGACAACAAGATCTGAACATTTCCATCATATTTGTATTACCATCTCTGATTTTCAGTGCTTGGGAAGTACTAACGATACAATAGGATAGCACATATTTATCTCCACCAGGTTAGGCATCATACAGGAAACAAACATGAAAACTGGATCCATATGGAATGGTAGATGGTAGGTCTTCTCCCATTGTTGTTCCTAATATCGATCTCCTCAATTACTTAATCAAAGTAAAGATCTGGATATTTGAATGTAGATACGCAAGGATGAGCATTTTTATTTCGTTTGCCAAAAATGTGCATATCATCTAAGAGGACAATCAAGTCTCCTGCAATGACTTTTTTTTGTGATTCAGGGATATGATCACTATTGCCAATGCTTTCAGAGCTATACAGACTTGTCTCTACCCTGGCAATTATTTAAACATCCATTGATCGTAGTACATTCACCTAGGAAATAAATATTCACCATGGTGTGCCATCGCCCTTGCTAGCTATTGACAAGGCGTATGTAAGTGGGTTAAGACTGTTACCTTGATTGCCTCCGCATCTGCCCCCAACAACTGGGATCCTACAGCCTCAAGGAGTACAGTTCACAGAACCTACTGTCAATTATGCCTTTCCCTCCTAGCCTCCCTTCTGCACCCTTCTTTCTTCCCTACCTCACATCCCTTCCCTTGTCTCCCCTCCACTTCCTCTTCAAAAATAGGAGACCACAGATGGAGAGGATAACATGAAATATAACAAAAGTACATTTCTCACGTAAAGGTTAAACTGCTATAGTATATTGGAGATGCAACACAAGGAAGACAGAAGGGGACGAATAACAGTTGGGACCTTGCCTGGAATATGTACAGAAAAGAGTTTCCATGACAAAGGTTAGGATATTAAAGGGCACAAGTTTGGCAGACTGGAAAAATTGAGCAGATTGCAGAAATCGCACATGGGTCGATCATATCATAAGTAGAAAGGCTACAATTGCAGCAATGATGAGATACTGCAGATCTACACCATTACAGTATTGAAAGTCGTGAGAAACTGGATGATTAGAACCATCTTTCAAAAATAGCAATGTATCATCAATTCCTCCCTAAATGCACCTTCATCCACCATTAGTTTGAAGAATATAGCCAACGCGACTTCAAAGTTCAACATAATTTTGAAACTCTCCAGGATTTTCTACAGATCTGGAGTTCATTAAATACAAATACAATCGCATGAGACACAAGGGCCCCTACAAAGACAGAATCCAATTTTAGTAAGTGTACAGAATATTCCTTCCCGAACACCACCTGTCTTAAAGCAATTGCAATAGTACAGGTCATTAAAACCAAAACACTAACCTGTCTGAAAATATGCAGTACAGTTACAGAAGAGAAAAACTCCTTCTTTGCTTGCATGGTTGTCGAAACATCAAGTAAAGTTCCATCTAAATGGACTGGAAACAAAAGATAAGCTTCTTGATTCCATGTTCCTTCTTGGGGACCCTGCATCAATAAATGTTCAAGCACATAATAGCTTGCTTTGTAAACAAATGATTCAAATAGTTTAGGAGACTTACCCAAAATGTTCACACAACTCCTTTTCCTCAACTTGCAAAATAAGGATTCAACTTAGAACTCAACGAGTGCATTGTTCTAAAAGGTTACACCCTAAGTGCCTAAACTCATCAAAATTTTAGAAATGTCACTTACAATAGTAAAAACAGCCTAGAAACCTTTCTCAGCTTACATGCAACAAGCATTCAAGGGTACAGCCCTCCTTTTGTAATGACCTACCTTCCCCTCATGGACAGGTGAATTGGCATACCCAGAGATCAGTAATTCCTTTTCGCTAAGGCTACACCAGATCCACTTTATAAGCCTTAAGATCTGGATGTGGGTCGGGATCACCTCCCCCAGTTAGAGGTTCCTTTTGTTCACGTCTCTATCCAGTGTTATATTTCTTAGAGTCTAACAATGCTGTCTCCTACTATTTGGCTTGGGTCTCTCTAACAAATGCGTCATTTGTATGAGCAAAAACCACTGAGCAAGTCTCCCAGTGTTGTTTTTAACAGATCTTACAAATAGCATTTCTTTAGGAAACATTGTTTTTGCACCTTTATTTTCACTAGAACTATTGTAAAGATATATAGAATAGTCACTCATTCACTTTCACATAAGTAAATTTTCTTGTTCATAGACATCTTTGTGTTCAGGCCAGCACCTTTTTATCAAGGCACTGTTTGGGCAGTGGACATGAGTAAGGAATCTTGGTAAGACAATCAATCACAAGGATAGAATCATACCCTCCTTGTGTCTGTGGCAGGTCAACTATAAAATCCATGGAAATGCTCTCCCATGTGCCTGATGGTATTTCCAATCGCTATAAGATGCAAGACACCTTCACGTGTTCTGCCATACTCACTTGACACGAGAAACATCATGTGACATACTCATCAATTGGTTTATTGATCTTTGGCCAAACAAAATCACGTTTTTACAAGCTCGTAGATGAATTTCTTGGCACCTAGATGTCCTCCACATGGGCTATCATGGCACTGATGAATGATCTTCTATTGGACATCATTCCGACTAGGTACTACTACATTGTCATTTCTCATAAGCATACTATGCATACTAACCGACGTCAACGCTCTATCATGGGTTTCATGCTGCCGCAGCATTGACCACCATCGGAGCCTCTCTCTAATGAGCCCCGCTTATCCATTCCCATCCTCTTAAACACTTTGTACTAGTGTTTATGTTTGTATTTGTCTTGGGGCAAATGCTCGCTTAGAGTTTCAATCCATTCAACTCATTGTGTTTGGTTTTTTCCATCTCATAGACCCTTCAGTATTTCATAGTCCTTGGATACAGAGGACTATGACAATAGTCATGCCACGCAGGGGTTTCTTTTTGTCTTCGCGATAACATACAGAGGACTACCATAGTCATGCCATACCGCGGTTTCTTTTTCTTGCCTTCTCCTTCTATTGAGTCCTCATAGTCCTTTCAATCCTTTTCCTTCTGTTATTGATTTCCTTTGCGAAACATACGAAAGCTCGATCGTAAGCGCCCACTTTGTTGTACAGCTTCATTTGAGCCTCCTCTTGAAGTAAAATCGGGCCCAAATTCTTCAAAAAGTGCTTAGCCTAACTCATTCTGCAGCTATGAGAGTCGTCACCAACCTTTGGAAGCTTACTGACCATAAGCATCACCAATTGGTTACTACCCACCTTTTGACCCTAATTGCCGCTTGTTGATCTTTGAGAATCTTCAATTTAACAAGGAAGTTGTGTGCTGACTCTCCTTCCCCCAATGTCAGGGCGAACAACTGATTGTCGAGCACGATGATCCTCCCTGTATTATTGGTCTCAAGATCTCCCAAACTTACTTCGAGATGCCTGCTAGCTGGATATGTGGAATTACCACATCCACAATCGTCCCTACAATCATGAAGAGTGCCATTGTGTTCTTCAGTCTTCATGCTCACACAAGATCTGGATTTGCTTGGATCGTAATCTGCCTGGAAGCATCCACCATGTCAACAGTTTACTTCTTCATTCCTCGCCACCAAATGTCTCTGAACCTTCACTTTCCCGATTGGATAATTCGCTCCATTCATATTTCAGCCTCGCCAACATTTGGTATGATTGAGCTGGTCGCCATGGAAAGGTTGTAGATGACCTGAAGAAGATTCCTACACTAACTGCAAGCCTATTAGACACTTGAATGTGGAAGATCCTTCCTTCTCGGCAAGGACATCACCCTTCGCTTTGGAGAAGGTCCCGTCTTTGACCTCTTTAATCACAAGCAACAAGGTGCTCACTATAGGGGCAGATCTACGCCAAGGTAGAACAGTCTTTGGTGGTGCACCAGAGAATAAGCAGAACATTGCAGAAGTGCTCTATGTTTGAGCAGCTACTGAAGCCTACACAACACAAGAACGTACAAGAAGAGGAGCAGTGCACTTCATAGGTTACAGCAATTCAGAGCCAGATTTGGTACCCTCCCTCAATGCTTGTTTCCTGAACGTGTTTGTACAACTGTTGGCAGTTTTTGCACTTGGTTTCTACCATTATATATTCTGTTTTGGTAGTACATCTGAGTCTCTTTCATATCTGTGTTGTTCTCTTACTATTTAATAAGCGCACGGAATTGAGTTTTTTCTTCTTCATCTCGGAATAGATCTTGCTTCTGATCACTAGGGCTTTCTCTTCTCTTCAACCTCCAAGATGATCTGCAGGCTGAATACCTTCTTGATGACGGAACCCCAATCTGGGACTCCTTATATAGGGGACAGACCCTCCCCAAACAGACCAACCTGGCTTGAAAACTTTCAATCTGGTAAAAGGTCGACCGGCCCACTGATTTGCTGACTCAGTCTGGCACACTGCCAACGTCGCCGACATGTTTGTGGCCTTTCTCCTGCCCTGACCTACTGCAGGCTGTCTTCTGAGACCATTGCAGCTGCAGACCTGACTAATGCCTGCAGCCCTTCATTGACTGCTGTTGGTACTGACCAGCTCTTTTGTAAGCCTTAATTAGCGGCCAGGCCTGCTAACGTGCGGCTCTTGTATCAGTTTGTACATAGACCCTTTGCAGGCACCTATTGCTGAGGGTTCTCCCAGCTCTTCTACTCACACACTGGGCTCAGAACCAGCCCTAAACCAGGGCCTAATGTCAGCCATATGTGATGACCAGGGTGGTCCATGGGGCTGCCCTAAAACTAATCCAGCAAGGAGAGCTATATGCTGCCCACACGGCAGACCTAATCCAACCCCCTTTTCTTCCAATCTTTGGGGGCTCACCAGTGGAGAGGTGACCCTTATTTTCAACACAAGTCTGTCTCCAAATGTGTTCAAATTGCAAATCGTCCACTATAGGTGCTCATAGATTTGTGTAACAAATCAACTTAACTCAAATCACAGGCTAGGGAATCTCCGGCTGCAAATTTCAACTGGGAATAACTGAAGCCAATTAACAGAAAACAGTTCTTGGTGCCTCTATAAGATGGCGAAATCTGCTTGGGAAGCTAGAAACAGGTGAAGCAAGGAAGGCTAATTCGGCAATCCAAGATTTTTTTAGGTGGATTCTTGCCCATATTGGATACCATGGTGCTGGTGTTTGCATGGTGGGGGCGCGCACAGAGACTAGGATTAGTCTAAGATATTATGTTGCATTCAAGAGCTATTGATTATCGAGTGCCATGGTTGAGTGCCTTAGATTAATTGTGCAGGTTTCATAGAGGGAGCATAGCTACAATCTAGGAGACGCCCATTGCCGCATGTGACCATGGATTTGGAGGGCTCCAAAAGATGCCACCTCATGGCATGTAGTTAGTTCTAGTAGTGGTGAAGGAGCAGTTGTTAATTTTGGACATTGACTCCCTTGGCCATAAGCAGATGTCCTCATGTTGACACACATGGATGCTATCATACAAGTCCATGGCTGTTGTTGACGGAAAAAAGTATGGAGCATAGTCGCCTTCCTTGCAAGTACATGATATCTGATATTGAGAACATTAAGTCCTCCATGCATCCTAGGAGAGCACACCATTTCCATCTTCAGCAGTCTCAATGCTTTCACAGCAGTTTTTGTCCTCCATAACAGCTCCATAGCTTGAGACATAAAGGCTGAAATATCTCTAGAGGACCAATGGAGCAAAGGCAAAAAGAACTGAACATAAGACATTACAATAGACTGTACTATTCTGAGCCTGACATGAAGTGGCCAAGTAGAAATTTTCCAATATTCCAATTTATGTTGAAGTCTTTGGAAGATCCATTTTAGCTGCTGCTTCCTGGTGATATGCCATCCTATAGGATATCCCAAATGCCTGACTACATCTTTAGAATGCACTACCTGACCTGGCCAGAGAATAGAATGCCAGTCACATTGTTTCAAGGGAAGCAATTTGGATTTGTCAAAGTTGACATGCAATCCCGCTGCTAATCCATACAATGATAATGTGGTCATAAGCATGCGGACTTCCCGAGGAGAGTTCTGTGGCATAAAGAAGGAATCATCAGCATATGCATGTGCCAAAAAAGATGCAGCCCCAAGGATTTTAAGACCAGTCATCTGTCCTGTGTTTGTAAGATGATCAAGATACATCAAGAGGGGATGGGTCGCAATGGCATAGAAGAGAGCACTGAGGGGGCAGCCCTGTCTGACTGATCTACCCAATGTCCATGACCGAGATAGATGACTCCCAAGAATGCACTGAGAGGTAGAGCCAGAATAAAGCCAATAAATTGCATTTGCTATCTTGGGACCAAAGCCCAACTTTGTCATGGTTTGAGAGATAAAATCCCATTGAACAATGTCAAATGCCTTAGTGATATCTACCTGCAATATGAGCACATCTTGATTCGAGTACTTAGCATATTCAATTGTAGTCAATGCATTGGAGATATTGTCATGGATTTGTCTTCGCGGCACAAACCCATACTGATGAAGATGAAGGCCCGCATTCAGTATCCCATGAAGCCTATACACAATCATTTTGGCAATGAGTTTGTAAACTACAGGCATCAAAGTAATAGGCCTCCAATCTGACAGATGATCACACAGATTTTTTTTAGGCACAAGTTTGATTATGCCATGCTTCCAAAGGTGCGGCAATTGATTTTCTTGCCAGGCAACATTGATCATTTGTAAGAGAACATCTTTCAAATCATCCCAAAAAGAAATATAAAATTCCACTGTAAGACCATCCCAGCCAGGGGACTTGTATTTGCCGAGATGGGATGGGACAATGCATTATCAAGTTCTGTGTCAGTAAAAGGTCTCTCGAATGTAAGAGCATCATCCATTTCCACTATCTCAGAAACATATTGAAGAAATTCAGTCCTCGCATCAGTCATTTGATTTGATGGGGAGCAAGGGGTAGAGAACAATTTCTGGAAGTAATTTTGGCATTCATCTTGGAGATCAAAGAAAGAGTGCGTCCAAGAGCCATCTAGCTTCCTTACCCTTAGACATGAGTTTTTCTTTCGAGTAGCATGCAGGCCCTGGAAGAAGGCTTTTGATGAGAAGCCCTTATCCATGAGGGGCTTCATTCTTGCTCTAATCTGCCATTTGTGCAATTTCCTCTGATCATTATCAGTCAGTTTGATCCGGGCTTGTGAGAGGGAATCATTTTCTGATTCAGAGCGAGGCCTTAAATGTGAAAATTCAGTCAATTGTTGTGCTGTCCTTTTTGCCCATTTGACCTCATTCCTCCATGTAGCCATGTGCCAGTTTCCATACTCCCTAATAACATTCTGTATACGAGAGACAAAACTGTCCCAAGCATAATTCATGTCCTCCTGGGCATGCAAAGGCAAGGGATGAATTGCAAATCTGATCATTTGCTGGAAATATTGATGTCGGAGATAAGCCTGATTAACATGCAGTAATCTGCTGGAAAGAGTCGGCAAATCATCCAGTGGCATACCAAATTGCAGATTTATCCATAATGGGGCATGATCTGACAAGCCCAAAGAGAAATCTATGAGGAGATGAAGGCTAAAATCTGCATATTGTTGTGGATAAAACAAATACCATCTGTCAAGCCTTGCCCAGTATGTAGTAAATGCATTATGATGAAAAGTATATCCGGGCACTGACCCTTGTAGAAGCAGCCATAAATCTCCAGCCTGCACAGAAAGAAGCATGTTATCCCATTTCTGTCTTTCCGATGATAGCATATGAGATCTTGAAGTGGTGTTATCTCTCGGCAGAGGGGAATTATTAAAATCTCCACAGATAAATGCATTGGATCTCCATGGATACTTGCTTAAAGAATCCCATAAAAGAGCCCTCATGGCAGAGGTCTGGGAGGCATAGACTGATGCAAACTCAAGAATGTCACCATTGGCATTACATTGTATGACTATCCATCGGCCACTGCTGTCATTGAATGCTAACTGAGGCTCCAGCTCATGTCTAACCATTATGCATACGCCTGAGTAGGTAGTGGTACCAGCATAATATATATCATAGCCGCCAAAGTGATCATGATGACCAGCCTTAGAGTGTTGATATGCTCTTGCAAACAAACAATATCTAGCTGCATTTTATGTACATAATTCCAGAAAAGCCTCCACTTTGAGACATTGCAGAGGCTCTGTACATTGTATGTAAAGCACTTAGGTGTTTGATGCATGAAAGAGATATATACAGGAAGTATAAGTATGAAACAAGATATCAGAGAGGCAAAGCCTCTGCCTGCATGGGTTGCATGCCTTCATGATCCATGAAAGATATAGCATTCTCCCCTGCTTCAGAATCACATATGGGGATGCCCTTCTTCAAAACACCCACCCAATTTTGAAGGACAGGAGCTGAAGTGGAAGCCTGTCCTGGTGAGGGAGAAGAAGCATCCCATTGACGAGATTGAAAGGGGCGTTGCTTCAATACAACCACCTTCTTAGGCTGTTGAAAACCATCCCGATCTGTCCCCACAGATTCCTTCATCTTCTCTTTTTCTTTTTCTTTTCCTTTTCCTTTTCTAGCAAGTGATTGCACCTGATTAACTCGTTTAGCATTCTTTACTCCATTTTGATTTGCTGCCTTAGCTTGCAAATTCTCATTCTTTTCCCGTGTTTGTGGCGGCAAGGCATTAGGAGGGGGTTGATCCAGAACCATTGGGCATTCAGAGGCTAGATGCCCAAACTTGTGGCAGGCAAAGCAAGCGCCTGCAAACACACCCCATTTCAAGTCAAAAAACTTTTTCCCCAATTGCACACCCTCAACTTCCACTGCAATAGAAGGAGGGGTAGGTGTGTCAGTGTCCCAGAGGATGCAGAATCTGTTACGATTTCCCATGGGGCGTGGAGGACAAATGACCTGTCCCAATGAAGTAGCCAGGCCAGGCAATTCTTCATGCATATAATCCGGGAAGTTAACAACCTCAACCCATATAGGACAATGATGTCGTATAAGACTTTGGTAATCCTTGTTTGGGGACCAAGGCATGGCATGTACCATCTGCTTCCTGTAGAAGAGGGGAGAAAGCTCAAGGAGCCTCTGCTTGCACAAGGCATCTGATAAGTGCACCTCATAAAAGCCTCTGGATGCAAAATAGACACCCTCTACAAAGCATCCTCCAAGGATAGACTTGATCCATTGCGCAACATCACTGGCTGCTGGGATTCTTCCTGGAAAGAAAATTATTACCGCGGTTTGAGATAGCTTCCTGAGAGGACTCACAAGGGAAGGAAATTTCAATTTGTATGTGACCTCTGGAACTGGTTTGCCCCATTCCTGTCGTGACTGCTGAAAGTCATCCTTAAGTGTATCAAACACATATTGAGCTTCCATAGTAAGCTCATCATCTTGTGATGCAGGCTGAGAAGGACGGTGCTTGGCCTCTGTGGGTCTTTCTTTTCTAGCATATGTACAGATGTCGGAACCTGAAGCCATGATTGAAATATGGCAAAGCAAGAAAGAAATAGAGTGAAAGATGAAGCAGACAGAGAAAATGTACGGAAAGGCACAGGGAAAAAGTCCAGAACTGTACAACAGAGGCTGTACGGAAGGGCTTGTACGGGATAGGATGTACGGAACAGCAAGGAGACTGTACGGAAGATACTGTACGGACGAAGAAGTATTGCACGAAAATATCAGAGGCTGTACAAAAAAACCTGTACGGAGGAGCTTGTACGGGATGGACTGTACGGAACAGCAAGAAAACTGTACGGAGGTTCTGTACGGACAAAGATGTACTGCACGGAAATATGTACGAAACTGTACAGGAAAGGCAGGGTTATACAGAGATGCTAAAGGCGCTGAAAGTACTGCGTTGTACGGAGGACTGACAGAAAATCGTACGTACGTACGGAAAAATACGAGGTGAGGGAGCTGTACGGGCTTGCACGTAAATCTGCACAGGGATTGCGACCCTCTCGTAGCAGTTGGTATGGCCGTCCAGAAGATCCGTACGGCGACCGTACGGGCGTACGGACAGAGGGGGAGAGGCCTACGAGGATATCTTGGCACCTTCGCTCACGACCTCACGCTCTCAGCTAGCACCTTCGCTCACCTTCGCACTCTCTCACTCTCTCACACTCTCACACACACACACCCCTCCCTCCCACCTCTCTTGTAATGAATTGTTCACACACACAGAGCTCAGTCTGTGCTTATACTCGGCAACTTGACTACAATAAAAATCCCTTGAGGCGGGTCCAGCCATTTGGTTCTGAGCCCTAGTGGGATATGGACTGTTATAGACAAGTTCAACAAGCAGGCCCATTTTATGCTAGTATGGAAGACCACTAAGGCAGACCATATGGCCAAATTTTCTTAGCTGAAAACTTTAAGCATCATGGTATGACAAAAGTTTATTGTTAGTGACCGAGACCCTAGAATGACCAGCCTATTCTGGACAGCTTTGTTTGACAACATGGGGACCAAGCTGAATTTCTCTTCTTCTTTCCACCCCCAGCCAGATGGTCAAAGTGAGATAGCAAACTCAATTGTATTAGACCTTTTGAAGACCTATGTGGCTGATCAGAAATCGGAATGGGAAAAGTACCTCCTATTAGTGGAGTTTGCCTACAACAATACGGTTCAGTTCCATAGAAAAAGCCTCATTTGAGATCATATATGGAAAGGTGGTTTTATCACCGATCTTTAGAACAAAAGACGAGATATTTGCAGCTGATCAGTATGTACGGGACCTCCAAATTCAACCAAGTGTGGACAACAATTGAAAGATTCCACGAAAAGCATGAGCGCTGTAGATAAGCACAGAAGACAACTGGATCTCAAAGAAGGAGATTGGGTTCTTTTTGAAATTTAAGAAAGCTAGGCTCCGAAGGTTAAAGGGCAAAGAAAAAGCATATGCAAAGTTACCTACCAGGTATTATGGACCCTTTCGAGTCGAGGCATAAATCAATGAGGTAGCATACAGGCTGCAGCTGCCAGACCACTGGAAGATCCACAATGCCTTTCATGTGAGTCTTTTTAGAAAAGATATCAAGGCCCAAAGCCTACCTTGGAAGAGCCACCAAAGGTAGATGAGTTGGAGGAGATGCTCCAACCCGAACAAATTGTGAACCATATGGTACACAAAGGTCCCTAGGACAGGGTGACTTACAGGTACCTTGTCAAATTCAAAAACTATTCGGCATTGAATGCCAAGTGGATGGGTGAAGACATGCTGTCAGATTGTCTACAGATTTTGGATCTTTACAAGGAGGCTTTTTAGTTGAGGTCACCAATTAGAAGCCGAGGGGATGTCATCAAAGCAATGACTCCAATTAATGAGGCTTGACTTCAGTCAAGGAGTCGGCCGAGAATGGTTGACTTCAATCAACCAAAGTATTCCGAGCTGACTGTGATTATAGAGATTAGACTATGGTCAAGGTTCCCTGACTATAGTGGTTTGACCCTAGTCAACCACATAATTTATGTTACGTGCATTAGTTTGCATGGCGGGGAGACCCACAAAGACTAGGATTAGTCTAAGATATTATTTTGCATGCAAGAGCTAACAATTAACGGGTGCCATGGTTGAGTGCCTTAGATAAATTGTGCATGTTCCAAGAGGGGTTTAATACTTTATTTTTATGGAGCATAGCTACAATCTAGGAGATGCTCATTGCTGCATGTGACCATGGTTTGGAGGGCTCTGGAAGATGCCACCTCATGGCATGTCATTAGTTCTAGTAGTGGTAAAGGAGCAGTTGCTAATTTTGGGCATTGATTCCCTCCCACCTCTCTTGTAATGAATTGTTCACGTTTTTTTGGATATACACAGAGGTGAGTCTGTGCTTGTGGGGGATCCAGCCGTTTGGCTCTGGAACCTAGTGCTGAATTCGTGGAGCTTTTCATCGAATGAATTTGTGGGTCTTTTTAACTAGTTACCACATGATAAGCATTCAAAGACAATAACTTCAAGCTTTAGATGGCCTTGGAGATCAATCAGACCTCCAGAATGACATCCATTGAAGTCACATTTGAGGGAGGCTAGGGGGACCTTGTCTGAGTATGTTTGATTGCCTAAAGGATCAATTATCTTATAAGAGAAAGCTGGAGGTTATCTAGAACTCCTCTGGCTGTACTTCTGGGCACTGGGCTTCCATATTAAATTCAGGACCATCAGAAACCAGGTAATTAAGGAAGCCAGAGATAAGAGTTCATCACTGAGAGCTATTCCGTATCATGTAGCATATGCATTGACTTGGTTTACAGCCCCCTCTCCCCCACCATAAATGACTATGGTTTACAGCTACAAATGACTATGGTTTACAGCCCCCTCTCTCCCACCACAAATACCATTTCAGAATGTGCTCCATAAATAAATAAGGTTCCAACTTCAATTCTAAAACCAGTTGCATGTTTCCACTTTTGCATATTTATCCAGCCCGTACCATGTTCATCAGAAATCATCATGATAAACGGCAGTGACATAGTGTGTATGATATGAGCATCCATTCTCACCAAGCTAGGAGATCATGAGCCCACTGCCAATTCCCAAAGTAGCAATAGAAATCTTGAAGAGGTCTGGCCAAGGTGACTTCTGATTATTTGCAAAGTCAAGAATCATCATCGAGGAGTTGCAAAATGTTTGTAAAACGGCAGCATGCCAGTTGACTGTAGGGGAGATATGATAAATTATCAACGTAATGAAAATGAAAAACTGTCTTGGGAATGTGTCCAGATTAAATGACTTTGGAAGACAAACGGTACCTCCAGAGATATGTAAACCTTGCCCCACATCATGTCAACCCAAATCCAGGTTGAGACAGCTAGAAGAGAACTAAGTTTGATGCTCAAGGAGAAATTTGTCTTATCAGAAAGCTGGAGTTATCTAGGACTCATCCGGCTGCACTTCTGGACATTAGGCTTCCATAACTCCACAGGAAATTCCAAACTAGTTGCATAAAGGCATGTTCCTGGACTCAAGACAATGAGAACAGATTGGTAATGAATAGCTGTGGAAAAGCATATCCTTATAGACTAAGAGATTAGAGCTTGTCACTAAGAGTCTCAGTAATCAAGCACCATATGCTTCAGACTTGTGTATCTTTCAGCCACTCTTTCCCGTCACAGATACCACTTATCATAAGTTCAAAAAGGTTCTGTAATCAAGCACCATATGCTTCAAACTTGTGTATCTTTCAGCCACACTCTTTCCCGTCACAGATACCACTTCTCATAAGTGCAAAAAGTTTGATCTGAAAACCAGTTGCATGCAATCGTCACAATAAGAGCAGTGATATTGTAATGGGTATCCATTCTCAGCAAACTGGAGCCAGGGCCCAGTGGACCCACTGCACAAGGTACTACAGCTGCCAAATTTCTAGATATTCACATAGAGGAAAGATAAGACTTTCAAATGTCACCAGGATTCTATGATACATTTTTAAGGCCTTCTAGTTATCCTCTGCCTCTAAATAGTACATAATCATGGAATACACAAAGGAAAGAACCTAGAACTCCACTTACCCTTCTTGCAAGTGAACAATAAGAATGGCACTTTAAATACATACAACTCAAAGGCTACAATAGAGAAGCATCACCTTGACTGCAATTATGGAATGCTCGATCAAGGGCAACAAGTTGGGGTGATGGAATAAGGAAGACATGTAAATCTCCTTCTTCACCAATTCTAATTGCTCCTCTGTCTGAATAATCACTTTCTTCAAAGCATAAAAGCCATCCTCTGCAGTGAAATTCGATGAACAATCAATAAAGCTTCCAGAACTTATATTTTCCAAAAAACAAAGGGACCCTAGAAGGATAAGCAAACCTTATGATCACATCATCAAGAAAAATAGACACTTAACAGAATCCAAAGCATCAATTCCATGCAAAATGGATCAGAATTTGATTGCTTCAAGCTGTTGTTTTCATATTCGTAATTGGCTTCCCCCAATGTTTTGTTATCCCATGCTTGCTTCATATTTGATGGATCAATTGCTTTCCACAAGCATATGCTCAAACTGATAGATCATAGGCCCTCCCATTTTTTAGGAGGCAATTTGCAAGTCATTTTTTTTTCTGTTGCTTGATTATGCAGGAGTGACTGATGATGCTTATGCGACAAATGGGTATTGAAAAACAAAGGTAGTCAAAAAGAATTGAGAAAGAAAGAAAGTTTACTAAAGTCTTCGGAAGACCGATGGGTCTATGAGACTGCAAAAAAAACCTGAATACAATGAGCTGTGGTAGTGGAGCTACTAAACGAGCATCCACACCAGTGTAGAATGCAAAAAAATGCAAAATGGAAGTACTAAGTCCTAAGTACAACATAGTCATATACCGGCTATATATATATATATCAATCTCAGCATCATCATCGGCATCTCATAAACATCATCATCATCATCGTCAGCAACAAGACATCAGGAAGGATAAGGCTGTAAGCGGAGGCATGAGGTCAGCAATAAAATGATGTTGCCCCCTCAAAGGCTCCTGGTCGTAGCTCTACGTCTAACCAAGGCCACTGTGACCCCCGTCAGTCGGGCTCCGACCCTAAACAAGGAAGGGATGTCCCCAAGTGTGATCTGTGAGTCAACCCTTTGTCTGAGCTGTCGGGTCACAGGCTCCGGGTCACGGTCATGTTGAGGTCTCGCCTCATGGGGGTCTATGTGATCTGGCTGAAAGAACTCCGTGATAGAGCTCTGAGAGGTATCAATCGAGGGAGAAGTCTGCTCCTATCTCCGTGCTCGGAGTATCCTACCGCGGTGTCTGAGCATCTCATGAATGAAACCAGCCAAACATCGCTAGTCTGGGTAGGAGAGGACACCGGCCAACATCCCATAACTATCTCTGAAGAGACAGTAGAAACGCCCTCGGATCTCATAGTAAACAGGACACTTGAAGATGAAATGCCCCTCTGTCTCAACCTCCTGCATGTCACACAGTGTGCATATGCGCCTCTCCCTGAGTAACCGCTCTGCTCGGCCGCTCTCGATACGAAGTCTGTGTGAAGAGACCCGGAACACCCAAGAGAGATCCTTAGCGAGTGGGGTAGGTGAATCTGCGTGTATCCTAGTGGATCAATGAAACCCTCCGCTGTGATATGTAAGAAGTGATCTCTATAGAAGCCCAGCTTCACTGAAAGATCACTCGAGCCCAACCAAGTCCGGAATGTGTGTAGCTGTAGTAGATCCTCACGGATAACCTGGTTGACCTCGTGTGATAAGAGGGGAGAGAAAGAAGCATCCATGCTGTACTTGAAAGGGGGTAGTCTATCCATGTGGAGCCCTAGTCCTGCAAACCATCTCTCTATGCGTGCATACCAACACCTCTGATCTCCCCCTGTTGCAAGTGCCATAGAAGAGGACAGTGCTAGCCATGGTATCCTGCTACACCCGGATGTGTAATCCCCATACTCGCTGACTCGGTACAGATATGTAATGACCTGAAATGTAGCATCTAGCTATAATGGGGGTGACTTAAACTCCGCCCGAATGATCTGGTGAGGGACAGATGGCTTACCACGGATCATTCGTGATAACATGAGAACCTGTAGCCACTCCACCCCGGCCCACTCTGTATCCGACAAATCTGGCTCCCAGTTTGGCTTGTATTCTAGGAGCACATTGGGGCATCTTGTTTGTTGCAGACATTGTAGTCAGGTTGCAGGTTCTGCTCCAAAAATTCGGGGCTTTTTGATTCTGCCTGCAAACTTGTAGAAAAATTTTGGGGCTTTTGCAGATAATTGCAAAATTTGGGGCTTTGGGTTCAGGTGCAATTTCTTGCAGGAATTTGGGGCTTTTGCATTTTGGATGCAATCTGACAGTGGAAAGATCATTTGGGAGCTTTGCAAGCAGTTTTGGACTCAGTTTGAGTCATATTGCAGACATTTGCTACTTTTTGCAGATATACTCTGCAGATTTTTTGGGCATTGGCAGAGCATTTTGGTGCATTTCAAGCCTTTGATAGGCTGTGACAGCAATTGTCATTGTGGGCAGAATTTTTTGGCAGACTTTGGTTGTGCATTTTATATCCTAGGAAGGGATTTTACTTGTCTAGTTTGCTGCATTTTTTCTGGCAAAAATGGCTCAAAACAACCCCAATGAGGTGTTTGAAGTCCTCACACAAAAGGATAAGTTGGATGGCACCAACTACTCCTTGTGGAGTTTTATGGTTAGCAACATCTTGGTTGGCAGACATCTTTGGGATTATGTCAACGGAGATGAGACAAGGCCAGAAACTGTGGCTACACCTGTCACTCCTACTGCTCGAGGTAAGGGTAGAGGCCAAAATGCAAGACAAGTGGTAGGAGCAGCAGCTGCTACTCCAGTGGCTCCCACAGCAGAACCAGAAAGGTGGGATTCAAGGGATGCACAAGCTCTTTCAGTTATTTCTCTTTCTGTCAAGAGGTTTATCATTCCTCACATTCGGTCATGCAAGACCTCGAAGGAAGCTTGGGAGATTTTATAGAGCATGTTTGCAGCAAGAAATGATGCCAAAGTTTCCTTCCTGAAGAGAGAGCTATCTCATACACATATGGATGAGGGAGATTCTATGAATGCTCACCTCACAAAACTTCAGGATTTGAGGGAACAGTTGCTGAATATACATTGCTGAATATACATGAGATTATTCCGGATTCAGAGATGATTACCACCACTCTGAATTTTCTTGCTGAGTCTTATATTGCTTTCCATACCTCGCTGAATTTGTCATTGAGGGGGGGCAGCAATCCTCTCTCTTTTCACGAGTTGGTAGGACTCTTGTTGCAGGAAGAGTAGACAAGAAAGAGCATGGCAACACGGGCTAGCGAGCATGCCATGCTTTCTAAGTTCAAGCCCAAATGGAAAGGGCAGCAAAAGCAACATGGAAATCAGCCCACACATCAGCATAAAGCTGATTCAGGACAGCCCTCTTGTAAGGCTAAAGGTGATGCAGACAAGCCTAAGAGGAAGGGCATTTGTCACTACTGCAAGAAGCCACATTACATTGGTGAATGCAAGAAGCGAATAGCTAAAGAGAAGAAAAGGATTCAGGTTTGGCTGTCTCAAATGCATCAGCTCCTAATGCACATGATGGAGCAGATTGTAAAAAAGGGGTAGGGACTGATTTGGAGAAAGGGGGATAGAGGAGCAGAAGGGAGAGAGAGAGAGAGAGAGGAAGAGGAAGAGGAAAGGGGTAGAGGGAGTGGAAGAGAGAGATAGAGAGAGAGAGAGAGAGATTGGGAGAGAAAGTAGGCAGCACATAGGAGGAAGGAGGTAGTAGATAGGATTAGATGTCACATCCAAAAGTACATAGTAGGGAGTGGATGGAGACTTATATAGTCCTTCCACAACATTTTCCACCTAAAGGACCTCTAACTTGGCCCCTTTTTTCCGTCCATTACAGCCATCCCTTCCCATAGAATTTTGCCCTCAAAATTTCACAGCATGGCTGTCCAAAAGTGCAGCAAACAGCAACTACTAATCAATCCGGTAGGAGATAGTGGTGGTCCTAGACAATGCTTTCTGGCTGCCATGAATTTTCATTCTCAGGGAGTCCCCACCACTTGATAAGATACTCTACGTAGGCCTTGTTCCGGAGTACATGGTCTCTGAAACCCATGATGCGCTCCAGGACATAGAGGATGGCCCTCTTCATCCATAGGTGGCAACTCTGGAAGAACATGGACATGCTCTCCAACATGTGGTTTCAGCAAAGATACATGGAAGACATCATGGATCTTGGAGGTACTGGGTAGCTCCAACTGATATGCTACCTCTCCGACCTTGCGGATGATCCTGTAAGAACCGTAATACCTATGAGCAAGCTTTGTGTTGGTATTACCTTTCAGCGAGGCATAGCAGTTCTTATAGAGACGCAAATGCACATAATCTCCCTCTTTGAAAGACAAATATCTCCTGCGTTCATCCGCATATTTCTTCTGCTTGGCTTGGGCATCCTGCATATTCCTTTTTGCCAACTGCAGAACGGCATCCATCCTCTCAAAGTCATTCCGTGCTTGCTGATTTTTCACAGCCATGTCACCAATTGAAGAAGGCCTCCCAAACTTGCATCCGTACATTGCCTCAAACGGGCTCATGCCAATGGAGAGATGCTTGGTACTATTGTAGCAAAATTCAGCAAGTGACAACCATTTATCCCAAGACTTCTGAGTATCATGACAAAAATGCCTCAAATATTCCTCCACCCATTTGTTCACCCTTTCTGACTATCCATCAGTCTCGGGATGGTAAGCAATGCTAGGTGTGAGTAAAGTACCCACTGCTGTAAATATCTCATGCATGTAGCCAAGGATATCAAGGACAAACTCACAGTGCATAAGTTTAAAAGGGACACTCGCACTCCCAATGAGTTAGAGGAGTGGCTCACGAAGCTGGAAGACTATTTCCGCTTCTACCCCAAGTCTGAGGAGGAGTGCATCCATTTTGCGGGTATGCATATGCAGGACTATGCCCACAGATGGTGGCGATGCATGAGGGATTTGCCTGAGAGACCAACCACTTGGAGGGGTTTCAAAGAATTGATGGTCACTACATTTTAATCCCCACTTGTCTTGGATCAATACTTGGCTGAATTTTATGCCTTGTCGCAGACCAGTACGGTCCAAGAGTACTTGCAGCGCACCTGGAGGCTTTCCCTGTTTGTGCAGAACATATCTGAAAAGGGAAAGCTGCTGCGTTTCATCCATGGGTTAAGTCCTTCTCTAGCTGCAGATAAGAAGGCACACAACCCTCAAACAATCGAGTGTGCAGCCCAATTGGCAGAGGTATTTGAGCCCAAATATGCCAGCAAATATAAGATGACAGCAGGCAGCGCATATGGGAATGCAAATGAGGCTGAGAAGAAGCCTAAGGTGAATGATTGGAATGACAGAAAATCAGAAGCAACACCATTTCCAAGGTTTCCCACAGTTACAGGCAGCAAGATGCCATATGCTAAGCCAGGAGCTAAGCCAAGTGTTGGGATTGAAAAAATCAGAATTTAAACAACACACCAGGGCTATTATGGACAGTAGAAAGAGAGCAAACTTATGCTTTAAATGTGGTGAGAAGTGGACTCCTGAGCATCGGGAAGTTTGCAAAATGCATAATAGTGGTACTGCAAAACTTAGCATGATTATTGAGATATCGGATGATGAGGATTTGATGGATGCTTCTGAGACTTTGGATGCCACTCATGATGATTCAAAGGGTGCACAAATCATGGAAGAAACTCCAGATGTTGGAGCCACAAAGGGGGCTGATTTCCCTTTTGACCCCGATGGTGCTAATGAGCATAATATGCATGGTATACATTCCGATGACACTCAGCCCATATGTAACATGCGAGGCCGTTGGCCTAAAGTCTTTCATGTGGAGCATCAGGTTGCTATGCCTTTTCTTGCGCGAGAGGATACAAATGGCATTACTCCTGTGGCTGAAGAGGAGATCTATTGGGATGCGCAGCAAGCTATTT
This sequence comes from Dipteris shenzhenensis, assembly GCF_047967505.1. Taxonomy (NCBI): domain Eukaryota; kingdom Viridiplantae; phylum Streptophyta; class Polypodiopsida; order Gleicheniales; family Dipteridaceae; genus Dipteris; species Dipteris shenzhenensis. The sequence goes on along the minus strand of NC_141597.1, from coordinate 56,481,740 downwards.
ATGCTATCTCTTCGCATGCCTTGATGGGTGCCAAAAGTGCTGAAACTATATGATTGAAAGGACAAATTAATGGCAGGCTTGTTCACATGCTTGTGGACAGCGGTAGCACTCATAGTTTCATCAATTCTAAGACCTCACAGAAGGTGGGACCAATTGCTACTGAGATTGATCATGGGCTGAGAGTAGAGGTGGCAAACAGACAGCATTGGATCAGTAAATTTTGTTGCCAAGATGCAAGAATCAAGCTCTCTGAGGATTATGAATTTGCTGGGGATCTCTTGGCATCGGATATGGGCCCAATAGATGCTTTCCTGGACTACAATTGGCTAAAATCTTTGGGTAAAATCAGCATGGATTTAAATGCCCTATCACTCAGCTTTGTCCACAAGGGTAGAACTGTAGCATCGCATGGCATTGCCACTCCTAAATTGCAGGTCATTTCAGCAAGGCAGTTAGCTAGAGAGCTCAAGAAGGAGCATGCCCTCTACGCATTGAATGTGTCAGTATCTCAGGGGGGGTAGCATTCCCCATGTTGAGGATTGTGATATGTAGTAGTTGCTATCTGAGTTTGCTGATGTATTTGCTGATATGCCATCCCAATAGCCTCCCAAGAGGGATGTGGATCATGCCATTGTTCTGGAGCCTAGCAGTAAGCCCATCAACAAAGCCCCACATAGACTCTCTAAGGTTGAGTGGGAGGAAGTGAAAGTACAGGTGCGAGAATTGCTTGAGAAGAACTTCATCTCTCATAGCACTTCTCCTTTTGCTCATACCGCATGTGCATTGATTACAGGGATCTAAATAAGGCCACTATCAAGAACAGGTTTCCAATCCCTAGGATAGATGTCCTGTTGGATGCACTCAAAGGTGCTCAGTTTTTCACGAAGATAGATTTGAGGTATGCTTTCATTGTGGAGGCAGATACCAGTGGCAAAGGATTGGGGGCTGTTCTAAGGCAAGTGCCAGAGAACTAAATTTCCATGTTTATGATCAGGAGATGCTGGCTATCTTGCACGCTTTCAAGAAATGGCACCACTATCTGTACGAAAGTAAAATTAAGGTGAAAACAGATCATAGGACACTCAAATTCTTCCTCACCCAACTAAATTTGTCATATAAGCAGAAGAGGTGGTTGGCTGCAATCCAATCCTATGATTTTGACATTGAGTACAGAAAAGGGAAGGAAAATGTGGTTGCAGATGCCTTGTCCACGATGTGGGCTTGCAATTTGTCTGCTATCTCTACCATGTATCAGGAGTGGATTCATGGCATTCAGGAATAGTATATGCAGAATTCTAAAGCAGCTCCCATATTTTCAGATTTGTAGAGGCCTTCTAGTTAGGGTTATCTGAATTTCAAATTGCATGATGGGCTGTTGTGGTGCCAAGACAGGATTTATTTAGTGCCAGACGGTTTTGCAAGAAATGCACTCCTCTCCCATGGCTGGACATGCAGGTATCACTAAAACATATGAAAGAATCAAGCAGAGCTTTACCTGGGAAGGCATATGGAGAGATGTGGTTAAATACGTGGCTGAATGCTTGCCTTGCCAACAGAATAAAGTGGACAGCAAGTTACCCGCAGGCCTCTTGCAGCCATTACCCATTCCAAAGGGCAAATGGACGCACATAGCAATGGATTTCATCACATGATTGCCTCTACAGAGAGGGGTTGGGACATCATCTTTGTTGTGGTGGATAGAATGGCAAAACAGGCCCATTTCATACCCACTAAGACTCGGTATTCAGCATCGCAGGTTGCTTGGCAATTCATTGAACATGTCTTTCAGCATCATGGTTTGCCTCTGGAAATTGTTAGTGACAGAGATGCAAAGTTTATGGGTCACTTCTTGTGTGTGTAACCTCCAGAAGTGCGGGCATCATCACGCTTGAGGTTCACATAATCGGAGAAGGGCATCTCAAGTTTGATTGCCTCAAGTCCCTGGGCCTTATATGAATGCAAAGAATATGCCAACATGTCATCAAAAGTGGCTTGCTGCCCACCACCAACCCCCTACTGCGTAGTAGTTGCTGCCATATGATGCACTAGTTGCGCCTGGCTATATGTGCTCACTAGCAGAGCGATAGGTGCATGAACACTACGCCCGCCGAGCTGGGTCTCTCTACCAAATGCATCTCTCCAAAATGATGGCATACCAAAGGGTTGAGAAGAGTACTAACCTCTCTCCCAGGGGTGTGGGCTGCCATATAAACCCAAGCCATCTCCAGGCATACTCGTTGGTGCAGTGAAAGGAGCACTAGCCGGATGCACACCAACGGGTCGGCCCAAAAGAGACGGCTCAGCCTGCCTAGATGCAGAAAGCTGAGAGCCAAAAGATGGCCTGACATCCTGCAAGAAGATGCTCTGTGGCACAGAAAATGCATAATCTAAGTCCAGATAATCCCCATGCCGAGGTACAAGCAATGGTCCAGAAGACTGATGCTCATAGGCACGACGGGCATCTGCCATAAAACCCCAGCCTGGAGCATACAAAACAACCTGACTGTCCGAATGGTCCCCTTGGTGCGGGCTGCTTACCCTTATCCTGCAAAGCAATGGCAGATGTGATCTGCTGACTAATATGATGTCCCATCTGGGCTAGAGCGGTATCCTGCATAGCCATGGCTATGGTAAGCTAATGGCTGAACTCTTGTCCTATCTGGCGGAAAGCACCCTGGAGCATAGAGGAAAGGACATCCAGAAACTGCATCTACACTGCCTGCACTTCTCGGGATGCAGGAGAGAGAGGCTGAGTGGAAGGAACCTCCGTACCACCAGTGGTGGATGCAACCACTGTGGCAAGAACTTGCTCATACTGAGCAGCCTCATCATTGTCATGCAATACATCACGAGGGGCACGCTTCTGTGGCATGATGACTGGTCCTGGAGAGATAAGCTCGAATGTAGACAAAGAGAAATGGATAGCAAATCCCTGCTGTAATGAGCACCTGAGATAGTGTGTGGAAAACACGAAAAAGTCAATGGAGAGGCTTGGAAGAAAGGTCACCAAAGAAGCTTTGAAACGGGGTTTGAATAAGCCAAAATAGGGCTGTGGAAACCCCCTTAAAGAGGTTGGAAATTTATGAGTTTTTTGCCCTTTTTTTTTTTTTTTGAGGGGGGGATCCCTAAGTCACATAGGGCACTTAGGACTCCTAACCTAAAGACTGGTAAGACATTTAGGACATTGACCTAAGGTAACCTAGCTTGACCATTTAACCCTAGTTAATACTAACCAACCTAGCCCAACTAACTGAACCTAAACCCAACCAAACTAACTAAACCTAACCAAAGTAACCCAACCCACTAACTAGTTAGACCTAACCAGACCTACACTAACCAAACCCTCTAACCCATTGTAGTCTGAAACCTTAGAGGCTAAGGTTTGCAGGTGGGCAACGCACGGGCGCAGGCTGGCATAGAGATGGCGTGGATAGGTGATGAGAGGTGCAACCGGGAGGCGCACAAGCACGAACAGGCAGAGAGGATAGACGGGTGACGGTAATGGGAGTTGATGACGGTGACGGGGCAATGGCAGGACTGTTGCGTTATTCTTGTTGGCTACTCATGGTGAGGGGATGGCGACCGACAGGCGAGCAGATGTAGGCCAACAATCAGCACAACTCTGCCATTTAGGGTAGCCCTCGTACAGCGACCTGCTCGTCCTCTGTCCCACATCCGAATTGGAGCTCTATGACTTGTTATCCATCTGTGCCCCAGCCAAATTAGAGCTCACTAGTAGGCTCGTGTTGCTTGTATGGCATGCTCGAGTCAGCCTACAGAGAGCTGATGAAGGGGTGTGTGGCACCGGTCAGCCGGTGTGTTGTACGTTATTATGCCTTCATAGTAATCTGTCGAAGGGGTGCTGATGTAGCTCAAAATGAAGGGGAAAGAGGAAGCAAAAGTGCTAGAATCAGGCTATGATACCAATGTAGAAAAGGGGTAGGGACAGATTTCGAGAAAGGGAAATAGAGGAGCAAAAGGGAGAGAGAGAGAGAGAGAGAGAGAGAGAGAGAAGAAGAGGGAGAGGAAAGGGGTAGAGGGAGTGGAAGAGAGAGAGAGAGAGAGAGTAGGCAACACGTAGGAGGAAGGAGGTAGTAGATAGGATTAGATGCAACATCCAAAAGTACATAGTAGGGAGTGGATGGAGACTTATATAGTCCTTCCACATTTTCCACCTAAAGGACCTCTAACTTGGCCCCTTTTTGCCCTTCATCTTTTTGCCTTTCATTAAACAGATGTTACAACCAACTTTGTGGAAGAGCACTATGCCTTTTTTGGTCTCCATTCGATATTTCCATGTGCCATAATTGGAGTTGTCTAGCTTAGCAGATGCCTCCAAATTGAGGTTGCTTGTCGTAGACATGGTGCAAGAAATGTACTCCAAGTGTCTGTGAAATCACTATCTAAATCAACTACAATACACTGACTGTATCAAGTGAAATTTAACTATTAATGAAGAAGAAGTGCAATATATAATCCAATCTGTTACAAGGCTTGTGGTGGAAAATGATGTCAGGAATAGTCAAGAGGATTTACAAGGCTTGAATTGATGTGTAAAATAGCAAAAAATAGTCAAATAGGATTTTTACAATGATGGCATGTGTGTGTGAAATCAAATCATTTACTTTCTTCCCACTAATCAATCGATCAATACCTCTAAACACTACAGCCACTCTTGAGGATGACCCGTATGCTTTCTTCACTTGCAGCTATGACCCTTCAAAGGATGCATGCTCTTTCAGTGTCAATGAGACACTAAACACTTGGTATTTTGATAGTGGTGCTTCTAAGCACATCACTTCACGGGAGAGTCTTTTTGCATCTCTGTATGCACCACCCGCTAAAAAGAAGGTGACATGTGCAAACAATTCTTCTTATTAAGTGTGGAGTGGGTGACATCATACTCACCTCCATGGATGACACATATTTCAGAATTACTGATGTTCTTTATGTGCCAGGTATTAAGAAGAATTTACTTTCAGTGTCCTCTCTCAATCGAGGAGGATTTCAGGTCATATTTGATAATGCTAACTGTGCAGTCCGAGACAAAGAGAATGATTGTGCTTTGATGTTATCTGGCACTTTGTATCAAGATCTTTTTCAACTTGACATTTATGAGAAAAGATCCGATCTTGCACTTTCAGTGAGCACTCCCACTGCTGCGATGCAAAATGCAGAGTTATGGCATGCCAGATATGGGCACATGAGCTATCGCAGCTTGATGACACTTCAGAAGCATGCTATGGTTGATGCATTGCCTCCTTTGGAGTCATCTCCTCCTCATGCATGTGAGGGATGCATCCTTGGCAAGAGGCATAGATTCCCTTTTAAAAAGGGTGGTGCAGTAAGAGCTACTCGTAAATTACAGTCATACACAGTGATGTCTGCGGTCGCATGAGGACACCTGCTTTTGGTGGTTATCTCTATTATGTTACATTCATAGATGACTACACCAATTATTCTTGGGTCTATGGTCTGAAGAAAAAATCATAAGTGTTTATGCATTTCAAACACTTTGTGGTCATGGTTGAAAACGAGACAGGACTCAAGGTGCAGACACTTCGCACTGACACAGGGGGGGAGTATATGTCTCATGAATTTGAGGCATTTTTTAAGGAGAAAGGCATCACGCATCAGCTTACAGTGAGGCTTACACCTCAGCGAAATGGCAAAGCTGAGCGCAAAAATCACACTCTCATGGAGATGGATAGATGCATGCTTACTAGTAAGAAGTTGCCTCACAGATTTTGGCTTGAAGGCCTCATGTGTGCCAATTATGTTTTGAATTGAGCTCCCACAAAGGCTTTGAAGGAAAGCACTCTCTATGAGGCTTGGCATGGGAGAAAGCCTTCAGTGGATCACTTCAGAGTTTTTGGTTGTGTTGCATATGCCTACGTGCCTATGGAGTTTCGACATAAGTTGTCAGGTAAGGCACTAAAGTGTATCTTTGTTGGGTATAGTGCACAAACCAAAGGCTATTGTCTCTACAATCCTGCCTCTCGCAAGATTTTTGTGAGTAGAGATGTTATTTTTTCAGAGAATTCAGCACATACACATACTGAATTTACTATTCCAGCTTCTTCATATGATGTTTTTGAGGGGATGCTTCCTATAGCTTTTGGTCCCCCAACTGAGGCTCATGCTGAAAATCAGAATTTGCAACAACCTCCTCCTGATCCACATGCCCAGATTCAGCCACATGCTGATTTTGTTCCTCCACAGGGTGTGGATGAAGTGTCAGGCAAGAATTCATGCTGAAGTTGTCAGGCAAGAATTCATGCAGCCAAAACAGTTCCGAATTGGTTGCCACAGACTCTCAGGGAGAGTAGGCTTGAGGCACCTTTGCCTAGCAGGACTCGTAGTGCAGTAAGGCATGTAGGGGGGGCTCTTTCTGTTGAGACAGCTTATGCAGGTACTCTTCTTGATGAAGAAAAACCTGACTCTTTTGAAGAAGCCAAGGATAATGTGCATTGGATGCATGCCATGCACAATGAATTGCAATCCATTGAGAAGGGATGTTGTGGATTTGCCACTAGGGAAACATGCCATTGGTACCAAATGGGTTTTCGAAGTGAAAAGGAAACCAAATGGGTCCATTGATACGTACAAGGCATGGCTGGTTGCCAAAGGCTATGCACAAAAAAAGGACATAGATTATGAGGAGACTTTTGCTCGTATATCCCGGATGACCACCATAAGGTCAGTTATTGCCATGGCTGCAAATTTTGTTTGGAATGTCCATAAGTTGGACATAAAACAGCTTTCCTTAATGGGGACTTGTAGGAAGAGGTTTATGTCAAATCACCCCATAAGGTCAGTTATTGCCATGGCTGCAAATTTTGTTTGGAATGTCCATCAGTTGGACAGAAAACAGCTTTCCTTAATAGGGACTTGCAGGAAGAGGTTTATGTCAAATAACCTCTTGGATTTGAACTTTCGGGCAATGCACTTCAAGTTTGCAAGCTGAACAAAGCTTTATATGGGCTGAAACAAGCCCCACGTGCACGGTTTGCCAAGATTGATGCCTTCCTGGCAAGTAAGGGGTTACACAATAGGGTGAGAGTAAGAGCATATCGTTTGCATGTAGGCGGATCTAAATCAAGGAGCCAACAAGAGAGATCGAGCTTCCCGATCGCGTTCTTCTTTTGCTTCCCAAGCCTCCCAATCACGTTCTTCTTTTGCTTCCCGAGCCTCCTAATCGCATTCTGCTTTTGCCCCCCGAGCTAGCCTTTCGCCCTCTCTGGCGGCCTGCTCACGATCTTCCTGCATCTCCTAAAGCTGGGCCATGCGGGTGAAGAGATCCTCAGACTGTTTTTGATGCATCTGCATCATAGCCTACAACATGGCTGTCATGGCAGACATGGAAGTGTCTACAAGATTCTGTGGTGGGTGTGGTGGTGGTGGTTGAGGCACTGAACCCTCCCTCCCTCTATTGGACTGCTCACTGGTGCTCATGGTGTCCTTACCGGATCTTGTGTAGACCATAAATGATGGGGGTTGTCCCTGACTAACCTGAACCTCTTGATTCTTCGGGGGGGAGGGGATCCCTTCTTCATTGCACGTTGTAAGTGTAAAGACCTACGGGTGAAGACGGGAGCCGGCCCGATGCGCAAGGAGGGAGTGACTAATGGAGTATGGTACTACCCGGGGTAGGGACAAATACAAAAAATAGACAAAATACCCCTCTGTCTCATGAAAGAATCTGAAGCTTTGATAATAATGTGGCGGGAGATAGACTCCTCACTCTCTTTCCTGCTCACTAACTGCAAACTGCAAGATGATGCACTCAATACACAAAGTGATGCTGTGGATGTGAGTGAGAGAATCAGAGGGAGAGAATAACTGAAATGTATGAATGCCCAAAGGGCTGAACACAACTGTAAGGAGGGGCTGAAACCCTCAACTGCAAAACTGGAAGGAAACTAGACTACCTAGAGGAGGTGAATCCTCACTAGATCCCTGAAGAGGCTGAGGCTACCCTGCTGGTTTGCTGCGGGGAGGCCTGGCTCTGTTGCTCTGAAGGCTTGAAGGACTGGGGAGTAGATGAGAAATGAGGGACAAAGGGGGCTGCTTTTATAGGCCCCCCTTGGGCCCTAAAATAACCGAGTAGAAGGCTGGTCCCCACTGTCTGGAGTCATGCTGGAACCGCCTGCAAGCAGGCTGCTGCACCGCTGTCATGTGCACGGAGTGGTATCTGACGTGTACTAGTTACACAGAACTAGCTCAGGTTAGCCTGGGGGGGCTTAGAGCTAGGCAGGCTTGATTCTCGGGTTGAGTGGCAAGGGTATGAACTATTTATAGGTCTTCGCTATTTTTGGCGCCGGGGCCCGAGTCTATAAAAGAGGCCCAAGGGGTTCAGTTCTCAGTGTGCAGTTGGGAGCAAGTCTCGTTCCCAGGTGCTAGGTCTGATCCTGGATTGTGTCGCGGACGCGCGCCTGCATCTTAGCGTAGCCCAAGGCCCAGTGGCAGATCCAGGGCTTCACAGCGCCACCTGGTGGTATGGGACACCAGGCTGGTTGGGATCTGATTGGGAGTTCGTGCCAGTAGCTCAGCTCGTGGCTCGGGGGGACATCTTCTGATTCGGGATCACATCCCGTAGATGTCACGGTTGGGTGGTGAGCAGCCTGCTCAGTTCTGATGTTGTGTGTGGTTATTTTGCAGATCAGGGGTTTCAGGAGTGCTGGGATGTGTCAACCGCCCCTATCTCAGGTCTGCCCGACTGCCACGTGGCAGGCGGCTGACGTGTCTGCTGACTGTGTTACGTGGCTGTATGACCTGGTGACGTGGCTGTACAGCCTGTCTGCTGTCAGCCAGCATGTCCACGGGCTTGTGGATGACAGCTTATTTATATGTAATGAATTTAGTACATAGTCGCTCGTGACCTTTTGCTCAGTGGTTATGAAGCTTCAAAGCTGCATGTTTGACATCACTGGCTGTAAAAAGTGGGGGAAGTGTGAGAGGTTGGGTGATGGCTAGTGAGGAATGTCAACCTCCACATTTCAACTGCTTGTGAAGACCAAACGATTTCATTTTAGTCTCTCCTAGACAAGCATCTAAATCTAGTTGTGTGCAAGTGTGATTTTTTAAGCTTCTACCCCAAATTGGTCCAAGCTGATCACACGTACATTCATACTTCTTGGGATAAATGCCCCCTTACACGTATATTTTTTGGAATTTTGCGTCCAATTTTCTGTTTCGAGATTTACTAATGGGATAGGTTGGTCACTGCCCCACTTGTAAGCCACAAAATGAGGACGACAAGGGGCACCACACCTACAAGATGTATGGGTAAGAGAATGCTGCCACATGGGCAGTGAATGGGACTGCCATGTCGGCAGATTTGAGAGCTGCTGGGCTCCCAAGTGGACAGCAAGGAAAGCTTCATGAAGTCAACACTTGTGGAGTACATGTGGGCTGCAGATCCACCCATAAATCTGGCTGCCACAAAGGCAGCTAGCTTGGCCCCCACCCCTCTCTTTATTGGTACAAAATCTGTAGCAGCTTAGGGCTGCAGTTGTGAAGTCGCCCACTTTTGGAGCGTGATATATACATGACTTATATGTGGACACGACACATCATTGAATTGAGATGCCAACTGACTGATAACAGTTATCCAATTGGTTACGACAACTAAGTCTCCTATCTGCTCCAAGGCTGCCTGCTCATTGTGATCCAAGCTAAAGCTGGCCTTTGATGGCATGATGCTTAACTTAGTCTATGGCTGCGTTTTTGCTGTGGATCGTGGTGCTGCAATACAGCTGCTTGAACTGCTTCAGATAGATCCAAAGTTTTCCCCGAAATGCAACTAGGAATGCTCAAAGTCTGTGGGGCCACGAACAAGCAATCTGGTCTAGACTGCCAAATATAAGAAGCAATCATCAAGAGTCTTCCTCCCGAAGAGATAGAAGTCAAGAAGTCAAATACAATAGCAGATGTCTTATTCAGGTCTAAGTTAAAAATAAGCATTGTGAAAAGAAAAGGTTCCAAGGTCACAGAGCTCCCACCAAAAGCAAATCAAATTTATCGTGTGTTCCAGTGGATCTATGACTTGCGGTCTGCATGTTGCGCCGCTCTCACAAACCTCACAAGTAGGGGAAAACCAAATATCACTAACCGGCCACCCATGAAGAACTCTTGGGCTGCACGCCTGGACGGCCTCCAGGCTGCTCCTTCACTAAGTAAACGAACGCGAATCCGCCTTCTCCCAATTGCCGGACGGTCCGAAAGCGTCTTTCGTTGATCCACACATCCGACCCTCCACTCACGACATCATAAAGAGCATTCAGGCCCGAAAAGGTGCATCCCATCGTGAGTGATTAGGTGGGATAATGGCTCAAGCAGCAAGCAGGGTCGCCATGGTGGGTGATCTGAGTGTGGATCTAGTGTCCGATGACAACAATCCAATTGAGGAGCAATTTGCAATGGAGATGGAACTAAGGATCTGGGAAGCAAGCAACAGTTGCAAAAACAGCAAATTTCGTCTGTGCAACAACAGAATTGATCAGATGAAGCTGGAGCAGATCCGATATTACTTGTGGGAAAAGTATGGATCGTGGTTGTGCATGGGAGTGTGGCCACTCGAACGTGGGCAAATTACGTTGGTCAATCACTAGCCAATGATTGTGATGAGTGTGCATAATGAGGCTCTTTACACACTTTTTTTTTTTTGGTAAATCCATGAGAGGTATATTATCAGCAAGATTTACATGAGGGTCTCAAAAAATAGAGAGCCTCAACAGGAAATCAAAAGCCTGTGTGTGTGTAAAGAGCCTCTGTACACAGGCACCCATCATAGGGTGCTTCGGTAGGCTTTTGAACCAATAAAAGGTGAGTTTTTTAATGATGGGCAGGTGTCTCGTTACACACACATCACCCATGACCAACCCTTCCAATCCTATGTTGACTCCACGTCCTCCTCTTTTTTGTGGGTAGCTATGCAATGGGGATCATTGACAGTTTCTTTTAGCCTCAAAACTATCATTCAGTTTCTTTTCAGGCACAAAACCATTGTTGGACGGCCATTAGGCGGTGTGTAAAGGGGGTGCCAATGGGTGGGCACTCAATTTTTTTAAACCCACGATGGCCAGGTGATGTGTGATGGGGTGCGCCCTTCCCAAACTGTCCAAGACACTTTTTGGGCGCCCACACGTTCTCACGCGTTGGGCTGTACTTGCGCACCCTTTGGCGGTGTGTAAACAACTTGAGGGAATGACTCATGAGGATGGATGGATCATGGTTTGTGTTATAAATTGAAGTTGTGTGTAGGTGCTTCATGGGAAGAAGGAGAGGTCGTGTTTGAAGGCAATCACAAATGTGAGATGGATAGATCATGGTTTATGGTGGAATGGAGAAGAATAGTAAGAATTATGATTGCAATGATAATTCATTAGTCTAAGCTCCATCTAGCAACATGGCAAGCGAACTTTGTATGCTTTGTTTCAATAGTTTTTTGAAGATAGGACTTAAAATTTGTTCTCATGAGGTAGGGCTTTGTGAACATGTTTGGTAGTTGATCCTTGGAGAACATGATGGATTTGTGAACATGTCATTACAATTGATAGCAAATGCTGATATATTTTGACCTCTCATGAATCTCCAAGTTCTTGACTAATGCAATCACACTCTAGTTGTCACCACTAAGGGATCATCTTGGACTGTGCCAAGGCCATCCACAAATAGCCTCTCATGCACACTCAACAAGAGATTCCACCATGCATATAGCCACAAATGCTTGCTTCTTGTTGGACCATGATATGCATCATTAAAAAAGTGTATAAAAAAGAAACTTTCTTCCGGGGCAATCTCTAAAATCTGCATCATAAGTCCCAACCAATTAAGGGTCTTTATTTTGACAACTTTGGTATGATGTAGAACTGAGATATATGAATATCCACTTCACACCATTTGGCTAATAATTTCTATTGTATTGGAAATATCTAGCCAGGTTGATTTCATTAGGTACGTCAACTACTAATCTCTTGTTAGTAAAGTGTGGGATCCAAAAAGGAGCATTGTCCATGTTTTTCATACTGTGCCTTGTGTCAATGGATGTATGGATATTTATGACATCTAACACCTTAAATTGTTTCAACATGGAGCCTATGTACCTTGTCTGACCCAACTATATGCCTAGCTCTATTTCTTCAATCTCATTGTGATCTCAATACCCAAAATATACTAGGTCATGCATCTCAAGCTTCCTCCAAGGATTGACCTTGACCTCCAAGATAGCTTGTTGTTACTGGTAGTTATGATTAGGTCATCCATAGAGTAGAACTATAGTGAGGGCATTTGCATTTCTCTTCGCACAAACTCCATGATCATGTTCACTACTTCTAAACCGAATGTTGTTGTGCCAAGCTCTTGGGGCTTGCTTGAGTTTTTGAGGTTGCTCTATGACATTTGAGGAGTGTGAAGCCAAAGGCCCTCACTCTACAAAGAACACTAAGTTATTTGCAAAGTGAAGCAACTAGAAATTTTGCCTACAACAATGCTCAACATTGGCTCAAACAAAGCAATACAAAAGACTCAATGCTCTTGGATGGCAGGCAACACCAACAAGAAAGACAATAGACAACACATAAGTAGCCAAGAACGCAATACTGCAAGCATACATGCAGCTTTGATGGCAAACCAATGAGCTAGATACAAGGCACGTCACCCAATCCTTCAAATGCAGCCTTATCCAAAGCTACATATTATGCCCGGTCTCAATAGGTGTACAGGGATGTATGGCATCCATCATTTGGAATTGCTTCAATGTAGAGTCAATGTGCCTTGTTTGGCTTAGAAATATGCCTTTCTCTCTCTGGTCAATCTCAACACCTAGGCTGTATTGCAAGAATCCAAAATCATGCATTCAAAGTGTTTGCAAAGATTGACTTTGACCTCCTAGAATGCTAGAATTGTAAATCATGCATTTCAACTGTTTGCAAAGATTAACTTTGACAATACTATTCTTTTGGTACAAAGTGGAAACTTGAAGATCCTTATAGTCTTCTACTTCATTTTCAAGCAAGGAAATGCATCCAAAATGGGTTCCCATACAAATATTTGCTAATAAATCTCATAGTGAAATAGATGGCTTACCTTTTTCCTTAAGCCCATTGGAAGGTGCTTTTTGATAACCTATCCACTGTTAGGAAGCTTATGAGACAAACGGGATTAAGGTAAATCGTTTTCCTCTATGAAGTCATTCAAAAGTGCTTCTTCCCTTAAAGTTTTGCTCCTTGTTTTGGCTTTCTTTTGTTACTATGAATGCTAAATTTTATTCCTTCTATGTCCGTACCAACTATATCCCAATGTGTTACATATGATGCTCCCATAATAGTTTGATATACATTATTACAAATCCTCTTCCCATTTAAAAGAGGATTGATCTTTAGTATTGAAGACCTTTTCTTGCAATGTTGAAGAAAGTAAGAAAACATTGTGAGGAGGTATACATTCCTTTCACTCCCTCTCCTTTGCCACACATTTTTTCCACCTACCTTGATATCAATCAAGTTAATGAAATGTGTACATCTATGTTTACAACACCAATGCACTCACCATATACTCCTCATTCATAACTTTTATTATCTTTGGATGCTTTTGTGAATTTGCTTGGACTTGCTTCTTCTTCATGCATCTAATATGTCCGTTTCGTTCCTCTATACATCATTCTTTGTATTTGTGCTCTTTTCTCCCTCATATTATCTATCACATCACATCCATTGCCTATTAAGAGGAGTACTGCATAAAAGAAGAGACCTAGAGTTGTCAATCACCAAGCTCAAGGATGAGCTCACCAGGCAAGCAAATCCATGGTCCAAACACTCATGGACTAGGTCGACAAATCAGAGTCCTGCCTCTAAACCACAAATGAAGAACAGGCGCAAGCAGAGGCATAGCAAGCACGGACTCAGGAAGCTTGCGAACGCCACAGATCCAAACCTTGTAGGATCTCTTGGCACAGGAATGGGCGCTGACTGTGTCAATGCAAGAATAGAACGAGCGATTGCGTACCCCCCCACACACAGAGGACTTAGGTTGGAAGACCGCGAGCAGCAAGAATTTTAGATGTATAGGGAGGTCTCTACACAGTTAGCCACCTACACACTTGCCCCACGCACTATCCCCCAAACACTCCAAATGCACTTCGATGCACTCCGCACACAAAATCTCATTTTCTACCTTGACCTCATTGCCCCACTCCCTCCTAACGCCCTCCAAACCATCCTCCACCGTAATCCTGATCATTGCTGCCCCATTTTCACCATGCCTTATTTCTCCTCAGACCTTAAGCCATCTAGCCTCTCTCTCCTTTTCCCCTCTGACCTCCAAACCCTCGCCGCCCATCCAATTTTGCTTAATTTCCAGGCATGGTGCCGCATCATCACGGAGTCCACAAATTATCCTATGGACGATGATGTGATGCAATTAGCCAATCCTGAGGAGCTCAACCCATGGGTTTGCACTCCAAATAGTCTGCAAGCTAACATCAATTGGATGCAGACCTACGGCCAAGCCTCCGCAATACAAACGCAAGGGCATCTCGCGGCTTACCAATCCACCGCCTACCATCCCCTTGGCATAATAATACTCTATAACCGGGTGCTACAACTTTAGCATTCCTTGAGGAAGTTGCCGAGGAGGAAGGCCAAGAAGCCATCCCAGTATTTAATTCTTCCCCCCCTCTTGCTGAGCTTCCACAACCACCTCCCATTGATCCCACCTAGCAAGCCACCCAACCCCTTCCAGCCCCCCTTTCTCGCACAAATCTTCCAGAGTACTCTTCTAATGCCTCTAACACCACCAGCGCACAGCACGGGACTTCCTCATCCATCTCATCTACCACCCTGGTCGACCTCTCAGAAGAGGCCCTCAATATGCTGCTTAAGTCAACCAATTTTGTACATATGCCCGTCAACACGACGCCCACATAGATAGTGGAGGAGGAACCAATGTTGATGGAAGATGATAAGGTTCCTAAAACTCCTCCCTCCTCCCCATCGGAAGATGTACAATGGAGACTCGACCTGCAATCATTCTAGGAACTGCCAGACAGTATCCTCATGCACCATTGGAAGAAACAACTCCAAGTCTCCCACCTCCACCTCTAAGAAATCCTAGAGGTATGCCCCCTTACGCAGTTCATCACCCAGTTGCGCACATCCAAAGTGCACAAGAGGAGGTTACCACCTCATCCCCGATGCTCAAAATTTCCTTGACCGATGCTGATGCTAATCTACAGCCTCACTAGCACCTCCCCTTCCTTAAAAAGGAGCAAATTTGGTGTTACTACTGCAATGCCCACATCGATCGATGAATCCACCCCTTGTACATGCCCATGGAATCTTGATGGACTTACGTCGAGTTCTACGAGCTCCAACAATGGGATCCCAATATTTTGTACAATTTTTACGAGTACAACTTCCCAAAAGAGATGATGCAAAAGGGATTTTACTTCACCTCAAGTCCTTCAATGACACGTATGGCTCGGTACCCGATCTAGCCGTCGTTGCAGCGGTCCACTTCAACCGCCTTCTTCTCTTACTCCTCTGCGATCTCCCCTATTGGCCGATTGATGATAGGCTCCACCATCTAAATAATCAGATTGTCTTCAACCCCGACATCGGTCCCACTCAATTTTAGGACCTCTGCCTATACCTCCATGTCCATAATCTCCACGGCCATCACATCCACACGTACAAGGACATGCACGCCACCCATTTTTGGACGTTTTGCTCGTACCTAACTCGGTTCACTCCCCGCCAACTAGACCACTACACAGTCCTACAAATGGTCCTCTCCACCCACCTCCTCGAGCGTGGCTGATCAGAGGGTGGCTCAGCAACAACAGGAAGGGGGGCATGTTAACATCCACAAAGTATAGTCGCAAAATGCAGGGTAATCAGTGATTAGAGGTGATTAGGCTTCATCATTTACTTCTACGATTGTAGCCATGGAAGGAGTACATTGCAAGATCAGGGGCTTTTGAGCCGCAAATAACTCAAGCAGTTTTACAGGCCTCAGGGGGTTTGAGCCACAAACAACCCCAGTGGTTACAAGCTCATGGCCACAAATAACCCAAGTAGTTATTTGCCTCAGGGTGTTCGACCCACAAGTGGCTCAAGATCTCGGCCTCGCCATACAAGTTTTGAGCCTCAAATGGCTTAGGACTCGAAGGCGTGAGGCTAACACAAGCGCTATTTAGTGCTCTTATATGGTTAACACAAGTGCTATTTCCGACACATAAAAGTGTACAGTAGAGGAGAGATGGAAAGGATAGCAAAGATGCCTTGGCACCCTACAGGCCCAAGAGCCTTATAAATGTAAAGAAATAGAGAGTGCTAAAAGGAAAAGGGTTGGCCCTCCCTTCAAAAGGTGACTTGTATAAAAGACCAAATGGTTGACTTTGGTCTTCATTGTTGTATGCACAAGTTCGGAATACAAGCTCCCTCTTCTCTTCCAAGAGTGTCTTTGGATGTTCTCTTGTTTCCTTTGTAGTGCCTATGTGTTTGCCACTCCATCCCCCTTCACTCTCTTCTTCCCTCCTCCTTCTCCCTCCCTTCTCCCCTCTCTTCTCCCTTCTCCCCCTTCCCTCTTTCTCTCATGGAAACACATTGCAACAATCTGGGAGCCACTTGAGTGACACATGTGGATGGCTCGTGCCTTGCATTACTCTCACAAGGAGTACCTTGGAGTGGAGGCTCCATCGGCTTTCCTTCAAGATCCCCACGATAGGTGAGTCACCATCGAGACAACACAGTGATATCTTATTAGGAGTGGATCAACTCATTGACATTGAGAAAGTGAAAGGTTTTAGAAGTGATGTTTTATTCAAAGTGGATGAATTCATGCCCATTGAGAAAGGGCAAGGTTTTATTTAGTAGCGATGCCCTACACACATCGATGAGTTCATGGGATATTGACAAACTTGGTGAAGGAAGTTGTGGTGTTGTGAAAACCATGCAAGGTGTGTTAATTAATGAGTGATGTTCTCTTAGGAGTAGACGAGTTTCAAGCTGCTCACCACTCTCAAAGCATATTAGAAGCACATTTAATGCAAAAGAATGCAGTTAAAAATCAAAGCAAACTTGTCATGTTCAAATCTTCAACATGGCTCTTTGATTGTATCAAAAGTAAGGATAAAATCACCAAAGGATTATCAGGTATTTGCCTTTGATGTAGACATGACAAAGGATGCTCATCGGCTCCTCCGCCTCTCCATGGGCAAGCATCATAGAGGCCCTATAGTTTTGCAGCGTGCCCCATTATTAGGCACCAAGTGGTTATAGCCACATGATAGCATAGCAACTCTCTCGTGCCGACCAAATGGAACAAAATTTATTTGAGGCAATGGCCCAGCTCCCACAATTAGCACACATAATTCTACTGAGATGGTAGAAACTGTTGGAGATAGGAGGGCTCGTAGATAAACATGGTTAGAGAGATGAAGAGAACCACTTAATGCAAAGTGTTCTATTGATTGTGAGAGAGGTGACTCTCTCTTATAGAAATGGAGAGAACGTGGCCTAGATCATAGGCACCTCCCCTACATCAGGAGAATCACCCCCTATATTAAGGGGACTTCCTAAATCAAAGGAACCTCCCATGTGGGGGCCTTGTACTTACATCATCACCTATGTCATGGTCTAGACACCTCATAGCACTAGGTGTGCTTCTACTACACACAAACACACACACATGTGACTCCCCTAGATGCACACATGCACCTTAGAGCAAGCCCTTTATCATATTTATCCCAACATACCCCCCCTCAAGGGTTTGCCTCTTGCTATGTCAAGGATACATCTAGTCACATAGTTTCTCATGCCATCTCATGGTGATCACACATGTCATCTCATGGTGGTCAAGGATAAATCTATGGCTAGCATCTCATGCTAGCAAAGGTGCCCAAGGATCAAGGTTTACAAAAATGGGATAGACCAAACACACATATCACATGGCCTACATCATATGGTGACCAGAGGTGATTTACAAAGGACAAAACACATAACATTCTTTTTGGAGTACTATTCCAGGTAGAGAACCTCAAAATTTGACCAAGTGATGATAAACAAAAATTCAAAGACAAATTGCTCAAAAGGCATAGTCTTTATCTTCGACCACAAAGTTTGATTGTGCATTTTTTGAAGTACTTTCCTCAATTAGATTTGCCTTGGCATTCTTTGTAAATGCTTTGTACTGGTGGTCACACAAACCTATCAAGGTTTGCTTCTCCAGCGTACCCCCCTCCTCAAACTGAAAATAGGGGTAAGACTATCTCCTGATCAGAAAACATTCTGTGCACAAAAGCAAAGAGCACAGTCAAAAGTTGGTTATTGAAGCTGATAATGTGGAAATGCATAATGACTTCAATGTCAAAGCTTTTGATAAACCACCCAACGTGAAACTTTCAAATTTTGAATTCAATGTGATTGAAAATCTCTTCTTCTCATCTGCATATACATAACCAGTCCCATGGTAGCAGCTTGTAGCAAATCTACGAGCTCTCTTTGCAATCAACAAGACACATATGAGACTAATATGCTGCAACTGGAAATGTACTCACATACAAGTAAACAATAACATCACCATTGAAGGTGTGAAGTAGTTGTAAGGAATACACTGAAAACCATATCGCCACTTCAAATATACTTGTTGAATCATTAGCGCAAATGTTTTGCACATTAGTAGATAGCCAATCTACATGAAGAATACGTGTCCTCTAAGAAATGAAAACTGAATACAATTTGCAATGCAGATTCGTCTCTTGTGGAAATACAGGAAGTGAAACAAAAGCATCTCAATGAAATAGAAAGGTTGAGTATGATCAAGATGCGATCTAGGCAGTACTCTCCCTATTTACATATTGCTAATAGCTCCAAATTTTGAACAAGGATGGAACGACATCAGCAACTGTAGGTACATAGTAGGAAGAGATATATGGAGAGATTATCATATTTCTCAAGAGAATCCTTACAGACATGTATGCTTATAGAATCCTCTCAACAACCAACCTACTCAACTTGCCTCCTTGAGATTCGTTCAAATCTGGTTTGTTTGCTTCGAATGCTTGGTGTTAATTTAATGCTACTAGGAAGCTGGGCCGCTACTGTTGGTTGCATGGAGACCAAAGTTTATCAGATTTCTATAGTCCTAAAGCAGTCCTGTGATGGATGCTTGATGTTTAGGCCATGGATTTGAAGAATGACAATGAATGACTATTGCTTTCATAGATCTAGAGTGCGAGATCATCACACACACACATGTGACTCCCCTAGATGCACACATTCACCTTAGAGCAAGCCCTTGATCATATTTATCCCAACAGGAACATGCCTCTCAACTCTCCTCCAGGCACAGCTCTCCGTGCATGATAGCCACACCCTAATGGTCACCACACAAGCCACAAGGCAAATGGCCCTTGATTGAGGAGGTGGTATCATGTGGATGGGCTGTGGCTAAGGCTGACACTTGGGGTGCAACGGGGGTTGCCGAGATAGCTTGAGCTCTTGGGTGGAGGCCAATGGTGATCATCTCGTCACCTGGGAGGTTGTCCACCATGATGGGCTCGTGTTGTATACTTTTTCCCTTATCTTTGGGATCTGAGTGCTCATGGCGGTACTGATGGCATAGGAATGCTTGCAGTTGGTGATCCTCATACTAGGTGAGCAACTGACTTTGGTCAGTTTATGTGGGGCAACTGGCCGAAGTGGTGCCAGGCTCTATTCATGCTCGCTTTGGTGTGGCGCCTTTGCTTCTTCCTGATCGGCTGCTGGTACCGATCCAGTGGTTGACTTATTGGCCAACCCATAGCCGATAGGCAGTTGCTGCTGCAGCATATGATAGAGAATCAACATGTATAGCATTGGGATGCCGATTACCTCACCATGTGTTTTGAGGATTTCTCACATCTGATTGCAAAAGTAATCGGCCCAGTTAGTGACCTAGGGTTCTGCCAACCTCAACAAGATGTTTGGCATGATTGACTGATGGTGGTTAGTGTGCCTGACTTGGGTCAACCATTGGAGGGCCCGTGCTGGCTTTTCCATTTTGGGCTTGATGATCTCTGAGAAATGGATGCACCCCTTGCTCTTTGCAGTCATACTGACAGATTGTATTGAGGGCCTCGGGCATCTTCTTCTTCATTGAGTATTTGTCACTGATGACTAGAAGGCCGAAGGCAGCTCGCACCACATCCATGTTGTGGTAGAAGTGGGGAGTGCACATTGCATCTCAAAGAATGCCCACATTCATGTTGGAGTTATAGGCTTGGAGGAACTCTCCCAAGAGCCTCATATCCAAGTGACACGGAAGGCGGTCTACCACGGATCCCAGATTTGTCACACTGTGAGTGCTTCTTGCACTGTCGGCTCCTTAAGCACTTCATATGCTGCTACTGTGTGGTAATGGAGGGTGTAGTCATGACCCTTGTATGTGTAGCGGGAGTGGATGGCGCATCCATTGAGCTATTAGAGCGATGCGTCTCCAAGCGGCAAGTGCATTTGTGAGCACACAATTTTGAATTCCCCTTGTGTGGGTGTCGAGGTGGGCTTTCTTGACGCCCTTGAGGGGGGTGTGCTTGCTATTGTGGGTACCTCTTGTTGCGTAGAGATATCCTCCTTTGCTTGTAAATCTTCAGCTAGGAAGTCGGAGGGAATACAGATCATGGGCCGAGGGCAATCTTTGTGAATCGGAGGGACCGGTGACTTGCAAGATAGGGGATTGGGGGTGGAGGCCAAGCTCCAACTCAAACTCAAAAAACTCATTCTCTAGATCCATAGGGAAAAAGGAGGGCAATTGAGTAATGAGGGAATCAATGGAAGAGGAGGAGCATGAGGACATGAACTGAGTGACGAATTGTTGTGTGATAGAGGGCAGGGGGCTAGGGGATTTTTGATAGAATTTTGATAGAGTTTGGCTGAAACTGCTATGGCGAGCGACGACGACCCAGGGGGATAGAGCTCCTTTATATACATTTTGCTATCCCCACGGCCAAGGGGACGGTGTAAGGTAATGGTCAGCGGGATACTAGGATGGCGACAATTGGAGGGATACTAGGATGGAGATGACCAACGAGATAGGGGGATGGCGACGACCGACGGGATAGTGGAATGGTGACAGTCAGTGGGATATTGAAATGGCAACGACCGGTGGGATAGTGGAATGGCGACGATTGGTGGGATACTGAAATGGCAATGGTTGGCAGGATGCTGAAATGGCAATGACTAGCAGGAAAGTGGAATGGCGACGATCGGTTGGATACTAAAATGGCAATGGTCGGTGGAATACTGAAATGGCAACGACCGACAGGATGGCGACGATCGGTGGGATACTGAAATGGCAACGATCAGTGGGATAGCTGTCTAAGAAAAGTAAAGAAAGGGGAAGAAGGGGGAAAGTGGAAAGGAGAGAGAGAGAGAGGGGAAAGGGTTAGGAAGAGGTGGCTGTGTACGTGAGGTGTACAGGTGAGGCGTGGGGTAGACTGTGAGGTTCAAGAATACAAAAAATGCAGAAATGACATATTAGCCCTAATCACCTAATTCTGACAATGCATACGTGTGGGTGTATGTGCAAGGAAGTGACTTGTGGGCTGCAGGTGCATTGGGGTGATATGCCTACTGTACAGACTCACCTAGACTTGGACTCGATGATCATGTGGAATGCGGTGTTGATGAATGTTGCGCTATTGCATAGCGTGTTAACAACCATGTAGAACATGTGTCCATCTTGTGTCTCATCCTAGACATTGGCATGGTGACGATCCTTTGTGTCGTGGGTTCTTGTGTGATTGCCCTCGGCGTAGACACTTGCTCGCATGGGTTGGGCGGCACCGTTGGTGATGGTATGATCGAAACAACCTTTGACAGTTCGCCTTTGGATTTGGAGGAAGATTCTTGTGTAACTCCCCTCATTATAGGGGTCGATTCTTGTGTTGCTCCTTGCTGTCTTGAGTGATCCTTGTGTTGAGTTGTATGATTCATAGTATTAGGGCACAGTCGGGACTCTGAGGCTTGGTTGTTACGATCAGTTCGATGGTAGGTTCTTGTGGTACTGCATCTAGGGTCAACATAGGTTCTTATGTTGCTACCTTCAGAACCCCTGTGGTTTGGGATTTGAACTTCAGTACCCAGACGACCTGCTTGCCTTGTAACTATCTTGGTCTTCCAAGAGCTTAGTGGTGACCTAGCGCTTAGGGGGGTGCTGCAGTGGAGGGGGTGGATTAGGGCCTGGGAGCCGAGGTGATGGATGGCATTGTGTCCTCCTCCTACGTGGGGTTGCCCCGGATAGAGACATTTTTGGAGTGATTTGGGAGCCATACCTTGCTTGGGCCTATTCAAGTTGTCGGTTGCTATTGAAGTAGCATTGAGTGCAGAGAATAGCCTCTTGTACCTCCTATTCATGGCCTTTCTAAGTGGGCACCAGCAGTGGTAGAGTAATGGGAAATTGTACCTAGTTGCCACCGAGGTTGGTACTTTGTTTCTTTCGGGGTCGGACTTTCTTCGGAGGGTGGGGATTTGGTGGGTTGTAGGTGGACGGAGCTTCAGGTCCGCTCTCCTATAGAACTTCCTTGCCTTGGGTCAGTGAGGGTGCAATAGAAGGAGTAGGACATGGTTCACAAAGCGGAATTACTACAGTTCTCCCACCATTCATGAGGGAAACTGTTGTGGCCGTCCACTCAATTTGACAATTCACAGTGTAACACTAGGTGTGACAATTTGACAATTCACAGTGTAACAACAGGTCCTTCCCAATATTATCTTTTCGTTAGTTGCTTCTGTGGGGAGAACATAAAAGCGGATGTCTACTACTTGGCGAACAACCATTAGACCCAAGTTCACAAATCCTAAGGTACTTAAGAGTTGGCCATTGATAATGCATATCAAAGAGATGGTGAGGTTTAGGGGTACCTGTAGCTTGGGGGTTTCCATTTTTCGAGCGAAAACCCTCGAGAGACGAGTAGACAAATGGTGGGAGGGATCAAAATATATAAGCTCGTCATTTTTGGGAAGCACAAAATTTCAAATTATTTCAAGGAATATGTAAGTAAATATGAAATATTGATGAACATAGATAGATATAAATATACCTTTATATAATATACATATATAATGTCCAAATGGCGACTTATTTTATGACTTTCAAATATCCTTTCTTTTCATTTCACCATTGGTTGGATCATGAAATTTTGAGCAAATATCCTCTTTATAGCTCCTCAGGATGAGCTAAGAAAAATATATAACATCATTTTAATAGATCCTCTAAGTGTATTCTACTAGAGGAATATGGTTTGAAGAGCTTTCCCCAACACTATTCTGCCGGCGGAATACCCTTGGAGAGCCTACAAAGAATAGGTCATAACTTTTGCTCCTTAGCTCAGATTGAGGAGTTGTAAAAAGGAAAAATATTCAAAATTTCATGATCTATGCAATGGTATGCTTATAATTATAATTTTTGTAGATATAGGAGAGATAAATTGGAAATTTCTAGACATATATGAGAGTTATAACTTTTTCCTAATTCATATTATGGTAGGAAGGAGTTCAGTAGGGACCACATTTCCTTAAAAGTACTTAGGTTTGGAGATTTGGGAATATTTTGAAAATAGAGTTCGAATGTGTTGGCTTATCAAACATGGACGACATGGATATTGACTCAAATGGTCCGAAGATTACTTCAAGGATAAGAATGAAATCAACAAAGGACTATTTTGTATTTGAATTTGATAGTGATAAGATAAACGATGCAACATCCAATGAAAACACGGTGACAAATAAATTTAACGGGGAGAAGTGATATCTTGTTGGGAGTGGATGAGTTCATTGGTACCAATAAAGCAAAAGGTTTTAGAAGTGATGTCTCATATGGAGTGGATGAATTCATACACATTGTCAAGGAGCGCAAAGAGTTCGAAAGTGTTGGCTTATCAAACATGGACGACATGGATATTGAGTCGAATGGTCTAAAGATTACCTCAAGGACAAGAATCAAATAAAAAAAGGACTATTATGTATTTGACTTATTGAAAATGACAAAAGATGATACCTCCATCTCTTTATAGATTACAGAGGATTGAACAATATCACTATTAAACACAGGTATGGCCCAAATTGATGGTTTGCTAGATACATTACATGGAGCCATAATTTTCAATAAGATATATCTTAAGAAGAGTGGCTATCATTAGATCAAGTTTCGAGCCAAGGATGTGCATTAAACTACTTTTAGGATCAAGTCGGATATTACAATTTTTTGGTAATGTTGTTTGGGCTTACCAATGCTCCAACTACATTTGTCATGCTTATGAATGATTTACCACACCTCTTCATCATGAAGTTCATAAATATACACTTTGTTAACGATTTTTTTATTCGTTAAAAAAGTATTCCTAAGAATCAAGAACACTTAAAGAAAGTATTCAATACTTTGAGGAAAGCTAGTCTAGAAAGAAAACCATGATGTGCATGGTTAGAGTTGAGTATCTGGGGTTCATTGTTACTTCCGAGTGAGTTGAAATGTATCCGAAGAAGGTGCTGTGAATTCCTCAGAATGAGGTTTCATTGAAGGCATATCAAAGGATATTCCGAGATAGGGTTGCCTTTGACTAAGCTAATCTCACATAGAGTACCTTTAAAAAGAGAGTTTTTAACACTATAAAGAAGGCGGTGGCTTTCCTTCTTATCCAAGGAATATGGTATACATTATTACACAAGAGCTTCTCAATACTTCAAATATGGGATTACTAAAGCTAAGGGAAACTCTTTTAAATCGATTGAATTACCATAATCCTCAAAAAAGAGTAGGGTAGGGAGGGATTTATAGGAGTTTCTAAAGTGTTCACTATTTGTTCATATATAGATGATGTTCTCTAAAATGAGGGTTATAATGATAAATAATAAGTATATGGCTCCATAAATGAGAAATTAAGAAAGAATTGTATACTCCTTTGATAAATATACTAGCATGGTTGGTGTCAAATATTATTGCTCAGACTTTTCTGCTTGTAGGTTTTTGCTCGAAAAATGTGCACATCCCTGTAGCTTCTCCCATACATTGCGGGAGATGAATTTGTGGCTCGCTCTCGAATCCACGAGTGCTTAGATGCGCAAGCCCAAACCGTGCAATTGAACATGCAACCTAGCTGGTTCTATCGTTAGCTCATCAGTTAGTCCTGAGTGTTCAAGCATTGCCTTAAGCAATGCCATTTGCTTACATTGTCTAAGTTTGGCATTATGCACCCTAGCTTCTTTGATGGCATCCGGACTATCTTTGCATTGAGTTCTTTTTCTCTATGGATGGGTTGAAGGGTAGGTAGTGTGAGCGGTCCATAATATCTCTTCAATTTGCTCCCATCAAGGTAGCCTTCCATTTCTACTCCATCAAGGGTGGCTATCCGGCATGCCCCTTCTGGAGTGATCTCCACCACGTGGTAGGGACCCATGCCTCGATACTTGAGATTGCGCTTGGTATTGCAGATGCTATAGAGGAGTGCAAGGTCACCCCCTACAAGATCTTTGTTCTTGAGGTTGCAGTCGAACCATTTCTTACGTCGTGCCTTTTCCACCTTGAGGAAGTAGGTTGCACGCAACCTCGTCTCATCCAGCTTTTCAAGGTCAATCAAGCATTCTGCCAAGGCATTCTCTATGAGCCTCTCTTCGATGGTAAGGCAGAGGCTAGGTACTACATACTCCATCGGCATAACTACCGTTTCCACTCGGAGGTTGTAGGCTGCGGGCAACCTCGTCTCATCTAGCTTTTCAAGGTCAATCAAGCATTCTGCCAAGGCATTCTCCGTGAGCCTCTCTTTGATTGGCATAACTACCTACACTCCAAATGCTAGGCTGAGGGGGGTGCAGTTCGTGGCCACTTTGTAGGATGAATAGTAGGCCCATAAGGCTGCGATGAGCTTATGCTTCCAGTCACTATGACTAGCCTCCACTATGCAAGTTATGATCTTACAGTAGGTTCTATTCAAGCTCTTAGGTAGGCCATTCACCCTGGGATAGTATGACATTGATTTCCTATGTATAATCATAAATTTGCTAGTCAGGATTGCTATAGTTTCATTGATGAAATGAGTTCCTTGGTTGCTAACTAGCTCTAATGGACATCCAAACCACATGATTACTTGCTCGTATAAGAATTTAGTCGTGGATCTCGCATCTGCCTTCGCAATGGCTCTCCCTTCTACCCACTTGGTGAAGTAATCTATGGCTAAGCTAATGTATATGGTCTCGTTTCCTTTAGCCATGTGCTGGGCTTATAGGTCCAGTAAAATCTATGCCCCATTTCTCAAAGGGCTGGTCAGTTAATATTCCAGTTAAGGGCATCATGTCCACCTTATGTGGGATTTGCACATGCTAGCAGGGGTCATACCGCTTGATAAATTTGGTTGCATCTCCGAAGAGAGTCGGCCACTAGAGGCAAGCTTGGAGCACCTTACGTGCTATAACATCAGTAGAAAAATGCCCTCCCACAATTCTAGAGTGGGATTCTTCAAGCACCTTGATGTATTCATGCTCACACACACATCTGTGCATGATGCCATCTTTGCCCATGCAATATAGTTGGCCTACAATTAGCTGATACGATGTTGCATCCTTGATGAGTTTGCGGCAGGCTTTGTCTTTCTTGAGAGCTTGGCCTAGGGGTAGGCCATTGGCCAAGTAGTGACCGATCCCAATGGCCCATTCAGGGATGATGTCAATGAGGTAGAGGGAAGCATCAAGGAGGTCATCTTACACTCCCGTTAGAGCTTCGCCATTTGGGATCCTCGAGAGGTGGTTGGCTAGGACATGGGTCTTCCCTTTACGGATAGCAATTGTGAAGTCAAACTCCAAGGGGATTAACATCCACCTGGTGATGCATCCCATCATGCATGGCTTGTTGACCAAGTATAGTAGTGCTTGGTGGTCCACAAAAAAGATGAACTTGTTGGCCAACAAGTAATGCTTGAAGTTCTTGACTGCATAGACCATGGCCAGACCCTCCCTCTCTATTGTTGTGTAGTTGACCTTGGCCTCATTCAGTTTGCTGACTTGCAAAGTGCATCGGTAGTCCAAGTTATGCTTCCCTGGTTGGTGGTCTCTAACACACACCTGATAGCGAAATTGGAGGCATCTATATGAACGTGGAATATCAGATTCCAATCCAGGGCTCTCAATACCGATGCGATGGCTAGGGCTAGTTTGAGGGTTTTGAAGGATTTCTAGCATTCCTTGGTCCACTCCAATAATACTAATAGCTTGTATAATGGGCAGGCTATGTTCGCGTAGAACAAGATGAACCCTCTATAGTAGCCTGTGTGGCTAGTGAATCACTGTAGTCCCTTGGCGTTGGTGGGGGGTCATAATTCCAAGATGAGTTTAATTTTTTTGTGGTCCATGGAGATACCATTTCGGGACACACTGTGGCCGAGAATTACTCCATGTTTAACCCAAAATTGGCACTTAAGGGGGTTCAAGGGTATACGGTACAACCAACACTTTTTCAAGACTAGCCTCACGTATTTTAGGTGGTCATCGCATGTTGAGCTCATGCATATGTCATCCAAGAAGACTTCCATGAAGTCCCTCAAGTACTCCTTGAAGACAGTGATCATCAACCGTTGGAAGGTGGCGGGCGCATTGGTCAACCCAAATATCATTACTCTGGCCGCGTACACACCCCATTCGGTTGCGAAGGCTATTTTGTGTCGATCCTATGGAGCGATGGACACTTGGTTGTATCTAGAGAATCCGTCGTCTAGGAAGCTATAGGCTTTCTAGATGACTATCCTTTCCAGGACATGTTTTGTGAATGGCAAGGGGTAGTGGTCATGCCTGGTGGCGGCATTCACTTTTTTCAAGTCTATGCATACTCGAATCTTCCTATTCTTTTTCAGAACTATCACGATGGGTGACACCCAGTCAGTATGCTTGATCTCATAGATGAATCCTGCATCTATGAGTTTTTGGATATCCTCCCTCACTATGAGTGTGTATTTGGGGTTCATAGGGTAGGGACATTGACGTACCGGCCCGTCAAGCATGGGTATCATGTGCTGCACAACTTCAGAGACGGGAACCCCTTTCATATCTGCATATTTCCATGCCATGCAATCCTTGTATTCTCTTAGGAGAGCTATAAGAGCATTCTCCTCATTAGGGAAGAGATCATTGTGGCAATGAATACAAGTTGGGGGTCTTGCCTTTTCGGTGCTAGGTTTACCTCCTTGACCGGCGGGGCTGGGCTGTCATATCCTTGGGAGCACCCATCTTCTCGGGATCTCTTGGCTTGTTGGTATAAAATCTTGTGATCCTCGATCATGTAGGCCTTGTAGTGGGATGGTACCTATCGTAGATCCTCCTTCTCTCCACCTTCCTCTTCTATGTCTTCAGGGGGAGTGGTCCTCTTGGCCTTAGCCGAGCTTTTGGATAACGGGAGTTTTGGACCTGAAGGGGGCTCTTTCATGGCACTTATAGAGCCAACTGGGGAGGCTACCTTGCTCACCCTGGCTCCCCAATTGGGAGAGAACTCATGATGGGCAGTAGTGGTGCCAATGTATGCTAGCCAATGGAGGTCTGATTTGACCTTTGTTGTCCCCTTGCTCACCTCGCGGGGTTTGAGCATGTTAAACATCCTAGGGGGAACCACTGGTGTCATCTTCTCGAGTTTGGGTGTTATAACTTAGAACCCGATTCTCTTTGGAAAATTAATGTTGGCCAGGATTTGCATCCAGTTTTGTGAAAATTTTGGCTCAAGGAGAGGTGCATACAAAAATTCATCGGACTCTTTCTCACCCTCTTCCCTCTCATAGGGTAAGGGATGCTATCTGGATGGTTGTGTCTAATTCCACTGTGAAGAGTTGTCTTGACAATGGGTGGGCCTTGTAGGTGTGCAAGTCCACCCACAAATAGATGTCAGTACGCCAATTGTGTATGAGCACGGACGTTCACAAGAAGGGCCTGCCTAGGATGGCTTCATATCCCGACTGTTGGGTAAAGTCCATGACTATGAACTTGACGGGGTATGTGAACATGAATACTTTAATGTTAATATCACTGAGAACTCCCAAGGGTTGTGCAGTTCTACCATCGGCTAACTTCACACTAGATGGGTTTGCTCGAGCATAGGTTTTTCCCACTTCACCTAGCATTCCTTGGTATAGACACTCACTCCCAATCCCCCATCTAGGATGGCGTCAACGTTTTGGTGTTGATAGGTTCTCGGGATAGCCGCGTTCATGTCATCACCTTCGAAGTATTGGCCTAACTTATTGATGGGAACCTTGGGTAAGTTTTGCCCCTCCTTTGGTGATTGATCAGCCTTAGGGCTAGCAAGTCCTAGGGGCAGGGATCATCCATTCATCCAATTGGATAGGTCTCGCCAAAGGATAGGATTCCCTTTCAACAAGGAGGCGATTCCTCGGTTGAGATGAAGGTAGCAAACCCGATGCTATCGCAGGGTTCTTGTGAGGTCTCCCCTCCTACTGATAGCAAATCCTCGAAACCATAAAGGTCTCCTTCTTCCTGTAGGTTTTGCAATACTTGGTCCTCTTGGAACATTTGCTACATCAAATCTGGAGCCTCTGACTTACCGAACTTGAAACGTTCCTCTTTGTCTACCCTTTTTGACACCCTGAGCACTCTTGCCCCTTGGTGGTTAGCCAGGGGGGCTAGGTGGATGGTATTTGACCCTTTGCTTAGCGCCTTGAGTCTATGCTCGAACTTTTCTCGGCGATTGTCTTGTACCAGGTTCCGAGCCTCTATTACATATTGTTTTTCTAAGACTGGGTCCGGATAGGTTTCCTTATATAGGGATGGGGGTGCGAGGCCTTGGGCCTACACTGGCTTGTTTACATCTGAGCATGGAGCTACACCCTAGTCACTCTGGGTGGAAGCACGTCCTGAGGTAGAGGAGGTGGCGAGGGTGGTTGTCTCCTCATCGGAACCGTCTTGAATGAGCACTTGGTCGGCCCCATCACCCACCCATATAGCTTTTTGGGACCGGGCATGTGGGATTTGAGAAACCTTGGGGCCTTGCAATAGGGGCCCTTTATCCTTCCTTCCATGTTTCTTCATTGGCCTACCTATGTCTTTGACTTGCATCCTTGTGATGACCTTCAAGGGTACCGTGGCCACCTAGCCCTGTTCAATACTGAGCAAGTTAAGGCTAGTGCTCGTAGTAGGCGAGGTGACTGGGGTTGTTGGTCTTCTCAAGGGGTATTTAAATAAAGCTCGATTCCACACCCCGCACACAAGGGTGTAGGTCTAGTCGTGGGGGGAGCAACTGGTGTAAGATCACTGTAGGGGAAGTCCTCTAAGGAATGTGGCCCCTGACACTTGAAGCATGACATCAGAGGGTTCTAAGAACCCTTGTAGGGGCATTCACTTGCCCTGTGCAGGCCCTGGCAGGCATAGCATTGGATTGGGGGCCTTCGAGCAACGAAGTTTATGTCTCTAGCCCTTGCGATCAAGGGGGCAGTCTGGAACACTGGGACTTTCTGATCCTCTTGCAGGAGGTGGTGACTTAGGGTGCCACTTCCTTCCTCATAAGGGTAGTAGTCAAGGGGTCTGTGGTCCAAATCCATCTCCTCCAATCATTGGGCACTTCCTCTACCAATACTTGATTGTTGACAGGAGCTATACGGGGTGGGGGAGGTTGGGGACCCAATATGGGCAGCGATAGTGGAGCCTGCTATGCTTTGTACTGTCCTAGACTAGCCAGAGGAGCACCTTGTGCATTTATAGGATTAGGCGGAGCTGTTAGGGCTAATGGGGTCTCACTTGATACATAGGTTATGGCAAGGACCTCGAAAATTGGCATTGGGAGCTATGATTCCCCATCTATGACTATGTGCGCAACAGAGGGCTAGCCATGCTCTAAGGTAGGGACACTTATTGGATGGATGATTGCAATTACATACCCCGCACTAGATGTTGTCTCTCCATGGAAACAAGTGGGGGTTGCTTGGCTCCTCCTTAGAGGTTCCTGACCTCCACTATTAGCCCAGTTGATTCAGCAAATTCGAGGCCAGCTCACTCATATCCAAGCCCTTGGGCTCTTTGTTCTCATTCTTGGTTGACTCCACACTAGAAGACTTGATCGATGGTGATACTTCTGATGGGGTCAGGGTTTTATTTGAGTTAGCCTTATCCATCATATTATCACTTATACGGACAACTACCTTGCTGCATAGTTTGAAGGAGGTAGGATTCATGACCATTAGGTGGTCATGCAGCTTTGGGTCTGCCAATTCGATGAGGAAGCAGGGCAACAATCATTTGTTGCTCATCCACTCGTATGGTTCGCAACGGGAATTGAGGTGCTTGATTCTGGCTATGTTATCCCAAAGGGATTCCTTGTCATTTTGCTTCACCTCATATAACTGATTTAATCAGGCTCCATTTATGTCCACTAGGGGTGAACCCTACAATAAAGGCTTTTCTCAACGTCTCCTAGTTGACTTTTTCTTTTAGAGTGAGCCCTATACCATTGGCCTGCTTTGCCATCCAAACTAAGATCATTTCTAGATCTCCGGGAGCTCCAAAGGCTTCAGTATACCATTGATTAGCCATTTCTAGAGCTCCGGGAGCTCCAAAGGCTTCACATATCTTCTCAAATCGCTCCACATAGGAGACTGTGTCTCCTTCCCCAAGGAATTTGGTCATTAACTTGGAGATGGCTATGGGTCGGCTTCTTGAAGGATTTGTGATCCCTGTTGGAAATAGTGGTGTAGGTGGGGGTGGTGTGGCCCCTTCCTAGCACATTCACCAGGATGCGGATCGCCTCATTCGATAGCACCATTTGGGATGCTAGTGGGGGCAGTGCCATTGTGGGCCTAATGGGACGTAGGGGTAGCTTGGCCTTGTGGGTGGAATCCATTGCATTGTTGAAACTGGCAACTGGCATTGGGGCGAATGCGCCGAAGCCTCCATTCATTGGAGCAACATGTGCAGGTGGGAACAGTCAGACTCTTGGAGGGGGTGGGTCATAGGGAATTGGCATGGAGGTTCCTTTCATCATTGGATGATTGGGTGGAACTTGTGGTGCCCCATAGTCGGCGAAGGTCAGGGGTACCTGGAAGGTTGGGAGTTCATAAGATGCCCCTCCTTGGGAGCCTCTCGCATCTCCTTGGCTAGGGTCTTGTCCTATGAATTCCCTCATCCATGGGTCTTCATCCTCCATGCGTTCCCATTGATGGTGCCTTGCAAAAGCTATGGGCCTTGGGTCCACAAATGTGGTTTCAATCCCTATCTGCTGCGGTTCAAGCACTGCTTGTTGCTGACCTTCCCTTTCCACAAACATGTTGGTGAAGGGGTTCTCCATGTGTGTCAAATCTACTCGGCCTAAACGTCCAAACATGTTGGTGACTGTACCTCTTAACCTGAACGCTATATATAGGAAACATGAGAAATGGAGGGGCCAAACTAGTGAAGGGGGTCTCGAAAGCCCTTGGACTCATGGGGTCTTGCATCTCCTCGTTTAAGCTCTTCGTCTCATCAGAGCTAGATGGATCCTCTTGTCATGGTCCTATTACGGAGTGGGAGCTAGGAATTGAGCTTCCGGTTTGGATCGATCCCCAACTGGGGTGAAAGGTGGGTTGAGCGTAGCTTGAAGCACTGTCCTTAGGCATGGGCTTCTTGGACAAAATTCTTCCAGATCGTAAGTGCATGTATAAGACCTCTAAAAGGGCACACTCTGTTGAAACTTTAATTTTGTATTTTTTG
Organism: Dipteris shenzhenensis; assembly: GCF_047967505.1. Classification (NCBI taxonomy): domain Eukaryota; kingdom Viridiplantae; phylum Streptophyta; class Polypodiopsida; order Gleicheniales; family Dipteridaceae; genus Dipteris; species Dipteris shenzhenensis. The sequence continues at coordinate 56,449,038 of NC_141597.1, read as the reverse complement.
GACTGAGGTATCTCGATGGTCATGGGGATAGGACTATAGCAATGGTCGTAGGGATAGCGCTAAGGTGACGGTCAGCGAGATATGAGTATGGCAACGGGTGTGGGGATAGGCTAAGGTGCCGGTCGGCAAGATGGGTAGTGCCACATGTCGGCAGAATAGGACACAAGTGGTATCCCCACGATCGTGGGGATGAGCTAAGACTATAGTCAGAGGGATGATGAGGTCAGTGAGATAATGGTATGGCCACGGGCATGGGGATAACAATATGGCAATGATCGCAGGGATGAGTTTAACATGCCGATCGGCGGGATATCTAGATCAGTGGGTTATGAATATAGCGACGGGCGTGGGGATAAGATTAAGGCGCTGATCGACGGATACGAGTATGGCGATGCGCGTGCGGATAGACTAAGGCGATGGTCATTAGGGATAGCGCTATAACGACTATCAGTCCTGTGGGATACCTGATTCTGACACGCATTAATTAGGGAAATGGGTTAGATGGCGTTCAAAAATTAGGTCATGGGGATAGGCACTAAGGCCACAGGTCAATGGAGTTTGACCAGTGGGATAGCACTAAGATGCCAATTCGTGGGGATAGGAATGCACTTGTCGTTGACTGATTTTTTGTGATTCTTCACAAATTCGGAGTTTTTTTCAAGGATTTTTGTGATGGGGGGATGCTAAACTACCTAGTCTACGTACTCAATGCAAAAAACAAGAAAGAAAAATAACATTTGAGTGCAAAATGAGAAATTTCTTGAGGGGGGTGACTATCAACACACAAAACAACTTCAATTTTTAGCTTGATTTTTCATTCTTGGTTGTTTTTTGTGAGATTTGACACCATACTCACCTTAGAAATCTAAGAAACTACCTTCTTATCATTTTAAAACATTGACAAACCTCAAAAACAAGCTTCCTAAACTCAAAAATGCTTTTCAACATAAAATGATAGTTTTCCTTCTCTTTTTCATCCAACTCACACTTCCCTCCTCATTCCTCTCCTAAAACTCCACTAACAAAGCTCCAAGTTAAGCTTGAAGACATGTGCAATGGATAGATTATGAAAGAAAGCAAGTGCAATGCAAAAGCATACCTTGAAATCCCCGGCAACAATGGCACCAAAACTATGGTCTCGACGGTGACTCACATGTCGTGGGGATCTTGAAGGAACGCTGATGGAGCCTCCACTCCAAGCTACTCCTTGTGAGAGCAATACAAGGCACGAGCCATCTGCATGTGTCACTCAAGTGGCTCTCAGATTGTTGCAATGTGTTTCCACGAGAGAAAGAGGGAAGGGGGAAAAGGGAGAAGAGAGGGGAGAAGGGAGGGAGAAGGAGGGAAGAAGAGAGTGAAGGGGGATTGAGTGGCAAACACAAAGGCATTACAAAGGAAACAAGAGAACACCCAAAGACTCTCTTGGAAGAGAAGAGGGAGCTTGTATTCCAAACTTGTGCATACAACAATGAAGACCAAAGTCAACCATTTGGTCTTTTATACAAGTCACCTTTTGTAGGGAGGGCCAACCCTTTTCCTTTTAGCACTCTCTCTTTCTTTACATTTATAAGGATCTTGGGCTCGTAGGGTGCCAAGGCATCTTTGCTATCCTTTCCATCTCTCCTCTACTGTCCACTCTTGTGTGTCGGAAATAGCACTTATGTTAACCATATAAGAGCACTAAATAGCGCTTGTGTTAGCCTTGCACCTTTGAGTCCTAAGCCATTTGAGGCTCACAGCCTATATGGTGAGGCTGATCTTGAGCCACTTGTGGCTCGAACCCCTTGAGGCAAATAACCACTTGGGTTATTTGTGGCAATTTACGGCTTGATCTTGTAACCACCAGGGTTATTTATGGCTCAAACCCCTCGACGCTTGTAAAACCGCTTGAGTTATTTGCGGCTCAAAGCCCCTAAGCTTTCATTGTACTCCTTCCATGGCTGCAACCATTGAAGTAAATCATGAAGCCTAATCACCTCTAATCACTAATCACCCTGCATTCTGCCACTATACTTTGTGGATGTTAACAATCACTCCTGTAGTTGTGTGATAAAAGATTCACCATTGACATTAGAGCTTGTCATGTAGACAAGTTTTTTGGGTCCTTCCATATTGTACCTCATTGTAGGGACCATCTAAGGAGGTTTTGTTATTATACATACCATCATTTGTGGCTTTAATAATCCTCACCCATGCAAATGAAAACTACTCTAGTTGTTTAAACCCCAACACTTTTCCTTTTGCGACATCCTTATTTGGAAATAAATTCATTGGTAGAATATCTTCCACTCTAAAATCCAAAGAGATGTCCTTTGTATCCTTGATGATGTCTATGGGATAAGTCTCATATCTATCCCATTTGATAAAAGCTTTGTTAGATGTACTATAGGGCATACATCCCATATCTCCACATTCATGCTTCAGCTTGACATGTGGCCTAAGAATCTTTGATATAATTACTACTAACTTATCTTCATCAAGTCTTCTAAAATGGAAAACAAAATTTGGATCACTATCATGGATCATAGCAAATTCAACTCGCTTCTCTTTTGTAACATAAAATCACATCTATCCTAGAAACACAATCTTTTGCCATCTCCTTTACAAGCTATAATAAATATTATTAAAAAAACACTCAAATTTTATATATTTATTTCTTTTAGTTTATAGTTCATGGTGATAGAAGTTTACAAGGGCCTTATATAGAGCTATTCAAAATTTTAAAGTTCTTAAAAATTATTGACATAAACTAGGATGGGACATGCACATTTTCTCATTTTCGAGCATGCATAGTGCACACTACATAAGTGACAAAAACTTATTCATCATCGGGATGCTTACACCATATGTATATGTGCTTTATGGCATTATTCTCACAAATATTAATAATAATTGGGCATTGTTTGAGTGGTGCGACATGCATATTTTCTCATTTTTGGACATGCACAATGTGTAGTTACAAAATAATGTGCATTGGTATACTTATACCATAGGTGTATGATGCCAATGGTCATGAAACTATTTAAAGACCTTTCAATGAGTAATGACCTTATAATTTCAAATTTTCATAAGGATCTTACATTATTTTTGTGATCGGACATCCAAATTTCCTCATTTTTTACATGAATGATGCATTGCTATCAAAAAACTATGCACCGGTATGTGCGTTGAGAAAATTTGCAGAGAGATTTCAATGAGTATGTAATTTTTATTTGCAAATTTTTATAAGATATAGACATCATTTGTATGATGCAACATGCACATTTTCTCAATGTGGAGCATGTACGGTGCATACTTGCCAATAATATACCATGGTTTCCAAAACCATTTATGGCCTAAAGGTTGGGTTGCCCCTGATCCACCTAGCCAATTGCATTTCTTTGCTCATGATTGTAACCCTCTTGGCATATATTGCACACAAGTTAGTGTCCTCAAGAAGGGATACCAAAGCCATTTCGCATGCCTCCTATAGAGCTGCTACTAGTGTGAGAGACTAAATCCAGAGGTCATCTTTGTACTCTTGCATGAACTCCTTAACTAATCAAGCAAATGGAGCTCTCTTGATTAGAGGCTACACAATCTTTTGATACTTGCTGATCTCAAACAAAGCCTTCATGCCATCCTTTCTTTGTGGTGCCACCCTCTACTCTTGCTCCACCTCCACCTCCACCTCCACCTCCACCTTCACCTCCACCTTTGCCTCTACCTCTTCCAAGAGATGCTTTCTTCTTTAGGTTTGTCAAGGACTTTCCACCAGTTTATCGATCTCAAAGGAAATCTATAGTATGGTTTTGTCATGGTGGTTGTTGCTACTCCAATTTTCGTTGCCTTGCCTATTGAGCCAATTGAATCCTGTTTTGTCTGATATCTTCCTATGCTTTGGCCCATCCATCCAAGTATCATATTTTGTATGCTTGCTCTTTTGGTGTGCTCTCAGGCTCTTCGATCTCCTTTGCTTGTCCCTAAGGGCTTGATGGTTCCCCTCACACTTGCTCATCCTCAGTGTCTTCAATTGATACTATTACCTCCTCCTCCTCCTCCCCCTCCTCCCCCTCCCCCTCCTCCTCCTCCTCTTGTCTCCTCTTTCATTGTTCCTTGACCATTTTGTTACATATATCTCGATGGGGATCGTGAGTCTGGTTCTTTTATCAAATTTTCCTCTGGTTTGCTTTGTTCTTGCCATATGGGTGATGGTAAAGCTATCAAACTTGAAGGAAGGAGAAAGTACTATGGTATTATGGTCATGAATATGTTTACCTTTATATAGGGCTTCATTTATTTTAAGCATCATAATTACCCCCTCGCCCCCTTGCCCCCCCTCCCACATACTGCCCCACCTCCACCTTTAAAAAAAAAAATCACAAATTTTGCCTTAAAATATTTTGATAATTATAGCCCCATCTTGAATATTTTATTACTCTAGTGCATGAATGAAACTTGAATGTGCATGATTGTAAAAGTGCTGGGTCCGTAAGCAAGGAATGCAACACTTCTTTAAAGCAAAAGAATGAGCCAACAATGAATCGAATATGTTCTAAAAACACTACAAAAAATATTAAATTGAGCTTTAGATAACATTGATGTATAGTATGTTTGGTGATCCATCACTTTCCTACACAACTTATGGTTGCTAACCACTTTTTGTGTTTTTGGGAAGCTTGATAAGATTTGCACAAACTACTCTTGTTACTCATTTGAGTTCACCAAAGTGCTTGGGTTAAATCTATTTGCAAGCATAGTAGGACCCAATCATACCACGATAGAACCACTCAAACATGTCATAAAAAGCATTTCTTCCATCAACCCCACCTCCGTGCATGTACTTTTGAATTAAGCACTTGGAGCTCTATCATATGATCTCTCCATCCTTGAGCACTCCAAACTTTCAATGATAGGAACCATGGACCATCAGTATAAAGAATATGCTGCATCCATAGGAAAGGTACATGAGGTAAAAACCTAAGAAATAAATTTGATTACAATTAAAATTTTGGAAAAAGTGAGGACCAAACAAACCATGTAATGAGTAATGTGTGATTCACCCCATCCATTGACCATGGCTTCAATGAGCTCTTTCATGATCACTTTATATAGCTATAATTCATCATCGTCTATGGAAAAATTTCTAAAAATATCACCATGTTGTCCAATGATTTCCAAACACGTACTCTTAGGGTTCACACATGAGGATTAGCCTCTAAAATAGTGGTATAGTCACATAACTCTTTCCAATAATTTCAATGCATATTTAATCAAAATTTTCCATGATTGGACAAAAACCTTTGTGTCTTTGAGCCTCCCATGGATACTTTGTTTAGAAGATTTCTTAATTTTCTTGAGAGTCGTGTATCTTTAGATAACTTTACATTCTGTCCATGTAGACCCATGCTTGAGAGCTCTACATGATGCTACCTTCTCTTTCAATTTCATGTTCCATACATATACAATGTGCAAGTATAGCAGCTTATGAATGAGATGCATCTTAGCATCATGCAAGACAAAAATGCACTCTTTGTAGTGGGATGTCTAAAATTGGGTCCCATTTTTTATTGATTTCATAGCATCTTGATCTCAGCTCATTAATCCATTGCTCCAATACATGCATCTGTTTGTTAGTATCATCATCTATGATGTCATTCATCACATCTTTTGAAGTTGCAAATAATTTTCCTCTTTTTAGTTTCCCTTTTCCCCTACATTGTTGTGTCATTCACTCACTCAAAGTTATTGTGAGTGCATATCGAAAAGGCAGGGATATGTCACATTTGCACTCAATTCCATTCCAAACATACATTTCAATGTTTTAAGGTCTCTTACAATGTGCCATTCAACTTTGAAGGATCCAAACCATTCAACTTGAACCAACTCCACTTTTGTTTGCGCATCAATGACCTTTGGAATTGGAGATCTATCAAAGACCCATTTCAAGAATGAGTGTGCCTCTTTTAGGAGATTCAAATGCGGCAAGCCCTCAAAGGTGAGTTTTCAAGTGCACACTAAAATCTTCTCTAACTTTCTTGTCTTTGGCAAGTCTAAGGGATTTGTTCATCAAAGTAATACTAATCCTCTCCAGTTTGTGGCCTTTTACAATTTCACACTCAACAAACGCTAACTTTCCTTTATAATCTAAAAAAATATAAGACACATACCATTAGAAAATACCTTTTTAAAATTGGGGCTCAACTGAACAATAAAAATGTCACTTACATATTGTAAAATGTAGCTTGGACCCTACGCACATCCAAAAAGACAATATTATGCTCCGTGTACTCAAAGATGCTTGGTCCTTGCTTTGCTACTTTGGTGGATTGTCCACATTTCTTTTAAATTATTAGTTGGCCTTTCATCTTGATTGTGCCTTCCAATATACTTTCTAAAATGTGTATAAATCCACTCAACAAACATTAGACATTAGAATATAGTTTTTTCCTGGAAATTCTAACATGTACTGGTCTTGGATTCTTTACACCTTGGTCTTGAAGTGCATTAATAAAGAGATTATATAAAGATAAGTACCTTTGCTGACTAATGGTAGCAGCAACACATGCATGGAAAACTCTGATGGATCTATGAGATTCTCTAAATTAGCTACAACCTCTTATAATATTGCATGTCGCAATGCATGTGGACATGGATCCTTAAGAATATAAATGAATTCTTTCTTCTTCATTACAATTTTTATGGCATAAAGTTTGTCGAATGAATCTCTTCCGCTTAAAATTTTGCAGAAACCATGAAAACATTAGAAAGTTATACAAGTATATTATTTGCAAGTAGCACTTCATAACTACAAAATAGTTCAAGCATACATACTGTGTAGCTTGCACCTTGTGCTTCCTTGCTACACCACCATTATTTGCTTCATAACTACAAAATAGTTCAAGCATACATACTGTGTAGCTTGCACCTTGTGCTTCGTTGCTCCACCACCATTAAAATGTTAAACAAATACATTATTTGCAAGTAGCACTTCATAACTACAAAATAGTTCAAGCATACATACTGTGTAGCTTGCACCTTGTGCTTCCTTGCTCCACCACCATATGCCAATCTCTCCATTGGTTGCACGGGCTTGATCTTATGCTTGTAACCTAGAGGGGTTCTTTTTATTTTTCCTAATCTCGTAGTTAATGTAGCAAGCCATTGTTGGGTGAACCAAGTCTCTTTCAACAATTTGTTCTTATCATCAATTAATCTTGTGACCTTGCTTTTGCAAGTTCAGCATCAGCAAGTTTTTTACTATTCTTGGGTGAGGTGTTCATGGAGATTTTGCATGGTATCTTTAAGTATTTTAATCTCTCCTTCCATCCTCAACAAGTGAACTTTGGCAAATGGTGCTTCAGCATTGGAATGGCTGATGCGTTTACAATAGCCAAGTAAGCCCTGAAGACCATCTCCTATATATTGAATCAAACGTGTCACATTTTCAAACATAGGAGGAGCACCTATTAAAGGATCCACCAAATAAAGTCCACCAACACTCCACAGGTTAACATCCCTTGCTCCTTGTCATAATTGATCTAGTGTTTCTTTGCCAATAATCTTGTGGCAATGGTAGTGACTTGTAGCATACTTTGGTGTAATTTCAATGTGTAAGGTGCTTTTTTGTGGCTTTTTGGTCTGATCTTCCAATGGAGCCATGAGAAGAATTCAAAAATAGATTCTTGGACTAAAAGTCAGAGAAGTAAAGATTTTGCATTAGTACAGTATAGAATAGGATCAATGGAAGCAAGTTTGGGATTACAACAAAACAAAATGGTGAGAGGATATTGGATTTATATTAATAGACTATAAAATAAGATCAATGGAAGCAAGTTTGGGATTACAACAAAAAATTTAGTGAGAAGAAATTGGATGTAGGGGTTGAAAAGTGATTACGTTGAGAAAGAGGACTTAGAAGTTGGGAGGTGATTAAGGTGAGAAGGAATAGGATTGAGTTGTTAAAAGGTGATTTGGGTGCATAGGCATGGTTTGGGGGAAGCTTGGGAAGGATTTTGGGACATTTTTGGCACTTTTGAAAAATTTCAAATGTGTGTGTGTTTGGGGGGGCGAGGGGGCAGTGTTAGCTGTGAGCTATTTTTTGGGGATGGGGACCACCCCAAAAGTGTAAAGAGAGTTAACTTTGTGGAACTAGGGGGTCCTTCCAAGTGGTAGGGGGAGATGCACTTTTTGGGACCCCCAAGGGCCTAGGAGATGTATCTTTTTGTCCCCATATGGGGGTTATAGGACCTTTCATAGGCCTTATTAGTTCTTAATCCATTTTGCTAATCCACTCCTTATGAGGCCCTTTTTGAGTCCAAAATTCCCCTTATGTTTCTTCTTTATTCAAATCTTCTAAATGTGAGTATATTATGAGTGCCATTGCTATTTACATTCAACAGTTGAACAGGGAAAAGAAAGGAGAAAAGAGGAAAAAATGGGGAAAAAACTTCAGATTATGCATCAAATTGCTTTTTTTTCTATTTATTCTAAATAAAATATTTAATATAAAAGAGAAGAGGATTTTTATTCGATGTATTTTATTTATCTTGTTTATTACATTAATAATAATAAAAAAATAACTCTTAAAAAAAATTTATACTAGGATTTTTAAAATATAGAGTAAGGTAGCAATTACATTTCTTAGTTTTTGCATTATTACTACAAAATGATAGTGTGAGCAAATAAACATTTTATTTGGAAACTATAAGTAAATTTTGATTTGGGAAGAATATTTTTAGAAAGTTAAATTTTGATTTGAGAAGGATTTTTGGGCTCTATTCAAAAAGGGGAAAAAAAGACCAAAATTAATGAAATGCGTGTTAATCTTATAACCTAATTGTACTTGAGTATGTGCTTAATTATCTTAGCCTTTCATCCCCTCTTTCATCTCATCATGTGTGCACTTAGTCTGCATCCACCTTACATTAGTGTTGTCATTAGTATAGGATCAATGTCTTTTTGGATTGCCTTCTCATTAGTAGGAAAGCTAGATCTATGTATTGAACTTGAGTGCAGGCTAGCTCCCTAACCTCTAGTAATGCATCCCCTAATTAGTACATAAAAGAGGAGATGGGATGAGGAGGGAATGGCAACAGATGAGAGGAGATGTAATAAAAAAGGAGATGGGATGAGGAGGGAATGGCAGACAATATGAGAGAGGGATAAGGACAGAATGGCAGAAGATGAGAGAGAGAGAGAAAGAGAGAGAGAGAGAGAGAGAGAGAGAGAGAGAGAGAGAGAGAGAGAGAGAGAGATGGGATGAGGAGGGAATAATTAGTACATAAAAGAGGAGATGGGATGAGGAGGGAATGGCAGAAGATGAGAGGATGAGAGAGAGAGAGAGAGAGATTTCCTCTAAAAACACTTATTTAATTAATTTTGGACTTGTCAATGCACAAATTCATTTTTACAGATACTTTTGGACTAGTTTTTGGATAAAATTTAAGAAAAAACCCACTCTTCAAACATAAAAACAAGCAATTTTTTTGAGATTTTTGAAGGAAATGAAATAAAAATTCATAAATTTAACGTGACATAGATATTTTATACCAAAAGATAAGAAGCAGCTATAAATTCTCATAATATTTATAATGGTGCTAACAAACACCTTCAAAAGTTACAATAAGCCTCTCACTGGAAGGCATTAATATTTGCCATTTCTATTTGAGATTCCCATTCCTGTGCTGAGACCATCTCATCATGATCAATGTAGTTAAAACTACAGAAGAGAAGTAAGGAATTATAAAATTTTCTTTAAATAGCACTTTCTCGATTCTGTATGGCTTTCTTGCGCTTCCTGGGGTGGAAATCTCCCATAACGAGTGCTACGAGATGTAACCTCACTTAGAAAGTCTGTTAGCTCTCCTATATGAAAGTAATCTATTTATTTCACTAGTAGACCTACTTATTTTTTCTCTCTCCTCCCTCTCTAGGCGCTTCTGAGGAGAAAACTCCTCCTTTTCCTCCTGGGGTAGTGGAGCTCATTGTCTCTTTCTTTGCTCATTGCCTCATTTGAAATCTATGAAATAAATTGATTGAAGACAAGAATGATATAATTATCAGATTCCTATCATGAGATATTTATTATATATAATAAGTTAGACTTTAAATGAAGACAAGAATGATATAATTATATGATTCCTATCATGAGATATTTATTATATATAATAATTAGATTTAAATAAAGTGAAACCAATCAAATAAATTGATAGAGGAGGAGTTGTCGATGTAGAGAACACTCTACTGTAGATAGTGTGAGGTAACAAGTGCAAGACCGTAATGTGAGACGATAGATTTCAAATAAAGTGAGATCTAAGAAATAATTATTATATTCTTATCACGAGACACTATTTAATGTATATAATAAATTGGCGATTCAAGGTATGACACCTTATGAAGCATTCACTAGACACAAGCCAAGGGCATCTTCACATATTTGGTTGCATAGCATATGCCCACATACATGACGACCATCACAGAAAATTGGATGCGAACTCACGTAAATGCATCATGGTTGGCTACAGTGAAGAAAGAAAATCATACAAGTTGTATGATTCCATCAACCAAAAGTCATTATCTTTAGAGATGTAATCTTTAATGAGGAATCAGAATGGAAAAACCTCAAATATAGAGGAGATAGATGCACCAGTTACATAGTTTTCTATAGAAAAGGTTGACGAAGAAGAGCAAGAATTACCAGAAGCACCCCAAGAAGAACCACAACAACTCAGATGGTCTACTAGGGAAAGCAGACCATTACCCAGATTGACATATGCTAAGAAAGGCAAAGCAATTCAAGTTGAAATGACCAACTATGCTCTTATGACTACCATCATGGCTAAAGAAGAGCCAGTGTACTTCAAAGACACAATTGACAAGCCAAAATGGCAAACTGCTATGAATGAAGAAATGGAAGCTTTGTACAAGAATAATACTTGGGAATTATGCGACCTTCCACCAGGAAAGAAGGCCATAGCAAACAAATGGGTATACAAAGTGAAGTACAATCCATATGGAAGATACAAAGCTAGACTAGTTGTAAAAGGATTTGCATAGCAGTATGGTCAAGACTATGATGAGACTTATGCTCCAGTAGCAAAGATGGATTCCATATGGTTCTTGATATGACTAGCAACACTCAGTAGATGGAATGTGTACCAACTCGATGTCAAGAATGCATTTCTTAATGGTTACCTAGATGAGGAAGTCTACATGCAACAACCAGCAGGTTATGTTGAACCATAAAAAGAGAATCAGTTTTGCCATCTCAAGAAAAGTCTCTATGACTTAAAACAAGCACCCAGAAGTTGGTACAGTAGAATCAACAAGTATTTTGCTAATCTGGGATACATAAAGTCCAATGCAAATCATACTCTCTACTACAAAGTTCAAGGGGAAGACATTACTATTACACTTTGTACGTAGATGATCTAATTGTGACTAGAAGCAATGATAGGTTCATCAAAAAGCTAAACCAAGACTTTTTTGCAGAGTTTGACGTGAAAGATCTTGGACTTATGCACTATTGTCTTTGAATTGAGTTTTGGAGAGATTCAGACAGCACCTTCATGAGTCAGCTAAAGTATGTTGATAGTATCCTAAAGAAGTTTCATATGGCAGGTTGCAAGATTTCAGCCACTCCCATGGAACATAGTTTGAAACTTACAAAAGATTTAGAAAAGCCTATAGTCAATGATTGATACTATCGGAATCTCATCGGATCTCTTATATATCTGACTATCACATGGCTAGATATTTGTTATGCAGTAAGCTGACTAGCACAGTTTATGGCAAATCCAATTCAGTCTCACTAGAATGCAGCCAAAAGAGTCTTGAGATACATCAGAGGTATAAGATAGTTTGGAATAGAATATAGAGTGTGGGAGAGGAGAGCACACACAAAGGGATAAGGAGACACTAACAGTGGTGGAGCAAAAGCTACTCCAGCTTATTCCTCTATCATATATATATGAGTATACATGGGCACTGTACAAGTGGGTGGGTACACTGCCCTTTACCCCAACAACCTCCCACTTAAAGGCAATGTTCCTTTAAGGGAGTATAGTACACATAATACAATCAGTCATAGGCTGAAAAAACAAGATGACTAGACCGTCATCCTATGCCCATCGGCACTTTACAATGTGCAAAGTGCATAGAGGATAAACTGCTAGCAGACATCAGGTTTGCAGGATAGAAAATGACAAGCTGTAGATGCCTGTCAACCAAGATCTCATGCCAGATCTCATTGGGAGAGTGAACTCTCACCACCACGTGCTCGTGTGCTAAGTCCATAGCACTCGAACAGTCACTGTGCAAAGAAAATGTCTCTGTACCACCTGTGACCATAAGCACATGACCTACAATAGACCTCTGTTGGTCTACCCAACCTGCATCACCTGCATGCTGCTCCTGGAAGCATAAGGACCTGATGTCCATAATCGCTTCCCTACTGCCAAAATCTGCCATAATCATGCTACCAACTCCCACTGCAACAGAAGCAAGAACCAGAAGTGTAGCCCCAATGGCAAACATGTGAGAACCAAGTCTCAACACAGTCATGGATGCATGAAGTACTATGGCTGCCATATCAACCATAATTTGCTGCTCAACTGATCTGTGATCGTCAAACCTGCTGTGTTTCAAGTATGGAGCCAATAAGGCAATGGAGTACTCAGTAACTTCCCCCTCTTCATACTAAAACAACCAAGTATCTGACAAACATCATCAAGACCATGCAGCTCCCATTGCAAGGCATCCCTGTCCATAAGGAACCATATGGCAAGTAACCTCAAAAGGATAGCAACCTCCTAAATACTGAGACCATAACCTGTCTCACTGCACATCACACCCTGAGCTCTCATAACGGTATCAAACCTATGAAGCCAAGCTCGAGGGGATTGCTTTTGGCCAAGGAGGCACTTACGAAGCAAACATATCAATGATTCCTGCCCATGCGCAATATGACCCGAGTCAATAACTGCAGAAACCACATCTGTCCTGGCATAACTAGCCAATGGATCATACCGAGCATCATTAGCCAAGGTATCCTCCTCACCATGCATAGCCTCATCCTCATCTACAAGAGGCACTCCGCATCCTGGGAGTAAACTGTAACTGTCCATAGAAGATGCATCAATAATCTCCATAGTACTATAAACCTATGGAATACTCGAGACATCTGACTGTCTCTGACCAAAATCAGAAAGTAATCGTGGCTGTCCCAACTTTATAACCTACTCACTGTGGGAAAAACCTCCCACTCCAAGGGATATGGGCTGCCCCTGCAAAGAATTTGGAGGTATCAGTGCACTTACACCCTCCTGGAACACCACTCTCCTACTATCCATAGTCCTGGGCTATCTAAACATAGCATCCTCTCTGAAATAGACATTATGGCTGCGTATCAACTCTCTAGTTGAAGAATCCCATAACCTGTAGTCCATACTGGACTCACTGTATCCAAGGAAGATACACCTCCTCGATCGGGAACCATGAGCATAAGCCTCACAACCAAACACACGTAAATGCTCATAACATGGTGCCCTGCCTGTCAAGAAGTCAAATGGCACTCTACCATTCAGAGATCTCCTGGGTGACCTATTAAGCAAGTATGCAGCTGTCTTACATGCCTCAGCCCAATAGCATTCGGTAAGACCTACATACCGTAGCATGCTACCAATACTGTCCAATAGAATCCGCTTTATGCCTTTTGCCAAGGCATCGTGAGCAGAAAGATGAGGAGTGGCCAACACCCTCCTGATACCAAGTGTATCACAGAGATGCTGAAATCTAGAAGAGGTAAACTCTGCATCATCATCAGTCATCAAGCTTAATAGCTTCTTTCCTGATTGATTTTCAGCATTACCCAAGAAGCACTGAAACGTATCATATACATCATGCTTCTACCGAATCGGATTAACCCATATGTACTTTGTAGCAGCATCAATAAATGTCACAAAGTAAGAGGCACAACCCAGTGAAACGGTAGGCATAGGCCCACAAACTGCACTATGAACCAACTGTAATGGCTCAACATACCTCTCATTGACTATCTTCCTCACAAAAGAGGATCCTGATTGCTGATCATCATCACAATCATGACATAAAATTTGAGAGACATCCATAACAGGAATGTATCTCAATGTTGTAAGGGCTTCCATACCTGCAGTAGACATATGTCCAAGTCTGGCATACCATAAACTAACTGATGGGTGCTTACTAATCATAAGCATCTTATCTTGGACACCTGATACATGCAATGCATAAGAGAATCCAACCCGTGATCCCCTAGCCATAACCAGATTGCCTCTAGCAATCTTCCATGCATGATCACCCAAAGAGACATGATAACCTGCCTCAACCAACTGTCCAGTACTTGCTCGCAGCAAGTCCTGGTATATGTCTAACCCTCTGTAGAATAAGAATAGAGCCACTAGGCATAACAAGGTGGATATCCCCATAACCATAGACATCCATAGAATGATCAATGCCCGTCAAACCACTCTCCACAATGCATTCCTGATATGCACTGAACCATGAGCTATGAGGGGTCATATGACATGAAGCACATGGATCTAACATCCAATCACCAAGAATGGGTACATCAGTGGCCAAGAAGGAGGTGTCAGACATAGACAAAAGAATGCCTTCATCACTGCTACTGTCAGTGGAAACCTTGGCATCCACGCCTTGAAGCTCAACATGCTTCTTCTCCTTCTTCCTGTCATTCTTAACCTTGCTCTTCTTCTTGTATTTTCTCAACCATTTCTAGCAATACTTTTTCATGTGGCCATACTTTCCACAATAGAAACATCTAACACAAGTTCGAGAACTAGACTTGCTCTTGGAATTCCCCCTTGAACATGACCTGTTTCTACCAATAGATCTACCTCTGGAGTGCATATCAAGGCTGTATTTCAGCACATCAGGGCATTTCAACCCATCATGTTGTAACATAACACTATCATGGTCATACATCTAGCATATATGAGTATAGAACTCATATGCATGGCAGTCTACACCCTGTACACCATCATGTACGTGCAAGTAGACTGACTTCGAGAGTGATGACTGAATGATAGAGCATGCTTACTCATCCATGTCATCCCAATCACTCTGTTTAATGCTATTAGGCTTGACACCTTTGCATTGAATGGGCTTATGCTGCCTCTTCTACACTAACACATCATAAATCTGCTCTTTCCAATACTGAAAGTTTAATCCATCCAACCTCTCAATATCAAAGAGGGCACTACCAGCTGTAGATGCCATATCTGTGGCACAATAGCTCACAACCAAAGAGCAGTATAGTGCAATAGGCAACCCAAATGACCAAAAAATATAGTGTTGTCCAGACCAATCAAGTCTGCAAATAAACTGGCTGATCCAATGCTCAAAAGCACTCAGCCATAAAGAGGCATAAACAAGAATATATGCAGCCCAGTAACCTGCCAATGCCTGGCAATCCTTGCCTGGCAATCCAAGTAAGAAATGCAGTGAACCAAATGAGCAATGCCTGCTCAACCAATGGCAATAGGAGCCCAGCTCAACTATCCATAAACATTAGTGCGGCATCCACCAATGCAAATCCATAATGCATCGAAATGGCATTTACTGCATCACCAATGCATCACCTCAAGTGCGCAATCCTTTGGCAACAAAATCAAGCATTTACCTCTTGTCAAATGTGCCAAAGTGACTTACCAAAATGCCAATAATGCCCTTGGACTGAAGCGAGATCCCAATCACTTTCTGTAATTTACTGTGAGTTCCCAATTCACTATTGTGCAAGAGAAATTCCTACAACAATACCTCACAGCCACTTTGGGCAAAATAACACGCTATCCCTGTTTTTGAATAGCGATATCTTTTCACTGAAAGACCGGATGCCAAAGCTATAAATAGCAAAGTTGTAGCTTGTAAAAAGATCTACAACTTATCAGTTGATCTCAAGAGCCAAATCCTTGTGGATTCTCAGATATTCTCACCTGAAAAACAACTTCCTGCACATTGGGGTCACAAATAGACAGTAGACTGCAACTTTTTGTGGTTTTGTAGAGGCTGTAACTCCTGCAGCTTATACCAGATCAACTTGCTTTCAAAAGCAAAGTTGTAGTATGTTTTGTGAACTACAACCTTCCAGTTCAGCACAAAGTGCAATTCCACTCTAGGAAAGAGATATTCAGTCTTGAAAATGACTGTTTTGTCATAAAAAACAGCAACAACAGCAATTGTAATGTCCTGACCAATGGCAAACACAATGCCATGAAATCAGCCCCAAATACGGTAGCAAATCAGCCCCAGAATGCTGACAAACCAGCCCTGAAACAGCTCCAAACAATACTAATCTGACAGGATCTCAATACATCACCGTACCACCGTATGTATCCAACATAGGCAAATAACCATGCATCCAACGAACTGTTAATGCATCTCAACTAGGCATGTACCACTGTCAAAGCATGTGTCACTACCACTGCCAAAGTTCCTGTAACCCATGAGCAGCCTATCTACTTGGCCTATCTATGTAGGTGACTACTCAAGCTAGCACAAAGCACCACTTTCAAAAAAAAAAAAATCTCCAATGGGAGAGTGCACAGTCAGCTTGCAAGAGCGAAGCAAAGATGACTAGCAAGAAACTCGAACTATCTCCAAGTACGGCCAGCTCTCCAAACACTGCAACATCTCCCTACAATGGCTCCTGCAACAACTGCATCGACGTCATGCAACGACAACTTAATGGTGACTAGCAAAGGTCCAAAGGCTTAACGACCTATACAACTGCAAGCTCCCATGCTCCCTCATGAACTCAACACTCCTTAATGGCCTACCCGATGGAAAATGCCTCGAAACGAGCTCTCCATCGGCATCCATCAACAACCAAATGATAGGAGCTACACGACTTGTAGCAAACATGCAATCAACACCTCGTAGATTCCACAGATTCTATAAACTATCTCTCGCAGCAGAGAAGCTCCAAGCCTCACTCTAGCCCCAACCTCCAACTCAAGCAGCTCAGCTCTCCATGCAACGGACTGCCACGAGTGATCCTCAATAGAGCTAGCCATCATCAACATTGCAACGCCCATAGCTCTTGCTCCCAGGCACTTAGCCATCCATGGTAGCTTCAAGCAAAGCTTCAGCACATGTTTGCCTCCAACGTGAGCAACTCTTCATGCCTCGGCAAGCAACTGACTCGACATAGCTCACAACACAGTCAACCCTCCATCGACTAAGTCCTCTGTTCAATGGGACAAACCAGTCCGTAGCTTCGCCTCCACCACACACGGACGAGCAAACTGGCAGCACCAGTAGACAGTCAACCATACGGGTAGCCAAGCCATATCCCTCAGCTACTCTCTCACGAGCGCCATCTCCATAGCCCTTCAGTAGCGCATAGCCTCTACTCCGACGCTTAGCCTCAACGTCCATTGCTCCAAACCCATCGACGGTGATTCGTAGGCCAAATAACAAATGGCTCCAGCATCGACAAACTCAGCAGCGACCTATCATGGCATCCCTCGAATGTCAGAGCGGATCTTATCCTCCACGCACAGTAACTCCAACAACCTGTAGCCAAGAGCTCCTCGTAGATCGAATGCCATGGGCTCTGATACTAGTTGTGGGAGAGGAGAGCAAACAAAAGGGATAAGGAGACACCAAAAGTGGTGGAGCAAAAGCTACTCCAGCTTATTCCTCTATCAAACACCTATTTCATTAATTTTGGACTAGTGCATTGTCCAAATTCGTTTTGTGAGATAATTTTGGATAAATCATTTCAAAAAAAGAGGCTCTTATAAAACAAAACTTTGAGTCAAAAAGTAAGATTTTAAAAAAGCAAATTAGAAAAAATGACGTGACATGTTATTAAAACTAGAGTACATTAAAAAAAGAGGACTTCATGTTGTTAAAAGAGACAAAAAGTAAGATTTTAAAAAATCAAATTAGAAAAAAAACTAGAGTACATTTAAAAAAAAGCATGACACATTTGTACAAGAAGTAGATCATATAACTCAAAGCCATATGGTGTTAGAAAACACCTTCCATTGGCTCAGCCTAGAAGATGTCATCTTTGTCTCTCTTGTCTATTATAACTTTACATTAGAGAACTAAAAAGTCTTTGTGGAACTGTAGTTTCATTTCTTGTCTATTACAGTTACTTTAGAAAACACATAAGTCTATGGAATTAAATTTCATAGTTACTTTAAATTTCTATGGAATTAAATTTCCATCACTTGACTATTAAGTCATTAGAGAGAGCATATGTTCTCGAAAGTGCCTACTATGGCATTGGCTTCATGAAAACAAGCAGACTTTAAACTTGCAGGCCATGCGTAACCAGGGCTGGCATCGCAAATCTCCTCACAGACTCTCCTCACAACTTGTTTTGAATCTTTCGCCGACTTGTAAGCATTCAAGAACTCTTCTTTTCTCTCTTGGCTTTCCTCATCTTCACCATTTTTTTCAATACAGCTTCTAGCCACCGCCATATCCTGTATGAAAATTTAACTTGTTCGCATAAGAAGTACGTGATTAAAAGAAGCGAAAAAGAAAGCTAAGGATATTCACCTCTTCTGCTGAGTTTAAATCAAGTAGCCATGTGCATAACATATCCTCCTCGAATGATTTTCCCTTCATTGGTCTATACAAAAGAGATCTAAGACAAAATTTGAGTTCAGTAAATGAAGTCGGGTAGTAACTAGTCATTGTCTTAGAGGGAAAGTGGGAGAAGGAGAGTGAGGGAGCAATAGCGAGGGATGCACAGTGAGCTACCCCTCCTTCAAGAGTGATAGAAAGTGAGGGAAGACGTAAAGTGAAAGATGAATACAAGTTAATCAGAAGGACTAAAATGTAAGAAATAAGAGAGTGTTTGTGGAAGGACTACGATGGAAGATTACAAGTGCACTAAGGCACGATGTGTTGGCTATGATAAGGATAAGGGTTGGAATAAAGTGAGAGAAGCATTGGAAATGCTCTACTTTAAGTGAGTGGAGACTGTCCAACTGAATAAAATTTTGCAGAGCATTGGGAATGCTGTACTTTAAGTGAGTGGAGCATTGGGAATTGATACTTTGCCATGAAATATATTACAAATATTACATCATCACATATTCATATCAAAATTCTCATCACAGAAGGTTATATTTCCTAATAATCACATCATCACACATTCATATCATAAAATTGTGTGCATGAAATAAATATATAAATATCATGACTAAATGCCACTTAAGTAATAAGTCAGAAATTGGTGTATAATCAACAAAAACTAATCATGATTCATACATTGCAAGAAATAAATGTCAACCATAATATTCATGGAGTAAACAACATCATGAGAATATGCTCCTCATGCATATATACAAACACAACATCATACATGCATCACAACTCTTCTGATGCTTCTAGTGGAGACTGTGGCAACTCTTCTGATGCTTCCAATGGAGGCTGTGGTGCTCTAGATGTACACTCAATCTCTACTTCTTTTGTAGTATGTAGTGCTTTCGGAGTAGACTCAGTATCCTCTTCCTTAAATGCAAGCGGAGGCTATGGCAACTCTTCTGATGCTTCCAATGGAGGCTGTGGTGCTGTAGGTGTACACTGAGTCTCTACTTCTTCTGTAGTGTTCAGTGCTTTCACAGTAGACTCAGTCTCCTCTTCCTTAAATGCAAGCTCTGATATTGCTTCAGTTGCACATTGTATTCTAATGGCAGCAATTAGGTCTCGAATGATTTTAGCCCTGAACAATTGTATATCCTCCTCTGAATATTTGAGCTCCAAAGAGCCTTCCGATGAGATCTGTGGCTTAAGTGAGAAAATTTCTTTGAAAATCAACATGCAATTGTAGGCAACTCTCCACCCACAACTATGCCCATCTTCCTGCTCTACTACTAAATGCTTTTGGAAGTCTACCGAGTCTTTATACTATCCTATTTCTCTGGTAGTAGATACCAACTTCTCAATCGACCTGCTCATCATGACATATTAAAAAAACTTAGTGTGTCTATTACATAAGGTACATAATATAGAAGTAACAACAGATTAATAGAATACTTACATTTGCACTGAGCCATGAAAGCCTACAATCGAGTTAACAAACCAACAATAGTTGTCTTCAAGGTCCCAAACCACCAGACTCCAATGTTCCCTACACGAATAATTAAGAACCATTATTATTTAACACAATGTTGCCAGTATAAGATGAAAATAAAGGTTGCCATAATACCTACATCTCGTGATATGCCATAAATAGGACTCGCATGCCATGTAAATGTAAAGGCTGTAACCATTTACAAACATCGGCTATTGTCTTTTTGCTATCGCTAAGTATAGGAGAAAGGAGGGAATCCAACATATACACACGGTTTTGTACGGCTCTACCAAATCGTGAGATAACTATACTGCACCAACAAATAAATGAATATTAGATTATTAGATTTAATCAAAATATTGAATTACCAAGCAAAGAAAAAGTTTGTATCAAACCTGAGAATGGCCATCATAATGTTGTTATTGACCTCATTTGAAGCTCTAGAGAGGATTGAAATCTCCTCTCCCCCAAATTCAAGATACTGAGGTCTATGTTGAATCATAACCCTAACATTAAAAGAGCTTCCCAATTCTTCTAATGAAGCCATGTTTGTAGAGTTGAGGTCTTCTATCCCCTTCGACTCTTTGACAGCATTCATTTCGCACTCCTCTGAGCCATTATCTATTTGCCTTGTGGGAGGGTCCATAATGTCGCCCTTAATGATTGCTCGAATGGTACATGTTATAAATGCATAGAGATGCAAATCCGTATATGTTGACAGTGTGGTGTCATTTTGTATCTCAAAAATTTGACCAAGTACCAAAAAGCAATTGTAGCCCACCCTCCATCCACAATTATAGATGTGGCTATTCTCTTGATGTGATACCTGACATGTTATATACTCTATTTGTTGTGCCAAGTCACATTGCCACATTACTGTGTTGATAGCACCTACTAACTTTCGAGTTGATCTGCACATCAGAACATATAACAACAGTGAATATGTGCATTGCATATCAATCTACATGTCAAGAAGTGACAACAAGTGTAGTCTATACTTACTCTAACACAGTGCCATGGACGGATGTCATTGAGTTGGCAAAGAAGCACTTCTTCGCAAAGATGTCCACGACTACCAGACTCCGATGTGAGCTGCATTATCAATAAAGAATAATTACTGTGTTTGAGACAATTCTAGCAATGCAATAGAAAAAACAAGTAGGGTTTGATGCTTACCTCTTATAATATGCTATAAAAATAACTCGTGCGTCATTCATAGGAACGTGCTTCAACCACTTGCAAACATCCTTTATGGTTTCTTCTTTGTTGCTAAGCACTTTCGAAATACGAGGATCGAGCATATATAAAACGCTTTGTATATTTTGCGAAAAATTTGCTATAACATTACTATATTTAAAAAAAAAGTATTAGGTTCTTGGGTTTAATCAAAATAAGCAAAGTATAAAGCCAAGGAAAAGGCTGCATCAAACCTAAGGATGGTTGTAATGACTTTGACATTAACCTCTTCCTTAGGATTCAAGAGGATTGAAATCTCTTCTTCACCAAATTCAAAAAAATGAGGTTGTTGTCGAATTAACAACATAGCGGTGAATGAACTTCCAATTTGCTCCAATAGATTCATATTTTCATGACTCATCTTATTGAGAGAGTAGTCTACATCGTATTCTTCTTCACTTGCTATGTCTTCTACATCCTCCTTTTGCTATAAAAATATAAAAAAGTTATGCGATGTACACATCCCAAATAAAGGCTTAAACAAGCAGATAAGGTTTCATACATGCTTTCATTAGAGTGAGTCTCTCCTCTGCTTGGAGCAAAAATTTAAAAAGTAAGGTTTCATACATGCTTTCATTAGAGTGAGTCTCTCCTCCTCTTGGAGGAAAAATTTAAAAAGTTATGAGATTTACAATCCTAAATAAAAATAAAGGTTTAAATAATCATAGAAGTATAAAGATAGCATGCTTTCATTAGACTCAGTCTCTTCTCCTCTTGGAGGAAAATATAAAAAAGTTATGAGATTTACACATCCCAATTAAAGGCTTGAACAAGCATACAAGTATAAAGATAAGGTTTTATACATGCTGCAATGTAGTCATATTTTCAGGTTATTTCCCAATGGTAGTAATTAGACACTGAATACTCTTAGCTTGAAATGCTAGCAGATCGACTTCTGTATATGATTCCATTTTGACTGGTAACTCCAAATCAAAAATCTCTATAAGAAACAACATGCAGTTGTAGGCAACTCTCCACCCACAGCTGTGCCCATCCTTTTGCTCCACTCGCAGACGTCTTTTGAATTCTACTTGATCTTGTTGCTCCGTGGTTGTTCTGACAGCAGATACTAGCCGATATGTAGCACTGTCCATCATGACATATTAAATATATTAATATGTCATGATCATAAGATACAAAATAAGAAAGTATAAAAAATATTAAGAGAATAATTACCTTGGGGAGTTGGCATGATAGCCTTCCATTGAATTCACAAACCACAAATGGTTGAGTTCAAGGTCCCAGACGATCAGACTCCAATGTGAGCTACACGACCAGAATAAAAATGATTATTATTTTACACAAACTTGCCAAAGAAATAGTAAAAATAAGGTTAGAGTTGATACTTACGCCTCATGATAAGGCATTAAGATGACTCGCACCCCATCTAAATTCAAAGGCCTTAACCAGGTACAAACATCTTCTATAGTCTTTTGAGGAGAGCTAAGAATAGAAGAAAGGAGAGCATCGAGCATGTAGACACGATGCTGCACTGCACTAGGAAGCTGAGGAATAGCTACAGTGCACCAAGAAATAAACAAACGTTAGCTCATAGAATTGATTTGCATTCTGCACTAGGAAATTGATATATAACTACACTGTGAATAAATAAACAAATGTTAGCTCATTGAAGTAGCAATAAATAAACAAACGTTACCTGAGAATGGCCAAGATAACATTGTCATTAACCTCTTTTAAAGGATTGGAGAGGATTGAAACCTCCTCTCTACCAAAGCTCAAATACTGAGGTTCTCGTTTCAAAACGATCCTAACTTCAAATGAGCTCTCCATTTTATCCAATACAGCTAAATTTGCAGAATGGGTCTCTGTCATAGCTTGTATTCTATGTTTGGGGTCATTCTTCTTTTCCATGGTGTCTTTAAAGCTCTTGTGCTCATGGGATTCTTCAATCAAATTTAGAGGTGGTTGCATTGTTGAAGTAGAAGGGAGTGCCTCTATATTGACTTCATCCATTTCTTCTCCCTCTATTGCCTGTAAACAAATATGAGAGATTAGATTCATTATCTTTAAATTTAAATCTTATTTAAAAAATTGTATTTAGTTGAGAAATAGAGAGTTCATACCGCTAAGTATTGTCGTAGTGGCCTTTTTTCATAACCCTGCGAGCCATAATTATCAAAGAAGGCATCATCATGTTTGTCTTCATCCACCAACCTCTCTCTGAACGGGTCATGTAAGTCCATCTTTTCATCATCATTAACTGGGACATTATGATCTTCAAGGTAATCATCCATGTCATTAGTGTCCTTGTGGTCTATCTCTTTTTCATAGCCTGTGGTTAGATCTGCTTGAAGCTGAAAATAAGCCATGAAAATAAGCCAACCCCCCTCCCCCCTTCCCCCCCCGCCCCCCTTCCCCCCCCCCTTTCCCCCCCTGCCCCCCTTCCCCCCCTCCAGGGGGGGTGGCGACCCCCCCCCTCACCCCTTCCCCCCCCCCCCCGCCAGCCCCCCCCTCCCTCTTCCCCCCCGCCCCCCTTCCCCCCCTCCAGGGGAGGCTGCCCCAGCCCCCCCCTTCCCCCCTCCTTTCCCCCCTCCCCCCCTCAACCCTGCCCCCGCCTCTCCCTCCTCTCCTCCTCCCTTCCCTCCTGCCCCTCCATCCTCTCCTTCTCCTCCCCTCCTGGTAGGAACCTTTCTCTCTCTAGTTCCTCTCTCTTCAAATTAAAAAAAAAAATCTAGATAAAGAATTAATCAAAAAAATTTGCAAGTACCTGGAAAAAGTTTGTAAGTTTGCTCTTTCTTGCTTTCTTGCTCTTCCTTCCTTGCTTTCTTGATCGTCCTTGCTTTCTTGCTTCAATGAATGAAATGAGGGGAGAATGAATGAAGAAGGAAGACTATATATAAGAAAAATTAGGTTTTCCTCCTCCTCTCCTATTGGCTTTCCATTCCTACCCTCTCTCCTATTGGCTTTTCATTTATCCCCTCTCCCATTGGCTCCCATTACTCCCCCTCTCCCATTGGACCCCCATCCCTCATCCCAATCTTCCATTAGCCCACCCCCCATCCATTTCTTCTTCCTCCCCCATTGCCACCACTCCCATCCCACATTTCCACCACGTCCCATACTCCTCCCATTTCCCAAAATCCCATATTTCCCCATCTCACCCTCCTCTTTTTCATCCCCTATTAACTCCCCTTACTCATTTCACTCCCTTATTATCCTACTCCCCTATTACCTTCCCCTCTCCCATTCCATTCTTCCCTCCCCACTCTCACTTCCACTTCCCATTACTCACTTACCATTTGAAAACTATTAATATATTATTATACTATTTTTTATACTTATTATCATACACCCCTATTACTTCCCTCTCCCGTTCCACTCCTCCCTCCTCACTCCCACTTCCACTTCCCATTACTCACTTTCTATACACATTTGCAAACTATTAATATATTATTATATGATTTTTTATACTATTTGCAAACTTACATGTGGGCAAAATCATAGGTGTCAAAGCGATCCTATTGTGGTCATACAACAACTGTGCTTTTATTCAAGGGCATATTTATCCTCATCAACAAGCTTATTTACTCAAGGTATGAAGTGCATAATTTGTGCACTAATTGTTTGCTTTGTTGTATCAAAATTGTTTGCCACACACACACATATACACATACCGAGAATTTTCTAATATTATCGCATCTACATTTCTCCGATGGGCACAAAACTTTGTACACGCCTCAACCTAGGTCGTATTGACTTGCATACAAAGTGGTGCACCCATCCCATAAGTACTTGTTTAGATAACACACCTCCAAACGTATTTTATGACGATTGTGCATAACACTAGGAACAAAATGGTGTATAATGTGAGATCGACTATGCAAAGCATATCCAATGGACACAAGACTTTGCACGTTCCTCAACCTAGGCAGTGTTGACTTGTGTGCAAAGTGGCATCCCCATCCGATAAGTACTTGTTTGAAAAATACACCTACGATCGTGTTTTTTGACGGTTGTACATGACACCAAGGCTAAAAATGGTATTTAATACTCAATCTACCATGTAAAGCATATCCGATGGGCACAATACTTTGCACGTGCCTCAAAAGAGGTGGTATGGTATTCCATGCAAAGTGGAATGCCCATTCAATAAGTACTTTTTAGAATATCACACCTAGGACCATATTTTTTATTGGTTGTTGTCCATGACACTAAGGCAAAAACGCTGATTTATGCTTAATCGACAATGCAATGCATATGCGATCATCACAATAATTTGCACACATCTCAACCTAGGTATTATTGACTTACATGCAAATTGGCGTGCCCATCCCATAAGTACTTAGTTGAATAACACATCTAGGACCGCGTTTTTTGACGGTTGTGCATGACACTAAGGCCAAAACAGTGTTTAATGCTTGTTCGACAATGCAAAGCATATCTGATGGGGACAATACTTTTCACACACCTTCAACTAGGTGGAATTGACTTACATGCAAAGTGGCACGCCCATCCCATAAGTGCTTGATCGGATAACATACCTAGTAGCATGTTTTTTAATGGATGTGCATGACACTAGAGCAAAAATAGTATTTAATGCTCGATCGACCATGCAAAGGATATCCGATGGGCACAACACTTTTTGTATGCCTCAAACTAGGTGGTATTGAAATGTTCTCAAAGAGGCACACCCATCCGATAAGTACTTGGTTAGATAACACACCTAAGGGCGTGTTTTTTTGCAGATGTCCATATCACTAGGGAAAAAATGGTGTATAATGCATGATCGACCATGCAAAGCATATCCGATGGTGACAATAATTTGCACACAACTCAACATAGTTGAAACAGACTTGTGTGCAAAGTGGATCCCCCATCCGATAAGTACTTATTTGAATAACACACGTACGGCCGTGTTTTTATATGGTTGTGCATGACACAAAGGCAAAACAGTGTTTTATGCTTGATCGACAATGCAACGCATATCCGATGGGCACAATACCTTGCACACACCTTCAAATAGGTGGAATTGACCTAAATGCAAAGTGGCATTCCCATCTCATAAGTACTTGATCGGATAACACACCTAGCAGCGTGTTTTTTTATGGATGTGCATGACACTAAGGAAAAATGGTATTTAATGCTCGATCGACCATGCAAAGCATATCCGATGGGCACAATACTTTTCCTAAACCTTAACCTAGGTGGTATTGAAATGTTATCAAAGAGGCACACCCATCCGATAAGTACTTGGTCAGATAACATACCTAAGGGCATGCTTTTTTGCGGATGTGCATATCACTACAGGAAAAACATTGTATAATGCATAATCGACCATGCAGAGCATATCCGATGGTGACAATACTTTGCACGCATATCAAAGTAGTTGAAACGGACTTGCGTGCAAAGTGGAGCCCCCATCCGATAAGTACTTGTTTGATTAGCACACTTAGGATCGTGTTTTTTCATGGTTGTGCATGACACTAAGGCAAAAACGGTGTTTTATGCTTGATCGATAATGCAAAGCATATCCGATGGGCACAATACTTTGCACACACCTTCAAATAGGTGGAATTGACTTACATGCAAAGTGGCATTCCCATCGCATAAGTGCTTGATCGGATAACATACCTAGTAGCATGTTTTTTTACAGATGTGCATGACACTAAGGCAAAAATGGTATTTAATGGTCGATCGACCATGCAAAGCATATCCGATGGGCACAATACTTTTCCTATACCTTAACCTAGGTGGTATTAAAATGTTCTCAAAGAGGCACACCCATCCGATAAGTACTTGGTCAGATAAGATACCTAAGGGCATTTTTTTTGGGGATGTGCATATCACTACGGGAAAAATGTTGTATAATGCGTATCGACCATGTAGAGCATATTCGATGGTGACAATACTGTGCACGCATCTCAACGTAGTTGAAACGGACTTGCGTGCAAAGTGGAGCCCCCATCCGATAAGTACTTGTTTCATTAACACACTTAGGACCGTGTTTTTATATGGTTGTGCATGACACTAAGGCAAAAACGGTGTTTTGTGCTTGATCGACAATGTAAAGCATATCCGATGGGCACAATACTTTGCATACACCTTCAACTAGGTGGAATTGACTTACATGCAAAGTGGCACGCCCATCCCACAAGTGCTTGATCAGATAACATACCTAGCAGCGTGTTTTTTTACGGATGTGCATCACACCAGAGCAAAAATAGTATTTAATGCTCGATCGACCATGTAAAGGATATTCGATGGGCACAACACTTTTTGTATGCATCAAATTAGGTGGTATTGAAATGTTCTCAAAGAGGCACACCCATCCGATAAGTACTTGGTCAGATAACACACATAAGGGCGTGTTTTTTTGCGGATGTGCATATCACTAGGGAAAAAATGGTGTATAATGCGTGATCGACCATGCAAAGCATATCCGATGGTGATAATACTTTGCACGAACCTCAAAGTAGTTGAAACGGACTTGCATGCAAAGTGGAGCCCCCATCCGATAAGTACTTGTTTGAATAACATACCTAGGACCGTGTTTCTATATGGTTGTGTATGACACTAAGGCAAAAACAGTGTTTTATGCCTGATCGACAATGCGAAGCATATCCGATGGGCACAATACTTTGCACACACCTTCAAATAGGTGGAATTGACCTACATGCAAAGTGGCATGCCCATCCCATAAGTGCTTGATCGGATAACATATCTAGTAGCGTGTTTTTTTACGGATGTGCATGACACGAGCAAAAATAGTATTTAATGCTCGATCGACCATCCAAAGGATATCCGATGGGCACAACACTTTTCGTACACCTCAACCTAGGTGGTATTGAAATTTTCTCAATGAGGCACACCCATCCGATAAGTACTTGGTCAGATAAGACACCTAATGGCATGTTTTTTTGCGGATGTCCATATCACTAGGGAAAAAATGGTGTATAATGCCTGATCGACCATGCAAAGCATATCCGATGGTGACAATAATTTGCACACACCTCAACATAGTTGAAACAGACTTGTGTGCAAAGTGGAGCCCCCATCTGATAAGTACTTATTTGAATAACACACCTACGGCCGTGTTTTTATATGGTTGTGCATGACACAAAGGCAAAACAGTGTTTTATGCTTGATCGACAATGCAACGCATATCCGATGGGCACAATACCTTGCACACACCTTCAAATAGGTGGAATTGACCTAAATGCAAAGTGTCATTCCCATCTCATAAGTACTTGATCGGATAACACACCTAGCAACGTGTTTTTTTATGGATGTGCATGACACTAAGGAAAAATGGTATTTAATGCTCGATCGACCATGCAAAGCATATCCGATGGGCACAATACGTTTCCTAAACCTTAACCTAGGTGGTATCGAAACATTCTCAAAGACGCACACCCATCCGATAAGTACTTGGTCAGATAACATACCTAAGGGCATGCTTTTTTGCGGATGTGCATATCACTATAGGAAAAACGTTGTATAATGCATAATCGACCATGTAGAGCATATCCGATGGTGACAATACTTTCCACGCATCTCAACCTAGTTGAAAAAGACTTGCGTGCAAACTGGAGCCCCCACCCGATAAGTACTTGTTTGAATAACACACCTAGGACCGTGTTTTTTCATGGTTGTGCATGACACAAAGGCAAAAACGGTGTTTTATGCTTGATCAACAATGCAAAGCATATCGGATGGGCACAATACTTTGCACAAACCTTCAAATAGGTGGAATTGACTTACATGCAAAGTGGCACGCCCATCCCATAAGTGCTTGATCGGATAACATACCTAGCAGCGTGTTTTTTTATGGATGTGCATGACACGAGCAAAAATAGTATTTAATGCTTGATCGACCATGCAAAGGATGTCCTATGGGCACAACACTTTTCGTAGACCTTAACCTAGGTGGTATTGAAATTTTCTCAATGAGGCACACCCATCCGATAAGTACTTGGTCAGATAATAACACACCTAAGGACGTGTTTTTTTGCAGATGTGCATATCACTAGGGAAAAAATGGTGTATAATGCGTGATCGACCATGCAAAGCATATCTGATGGTGACAATACTTTGCACACACCTCAACATAGTTGAAACGGACTTGCGTGCAAAGTGAAGCCCCCATCCGATAAGTACTTATTTGAATAACACACCTACGGCCGTGTTTTTATATGGTTGTGCATGACACAAAAGCAAAAATGGTGTTTTATGCTTGATCGACAATGCAAAGCATATCCGATGGGCACAATACTTTGCACACACCTTCAACTAGGTGGAATTGACTTACATGCAAAGTGGCATTCCCATCACATAAGTACTTGATCGGATTTAACACACCTAGCAGCGTGTTTTTTTACGGATGTGCATGACACTAAGGCAAAAATGGTATTTAATGCTCGATCGACCATGCAAAGCATATCCGATGGGCACAATACTTTTGCTACACCTTAACCTAGGTGGTATTGAAATGTTCTCAAAGAGGCACACCCATCCTATAAGTACTTGGTCAGATAACATTCCTAAGGGCATGTTTTTTTGCGGATGTGCATATCACTATAGGAAAAACATTGTATAATGCATAATCGACCATGCAGAGCATATCCAATGGTGACAATACTTTGCATGCATCTCAACCTAGTTGAAATGGACTTGCGTGCAAACTAGAGCCCCCATTCGATAAGTACTTGTTTGATTAACATACTTAGGACTGTGTTTTTTCATGTTTGTGCATGACACTAAGGCAAAAATGGTGTTTTATGCTTGATCGACAATGCAAAGCATATCCCATGGGCACACTACTTTGCACACACCTTCAACTATAAGGAATTGACTTACATGAAAAGTGGCATGCCCATCCCATAAGTGCTTGATCGGATAACATACCTAGCAGCGTGTTTTTTTACGGATGTGCATGACACTAGAGCAAAAATAGTATTTAATGGTCGATCGACCATGCAAAGGATATCCGATGGGCACAACACTTTTCGTACACCTCAACCTAGGTGGTATTGAAATGTTCTCAAAGAGGCACATGCATTCGATAAGTACTTGGTCAGATAACACACCTAAGGGCGTGTTTTTTTGTAGATGTGCATATCACTAGAGAAAAAATGGTGTATAAGGCATGATCAATCATGCAAAGCATATCTGATGGTGACAATACTTTGCATGCATCTCAATGTAGTTGAAACGGACTTGCGTGCGAAGTGGAGCCCCCATCCGATAAGTACTTGTTTGAATAACACACCTAGGACCGTGTTTTTTCATGGTTGTGCGTGACACTAAGGCAAAAACGGTGTTTTATGCTTGATCGACAATGCAAAGCATATCCGATGGGCATAATACTCTGCACACACCTTCAACTAGGTGGATTTGACTTACATGCAAAGTGGCACGCCCATCCCATAAGTGCTTGTTTGGATAACGTACCTAGCAGCGTGTTTTTTTATGGATGTGCATGACACTAGAGCAAAAATAGTATTTAATGCTCGATTGACCATGCAAAGGATATCCGATGGGCACAACACTTTTTGTAGTTGAAACAGACTTGCGTGCAAAGTGGAGCCCCCATCCGATAAGTACTTGTTTGATTAACACACCTAGGACCGTGTTTTTTCATGGTTGTGCATAACACTAAGGTAAAAACGTTGTTTTATGCTTGATCGACAATGCAAAGCATATCCGATGGGCACAATACTTTGCACACACCTTCAACTAGGTGTAATTGACTTACATGCAAAGTGGCACTCCCATCCCATAAGTGCTTGATTGGATAACATACCTAGTAGTGTGTTTTTTTATGGATGTGCATGACACTAGAACAAAAATAGTATTTATTGCTCGATCGATCATGCAAAGGATATCCGATGGGCACAACACTTTTCGTACACCTCAACCTAGGTGGTATTGGAATGTTCTCAAAGAGGCACACCCATCCGATAAGTACTTGGTCAGATAACACACCTAAGGGCATGTTTTTTTGTGGATGTGCATATCACTCGGGAAAAAATGGTGTATAATGCATGATCGACCATGCAAAGCATATCCGATGGTGATAATACTTTGCACACACCTCAACATAGTTCAAATGGACTTGCGTGCAAAGTGGAGCCCCCATCCGATAAGTACTTGTTTGAATAACACACCTAGGGCTGTGTTTTTATATGGTTGTGCATGACACTAAGGCAAAAAGGGTGTTTTATGCTTGATCCACAATGCAAAGCATATCCGATGGGCACAATACTTTGCACACACCTTTAACCAGGTGGAATTGACTTACATGCAAAGTGGCATTCCCATCGCATAAGTACTTGATCGGATAACACACCTAGCAGCGTGTTTTTTTTATGAATGTGCATGACACTAGAGCAAAAATAGTATTTAATGCTCGATCGACTATGCAAAGCATATTTGATGGGAACAATACTTTTCCTATGCCTTAACCTAGGTGGTATTGAAATTTTGTCAAAGAGGCACACCCATCCGATAACTACTTGGCTAGATAACATACCTAAGGGCGTGTTTTTTTGTAGATGTGCATATCACTACGGGAAGAATGTTGTATAATGCGTAATCGACCATGCAAAGCATATCCGATGGTGAAAATACTTTGCACGCATCTCAAAGTAGTTAAAACTAGCTTGTGTGCAAAGTGGAGCCCCCATCCGATAAGTACTTGTTTGATTAACACACTTAGGACCGTGTTTTTTCATGGTTGTGCATGACACTAAGGCAAAAACGGTGTTTTATGCTTGATCGACAATGCAAAGCATATCCTATGGGCACAATACTTTGCACACACCTTCAAATAGGTGGAATTAACTTACATGCAAAGTGGCACACCTAGCCCATAAGTGCTTGATTGGATAACATACCTAGCAGGCTCGTGTGTTTTTATGGATGTACATGACACTAGAGCAAAAATAGTATTTAATGCTCGATCGGTCATGCAAAGGATAACTTGGCATGTCCATTTGATGAGTACTTGATCGGATAACTTCTCCCACTAATAAATTAAGTACTAATTAAAAATTATAATAAATGAGTAGATTATTAAAAAGAGACTAATATTTATGTAATTGTTGCTACTGCAGCTTGCTTGCGAAGGACTCTCACAAAGAAGATGGCTATAGATTTTGTTCCAGGGATGGATGTGATTTTATGTAGCAAAAGAGAAGTAGTTGCATTTGCTACAATCCATGATAGTGATCCCAATTCAGTTTGCCACTTTCGAAGACTTAGCGAAGATAAGGTGGCAGTTACTGTATCAAAGATTCTTAGCGCACATGTTGAGCTAAAGTATAAATGTGGAGATATGGAAACACTTGGAGACGTTATGCCCTACAATACATCCAACAAATCATTTATAGCATGGGACAAAGATGAGACTTATGCAACAGACATTATCAAGAATACAAAGTGCACCACCTTGGATTTTACTATAGGGGACATTTTACAAATGAGATCATTTGCAAATAAGACTGTAGCAGAAGGTGAAGTATTGGGATTTGAACAAGTGGAGCAATGGTCATTTGCACAAATGAGGATTCTAAAAGTCACTGATGATGGTATGGCTGATAACATAACATCCTTATGTGATCCCTACTATGAGGTAGGCAAGAATATGAGATGGAGCATGCAAGTTTTAAACATGAGAAAGAGGCGCGTGGTTTTCAATGATAAAGACAAGGTATACTACAATATCAAAGGACCTAAAAAGCGTGCCGATGTGCCAAGCTCTATCACTTCAAATGTGGATGATTTCAATATACTCAATTATAGAAGTGACATCTTATCTGGAGTGGATGAGTTCATTGGTTCCGAGAAACAAAATGATTTTAGAAGCGAAGCCTTATCTGGGGTGGATGAATTCTTGCACAGTGAGAAGGGCAAAGGTTTCAATAGCGATTTCTTGTCAAGTGTGGATGAGTTCATGCATATTAAAAAACCTGGTGTCAATCAAGCTTGTGGATTTGTGAAAGCCATGCAAGATGTCTCAATGAGTGATGTTCTCTCAGGAGTGGAAGAGTTTCAAGGTTCTCAATACTCTCGTAGAATATTGAATTCATTGAATGGTCCTAAGAGTATGTTAAAAACAAGGATGAGATCAACAGAGGATTATTCAATATTTAACTTTGATTGTGATATGGACAAGGATGCAACGACCAATCATGGATGCTTAGTTACAAACAAATGTGAGGAGAAGAAGTGCATAAATACAGATAACAACGTGCACCAGGAATGAAAATGGTCATACATATGCATGAAGAGAAAGCAGATCCACAAAAGCAACCAAAGAGGAAGAGAGTTATGAAGGAGGAGAACATGTTAAATGCATTGGGATATCTATGTTGCAAGTGAAGATGTATGCGCTTCATTGATCTTGCAGACATCAGGGAATGTAGAGGACATGTGTGGCAAAGAAGAGGAAGCGAAAGAAATGAATACCTTCTCACAAGTCTCTCTTGCTTTCTTCAGAATGGCAATAAAAGGCTAAGTTCAAGACAAAAGGTAAAACCTCTCGTAAATGGAAAAAGGATTTGTAATAAGGCATATCGCAATATTACTGGATTATCCCATGGTACATATTGGGATTAAGTCACCAAGGCAAAGGGTGGCAACAAATTTAGCATTCACGGTAATAGAGGAAGGTCCAAATCAAGAATCTCAACTGTCAGGGCAGTAGCAATTTTGCAAGACTTCATACATGAAAATGCTTTACCTCAACCCCATATATCTACCAAACTCCCTAACGGTGACGTGATCACTTAAATGCACCTTCCAATGGGCTTGACAAAGCTCGAAGTATTTGACTCTTGTGGGGGTTAAAGGTCACTGTGCCTTTACCCCAGTTATGTACAATACTCAAACACATATATAAATGAATGAAAAAGAAGATTAGGGTGGTTCTGCACCCACCAAACTTGTGTGGCTCTCTGTCTCTCTCTCTCCCTCTTCTGTTCTTGCTTCCGTTGAGAGCACTCTCAACTGGTATCAGAGCCCGGGTGATTTAGCTGAGCGTGCGTGAATGCTTGAAGCTCAGCAGCTCTGTGGGAGGAAGGAGAAGCTCTGTGGGAAGCTTTGTGGGTGAATTTACTTGTATCCGAGTGTGCAGAGACCTTGGAGGAACCTTTGGAAAAGTCACTTTGGCTTTGCGAAGTGGTTTTGAGAGCCTGTTAAGAGCTTTCAAAGAAAAAGTCATTTTTTTGAGCTTTTCCCTGTTCCGTTCGATGACAGAGAATCCATATTGACTTGTAGAGGCAACTATTGCTTGCTTCTGGTGTCCACATTACTTCAGGAGCTTGGAAACACCTTCATTCTTGAATCTGGGATCATTTCATTGGATTTCTGACTCACTGTCTCAGTTTTTGCGTTTTTTGCCTGGGTGTTGGAACTCAAGTTTGGAGCAACCATTTGCAAATCTGTCAGTTCTGGTGGACTCAGCAGGTCCTAAAACTTCTATGTTGCTCATCATTCGCACTCCGATGGAGTTTATAAACAGCTCTGTTTCCAAAAACGTTTTTCAGTCCGTGTGTTGGACCCAGTGATTGAGACCACGGTTTCCAAAACCGTTTGTCCCATTGCGTTCCGGATGCCCAAAAACCCCTACCTATCAGTTCTTGCACGATTCGGTGGAGGATTTTCAGAGTTATAGATCTCTGTGTATTCGATTCCATCTCTCTGTTATGCATTTTTTCATACTAAGGTTTTGAAACCTTAGATTTATGCCACATGGCAGTGGATAAGTGTTGACTCCCATTTCTCACTCATTGGTTGGGATTTTGGAGTTCTGGCAGAAGAGAGTATTTGCAGAATTTCTTGTTGAGTCCGATTATGCAATGGCACCCATGTTTTGAGGCATCTCAGGTTCTATTTTCAGTAGCACTCATTACCGTGGAACTATGATTTCTTGAGCATACCTTATGCAGATCACTCTGGTTGCAGTTTGAGCAGTGAGTTTGAGCAGTGTACGCTCATTCGTGGTATGCATTGGGTTGCAGTGGATGATTTATAGGCCATTTGGATGCATTGCGATCCTTGTTGGATGCGCTGATAGGCCCAAATTGCCTTGTGGGATGCTATTTTTTATGGACGCTTTGCACATGGATGCTATTTTATGCTGAGGGACAGCTTTGACACATTATTGGTGATGCACTGATAGTGCTATGCTCTCTTGGATGAGATATTATTGATGCATATGCTAGTGGACGGTGTTTATGCTTGAGTCATTTGGCACTTATTGGCATTTTCTTTTGGGTCAGATTTGCTCATATGGATGCATAGTATATGCACATGAGTCAAATGCATCTTTTGATGCTTTGAGCTTTGAGTTTTGGTGATATTTCACTCTATTGTGGCATACACATTTGGGTGCACCTGGTATTTGTTGTGATTCTCTCTTGCAGGCACTAGCATTTGGGATTTTGCTTTATTTGCATCATGGCATCCTCTTCCATGTCTGAAAAGGAGTTTTTCAGCATTAAAAATTTTGATGGGACAAACTTTTCTTTGTGGAAAGAACAAATAAGGGATGTGCTTATTCAAAAGAAGCAGATTAAACCCTTGGCAGGGATTGAAGCTAAGCCTGCGGATATGTCTGAGGATGATTGGAATGAGTTGGATGCATTAGCAAAGTCTACTATTAGACTTCATCTTGCAGAGTCAGTTTATTTCACAGTAGTAAATGAGCAGACTACGGAAGATTTGTGGAAGAAATTGTGTGCCACTTATGAGAAGGAAACTGCCTCTAGTAAAGTTTACCTCATGAAGAGGTTGTTTGAGCTGCAGATGAAGGAAGGGGTCTCCATTGCTTCTCACTTGAATGAATTCAATATTATTTTCAACTAGCTTCAGGCTCAGAAAATGAATTTTGATGCGGAGACTAAGGCAATATTTCTCTTATGTTCATTGCCATCCTCATGGGATACCTTCCGTACAGCTGTCAGTAACTCTGCACCTAGTGGAGTACTGAAATTTGATGATGTTGTGGGTAGCTTGTTGGCCGAGGAGATTAGACAGAAGTCTATGGATGGCAACAAGCAGGATGCAGCCTTAAATGTGCAAAGGGGTGGATCACAGTTCAGGGGGAAGTCCCAAGAAAGAGGGAAGTCACGTAGCAAATCCAGGGCATGGAACATTGAGTGTTACCATTGTGGCAAGAAGGGCCATATGAGAAAGGATTGCTACAAGCTGAAAAGAAAGCAAAAGGATAAGAAAAAGAATGCAAATTGGGGTGCAAATCAAAAGGAAGAGAGTCCAAGGGAGGACAAAGGAAAAGTGAAGATCGAGGAGATCAATGCAGTCACACATGATAGTGACAATGACGTTCTCTTCATGTCTAGTTTATCTGCAGAGTTGCTTACCACTTCAGATGATGCATATTCCCAGGATTGGATTTTGGATTCTGGTGCTTCATTCCATGTTACTCCCCATAGGGAATGGTTCTCCACTTATGATAGTGGAAAGACAAGTTTTGTGCATCTTGGAAATGACTATGCATGTGACATAGTGGGAGCAGGTGACATAAAGTTTTCTTTTGCAAATGGGTCTGCATTTGTTTTGAAACATGTGAGACATGTGCCTAAGCTGACCAAGAGTCTTATTTCAGTGGGTCAGCTATATGATGCTGGTTTTCACACCACTTTTGGCTTTCAGAGTTGGAAAATTCAAAAGGGCTCTATGCTTTCGGCCAGGGGTGCCAAGTGTGGAACTTTGTATCCCTTACATGTATCAGGGGTATTTGATCATGTTGTTGCAATAACCGAGCTGCCAAGCACTTCTTTGTGGCATTGCAGGTTGGGGCACATGAGCCCAAATGGAATGTATCAGGGGTATTTGATCATGTTGTTGCAATAACCGAGCAGCCAAGCACTTCTTTGTGGCATTGCAGGTTGGGGCACATGAGCCAGAATGGAATGAAACTCTTATGCCGTTTGGGTTATGTACCGCATTTGAGTTTCTCTGATTTTGAATTTTGTGAGCACTGTCTCTATGGGAAGCAGACTAAATCAGCCCATAAAAGAAAAGGAAAGAAAGAGTTTGAAATGCTTGATTTGGTGCATTCAGACGTATGTGGTCCCATGCCTACACGGTCATTAGGCGGGGCTGAATACTATGTGACATTCATTGATGATGCAACTAGGAAAGTGTGGGCTTATGCTATAGCTCAGAAGAGTGATGTGTTCCAGGTATTTCAGAAATGGCTGGCCTTGGTTGAGAATCAGTCAGGTAGAATGCTTAAATGCCTATGGACTGACAATGGTGGAGAGTATCTCTCTCATGACTTTTAGCATTTCTGTGATACACGTGGGATTAAGAGGGAGCTCACATCCCCTCGTACTCCAGAGCAAAATCCAGTTGCAGAAAAGATGAACCGTACCATTTAAGAAAGGTTGCAATGCATGCTTTCCAATGCAAGTCTTTCTGGTGGTTTTTGGGCTGAGGCAATGAAGACTGCAGTGCATGTGATCAATAGATCACCTAGTAAGAGTTTGGATGGTGGTATTCCTGAAGAGGCATGGAGTGGCAAGAAGCCCTCCTACTCTCATTTGTGTATATTTGGGTGTGAGGCATATGCACATGTGCCAAAAGAGCTTCGAAAGAAGCTAGATCCTAAGTCTAGGAAATGCATCTTTCTGGGTTATGGTGAAAGTGGAGAGATGGGCTATCGTCTCTGGGATCCAGAAGCAAAGAAGATCATACGCAGCCATGATGTGGTCTTCAATGAGAAGAAGATGCATAAGGCACCCATGAGGGATGTGGAAATGAGGAGAATCACTTTCTAGGATGTGAATCCACCTGCATATGTTGATAGACAGCAAGCTGTCCATGCACCAAATGTGCAAGAAATGGTACAACCAAGTACTCCCATAGGTATACAATCAAGGGTAGATGATGGATCATCTATTGGTGGAAATGATGAGCCAAATGTGGCTGATATGCAAGTGGGACAGCAAGCTGAAATGCCCTTGAGAAGATCATCTAGAGTGTCTAGACTGCCTGATAGGTTTGTTCCAAGGGTAGACTATGTGATGCTTACTGATTGCGGGGAGCCTTCTTGCTACAAAGAGGCTATGATGCGTGAGGATCAATGCAAGTGGGAGTATGCTATGCAATCAGAGATGAGTTCACTTATGAAGAATAAGACTTGGGACTTGGTTTCTTTGCCACATGGAAAGAAAGCATTGTCATGTAAATGGGTCTACAAAATGAAGGTCACAGGTGATGATGTGCCTAGGTACAAGGCCCGATTGGTTGCTAAAGGGTTCAAGCAAGAGAAGGGTGTGGACTTTGATGAGATATTCTCTCCGGTTGTGAAGATGACCACACTTAGATGCATGCTTGGACTAGTGGCAGTAGAGGATATGGAGCTTATGCAAATGGATGTCAAGATAGCTTTCTTGCATGGGGATTTGCATGAGGAAATTTACATGGTGCAGCCGGAAGGCTTTGAAGAAAAGGGCAAAGAGCATTTAGTTTCAAGCTGAAAAAGAGTCTCTATGGTCTTAAGCAAGCACCTAGAGAATGGTATCAAAAGTTTGATGCTTTCATTCGGTCCCAGGGTTTTAGAAGGAGTGAAATTGATCACTGCCTCTACACTAGAAGGGCTAAGGATAATAGCCTGATAATCCTGGCACTATATGTGGATGATATGCTATTGGCTAGCAAGAATACTTATGAGCTAGATGCATTAAAGGCCAAGTTGCATGAGGCCTTTGATATGAAGGATTTGGGACTTGCAGGTCATATTCTTGGTATGCGCATCACGCATGATCGGAGTAGGAAACTCCTTTGGCTTTCACAAAAAGAGTATGTTACAAAAGTATTGCAGCGTTTCAATATGGAGGGGGGGAAGGCAGTGAGTACTCCATTGCCTCCATATGTGAAACTGAGTCATACAGATAGTCCCAAATCAGAAGAGGAGAGGGCCATGATGGCTAAGGTTCCTTATGCATCAGCGGTTGGGAGTCTTATGTATGCTATGATAGCTACTAGACCAAACATTGCATTTGCAGTGGGAGTTGTTAGCAGGTATATGGCTAATCCAGGAAAGAGGCATTGGGAGGCAGTTAAGTGCATCATGAGGTACATGAAGGATACCAAGGAGATGTGCATTTGCTTTGGTAAAGGAGACATGCCTGTACTTGGGTACACAGATTCAGACTATGCAGGGCATGTGGATAGTAGGAGATCCACTTCTGGTTATGTGTTCACCTTTGCAGGTGGTGTAGTATCGTGGATGTCTCGTGCACAGAAGTGCATTGCTTTGTCTACCACAGAGGCTGAGTATGTTGCAGCCATAGAGGGTTGCAAGGAGGTTATATGGCTTGATCGGCTAGTGGGAGATTTGGGGATTCATACAGGTGTACCGACATTGCATAGTGATTCCATGAGTGCTATTTAGCTAGCACGGAATCCGGTCTTTCATGCAAAGACCAAACACATTGAGGTCAAGTACCATTTCATCAGGGAGGTACTTGAGGACAAGCGCATAGAGCTTGTCAAGGTTCATACAGATGATAACCGTGCAGATATGCTGACGAAGAGTCTACCTAGTCAGCGGTTTGAGTATTGTCGTGTATTGATGGGCATTGGATAGTATGCTCACTGGTTGTTCTCCCTTAAAGGCACATTGTCCTTTAAGTGGGAGGTTGTGGGGGGTTAAAGGTCACTGTGCCTTTACCCCAGTTATGTACAATACTCAAACACATATATAAATGAATGAAAAAGAAGATTAGGGTGGTTCTGCACCCACCAAACTTGTGTGGCTCTCTGTCTCTCTCT
Organism: Dipteris shenzhenensis; assembly: GCF_047967505.1. Lineage (NCBI taxonomy): Eukaryota > Viridiplantae > Streptophyta > Polypodiopsida > Gleicheniales > Dipteridaceae > Dipteris > Dipteris shenzhenensis. Next base: position 56,408,963 of record NC_141597.1, on the reverse strand, counting down.
TTCCCTCTTCCGTTCTTGCTTCCGTTGAGAGCACTCTCAACTCTATTGCAGAAAAGCAAAGGCAAAGAGGGGATGCCATAGCTTCTTCTCATACTTTGTATACTCTTTGGAAGAAGAACTTTGGATATGTTAAAATACCAAGGAGGCAAAAAATGTCAAAGTGCAATGTCTGTGATGATTTAAAGCGAGCAATTGAGAGTGCAACATGTTCAAATCAAAGGGAATTATACAAAAAAAACCGAAAATCTCATCATGACCTTATTCGACATTCCAGACAAAAATATGCATTTTGGAAGGAGCAAGCTATTTCGCATCCCGATGACTACATGTGCCTTATTGTAGATGGCATGGATCAGAATACAACAACATTGCCTCGTTTTGTTGCCACTCCACCTAAATTACAAGGAAAGCACTTTCTAAAGACACATCTATGTGGAGTGTTAGTGCATGGAATTAAGTTCTTTGCAGATATATGGATTGATTCCTTGCATCTACATGATAGCAATCAAGTTGTAACATCTATTATGAAGGCAATTCGCAATATACATGCAGAAAAAGGTCGCCTACCATCGACTTTGAGAATACAAGCTGATTATTGCTGGCGAGAAAATAAGAATGTACTCATGTTTGCATTCTGCTCCATGCTAGTTGCTCATCGAATCTTCAATGAGGTCGAATGTGGACTTTTGTATGTTGGGCATACACATGAGGGTATCGATCAGGTTTTTAGCACAGTCTCAAGGGAGCTTAAATGCAAGGATGTGGAGACAATAGATGACTTGGTAAGAAGATGTGGTAGGCAAGTTGGTGGTCATAAGGAAAGTATAGTATGTGAGAGGCTCGAAAGAATGTATGATTGGAAGAGCTTCATTCTACCTTTCATACAAATGGGTGGTGATGCATTGACAGGTCATACCAATCCACACTACTTTCATTTTTTTTTAAAAGATGAAAAACTTGTAATGCAATGGAAACAGTATTCTCATGATACAAAATGGGAACCTGAAGAACCTTACAGTCTCTTAACTTCAATTCCCAGCAAGGAAAGGTATCCAACATGGGCTCCTATACAAGAATTCAATGAGAGGTCTAACTGTGAAATAGAAGGATTAAAAGCATTTATTACATACAAAGAGGAAATGCTCCGGAGATATCCTGATTCGAAGCCTTCTTGGAGAGAACACACTACCACTGTAATTAACAAGACACGAAATTTAATAAAGGACCTTGAGAGAATGCGAGGCTCAAAGGATGTCAAGGAAGAATGCAATATGTTTTGGCCAAATGTTCATAACGATTTGCGCCCAGCTCCAGTCTTTGAAAATGAATTTGTATCATTACTCCCACGTCCATATTGTGGACTGAAGAAGAGAGTTTATGCCACAAGTAGATATAGAGGTCGATTGTTTTGTTGTGGTTCGGCCATTGGATGATGAATATGAGAATGTGAAGTTTTGGGTTGCAAAAGTAGTTGATGTGCAAAGGATGACCAAGGGAGAGCTACAACATTTACAGCGATATGGTATGAGCCAAAGGGCAGGAAGGAGAATATGGATAACAACACATTGTATACTAATTGTATAATGAAGGAGTGGGTCCCAAATGATGAAGCAGTCTCTCAAGTTTCGACAGAGACAATCATAGTGTCTTGGCATTCAAGGGCAAAGAAATCAAAGAAGCGCATGGGATATGAGGTAGAAGGAAAAAAAAAATACCACAGCAAACTATTTTGCATATACACGAATTTTTAAGGATGCTCACCATGGAGGAAGTAGAAGGAGACAGCGCAAATGAAGAATGTCCATGATCAAAGGTTTGTATTGAAGTCCATTGAAGGATTTTATTTGGGTACTAGGCAAGAAGCCAATCCAAGACAATTATAATCAGAGTCATCACCTCCTATGTCAAATGAGAGTCAAAATATGCACTGGATGTCACCCAAGGGTCAAGGCTTGCCAAGACAATAGGGAGTTAATGCACCTAGCACCTGGCAAGGGACTATCACATTGAGCAATAAGACAATGGGGAGTTAATGCACCCAAGGGGCAAGGCTTGGCAAGACAACTTGTGGGAGTTAATGCAGATGGCACCTGTATTTTGCACTGGATGTCACCCAAGGGTCAAGGCTTGGCAAGACAATAGGGAGTTAATGCAGATGGCACCTAGCAAGGGACTATCGCATTGAGCAATAAGACAATGGGGAGTCAATGCACCCAAGGGGCAAGGCTTGGCAAGACAAGTGGGAGTCAAATTATGCAGATGGCACCTGGCAAGGGACTGTCGTGACATTGAGCAATAAGACAATGGGGAGTCAAATTATGCAGATGGCACGAATTGAGGCTCTTTAAGAGCAACAATTTAAATTGTAAACATATGTTCAATCTATATCATTTTGGATATAAAGACTCTAGCTGAGAGCAACGTCTCTCAATGTAATCATATAATAATAGCTATAATTGCTATTATACCTCTTTGGTTCAATACAAAACTTGGGTCTTATGGCATCATTTCTTTTTTCTATTTATTAAAAGTTTTAAAAATTTTGTGCATATTGCGAGTGACAATGTTATTTTCATGAAATATTTATGTCTCCTTTCATGGATTTATAAATTTATCACGTCAAGGAAAAATATTAAAAATAATTAAATTAACAAATAACTTAGATATAGCTAGAATTTCTAATATAGGATTATTTCAAATTCTTGCATGTTGGTGCAAAAGTATAGATTGAAAAAACAATATTTTTATGTGAATATGATAGTGCCAAAGTGAACTTTTGATTTGGGAAGTAGAAAGTAAAATTTTAATTTGGGAAGGATATTTTCACAAAGTAAAGTTTTCATTTGGGAAGGATTTTTGGGCTTCATCCAAAAACAACAGAAAAAGTCCAAAATTAATGAAATAGGTGATATCATATATATATGAGTATACATGGGCACTGTACAAGTGGGTGGGTACACTGCCCTTTACCCCAACATAGAGGAAGTCATTCAAGGTTGCATGGATACTGTGAGAGTGACTATGCCGAAGATCATGAGACTAGGATATCGACACAGGGATATGCATTTTTCCTTGGTCAAGGTGCTATATCATGGTTGTCAAACAAACAACCAACTGTTTCCTTGCCTTCAACTGAAGCAAAACAGGTGCATATGAGGCTATATGGCTCAAAAGATTATTTTTAGGAACAGATTACTTTGATGAATTAAAGCCAACTACCATTATACTGTGATAATCGATAAGCTCAAGCATTGGCCAAGAATCCAATATATCACTCCGGTCCACAAAGCACATTGATGTCAGAGAGCACTTCATTAGAGAAAGAGTGTTACTTCGCGAAATCACACTGCAGCATTGTGATAGCAAAGAGAATGTTGCAGACATCTTTACCAAACCACTTGGTAAAGAGCTTTTCAAGAAGCACCGATAAGCTCTTGGTTGACTTAAAGGAAGGACATTCCCATTAAAGGGGTGTGATGGGATGTAATGCTCAGTCCTTCTTCGATTTCCCAGAATTATCATCTTGAGGGAAGGCCTACTTCATGATGTTGATCTTGAGGGAAGATGTTGAGATACCATGCTCAACATCATTTGATCATATGTGCATAGTACTAGCCTAGTAGATTGCTATAAAGGAGAGGGTTAGATGCCCTAACCTTAACCCTAACCCTAAAAGGGTTTATATATATTCTACGTTTTTAGCTAAATCTAGTCTACAATTAGTCATTTGTGGTGTGCTCTCTAGCAGTGCCCTCTCTCCTCATCTCCACTCTCCTCCTCTCTCCTCTTCATATTTTGTCATCTTTATTACTTGACTACATCTTACTTTTGGCAAAAGTAAATATGAGGTTGCAGTGTCAATTACTCCTAATAATATGGCAAAATGATAACTCATATGTTGTTCATATTGAGAGATTGTAGCGAGTCACAAATATCACCTATTGACTTTTTATTATTATTGAGCCATGTAGAAAGCAGGGAATCTATGATCAAAGACTCTTAGTGCACATGTTGAATAAAGCATAAGTGTGGAGATATGGAAGTACTTAGAGATGTTATGCCTTATAATGTTTTCAATAAATCATTTATTGCATGGGATAGAGATGAGACTTATCCAACACATATCATCAGGAATACAAAGTACACTTCTTTGGATTTTAGTGTGGGAGATATTTTGCAAATGATATCATTTGCAAATAAGAACGTAGAGGAAGGTCAAGTTTTGGGGTTTGAACATTGGGATCAGTGGTCATTTGCACAGATGAGAATTGTGAAAGCTACTAATAAGGGTATAGATGATAACGCAACATCATTAGATGGTCCCTATTATGAGGAAGGAAGAGATTTTAGATGGATTATGCAATTTTTGAAGATTAAAAAAGGACATGTGGTTTTCAATGATCATAAAGAAAAGGTATACTATAATTTCAAAGGACTTAAAGAATATGCCAACGAGCCAAGCTTTGTCCCTTCAGATGTGCATGATTTCAATGGACTCAAGTATAGAAATGACATCTTATTAGGAGTGGATGAGTTCATTGGTACCGAGAAAGATAAAGAATTCAGAAGCAATGCCTACTCTGGAGTGGATAAAGTCATACATATTGAGAAAGGCAAAGACATCAAAAGTGTTATCTCTTCAGAATTAGATGATTTCAATGCAATTTTCTATAGAAGTGACATCTTATTAGGAGTGGATGAGTTCACTGGTACTGTAAATTGCTTTCTTTGGAGTGGATGAAGTCATACATATTGAGAAAGGCAAAGACATCAAAAGTGGTCTCTTCAAAATTAAATGATTTCAATGAAATCATCTATAGAAGTGACATCTTATTAGGAGTGGATGAGTTCAGTGGTACTGTGAAGGAAAAAGATTTCAGCAACGATGTCTTATCTGGAGTCGATGAATTCACACACGTCGAGAAGGATAAAGATATCATTGGTGTTGTCTCTCAAACTTGGATGATTTCAATGCACTTAACTATAGAAGGTGATATCTTGTTGGAAGTGGATGAGTACATTGGTACTGATAAAGCAAAAGGTTTGAGAAGTCATGTCTTATCTCGAGTGGATGAATTCACGCACATTGACAAGGAGTGCAAAGAGTTCGAAAGTATTGGCTTATTAAACATGGACTACATGGATATTGATTTGAATGGTCCAAATATTGCCTCCAAGACAAGAATTAGATCAATAAAGAACTATTTGGTATTTGACTTTGCTTGTGATAAGATCAACGATGCAATATCCCATGAAAACAAAGTGAAAAATAAATTCAACGGGGAGACGCGCCAACTCCCTTTAGAAAGAAAACCTATCAAAATCTTGAGTATGAGATGAATTTAATAATATGCCATGAGTAGAAATTATTCAAATTAACATGGTTGTGTTCTACACTAAAAGAGCTTTAAATATGTCTTTACATCTTTAAATTTGTCTAACACATGAAAAAGTTACATTAATTTGAAAGGAGTTTTTATATTTTAGTGTATTTTTTGTTTTACCCCCCCTCATCCAAAAGACCCCCCGCCTTGGGCCTCACATATTATGAAGAATATGTACAAATCTTAAAATCTTGCATATTTTTCAAGGTATATACCTTATATTTTGTGGGAGGGGGGGCATGAAATTTTTATATTTTCCCTTGCATATTTGAAAATTTTTAAGGAAAGCCATGCATATTATATATGGACCTTGTTCTCACACACAACAAGACAAAGCAACTATAGACATGCTTGATAGATGTGCAAAATAGCGGGCGCGTCTATAGGCGCTGCTAGAATAGTGAAAATACAAGCGCATCTAATAGCATGTCTAATAGCACATCTACACTGTGAATTAGACATGGATTTAGATGCCTTTATAAATGCAAAACAGAGAATACAAAAAGTGAGATTTTGGTGTAGGCTGATAAATGTACATCACTGCTTTCCAAACATTGCCCATGATTACCAAAGCACATAATTTTAATAAAAATATCAATGCTTTTTGGCAAACCCACATATACAAAAATTAAGTGACGTGAGGAGAATGAGACGATATGTAAAATAGTTTTGCCAATATCAATGATGGGCTACAGTTCAATCTTATCCTCAATGAGATCAACCCTTGCCAAACTATCTACTTCAAAATCCAAACTGGTGTTGAGATCTATAAATACATTCAGCTCACTACTACTTGTGCTAGTCATGTGCTCATCGAAATTAGCATCACCAATGGTAGGCTCATCCTCATGGGTAATGGCCTCAATATCTATAAATCCTATCTCATGATCCTCCTCCTCTCTCCTATCATGGTCATCATCACCTCCATGGCCATGCTCCATACGCTCCATATTAGTAAATGTACTATACATCACTTTGGAATGTGGCATAATAGGTATGACATGCCACCACCTTATTATTATCCACCATTGGTTGATAGACAACCTAATTCAAACACAAATACAATCATGTTATTTTCCTTGCATCGAAGGTATCAAATATTTAAAAGTGAGTATTTTTATATGTGTGTACAATACCTATTCACATTGTTGTGGTAGTACTAGTGTGTCCTTCTTACTTTGCCAAAACTTTGTGGAGTCAATAGTTAGCCACTTGCATGGCATTTGATTGTTGCATTAGGGCCTCTTTCCAACACGTCCTTAAACCACTTTACATCCAAAACATACACAAAGAAGTGCCAAAAGTCAAGCTTAATAATATCTTGGATTATGCCATAATAATCATCCATGGCTCCATTGGCTTCCTCAAAGCTAGCAATGATGCCGCAATCTTGTGTGTTTCTCTTATCATCAATCCGTTGTGTTTGAAAATGCTTGCCTTCATACCATATAGCATTGAACATAGTACACTACACCAAGACAAAATCAATTCAATAAGCAATCTAAATTGTTGAAAGCTCCTAACTTATGCATAACATTTTATATACCAACCTTGCCCATGCATCCCCTAGCATACTCCCATTCTTCCACTGTGATATGCATCCCCTCATCTCTCTCTGCTCTTTCCATTTCGTTAAGTAGCCAATCCACATGAATATCCTTTAGAAGTGCTCTTAGATGCTGAGGGTATGGCACATGAGATCTGTGTGTGTACGAAAGAGGGCCCTTTCTCCTTGTCTTCTTGCCTTTGCATCCTCGTATCTTGTCACCCATCTTTTCATCACATCACTATTAAGCATGCAATAAAGGTTGATTTTATTAAGCAACTCCATGTCTATTACTTTGCTCCGTCCTTTCCCTTGAGGCACAATAGAGGTCATTCTTAGGTCTTCATCATCTCTCCATAGTTGTGGGAGAGAGCTATCCACATCAACAAGAAACTCAAAAATATATATAAGTGACTCTTGTACCAACCAACCCTCGGCCATGCTACCTTCGAGCCTTGCATTTTGTCTCATGAAACCCTTCAAGGTCTTCATGAAGGGCTCGAGGAAGAACAACCATCGTGCATCTACAGTACCACATATAGCAATCTCATCCACCAAATGCACTATGAGATTTAGTTGGCTTGTGAGAATAGAACGTGGAAATTCTCCACTAAACAAACCACCTCCATTGACATAACGTGAGCATTCTCAAGCGTGGTGGGATCTACTTCCTTTGAGCTCACATAGCTAGAAAGGAAAAAGTACACCATATTAACAATATGAAAACCTTGCATGGAGCATTGATACGCTTCACATTTTGTGTCCTGTAAAGTACCTCACAAGCTCGCCCATCTTGTAAATACAATCCTTCACGTCCTTTGATGCACTATGCGAAATGCTAGTAGGTAGTATGAACTGAACACATGAGGAATGGTTGACTAGTTTCTTCTAATTCACTCACAAATTTGGAAGGAAAAAGATATTATGCACATAAAATACTAACTTGGATCATCTTGTGCCAATCATGAGATTTCAAGCCATATAATTACTCTACACCTGTTTTCTTGCTCTTTGTGAAGGCCCCCTTCAAACACCTCATGCATCCAGTGGGAGTATGAATTGTAGTGATAGCTCGTTTCACCACCACCATCTCTAGCTTTGATAACCTCAACGGTGCACGAGGTAAAAAGACATGCCCATTTGGCCTCTCTTGTGGCCAAGCTTCACGCATCCTCCCTATGGTGCGTCGATCATCCCTTATGCCTACAGAATCTCGTGTCCTATTCAAATGTTCCCAAATGGTAGATGCCATATTCTTGAAGATATGCATGGGATCAAGCAGGTGATTGATCTTGAGGTGGGACCAATATGGTAGTCGATAAAAGATGGAGTATCTAAACAAAAGTTGGTGTTAGCATGCAATCTTTATTTCCATTCAATATAGCACATAATAGTTACAAACCCTTACCGGCTCATGCCAAGTGGGTGGAGGAGTCATGGAACCACCGTCCCAAATTCTCATCCTATCTCTTGCAGTGAGTGATTGTGGGGGGACTTCATTCCAAGGGGCGACATATCTAGGATGATCAGGTGGAAGAAATCAATGTTGATTCTCATAGATGACCTTATTCAATGCATCTGCCCATGAGGCAACTAGCGAAGGACCACAAATAGGACATGCATGGTAACCTGATGTAGTGAGACCTGAACAATAGATGCAATTAAGAGTTCAAGGTGGGTTCAGGGTGCCACATCGATTACCTACTCATAATTGAAAGTTCAATGCTTACTTGAACACTCGCCATAGCCTGGGAAGTCATGCATCGTCCACATCAAGACTGCTTTGTAGTTGAAGTCTCATGATGAGGGAGGCCTACTCACATCATGCACCTCGATACCTCTCCAAAGTATCTCTAGCTCATCAATCAAAGGATCTAAATAAACATCAGGATTTTTTACTTTAAGTTTTCCTGGAATTAGAAGGGATAACATAACATGTCCTTTCTTGATTTACCATAGAGGGTGGAAGATTATAATTCACCAATATCATTGGCCATACACTGTAAGAGGTGCTTTTGAGACCAAATGGGTTCACACCATCCATACCCAATCCAAGTCTCAAGTTCCTAGGTTTTTCCTTGAAGCTTGGCCATGTGTCTTCAATATTCTTCCACGCAAGTGTCTGCAAGAGTTCTCCACTTGCCATCAGTTGATCGATGGGAGGAATGCCATGACAGGAGATCTGCAATGGATTTGCACTTGAACATATGTTGGATGTGAGGGATTATGGAAAAATGTTGCAGAACCTTAAGAGGCACATACAAAGTTTTGAGATCTGCTGTATATCTTGCCTCTCCATAAGTAGGACACTCTAGGGCTTGCATCCTTATGTGGTCCACAAAACAGAACTTAATCGTTGATGCATGCATGGATGTGCTTGTAATCTAATCCTCCAAGAGAGGTCACATGTTGCCTTGCCATATCTCTTGAGGTCGGTAATTTATTCTCCCTTGGAAGCATTTTACACAATAGCCTGGATGTGAAGACCATAAATGAGAAAAAGCATTCGAGTAATTGACCCACTAGCATAATTCACCATGTTTGCAAAATAGACTTTAAAGCTTACTTGAGTAATGTATTCAAACTTGCATTGCTCCATGGTCTGTAAGTTCAGTAACTCAAGGGAGGCACGTAGAACAGAGAATGTGCACCCCTCAAACAGTGGAGTTGATGCTACAGTAAAAAGATCATCCTGCTCCATGCTATCATCCCTATGTAAGGACTTATGGATATATAAATCCCACACCATATCATTAAACACCTCCTCCTCCACGGCCTCATGAGGTAATGGTGGAGGGCTACTATCACCATCACTCCATGCATCCATAACGGTCCCTATTGAAGATCCCACCTCATATCGCCGACGCTTCGCCTCCTCATGATGAGCATAGGGCAACATATGCGGGTGTGGCACTGCATCCTGTGTCAAATTAAAAAAGGATCATATATCAAATACGTGAACACCCATAGGTATCTCAATCAACCTTAACTCTTTAACACTTACCATGTTTATGGTTGCATCCCATTCTCCATACTTTGAGATGTGATTGAGCATAATTTTGCATGCACGATACATGTTTCCTTGACATCGATCACACATATATTTGATTTTTTGCTCCAACCACATTTCGCGATGGTGGATATGGAGGGATTCATCCTCACTGAAGCTACTTATTGAAGATGAAGACATACTACAAATAAACAACCCAAAAAATGTGTTCTTGCATGAGTTGTAAAAGTCAAAACTCTATGTAGCGTCTAAAAGCACATCTAACACCGTGTTTGTACTATGGAATGCGTCTATAGGCACGTCTAAAACATAGTGTAGCCGCATTGATAGACACGCATTTAGATGTGCTTTTAGATACGTGTTTAGATGCACTTTTAGACGCGCAGACTACGAGCTGATTTTCGAACATACTTTTAGCGTGTTTGCTTTCCTTCACATACTTTTAGCATCGCGTGGCTTGCTTTCCTATTAACAGACATAGCTCCAGGAATCCACAATTATCTCCAAGCACCCACATTCTTCTCTAGGCTTACACAGTCATCCCCAAGCATACAAGAGAAGAGGGTGAACAAGAAAGAGAAGAAAGAGAAGCAGCTTTGAAGAAGGACAAGAAGCTTCCATACCTCTATCCAAGGTAAGTCTCTTGGCGGTTGGTCTTCTTTGAAAGTTGCTCTCTTTGGATTCATCATCCTTTGTCGTATGCAGGGAAGGGATGTTTTTGGTACGTCTATAGATGCGTCTAACAACGCATCTAATTTTTAGGAAAACAGATAGTTGCGCCTGTAGATGCATTGTTAGACAGTCTATAGACACACAATGATAGTTTTTCCTATGTGTTCTTCCCCTTCCCCTTCCCCTTCCCCTTCCTTTTCCTTCTCTTTCCCTTAAGCATTCATGAGGAAATAAGAGATTGCATGAATGATGGCAATAAGTGATTGCATGAGGGCAGGTCCAAGAAAAAGGAAAATTGGACTGAAGCATGAGGGCGGGATAAAGAAAGAGGGCATGCATGACGGAGCATTCTTTTTCAGTCTTTTTTCTCCTCTTTATTCCTCTCTTTTCCCCTCTCCTTTCCTCTATTTTCACCTCTCTTTCGTCCTCTTTTTTCCTCTCTTTTTCTCTCTTATCTCCTCTCTTTTTCTCTCTTTTTTCTCCTCTCTTTTCTCCTCTCTTTTCGTCTCTTTTACTCTCTTATCTCCTCTCTTTTTCTCTCTTTTTTCTCATCTCTTTTTCTCTCTTTTCTCCTCTCTTTCCTTCTCTTTCTCCTCTCTTTTTCTCTCTTTTCTTGTCTCTTTTTTCTCCTCTCTTTTCCTCTATTTTCCTCTCTTTTCTCCTCTCTTTCCTTCTCTCTTTCTCTCTCTTTTATCCTCACTATTTTTGTCTTTTTCCTTCTCTCTTTTATCCTCTCTTTCCTTCTCTCTTTTCGTCTCTTTTCTCCTCTCTTTTTCTCTCTGATCTCCTCTCTTTTTCTCTCTTTTTTCTCCTCTCATGTTAGTGTGCCCATAGTCATTTTCAAATTGCTAGTATTTTCCCCAACCTGTATCCAACCTTTGTTGTGCACCTTTAAGGTACACCTTGCTATTGTCTAGGACAATGTCACCCCATCCATCACCATGCATACTATGGCTCTTTTTTTAGGCATTCCCTCTTGGACTCTTCCCACTCTGTGGACTCCATATACTATATTTGGCATCGTAAAATGCTATGCAAAGAATGTTGTCACCTCCTTGGCCAATTCAAGAGGGCTCTCTTTGTTTGGTTCCGGCATACCACGAATGACAAGATTTCGAGCTCATTTTTCCCTTTCTTTTTGTTCTTGATGTCACCATTGGTAGGCATATTATCACGTGGTGGGGCTTGCTTTCTCTTTCCTTCTCTCTTTTTCTCTCTTTTATCCTCACTTTTTCTATCTTTTTCCTTCTCTCTTTTATCCTCTCTTTTCGTCTCTTTTGCTCTTTTTTCTCATGTCTTTTTCTCTCTTATCTCCTCTCTTTTTCTCTCTTTTTTCTCCTCTATTTTCCTCTCTTTTCTCCTCTCTTTCCTTCTCTCTTTTTCTCTCTTTTATCCTCACTTTTTCTCTTTTTCTCTCTTTTCGTCTCTTTTCCTCTCTTATCTCCTCTCTTTTTCTCTCTTATCTTCTCTCTTTTTCTCTCTTATCTTCTCTCTTTTTCTCTCTTTTTTCTCCTCTCTTTTCCTCTCTTTTTTCCTTTCTTTCCTTCTCTCTTTTATCCTCACTTTTCTTCTTTTCACTTTCTCTCTCTTTTCTCTTTTCATCTCTTTTCTCCTTTAAATCTCTTTTATCCTCTCTTTTTCTCTCTTTTTTCTCCTCTCTTTTTACCTCTCTTTTCCTATTTTTCCTCTCTTTTCTCCTGTCTTTCCTTCTCTCTTTTTCCCCACATGAAGCTTCAATAGCTTGACATTGAGCAAGCAGATACAGACTTCTGTCACTCTAATTTAAAGAATACAAGAGTTTGTAAATGCTTGCTCAATGTCAAGCTGTCACTCTTTTTTTTTTTTGCATGATGGAAAGAGGGCATGCTCGATGGTAATCTTCTTCTTTTCTTTTCTTTAGTTCATCATGTGGACAGGAAGCTCTTCAGCCTCACCTGATCTTTGGGATGCCATCTTTTGGGAGTTATATAACATTTTGGGGCACCCTCCCACTCTTGGGGAGTTATACACATACATGAAAGGTACTCTAATCACCCCCCAGGAGTCGGCAGTACAAAATCCAAACCACCCCAATCCCACACCAGCTGAGATTGCCCAAGTGGAGTTGAGACAGTAGCCCAGCAAGCTATAGAGCTGACGAGCCCCTTCTCCCCCCTGTGGTCAGAAGGCCTTTTGCCTCACAGAGCCGTCGGCGTACTCTCGTGCAATCAAGAGTCACTTCTCCAGCTACGAGTGGCTAGCGTACTCCTGTGTAGTCGAGAGTCGATTCTCCAGCTACGAGTGGCCAATGTACTAGCTCGACATGACAGGGAAGTAGGCATAGTAGCAGGGAGAGCGGTGGGGGATGCATGGCACAGTGCTTTGGGGGGGTAATGGTGGGGGCGGGGATGATTCAAATGATACAGACGTGCCAGAGGGTGATGGTACGATCTTCTATGACATCACTCAGACATGAGGCATCTTAATGGATGCATAGGGGAAGGACATCATGGCCTTCATGCGCTATGTAATTGCTAACAACTACAGAGATTGCTTTATTCACTACAAAGACCAGCTAGAAAAGTTGGCTGATGAGACCCTCGCTACTGTTTGCTCTAGGTATCCCAATCCTCCCAATGTTCAGTTCATAGATTAATGGGCCAAGTCAAAGATTGTTATGATACTTGCCAATAAAAGATCTTCGCTTAAGAGGCATGCACTAGCCGAGATTGCCAGGAGAGAGGGAGGTCAACCACCAAGGGGCCAGCCCCACATCGCTCACAAGCATGAGTGGAAGAAAGCAATGAAGGCAGCAAAGGCATGAACCCCAGTCTACAGCACGTGGAGGCACGAAGGATCCAAATGGAGCAATATGAAAACGTGCATTTTGGAGCAGGGGGTGTTGAATCATGGGAGGCCCAATTTGTAAGTATTGATCTTAAATTATATTGTGTTTGTGGTTTATTAGGAGTTTGTTTCTTTGTACCAACCCCTTCGTAAATTGTGTCATCTTACAGCTCGATATCATAGGCAGGTACCCTACTCCTGTTGAGACAGCCTACGACCGCAGCCTACGACTGCCACCATCGCAGAGGAGATACATGGAGGCACTTATATGATGATGGGTTGATTACTAAGGAGCAGACCGTAGCCTACGACTGCCACCATCGTAGAGGAGATACATGGAGGCACTTATATGATGATGGGTTGATTACTAAGGATCAGTATATCCGGGCTACTGGAGCGTCCCCCCAAGTATTTAAAAGTAATTAAATAATGTTAATATTTTAAATAAAGATTTGATTTTTCATACATTGATACATGTTGTCCCTCGTTTGCCCTAGGGCTGATCAGGAGAAAGAAGATGAGGAAGAAGGGAGCGACGATGCAGAGAACTTAGATTAGTCATAGAATGCATGTAACTTATACTCCCTAGCAAGATCATGCCAAAATGCTAACTCCAAATTGCTCAGTGCTAATGTAGAATGCATACCCCATAGATGCCCAAAGACCTAGTGCTTGGTGACTAGTGTGTGCATGGTGCTTGGTAGGAAGATGCCCTCTCTTTCCCCCTCTCTTTGATGCTCAAATTTGCTCACCCCTTAGACGCTTGAAGACCTAGTGCTTGGTGACTAGTGTGTGTGGTGATTGGTAGGAAGGTTCCCTATCTTGCACTTCGATGGATGCCTAGTAGGCATTGCTACTCGGTGCTTGGGTTGTAGAGTTGTGTCAAAGAACTATTGTGTTGCATGGGTGAAACCATATGAAGACGGGTGAATGAGCATGGAATCCTGCTATATGAAACGTCACAATCTCATATAAATTAATTTGTGTAAATACAAACGCACAACAGTATCGTGCTAGTACTATTTCTCAATGAGTCTCTTGTTTAAATTTTGTTTTACAATTTGATAATACTCTCTAATATCTTGGGAGACATCAGTATCTAAATTTCATTCTCTTAGATCTAGTCATGGATCATTCAATTGGAGCAACCATCAATATTCGATTCCTCTCTTTCGCTTGAGCATATCACATGCATTAATATGATTGGGGGTTCTACTATCTCTAATTGTCATTGCCAATTTCAACAATGGAAATCAAACCAAGATAGAGACCAATCATATTATGAGAAGTATTGACGAGTTGAACATGTTTTTGCGGTTCATGGAATAATACACAGAGACTAGCAATCTCAAATTTAGCAATGCTCGTGCCATGTTCAACAAAGAATTCAATTGCATAATGTGAAAATGGGATTCTTGTAACCACATATCATACACAACATACACAACATTCTGTTCAACCACACAAAATTCTACTTTTATTAAAAAAAAGATTTTGTAGAGCATTATAAGCGCGTCTATGTACGCGTCTTTTTGTTTTTTTTTAAATTTCTATAGAGCATCTAAAAGTGCGTCTATAGGCGCGTCTGTCTATTAGATAGAGGTGCTTATAGATGTGGGTCTGTAGACGTGCAAATAGATATGCAAATAGATGCGCCCGTAATTTTTTTTAAAGTTAAGGAAACGCGTCTGTGGGTGCTTTGTGTTGTTGTGACATACCTTGGATTTTGGGTGAGGGTAGTAACATATTACATATTGAGTTGGCGTCCAAGGTAATATGTGACAATACCATTCAAGCATCAATCAAAACTCCTTTGTACAAAGACTCATTGAGAGCAATATTTCTCATAAACATATGACAATGTAAAATTGCAAGCATAGCTATTACTATTTTTGGAGCATAAAAGCATCTTTCATGTCTCTTGTCTATTTTAACCAGTAATTTTTTTGAAACTTCAAGAGTGTTATAGTTTTCTACATTAAATTTTAAGTGCATTCTTTTGGATTAAATTATAGTAATAAGTCTTTATTTCGAAAGTGATTTTTCATGGATTTAAATTAATAACTCATGGATTTTTTAAAACATGAAAATGATTGTTAAAAACAAGAAGTGCAAAAGTAGGATTTAATCGAAGTTTTTGCATTATTAGTAAGCTTAAACCACCCCTTCAAAAAAACTACACTCACAAGATAAAATAAGGAGTTCCTTGTGAATCCCCCTTGGTATATACTCTATAGAAACCCAAAAAAAAATTATGAGCACATCTTATGGACCTTTGCAAGGTCACATCCACATGGAGACTTAAAGGAAATTGTGAATGTATCCAAGCCCTATTGGCATATGGCTTGCACTAGGATGAGCATTAAACCTAGAAGGGTAAAAAAATAATAGAGTGAGCGGAGCCCGTGATAAAACTAGGTAAGAAAACTATGAGGGATTGAATGGTAATAGTCTCAACATCAATACTCTTATGAGGGAATTGGCATTGGCACTTTGGAGAATTCCATTCTTGGAGAAATTGCATTAAAGATGAATGAATGGGCAAAAGTACGGGCATAAAACAGAGACGATTTGATGAGCATCTCATGAGTCGTGCAAGCATGGAGAGTGTGGGCAAAGAGTAACGAAGGGGGTTCGAGTGTTTTCTTCGTGGGCCAGCCAAGGGACTTGTATAATAAACAGGAGCACAGTAGCAATGGCTCCCACTGAGTCTCAGTCTCAGCCTTCAATTTTGCTCGCAAACCTTGGCCTCCAATTTAGAACATCATGGGTTCCTTCACTGAATCTGCTGACCCCTCTAAGCCCACCCCGCCTTTGCTCACCCCTTACCAAATGGGACCTTACCATCTCTCTCACAGGCATGCACAACTTCTGTTTGCTCATCTGATCTATATTCCAATAGCTAGACGTTGCTTCTTAATTTTAGCGGTTTTCTTCTTTGCTCATACAATCGAGTCTACTTGCCTCGGCAGGGTCGTCATGGCGCCCATGTCGCGCATGCGGTGGACTAGTTACTCCGAGCAGCAGCCTCATGTTGCCCTATATTACTCCCAACGCGCTTCGCCCGGCGGACTTCTCATCACCGAAGCCGTGGCTATCTCAGATACTTCCCAAGGGTAACGGCTTTCTTCTCATGCGCAATCTAATTGCAGGCCGCCCAGAATGCGAAAGTTCTGATGATGAACACGCTTTTCTTCCTACATCCAGCGTGTTTGTGAGACTTGTTCTAATTCTCCTTTTGTGCGTGGAGCGTTTGATCTGAACAGGCAACCGTTCTCTCCTGCAATCTACGAACCAGCCCATATCGAAGCTTGGAAGCCGATCGTGAAGGCGGTTCATGACAAGGGCGCCTATTTCATTTGTCAGCTTTGGCATGTTGGGCGAGTTTCAAATTCGGGTACACCTGCCAGGGGTTGCAAATTGCAATGCTTGCTGGAAGTTTCCTTGACGTGTGTCTTTAGAAGTTAATTCGTGTCTTTTGGAAGCTGCTTTGTTTCGTCTACGACGTTGATTTTGACTAACAGGGCGCTGCTTCGTTTCCAAGATTATGTGTAACCAACATTGGTTTTGCTCCAGCTTACCAGCCAAACGGCGATCCTCCTGTGTCTTCCACTGATCGAAAGGTAGCTAGTCCACCACCTTGTGTGATGCCCAACGGTGAATTCGGTGAATTCTCTACACCACGTGCTTTGAAGACCGAAGAAATCCCACAAATCGTTCAAGACTTCAGGGCTGCAGCGAAGAATGCCATCATCGCAGGTGCGAATGCAAATGATAGACCTTGTCGACGTGCCGTTTCCATAGATTTGCTTTGGAACCTTTCAGTAGGATACGTTGTGAACCTCTTGTGCGCCTGCAGGCTTCGATGGTGTAGAGATCCATGGCGCCAACGGCTATCTGTTGGAGCAGTTTATGAAGGACGCGGTCAACGATAGGACTGACAAATACGGGGGCTCCTTGGAGAATCGCTGCCGCTTCCCACTAGAGGTAGTCGATGCGGTGGTGAAGGAGATTGGAGCAGACCGTGTAGGCATTCGGATGTCGCCGTTCACGCCCTTCAACGGGGCCATAGACTCGGATCCAGCGGCCTTGGGTTTGTACATGGCCAAAGAGCTGAGCAAGAGGAAGATTCTCTACATGCACTGCGTAGAGCCAAGGTATGCAGGGCGAGTGAACATCGAGACACCGAACTCACTGGTGCCCTTCAGGAAAGCCTTCTCCGGAACATTCATAGCCTGTGGAGGCTACCACCGTGAGGATGGTCTCGCTGTGGTACAAGGTGGTAACTCGGATTTGGTAGCATACGGTCGCTGGTTCATTTCGAATCCTGATTTGCCTAAACGCATTTTGCTGAATGCTCCGTTCACTGATTTCAAGCGCGAGTACTTCTATGCCCAAGATCCAGTTAAGGGCTACACAGATTACCCTTTTCTCGAAGAAGAGAAGAAAGACGGCTCTACTTGATTCTCTCTCACTGAACGACTCCAATAAATACGAGCCTCATCATCTATATCTTTCGTTTGCCCATGGAACCCTCGTGGGTTCACTCAATAATATATGTGGCTATCAAGCATATATTATTGAGCATGACAGCTCGAGTAGCTGTATTGAACTAGAATATGTATAAATGAATTTAGTGCTTCCTAAAAATTGTTAAATAATATTGTCCATTTTGAGTTAATTTTTAAAGTGAATTTAGAACATAGATTTATGTAAACTTGCAATTTGAGAAGAATTAATTATGATATCAAGAAGAGCACTATAATAGTAGAATTTATCTTTTCATAAATTTCTTGTTGTTCAGAAGAAAGAGTTGCATTTTCGAAGTCCTTGAACTCGTTCATCATTTGACGTAATTTTGTGCATGCTGTGTTATGTGTATTGGTATCTTCATGAATGTCGGTTGAAGTCATGAAGGAGTTTTGAATAACACGTAATGGGCTTTTTTGAAGTAAGATTTCGTATGATTATTTTCAGAAATGAGCTCATTCTCATTTCTAAAATTTATGTTCTTTAGTAGAAGGTTGTAAAAAAATCCTTCAAAATGATGAGCAGGGTGGTAATCTATGAAACGTACAATCCGTGTTGATGGATATACATAATTTTCGAAAGAATGTACGATAGTCGTGTTGATGGATATACATAATTTCCGAAAGAATGTACGATAGTTATGTTATCTTTGTTTTCTTTCTTTGACTTTTGGACATTGTATTATTTCCAGAATTCATAGAAGGTCAAGTTCTCCATGACACTTGGACGACCACAATATGTATCTATAGGATGCGTTACAGAAACACAATGTTCACGAAGGTATTTTTGGCGCATAGATGGGGGAGAGGAGTCAATGAAATGCACAGCTTCGCTTCTTTGAATGGTAGATATTTATAAGCATGACAATGCTGTCTCTGTTGGAGATGTCGGCTTTGAAAGAATATATGCAGATATCATTTTTAACCTCTTTTTAACTTAATTGGATCTAGATTATCTAGTCCTAGAAGTTTTGCATCACCAAGATTCAAGTTCATGTGTCCCATGGGTTCGGTTTTCATAGCATATTTTAGAAGGTAATATGATAGGCTTGTGTTGGTTATTTTTTGAATATTCATATGTGCTTGCCACAAGAGTAATATTTCTGCATGGTATGGAATGACATTATGATGTTCTAGGGATGGACGAAAGTAGATCCATCTTTGTGTGAGAGGATCTAAAGTAGGTTTAGTTTCTAAATGCATAGGATATGGAAATCCGTATTTGCATTTGTGGTTTATGCTTGAGTCAAATAGATTGCATGTTGGCCTACATGTGTGGATTTGTTTTCTCTTTACCATATAGTTAAGCTTTCTTTGAATTAAATTCTCTGGCCAGTT
Organism: Dipteris shenzhenensis; assembly: GCF_047967505.1. NCBI lineage: Eukaryota > Viridiplantae > Streptophyta > Polypodiopsida > Gleicheniales > Dipteridaceae > Dipteris > Dipteris shenzhenensis. The sequence goes on along the minus strand of NC_141597.1, from coordinate 56,389,658 downwards.
ATTAAAATCATTCATGTAAGGGATATATGCATCTATCTGGTTTGATACGATCTCTATGTCTTGTTCATCTACCCATAGCATTATGTGTGCATGCATAGATCCTCAATTTTGTACCTCATATCTTATGATGTCATGGTTGACTCTACCTAGTAGTCCTTTATCACACAGAATATATCTTGCTAAGAATTGTTGCAGTCTAACATGGAAGAGCACTATGCATTCAACTAGACAATCTCTCCATGTGAAGTTCTTATTGAATTGTTTAGCAATTGTTTCTATTTGATCGATTTCACACCATGTACTTTGAGTAGAATTTGCTATTATAATAGATTGACGTATTTGGTACATCAATAATAGGTAACACTTATTTCATTAATTTTGGACTCATATGTCTACTTTTGGACTATTCCTTAAAATCCTTCCCAATTGAAAAGTTTACTTTATGAAACTGTCATTCGAGAATCAAAAGTTTACTTTCTGGCACTATCATTTTCACATAAGACATTTCAAAATATCTCTCTATAATGTTGTACAAATAATGCAAAAACTACTATCAAATCCTAAATTTGTATTTCTTGTTTATAAGAATCATATTCTTAAAATAAAAAATCCGAGTTATTAGTTTAAATCCATGAAAAACCATGCTATTGAGGATTCACAACATTTTAAAAATGTATACATAAGAGACCTGTAAGACTCTTTTTACTTTCAATGCAGAAAACTATAACACTCTTGAATATTCAAGAAATTAAAAGGTTTATATACACATGAGACATGATGGAAGCCTCTTTTGTACTCCAAAAAATACCAATAGCTATGCTTGCAATTTTACATTATCATGTCATAAGTTTTACAACAAATATTGCTCTTGATGAGTCTTTGTACAAAGGATCTCCTGTGGCCTTTTCAATAATTTAATTTTTCCTTTACAATGAGTTTAGTAAAAATGGGCGATCCAAACATTTGCTTGTCTGAATGTCCTTTTCTATCATGATCACAGAAATGAGCGATCCAAACATTTGCTTGTTCAGAATGTCCTTTCTGTCGTCACTTGTCACTTGGGTGCCATCTTCATTCACTCTCATCTGACAACCACCACCACCTTCACTCTTTCTCGATATTTGAATGGTGTTATCATGGGCATTCTTCATTTGCGCTATCTCCTTCTACTTCCTCCCGGGCGAGCATCTTTGTGAACTCTGTAATGTGTGTAATAATTGGTTGCGGAATTTTATTTTGTCTTCTACATCATATTCCATGTGCTTCTTTGTTTTCTTTGACCTTGATTTCCAGGATACTATGACTGTCTCTGTGGAAAGTCTTGAAATTGCTTCATGGTTTGGGACCCATTCCTTTTTCAAACAACTATTATACAATGTACTGTTATCTTGGTTCTCCTTCCTACCCCTTGGCTCATACCATACCGCTGTAAATGTTGTGGCTCTCCCCCGGTCATCCATGCTCACGTCAACTACTTTCGCAACCCAAAACTTCACGTTCTCATGTTCATCATCCGATGGTCGAACTGCAACAAAACAATGGACATCTATGTCTATTTGTGGCATAAACTCTCTCTTCTTGGGTCCACAATATGGACGTGGGAGCAACGATTCAAACTCATTTTCAAAGAGACCACATGCTGGACGCAAGTCATTACTAACATTTGGCCAAAATAAAGGCCGTTCTGCCTTAATATCATCTTCTCGCATTTTTGCAAGGTCCTTTATCAATTGGTAGGTCTTGCTAATTACAACAGTAGTGTGTTTCTTCCAAGAGGGCTTCCAATCAGGAAATCTTTGGAGCATTTCCTCTTTGTATGCAATAAAAGCTTTTAAGCCTTCTATTTCACCTTTGGATTTCTCGCTGAATTCTTTTATAGGAGCCCATGTTGGATGCATTTCTTTGCTCGGGATTGAAGTTAAGAGAGAGTAAGGTTCTTCAGGTTCCCATTTTGTATCAAGAGAATAGTGTTGCCATTGCATCGCTGGTTTTTCATCCTTTAAGAAAAATCGAAAATAGCGTGGAGCGCTATGACCAATCAGGGCATCACCACCTTTTTGTATGAAAGGTAGAATAAAGCTCTTCCAATCATACATCCTCTTAACCATTGAGCATATTGTTCCTTCCTTATGGCCACCAACTTGCCTCCCACATTTTCTTATCAAGTCATCCATTGTCTCCATGTCCTTGTGTTTTAGTTCTCTTGAAACTGTGCTAAATACCTGATCGATATCCTCATGTGTGTGCCCAACCAACAAAAACCCAACTTCAATCTCATTGAAGATTCTATGAGCGATTAGCATTGAGCAAAATGCAAAGAAGAGTACATTCTTATTCTCTCGTCCGCAATTGTCTGCTTGTATTCTCAAAGTTGCTGGTAGGCGACCTTTTTCTGCATGTACATTGTGAATTGCCTTCATAACGGATGTTACAACTTGATTGCTATCGTGTAGATGCAAGGAATCAATCCATATGTCTGCCAAAAACTTAAATCCTTGCACTAACACTCCACATAGATGTGTCTTTAAAAAGTATTTGCCTTGTAGCTTAGGTGGAGTGTTAACGAATCGAGGTAATGTTGTTGTATTTTGATCCATACCATCTACAATAATGCACATGTACTCATTTGGGTGAGAAATAGCTTGCTCCTTCCAAAATGCATATTTTATTCCAGAATGTCGAACAAGTCCATGATGAAATTCTCTCTTTCTTTTGTAAGCTTCTTTTTGTTGTGGAGATGTTGCACTCTCAAGTGCTCGCTTTAGATCATCACAATCATTGCACTTTGACATTTTTTGCCTCTTTGGGATTTTAACATGTCCAAAGCTTTTTTTCCAAAGAGTATACAAAGTATGAAAAGATGCCGGTGCATGCCCTCTTTGCCTCTGTGTTTCTCCAATAGTATTAAATACTTCTTTTTTGGTCAAACCTATCGGAAGATGCATTTCTAATAGGTGGGGTTGCGGTAAAGCATTTTCATAAATGTAATCTTTCAAAATTGCTGTTGCCGCAACCGTTGAGGCTCTTGTTTTGGGCCTTCCTATGTTTCCATGAATGTTAAATTTAACTCCATACTTTGCTTTATTAGCCAAATTCCAATATGTGCCATGTGATAATCCTGTAATAATGCGATATGCATTATTGCATATACTTTTTCCATTTATAAGAGGCCTTATTTGATGTCCTGAACTTCGCCTTCTCTTATCATTTACAAGAAAGCAAGACAATCTCGTGAGTAGGTATTCATTTCTTCTGCTTCCTTTCCTTTGCCAGACATGTTCTCGACAACCCTTGATGTCATGTAAGTTAATGGATCGCATACATGTATGCTTACAGCATGTAGATCACATTGCTTTTAGCATAACATCTTCATTCATTACTCTTATTCTCTTTGGTTGCTTTTCTGGATCTGCCTGCACTCGTTGTCTTTTCATGCATCTGTATGTCCGTTTTGGGACCTTCTGTACATTCTTATTTGGATTTGTGTAGTTCTCCTTGTAAGATTTATTTGTCATGTTGTTTTCATGAGATGTTGCATCCTTGAGCTACTGAATATTCCTTTGTTGATGTCATCCTTGCTTTTGATACATTCGTCAAACCATTTGTAACATTTACAAGTTCACAATCAAAGTCAAACACCGAATAGTCCTTTGTTGATCTCATCCCTACTTTTGATACAATCGTAGAACCACTTGTCACAATGGCATTAGAGTGTCTCGAATGATCTTCAAACTCATCTATTCCTGAGAGAACATCACTCATTGATGCACTTTCTATGGATTTCATAACTCCATAGTCAGTGGTGATAGAGTGTCCAGAATGATCTTCAAACTCATCTATTCCTGAGAGAACATCGCTCATTGATGCACTTTCTATGGATTTCATAACTCCATAGTCTTGAAACTCCTCTACTCCAGAGAGAACATCACTCATTATACTATCGTGCATGATTTCCATAATTCCATAGTTACCTGCTTTGACTCCAAGAACTTTATCAGTATCCATGAAGCCATCCATGCTTGAAGATATAATACTTTTGACATCTTTGCCCAAGTTCTCAATGTGCATGTACTCATCCACCCCAGATAAGGCATCACTTGTGAAATATTTTTCTTTCTCGGTACCAATGAACTCATCGACTTCTGATAAGACGTCAGTGCTATAGTTGAGTGCATTGGAATCATCCATCTCTGAAGGAATAGAGCTTGATGTTGTAGTATACATTATGTTTATCATTAAAAACCACATGCCGAGTCTTTCCAATCTTTAAAAATTGCATGCTCCATCTCAAATCCTTACCTACCTCATAGTAGGGACCATCCAATGACATTGAGTTATCATCCATACCATCATCAGTAACTTTTTGAATTCTCATCTGCGCAAATGTCCAGTTTCAACTTGTTCAAATCCCAAGACTTGACCTTCTGCTACATACTTATTTGTAAATGATAACACTTGTAAAATATCTCCCACTCTAAAATCTAAAGATATGCACTTTGTATTCCTGATGACATGTGTTGGATAAGTCTCATCTCTGCCCCATGCAATAAATGCTTTGTTGTAGGTATTATAGGGCATAACATCTCCAAGGATTTCCATATCCCCACACTTATGCTTTAGCTCAACATGTGCACTAAGAATCCTTGATACGATAACCGCCACCTTATCTTCGCCAAGTCTTCTAAAGTGACAAATAGAATTTGGATCACTTTCATGGATTGTAGCAAATGCAACTACTTCTCTTTTGTAACATAAAATCACCTCCATCCCCGGAATAATTTTTGTAGCCATCTCCTTTGTAAGTTTCCTTTGCAAACAAGCTGTAACAACCATTATAAAGAACATTAGTCTCTTCTCAATAATCTACTTTATTAATGATTTAAAAATTCAGAACTTGTTTGAAAATTTAATTAGACACTAACCAATAACAACCGTAAACCAATAACAACCCTAAACCCTAAACCCTAAACTGTAAACCAAAACAACCCTAAGCCCTAACCAATAACAACCCTAAACCCTAAACCCTAAACCCTAACTCCCAAACCCTAAACCCTAAACCCTAAACCCTAACCCCCAAACCCTAAACCCTAAACCCTAACCCCCAAACCCCAAACCCTAACTCCCAAACCCTAAACCCTAAACCCCAAACCCTAAACCCTTACTCCTAAACCCTAAACCCTAACTCCCAAACCCTAAACCCTAAACCATAAACCCTAACCCCCAAACCCTAAACCCTAAACCCTAACTCCCAAACCCCAAACCCTAAACCCTAACTCCCAAACCCTAAACCCTAAACCCTAAACCCTAACTCCTAAACCCTAAACCCTAAACCCTTAACCCTAACCCCCAAACCCTAAACTCTAAACCCTAACTCCTAAACCCTAAACCCTTAACCCTAACCCCCAAACCCTAAACTCTAAACCCTAACCCCCAAACCCTAAACCCTAACTCGTAAACCCTAAATCCTAAACCCTAAACCCTAACTCCCAAACCCTAAACCCTAAACCCTAAACCCCAAACCCTAAACCCTAAACCTTAAACTCTAACTCCCAAACCCTAAACCCTAACCCCCAAACCCTAAACCCTAAACCCTAAACCCTAACTCCTAAACCCTAAACCCTAAACCCTAACTCCCAAATCCTAAACCCTAAACCCTAAACCCTAAACCCTAAACCTTAAACTCTAACTCCCAAACCCTAAACCCTAACCCCCAAACCCTAAACCCTAACCCCCAAACCCTAAATCCTAAACCCTAAATCCTAAACCCTAAACCCTAACCTCTAAACCCTAAACCCTAAACCACCAAACTCTAAACCCTAACCCCTAAACCCTAACCCTCAAACCTTGAACCCTAAACCCTAAACCCTAAACCCTAAACCCTAACTCACCAAACCCCATATCCTAAACCCAAACCACGAAATCCTAAACCTTAAATCCTATGAGTGTTTTCAAGTAATATCATTTATTTAAGTAATATTTTTAATTAGAATTCATAAGTAATAGTGGAATTGATAGTTGGGAGGGTGGTAGTGGGAGAAAGGGAGAGTGGGAGAGGGAGTGGGAATGGGGGCGGTGGGGGTGGGGGTGGGGGTGGGGGTGGGAGGATGGGAGTGGGAGTGGGAGAGGGAGTGGGAATGGGGGAGGTGGGGGTGGGGGTGGGGGTGGGGGTGGGAGAATGGGAGTGGGAGTGGGAGAGGGAGTGGGAATGGGGGAGGTGGTGGTGGGGGTGGGAGAATGGGAGTGGGAGTGGGAGAGGGAGTGGGAATGGGGGAGGTGGGGGTGGGGTGAGGGTGGGAGGATGGGAGTGGGAGTGGGAGTGGGAGGGGTGGGGAGTGGGAGTGGGAGGATGGGAGTGGGAGAGGGAGTGGGAATGGGGGAGGTGGGGGTGGAAGTGGGAGGGGTGAGGTGGGAGGATGGGAGTGGGAATGGGGGAGGTGGGGGTGGAAGTGGGAGGGGTGGGGTGGGAGGATGGGGGAGGGAGTGGGAGTGGGGGAGGTGGGGGGGGTGGGAAAATGGGAGTGGGAGTGGGAATGGGGGAGGTGGGGGGGTGGGAAAATGGGAGTGGGAGAGGGAGTGGGAGGATGGGAGTGGGAGGGGTGAGGTGGGAGGATAAGGGTGGGAGAATGGGAGTGGGAGTGGGAATGGGGGGGTGGGAGGATGGGAGTGGGAGTGAGAGGTGTAGGTGGGAGGATGGGAGTGGGTGGGAGAATGGGAGTGGGAGTGGGAGTGGGAATGGGGGAGGTGGGGGTGGGGTGAGGGTGGGAGTGGGAGGGGTGGGGTGGGAGGATGGGAGTGGGAGAGGGAGTGGGAATGGGGAAGGTGAAAGAATGGGCGTGGGTGTGGGAGTGAGAATGGGGGAGGTGGGGTGGGAGGATGGGGGTGGGAGTGGGAGTGGGAATGGGGTGGGAGGATGGGAGTGGGTGGGAGAGAGAGAGAAGATAATCTAATAGAGAGGCCAATGGGAGAGGAGATAATGTTATAGAAGGACCAATGAGAGAGAAGCACTTAAAACCCTAGTTTTTCTTATATATACTCTCCTTCTCTCATTGTTTCTCTCATTTCAACAAGGAAGAGCAAGAGGAGAAGCAAAAAGAGGAGGAAGAGCAAAAGCAAGCACAAGCAAGCACAAGCATCGATTTCAACTTTTTTCCAGGTACTTTTTTTAAAATTTGTATTCTTTGAAATTTTATTATAGAGAGAGAAAAGTGAAGGAAAGATTTTTAGAGAGAGAATATAAGAGAGAGAGTCTTGCTGCCTCGGCAGCAAAAGAGAGAGAGAAAGAGAGAGGGAGAGAGAGGAGAGAAGGGGGGGGAAAGAGAGGGGAGAGAAAGGGAGGGGGGAGAGAAGGGGGAGGGGGGGAAGAGAGGGGAGAGAGGGGGGAAGCCGCGAGGGGGGGGAGAGAGAGAGGGGAGAGGGAGGCCGCTGCCGCAGCAGCGGAGAGGGGGGGAGGGAGGGGAGGAGAGGGGAGAGAGAGGGGAGGGAGAGACAGAGAGGGGGGGGGCCGCTGCCACGGCAACGAGAGAGGAGGGAGGGGGGAGAGAGAGAAGGAGGGGCAGCGAGAGAGAGGGGAGGGAGAGAGAGAGACGGGGGGGCCGCTGCCGCTGCCGCGGCAGCGAGAGAGGGAGGGGGGGAGAGAGAGAAGGGGGGGCGGCGAGAGAGAGGGGGGAGAGGGAGGGGAGGGGAGGGGAGAGAGAGAGGGGGGATCCGCGGCAGCGAGAGAGGGGGAGGGGGGGAGAGGGAAGGGGGGGGCAGCGGGGGCAGCGAGAGAGAGGGGAGGGGGAGAGAGAGAAGGGGGGGCCGCTGCCGCTGCCACGGCAGTGAGAGAGGGGGAGGGGGGGGAGAGGGAAGGGGGGGGCAGGGGCAGTGAGAGAGAGGGGAGGGAGAGAGAGAGAGGGGGGGCCGCTGCCGCTACCGCGGCAGCGAGAGAGGGAGAGGGGGGGAGAGAGAGAAGGGGGGGCCACTGCCGCGACAGCGGCAGCGAGAGAGGGGGAGGGGGGGGGAGAGGGAAGAGGGGGGGAGCCGGGGCAGCGAGAGAGAGGGGAGGGGGAGAGAGAGAAGGGGGGGCCGCTGCCGCGACAGCGGCAGCGAGAGAGGGGGAGGGGGGGGAGAGGGAAGGGGGGGGGAGTGGGGGCAGCGAGAGAGAGGGGAGGGGGGGAGAGAGAAGGGGGGGCCGCTGCCGCGGCAGCGACAGTGAGAGGGGGAGGGGGGGGGAGAGAAGGGGGGGGCCGCTGCCGCGGCAGCGGCAGCGAGAGAGGGGGAGGGGGGGGAGAGGGAAGGGGGGGGCGGGGGCAGCGAGAGAGAGGGGAGGGGGAGAGAGAGAGGGGGGGCCGCTGCCACTGCCGCAGTAGCGAGAGAGGGAGGGGGGAGAGAGGGAAGGGGGGGGAGAGAGAGAAGGGGGAGCAGCGAGAGAGAGGGGAGGGAGAGAGAGAGGGGGGGGAGAGGGAGGGGAGAGAGAGAGGGGGAGCCGCTGACGCGACAGCAGCAGCGAGAGAGGGAGGGGGGGAGAGAGAGAAGGGGGGGCAGCAAGAGAGAGGGGAGGGAGAGAGAGAGAGGGGGGAGAGGGAGGGGAGGGGAGGAGAGAGAGAGGGGGGAGCCGCTGCCGCGGCAGCGAGAGAGGGGGAGGGGGGGGAGAGGGAAGGGGGGGGGAGAGGGAAGAGAGAGGGGGGGGCCGCTGCCGTGGCAGCGAGAGAGGAGGGGGGGAGAGAGATAAGGGGGGCAGCGAGAGAGAGAGGGGGGAGAGGGAGGGGAGGGAGGGGAGAGAGATGGGAGGAGGGAGAGAGAGAGAGAGTAGGGGGGGCCGCTGCCGCAGCAGCGAGAGAGGAGGGGGGGAGAGAGAGAAGGGGGGGAGGCCACTGCCGCAGGAGGTGGGTGTGGGGAGAGAGAGAAGAGGGGGGGGAGAGAGAGAAGAGGGGGAGGCGCAGCGAGAGAGAGGGGGGAGAGAGAGAGAGAGAGAGAGAGAGAGAGAGAGAGAGAGGGCCGCTGCCACGGCAGCGAAAGAGAGGGAGGGGGGAGAGAGAGAGAGAGGGGGGGAGAGAGAGAGAGAGAGGGGGAGGCCGCTGCCGCGGCAGCGAGAGGGAGAGAGGGGGGGAGAGAGAGAGAGGGGAGGGGAGAGAGAGAGAGGGGGGAGACCGCGGCAAGTGACAGAGAGAGTGGGACTGCAAGTGAGAGAGAGGGAGAGAGGGAAAAGGTGAGGAGAAAGGGAGAGAGAGAGAGAGAGAGGGGAAATGAAGAGGAGGGGAGAGAGTAGACTAAGATGAGAGGAAACGTAAACTAGAGCGGAGAGGAAAGAGAGAGAAAGAAGAGTGAGAGAGATGGACGAGAGATGAAAATTTAGAGAGGGAGGACATGAGAAAGTACGATCGAGATAGAAAATCTTACCAATGAAGAGGAGAAATGAGTGGGCGACGATCGAGAAAAGATAAAGGAGCTACGATCAATGAGGCATATGAGAGGAGATTGGTGTGTGATTTAGTCGAAACTTAAACAAACAAAACTATAAACCTTGGTGTTTGATGAAAATTTAGAGAGGAAGGGCACAAGAGAAAGTACGATCGAGATAGAAAATCTTACCAATGAGGAGAAAAAATGAGTGGGCGACGATCAAGAAGAGATAAAGGAGAGATGTTTTGATGGAAGAATTTGGGAGCTACGATCAATGAGGCATATTAGAGGAGATTGGTGTGTGATTTATTCGAAACTTAAACAAACAAAACTATAAACCTTGGTGTTTGAAAAGAGAAACGTGTGGAAACTAGAATTTCAAATTTCCCACCTTTTTTTAAACTATGAATCCTTGTGTTTGAAAAGATAAACGTGTGAAAACTTGAAAATTGTGATAAAAGACAACCTTGTGTTTCAAAAGACAAACGCGTGGATGTGAAAATTGTGATAAAAGACAACCTTGTGTTTCAAAAGACAAACGCGTGGATGTGAAAAGACAAATGTATGCTAAAAGCAAAACTTGTAGAAACTTGAATTTTAAATTTTTCTTTGTTTTTGAATTTAAAATGAGTTTCACTTTCATTTTCAATATACTAGTTTAATTTAGACTATAATGCATTTTGTTTTGTAATATAAAAAGTATAATTTTAATTTTATTACATTTTAAATTAAAATTTTAAAAGTAGTTTAACTTACATTCGTTATTATTACTTTAATTTATTTCTTTTTAGGGAGAATTAATATATTCTTCTAGGTAAATATTAAATTTTTAATTTTGAGTCTTGTTTTCTTTATTTTACATTATTTTTTCATAAACTTTAAGTTAAACTACTTTATAGTTTTTATTATTTAAATTCAAATTTATTAAGATTTTAACTTCTTATTAATGTGAATGTAGGTAGATATTAAATTTTTAATTTTAAGTCTTGTTTTCTTTATTTTACGTTATTTTTTCATAAACTTTAAGTTAAACTACTTTATAGTTTTTATTATTTAAATTCAAATTTATTAAGATTTTAACTTCTTATTAATGTGACTGTTCAATTCCTATGAGTTGTACGTAAATTAGTTTTTGAAAATATAAATTTTATCTTTTTTAAAATGAGAAGGGGAAGGGAGAGAGAGAGAAGGGGGGGGGCCGCTGCCACGGCAGTGAGAGAGAATGGGGGGGGAGAGAGAGAGAAAGGGGTGGGAGGATGGGAGTGGGAATGGGGAAGGTGAAAGAATGGACGTGGGCATGGGAGTGAGAATGGGGAAGGTGGGGTGGGAGGATGGGGGCAGCAGCGAGAGAGAAGGGGGGGAGAGAAGGGGGGGAGAGAGAGAGAAAGGGGTGTGAGTTTAAAAAAGATAAAATATAAATTTTATCTTTTTTAAACTCACAACCTTAGTGTATTAAAAAGAATAATGGAAAATAGATTATTTTTTGCTTTTAATTCGCAACCTAAGGATATTAAAAAGAACAATGGAAAAGAAATTATTTCTTGCTTTTCTTCGCTTCGACGGTTGGTGTAGTCTAGATTAGCATAGATTAGTTTGTCCTTAGAGGAGAGAACTTCAAAAAAACCAATCAAAGCCATGCTCAAAATTTCCCAACTAGTTCCTAATCGGAGTCAGTCCATTCGTTCACATTCGGTTTCACAGTCACAACAACCCTACCATTTAAGCAATGATTAAGGTTTTTAAACTTTCAAGATGATTGAAAGTTGTATCAGTGGACATGACAGATTACAGTTGTGGAAGTTGACAGAGCATTTTACACTTATATCAGTTGCGGGAGTTGACAGAGCATTTTGCACTTATATATGACAGACTTCAAATTTGTATTCAGAGATCATTGTAAATCCTTATTTTTTTTTCACATTTATGCTCTAAGCCTTGTAAAGCCTTTTAGGCTATTCCCAAAGCATTTATGCTCTAAGCCTTGTAAAGCCTTTTAGGCTATTCCCAAAGCATGAAATTGATACTTATATGATTGGGAAGAATAAAAACTTGAGGTGTATTAATGGGACTCATTGTACTTTTGATTTTTCAAAGTAATTGTAGTTTGTCAAAGTACTTAAAATTTGTGTTGTGCTTGAATACAGGATGGATCTTGAGGCTACAGCATTTGTCAATGGTATGACACTGAAATACAATGGAAGAATTTATGCCCCAAAGGACTTCACAAACTGGACAGTTGTTGACACAACAAAGAAAGCATGGTTCTTGGTCTTAAGTAAAGGGAATCTCATTCTAGTGATGACAAAGGGAGAGTTGGAGAAAGATGAGTGGGCACCAAATGTATCTTTCTCAAAGAGCAATTTGATTCAAGGGGGCACCTTAGTAGGAATAAAAATTGAAAAAGACAGCAGTACAATGATGATTTACACAAAGTCAAGAATGAGCAACAGATCGTTTCTTCTTTCTAAGAAAGATGCAATGCACTTTGTGATGCCGCCGCCAAAAGCACCTAGATTTCCTGAATTGGAGATCCTTCAACATGTGTGGGAGGAATTTCCCATTGAGGAAGCAAGAAAAATGCAGTCAAAGATTATCCTTGAATACTTTCAGGGTGTCATCCAACAAGGTTCAACTTCATTGGAGGGACCTAAGGTGCAAGAATCCACACATGAGAAAGGAAGTGATGAGACACGCCATGTAGACCTGGTTCATGGTAATACAAATGAGAGAGGAAGTGGAGTGGATGAGACAGAACACATTGTAGCAATGGATGAGGGTCTTGTACACGTGGATGCTTACAAGGGATCTACATCTGAGACAGGAATTGAATTGGTGAAGATCGGACATGCACATGTATCTCAGACAGAAATTGAATTGAGTGAGACACGACATGCATCAGATAAGACAGGACATGCACACACATCTCTTGTTCATGGTATTACTCACTTAGATGGTGTAACTCATGAAGTTGATGGAATAACAGAACAAGTGAAGCCCTTAAGTATACCTGAAGTTGAGGCAATAGAAGAAGAAGTAGGGCGATCTAAAGCAGTTCACATTGAGCCCCTAAAAAATAAACCTCGACGTCAAATGCAAAAGGCAAGTACTTCACGAGCTACAGTTCCAAGTCCTATAACTGGAAAAAGAGGTCATTCATATACAAAGAAAGGGCAAAGAAGAGAAGAGGAAGAACATGAAGAGGATGCGGAGGGTCTTGAAATGGAGTCAGATCTAGAAGCAGAAATGTTATCAATGAAGAACCTAAATCTTCGCTTGAATGAGGCTGTGACAGATGAGGATCCAAGATATATATGGGGCCAGAAGACTCAAGTTATACATGCTTCAACAGTGGTCAAAGCAAGTGTCTTCACCAACAGCAGGACCTTAGATACAGCCTATGCTGAAAAGATTTTCAGGCTTTGATTGATGGAAAAAAACCAGTTGTTTCTAATTTGGTACTCTGTCCAAGAACATTTTGGCCAGTCATGGGAGATTATAGTCAATCCATCAATTTCTCTCAACCTATAGATTTTGAGATGCAATTCACTAAGTTCCTCGGAAAACAAGTTCCCTCACTTCAAGAAGGACAGAGTTCAGTGAATGATCCAGAACGACATATAAGGGATGCCAAGAGAAATTTCTTAGCTCATTGTACATTTGAGGCAATAGATGGTCAGCACTATGCCTATGCTTGTAATGAGCGCTCTAGAGATGCATACAAGAAAGGAGAAATTACTTATCAAACCTTCGCGAGTGTGCCTCAATTTCACTACTATTCTGCATGCATCTGTATCTTCAAGAATGAGAAAAAATATTTGATTGAGTCGGAAAGACTTAATCATGACATTTATGCACTACGAAAAATCACCTCCACTTCAGAGATGTTGCTCAAAGCTAGGACCATATGGAAAACTTTTAATTCTCCTTTGACCACTCTCAAAAGAACTGCAACTAAAGTGGAAGCGGATAATCTTGTTGACTTCTACACATGCTTGAGTGCCATTGTACCAAGGGGAAAGCAGGAAAGAGCAGAGGTGATTACAAGCTTCAAGACAGTAAGGGATAGGTATCAAGACTACACAAGCATACTTTTCCGTAGTGATGAAGTTTTTCATCAGATCAAAGACGTGTGTCTTGCATGTGAGAAAGGAGATGTTACATATGAGGCTCCATCATTGATTAAAGAGAAGGCAAAGAAGATTGAGAAAAAAGAGATGACAGCTCGGATGTGGAGGCCTTTAAGAAACCTACCAGACAAATACGCAAGTCTTGCTACAGAGAAATTAATGTCCAAAGAATGGTTTTTTGGCAAAAAGGATAAAGATCATTGCATGGAAGATTACATCATCCAACAGGTCAAGCGTGATGCAGTAAAGAGTGCAATTGAATATTTATTGGGAGAAAAAAATATTCCAATTAGCCAATGTAAAATTGATCATAACATTGTGAGGCAAATGGCATCAGCTTTACCGTCAGCTAAACAGAAGGCTTGGGCGCATAAATGGATGAAGGTAGAAGATGATGGATTTGAAATTACTCCCTCTATGAGAAGTGACATTCCGGAAAATGTGTATGCATATGCACAAAAAGTCATCAATAACCACACTCTCAGAAAAGAAAAAACTTTGAACAAGGGCTTTTATTTCATACATGAAATCATTTCAGAGTCTGGAAAGAGTGTTGAGTGCAAGGGAGTTTCATTGAGTGATTTTTTGTCCGACGACACTGCTTGGGAGAGACCTCAGCTTTTCTTTGTCTATGAAATATCACCGGATGACATCCGTCAACTCCTTGACAGAATATTACATACCACCATTGGTAGAGTGGGACAATGTAATATAGTCATATTTGCTGATAAAGATGACAAGGAACAAATGTCTGCTACCCTAGAAAAACAATATGGCAATGAGCTCAAGATTTACAATGGGATATACTCAAGAAAAAGGGACAAGAGAGAATGCGGTCTCAAGATACAGAGTCTAGAAACCTTTTTCTTGTGCATGAAGAGCCCTTACAATGATCACTCCTTACAAAACAATATAAGAGGGAATGCAAAGAGATTGCAACTACTACTGGAAGAGCATGAAGCTCCAAGTCCCCTCCATCGCAACGCAAATCACTATGAAAGGCCAGCAAAAAGTGCTGATCTTTTAATTAGTATGATGGAATTTTCGCTACCGTCCGGATGGGAAGTCACATTGTGCTAAATGGGACATCTGTTTGAAGCTCTTATCAGAAAAGGACACAATGTAAATATTATTGAGAGCCCTGCTTGCTTGGAATACCTTGATACCGTGGCTTCTCTCACAATAAAGTTTGATAAGAAAGGTCCGATCTCACATGAAGAGGACGACATAGAGATGATCATGTATGATGAGAGCAAGAAAGATGATGAAAATGATCAAAGCTCTGGATATAATAGTGAGGACACCAGCGATAGCAAGGAAGCAGAAGAAGATGGATATGACACTGACCTTGCCTCTGAAGGTTACATAAAAAGACCACGAAGATATGTAGAGGTATGAAGACTTATGTTTAATTTTCTTTATTCATTTAAAGGTCTTTTTAAATTTATAATTAATTTAAAATTTTAAATCTCATAATTATTTTATCCTTTTATAGGAGAAGGGAGAGGAGGAGGATGAGGAGGACATAGCTGGAGCAGAGAATATAGAAAGCTCATCTCAAGAAAGCAAAGCTGCTCTGGCTATCCATCGGATGACTCTAGAAAATAATCAAACATTGCAGCAAATGGAGAAGTCATTTCAAGTTAGGTTTCAAGTTCGAGAACAACCTCTTACTTTTATATTCGATGAAGAGGACATTTCAATCCTCATAAACTTCAAGAAAGAGGTCAATGACAAGGTTATAATAGCCATCCTCAGGTTTGACACAAACTTTTTACTGACTTTATGCTTTTGTATTTCCATTGGATCAAATGAACTAATATACTTTTCTTTTTATTGCAGTATGGTTTTACAACAGCTTCCGCTATATATACAAAGATGTGCATATATGGTCGATCCTCTTGTTTCTAGTGTACTTAGCAATAAGCAGAAGACCATAGATGATGTTTTTAAGTGGTTGCAACCTATTGATTTGACTGCGGCGCGAGTTATCTTTACCGCATATCACGAGGAGTGAGTATCAATCCCTACCTAGCTTATCTCTTACATTGTGGAGGATTATATCAAATAA